>NC_088605.1:62252683-62886144 GCF_036013475.1 Columba livia | reverse complement strand
TCACTGAGCCAGGGTTTTTCTCTAAGGAACTAAGGGGATTAGGCTTTTAAGGGGAAATTTAAGAGGATTGCAGATTTAAGAGATGGCCAAAGGGGCACATTTATAGCTTTTTAATTAAAAGATATTTTGGCTCAAAGGCCAGAAGGATTAAAGAACCAGTAAAACCAAGTTAAATGTCAAACGCAGGGTTAAACCACAAATTACGCATAATTCTAATGGATTTTTAGCTTCTAACTTTTTTTTTTTTTTTTTCCTCTGAGATTAAACAATCTGTAAAGCTTATTAAGGTCATTTCCTATCAATCTTTCTCTTTTACCACTCCTCCCCTCTTGCCCATATTTATGGCATTACAAATACATTTAAATCCAACACGAGAATTTGGATGGCTGGTGTTATAAAAAGGAAGACCTTTAACAGACTATGTCACACTCACATTTTTGAAGAAAAAGCTTGTATTTTATGAGAGTCGTAACTGAATCTACATTTTCTAAGCATAGCTGTGTTTGAATATTTAAATGTACTGGGTTTTTCTTTTTTCCTTTTATGCCTACTTATTTTAAATGGTCCGCAGTATATGGAAGTCAAAGAAAGAAGCAAAGTATCGATCAGATTATATAAAAGAAATTTTTGCAGGCCTAATGCAAAAAACCTGTTCCCAATTTTCCCTATAAGAATCTTGTCATTATACTGTTGAGTCATGTAACATTATGTTGAAGTGAAAGTGAAGGTGTTAAGTCAAAAGAAGTAATTTTAACTTTTTAATTATTATACGAGTTCTGCCCTACAGCACATTTTCTTAAAATTGTACCTTTTGTTCAGCACCAAACTGCATGAATTACTTATAAGTCATGCAGATCAATATCTCAGAATGTCTTACAAATAATAATTTTATTCAGCTGGGATTTTTTCTGTTGTTGCTGTTCATTCACCAACATTTTATTCTCAGTGTTAATAGCAAAAATTAGCTAGTGAAAGCAAAAGTCTCTTGTAGAATGAATCTGCAAGTTCAAGGACACAGCTAGTAGAACCGATATTACCATACACCTGTTCCTGAGCACAGCAACCAGGATTGTCATGTATTGTGATATCTGATGCCTGGAATCACTGGATATGTCACGTTATTTTTTACCAGTTGCATTGGTCATCAACTGCACCATCATTCCATGTGTAGCATATTAACCATTTCCACACAGGGGCCACATGCACTATATCTGCTCTAGAGCTCATCAGTGATAAAACCAGTAACAGGATCTTGCCCACTAAAGAACTGCTTAACATATTAAGGGAATTTGAACCATTTCAAACAGCTTTGTCTTTGGACATTTTTATTATTACAGAATGGTGGGGAGACTTCTGGTCAATATGCTGAACATATTGACAAGCATGTCAAGTACTCAGCCATATATACACTGTTCTGAATGCAGAGTGACTAGTGGTATAACCTAAGCGAAAAAACAAAACAAAACCAACAAAAAACGACAACTATTTTCAATGCCCAATACTTCTTCATTTGCCATCTTATTTATTACAATCTAATTTTCTCTTTGGAATGAAGGCTACTGAAAACCTAATGGAAAATCATTTTAAATAGCATTTAACAGCTGCTAGAATCTTGATACTTTCAAAAAATGAAGGAAGATAAGTGAATATTACTGAAAACGAATATTTTGGGTATAGCACTGGCAGCATTTCACAGGAAAAGTGACCGATGTGTGGCAGATGTCTGTATCTGCTTGTGGTTTCAGTAAACTATTTTATATCGTGTTAAGGTAAATTTGTTAGGCTATGCTCAGTCAGGAGCATCTGTAAAGTCATCTGCTTTGAATATATTTTGAAAGTTCAGCACAAGGTTAAAAGGAAAAACACCTAGGAGCAGAAGAAGTAAAACACTGGTATGGGAGTCACTAAATCCTCTGTTTTTCTGAAGTCCAAGCAGAAGATAAAATACAGTGTTGCATTCTTCCTTAAATTTCTACCAAGGGATTTCTGTCAGGACACTCTTTTCTACTTGCATATTGTTTGATTCAGAGCTTATATCAGCTCCCCGGAACTGACTTTAATCCATGAAACCCTACTGCTTGCTGCATGTCAGAGGGTAAGCCACATGGAGCTGGGCATGGCTCTGCTTTCTCCTTTATGACATTTTTCATATATCCAGAGCAATGCTAGGATTTACGCTGCTGTAACAGACAGTAGCTTTTGACCCTATCTCTCCACATGCCTTGGTTTGTACAATTCTCTTATCAATCCTAAAGCAAAGATGTTGTTGGATCCCTTTATTAGTGAAATTCTTTGACCTTATGGAATGAAAAACATCTAAAAATATGTTCATCCGCTATTTGTTGTCTGTGATGTTTTGAATAGGTGGTGCAGTCAGGCTTGCTGTGTTTTGCTTTCTGTTTTAGCACAGACTTGGTTCAGATTTCTGTTTACTGCTAGCAGCCAAAGGTTCTGGCATTTCAAATGCAAGTGTTCCTACTGTTTCTCTATCAGCACTTTTGTGTGTAGTCTAAGCAAAGAGATGGATTGAAAGGGTGCTGAAGCTTTGAAAAGCAGATATTCTGTTATTAGTCACAGCAACAGCAGCATGTCTTTCTCAGAGGAGAGGACCCCCAGGAGCTTCCTACCCAGGTGCTGTAACTTTGGAAACAGGGTGTCCTAGCAGGGTGGGCTGCCTGGGCTAGGGCACTCCATCCCCTCCTGCCTCTGCAGCAAAGGCTTCCAGCCCCACTCTTTCTGAACATGGATGTTGTATATTTATAAACTCTTACCTGGGCTGTGATTTGACATTTCCTTGTTTTCCAAATTAATCCCATTACCAACCACTAGGACAGCTGGTTGTGTCCCAAAGCATTTTTCTTCATAGAAATAATAACAGAAGAGCCTTCCCTGTGTGCCGTGTGGTTTGTCTCACTCTCCACTCTGTCAGGAACTTGGGAGGCCTAAATCTTGCCCCAAGTTGTGCTTGTGGTTTTGATGGTCTAAGTCACTATTTAATCATGATTCCTTTAGATTTATGTTAGTACAGCTGAGTGGTACAAAGTTGAACTTTGTGTATTTTCCCTTGATCATAGTGTTAAGTGTGCAGGTCAGAGTGCTTCTTGGTTCTTCCAGGATGTTTTTCTCCATTAACTTCTGGTATGCTTTTTGAAGATTCATTCCTGCCCATGTGTGGGAGGATAATCAGATACTGATTCCTGACTCAGTTTTTCTCTTTACTTTGTATTTCCTTCTGTGTTAATGACATGAAATACATAAGTGAAAGCCATAGTGTCCTCCTACTTTCTTTAATATTTTTGTCCTGTATTGATATCTGTTACTTTTGTATTGATCTTTAACATGCTACCTTCAGTTACAGTGTAATGACTGAATACCAATAACATCAGTCTATAAAACAGTCAAGTAGAACAACCTGATCTGCATAAAAACACTTGATTAACATTTTTTACAACACTCTACTCCGAAATAAACAGACCATACTGGATTTTAACATCTGGGCCACAACAATTCATGCAGAGGTGACAAGTTTTTTTTTCTTCTTTGCAAATACTGGCCATTTTTTCATCAACTTTTTCATCAGGGCACAGCTGTTGCTGCAGAGCACCACATATTCTCATCTGAAATGCGACTGATGCTCACTTCTGTTTACTTCTACAAGACTCTGTTTTGCATTGGGTACAATTCAAAAAAGACAAACGTCTTGATGTGCTTTAAAAAGGCATCACATCACAATTTAGAAAACAGCCTTTTATTTGTGCTTATATAATAGCTACAGAAATACGCTTCAGTGCTATGTCTCCTTAACAGAAGTCTCGAGCAATTTCTTTTCTCAAAGGGAAGGACAATGGAACAGACTCCCTTTGTATTAACTTGTACTTTCAGCCATTATGTTATTTTTTAAAACAAGCCTTCCACTTCCCAGGGCAACTTCATTCGCTTAAACTGGTCAAAAAGAGTGCACACCAGTGCACATTCATAAAATGTTGTGCTGTTTTGTTTTGTTTTTTTTTTTTTTTTAATTACCCTAATATCTTATATATTTTCAGGGTAGCAACTATGCTTACTTTCAGTTAGCAGTGAGAATCTTTGTGTATGAAAAAATGTACTACAAAACCTTGATCTAAAATGCAACTTTTTTTTTTTTAATCCAAAACAATAGCTGGTACCATTTAACGTTGCCTTTTGAACAAGGTTTCAGTAACTGTTTGAAAGATAAGTATAGTTTTCAAAGTGTGAGCGGCTTTCATGTTTTTGAGAGTAATTTTTTTCTTTTTTTTTTTTTTTTTTTAACTGGAGTACTGGAGAATTCTGTATATAGTTCACATTTCCAAGTCCTGTATACCTGCAGCTTGCTGGCTTTCACACATTTTGAAATGATCATTTACAAAAAGTTGAGCCCTAGTACGCTGTGGCTCTGTGACGTAGAGAGTTAAGGGCTACATGGTTTTGATACGTCTGATTTGGCCTAGTGCAAACACTTAAAAATCCTAAACTGTGCAGTGAATTCACATTCAATTCATTTTTCTCAGATGCATAAAATTGCAGTTTAGGTAGCAAATTCTGTTAACCTATTTCTTCTCAGCATACAGCAACATGTATCCCTACAACTTTCCCCTGTTTTCCACAGGTTATCTTTAATAAATTAAAAAAAAAACAACAACAATAACAACAAAAAAACCCACAACCAAATGAAAACAAACAACCCAAACAAAACAAAACAAACCAACCAAAACCAGAAATCTGTTCAGCATGAGCATAAGTTATAAGTATATGGAGGGAGAACTTCTAAGAGGATCTCATTCCTTTAATAACCACTTCTACTCAGATTTTTTCAGGTTCTCCAGTGATTTAATTTTATAAATACTGTAATTTAATTATAAAAATAATCTAAGAATGGGTTCTACATTTGAAAATACAGGCAAAAGGCAGCAGTGATTAATACAAGGTTTAAAATGGGAATAACATACTTTTCTGCAAATCTAAATTTGAGAAGGAATACCTGAACTGAGCTTTAAAACAGGTGAACAATCAAGTAAGACTTTTAAACCAAACTCTGTATTCTGCAGGTTTCTTCATGTGATAATCAGCCCACCAAAATAATCAATAGGTTGTCAGTCAGACCTTGGATGCCCTCCAGGCCCCTGTGGAATAATGTCTGTTAAATGGACATGGAAAATGGGATCCTTATGATTTTTGCCTCAGACCGTGGAATAACCGTTTTTGCTGTCGGCTGCAGCGGATTCACTTTTTATTGCTGACACAGCCTGGGAGCCTTGGAAGATGTAAAGGTGTTTTTACTGGGTCTTGGTCTCACTTATGAGACCTTTTAGCTAAAATGGACTTAATTCTGTCTCCATTATCACTTTCCTCAGGTAAGTCTTTGGATATCAAAATTCTCATCTCATTAGCAGACAAACAGGAGGTTGGGAAATTTTCAAGGAAATCATTCCAGTATTTGCAAGCCAGTGGGTTTCCCCAGTGTCATGGGAACATTTTTCACTCATTTTATAGTGTAGGTAAAAGTTGAGGAAGCTGTAACATCCACGTTTAGCTATTCTGCCAGCCTAGAATCAAAGTGGCTTAATGCCCAACCTCTTGCAGTCTTTCAGCACGTGATCTTGAACTACTTTGATAAGTATTAATTAAACTGCAGAACATGCCATATACTTTTATGCCAAGAGAACAGAAAATGAGCTATCAGTAAAATTTGCACAATGAGTTCAACTAAAAATGCCTA
This sequence comes from Columba livia, assembly GCF_036013475.1. Lineage (NCBI taxonomy): Eukaryota > Metazoa > Chordata > Aves > Columbiformes > Columbidae > Columba > Columba livia. Next base: position 62,880,407 of record NC_088605.1, on the reverse strand, counting down.
TGTGCAAAATGCTAGCTACCTTAGTTAATATTTGTCTATTGGGAAAGTTTTTAATAATATATCTGTAAATGTTCTGGGCAAAGGCAAGGGAACACTGAGAGCAATGAAAATATTTCAGAATCGTATTTGATAGGGTTTATGGTGTTTATCTGTTTATGTTTTGCTTTTCTATATAACTATTCATCTGTTCTATTTTTCTGGCAATTAAAATTAATTATTTTTCATAGATTCCCAAGACGCACTACACTCCATTTATTTGTTATACTACTGACCATGATTAATGACCAACCACAGTTTGAATATCTCATTTTTAATGATCATGATAAATTGTAGCCCATCGTGGCAATTTAATATGCTTATCATGCAAAATCTAAGTCAAAAAACTTAAATTATATTATAATTAGGAAGCACATCCTAGCTGGGAAGCACAAGAATAGTTTGCCATTATAAAACTTGCAGTTCGGTGCTTTCACTGAAAGCCGTTTGTACCACAGAAACTAGCTGTTCTCTTCTCATGGGAGTATAGGTCGTGAACTTAGCCTGTCAGGTAGCAAGATTAAAAGGTTCCTTAAAAGGTTCCTCATATGGTCTCTAGATTATATGAGATGCATTACTGTGAGGCTACTGTTTGGCTAGAGCTAAATAAAATAGGGTGGCACATATCTCAGCCCACAGCATGTCCCACCTCTGTATCATACTGAGAGCTGGTGACAAGCATCACTCCCCTTTTCTTCTCCTTTGTTTTTGTACCCAGGAAAACTGTGGACATGTGGGCTAGAGAGGAGCTGCAGCACTTCCTAACACAGGCTCTGAGAGACTCAGATATCAAGCATCACCCCATCCGTAGTCTGAACTTAGTCTCTCTGAATGTCACATTCAGTATGACACTTTTCCACGCTTAGTTTCTTCCTACTGTGATGACTTCCCTCATCCTGCTGTCTGTCATTATTCTCTGGGTGACAGCAGAAGCTGAGAGTACAGAACCATCAATCCCAGTCCAGTATCACCTGTTGGCTAAACTTCTGGTGGAGATACTCATTAGCAGTTTACCACTTGATTTTAGTTTTTAAGCCAACACCAAACACAATAATGAAGAGAGTAACTCATCTTTTTAATGATTTTTTTTTTTTTTAATTACTACTGTAACATTTGTGGTTTCTCTAAATGTGCTTGTCCAATCATCTCTGAGTTAGCATCTTGCACTTGGCAAAATGTTATTTTGGAACGGTCTGTCTGTTTGTGCTTCACATAAATGGTCTATAATGTCTATTGAAATTAAGTTGTTCCATGGTTATAAGCAAAAACAATCAATTCACAAGATGTTTAAAATTCAGTGTTAAGTTTGTCAGTGGAAGTCACTTCAACAGCAGTTCTTTAAAACTGGTCTCTTGCTGTCCTTGTTCTTGACAAGGCCAAGAGAAGAAAAATCATTATACTCCTCCATCACAGAACTTTATAGGGGTGGATTACATAAAGTATCGGTGGGAAGAAGCTGGACACACAGAAGAGTAGGACCTCACTGCTGTCATTGACAAAACAGAGCTCTGTCAGGGTAAGCTTTTCTTGATTTAGTAGGGTCAGTACACTTTGTTCCTAAGAAGATGATAGAAATTCCAAGAGGTCTCTAATAAACCTTTTAATAAAAGTGAGAATTGACAGAATATCTTACAATGGACACGATCTAATAATGAAAAAAATGATTTAACAAAAAATATTTTAAATGTTAAAAATGGCTTTGCCAATGGAGATAGCAACATCATCTTATGCACTGAGATGCAGAGAGCTCAATATAATTTCAGATACATATATATTTTTACGACTAATTTATAGGGTCATTTAAAAATATTCAATTTAAATGCCATCAATGTTGTCTTAATGTTTTGTAATCATAATGTTGAATTTTCAGTGCTCTTAGAACTTTAATTATAAAGCTGAATTTTACTAATATCCATTAGGTAACTCCTAATTGAAGCTACATCATAAGTCTGATGCGGCAGTACTAATTGGTATAATTAAATTCTAATATGCATCAGTAGACTATTAAAAAGAGTTAAGAACAGAGGAAGCCAGTTTGTGAAACTTCTCATATCTGAAGTATTCCTATAATAAGAAAGAGTGCTGACTGTACTTCTTGCCCATTTTATTTTAATTACTATATTAAAAATGTGCTGATGTTTCCTTGACCAAAATTCACTTTTTCTAAAGACATATATTTCACATCTACTAGTATAGTATTTAAAGTTCTTGTCGTTTATTGTATTTTCCTTATGATTTAAGCACCCTTAAAATCTTTAGGATTAAATTTAAACTATGATTTTTCCATCTGGGTTTGGCTTTAGACTGACAGTTTGCTGTACCAGAGTATGTGTTTTGGCGTTGTGGAGTCTCCTTCTCTGGAGACATTCAAAACCCGCCTGGACATGTTCCTGTGCGACCTCACCTAAGCGTTCCTGCTCCAGCAGGGGGATTGGACTAGATGATCTTTTGAGGTCCCTTCCAATCCCAAACATACTGTGATACTGTGATACTGTGATGTGTTTTATTTTTATTGGATGGTTGAATATTGGTTGGATATTTTCATAGCAATTCACCACATTTCTGAAGTAATTCACCTTTAATCACAACAGTTTAGAAATTGGGATGGCCAGTACTCAAAGATACACATGAAAATCTTCAAAAGTCTGAAATTTCCAGATTTTGCAGGTATCTCAAAGGGTAGAGGGTCAAGCTTTGGTTTCATGAGTTTGCAGGCAGGAAATGTCACCATTCAGGGAAACCACTCTGCTACCTTCTGAAGTAAAGATGGGAGTTCAGCTGTGTGCCAGGACACCAGTACCAAAGCCACCAGTGAAGGAATTCAGATTTCTCTAGCAGCCTCTATCCATCGACATTCCTACTATCTAGCTGCAGAACATCAGCTCCACTTGAGTTCCTCAAGAGCTGCATACAGTTAAAGGGCTACTTCTGGGCATAGTTTTTATAAACAAAAACACTGTATCAACTGACATAGAAGAAATGTATGCACTAAGCACTGACTTTGTGAAAAGTAAATTCCACTACTTAGTGTGATCTTTCAGATAGTAAATACTGTAGTAATCAAGGTATATAACCTGCAGTTAGCTTGCTGGCTAAATGTGCTGTCAGATGGAAATTCTTTGATCTTACAGATGGAGTAGATTCCTTAGCCAGATACAGCAGATATCTGTTGTTTCTTCCTTAAGATAAAATATATTCTTATGTGGTTTATTTTATCTTAATATGGTAATCAGATGTTCAGAATCATTAGGCATAAGAGTATAATAGTATGTTTTTTGTCACTTAGCAACCATTTTTTGAAGATAAGATTTTTTTTAAATTGTTATTATTATTTTTTAAATTTTTGAAATACCAGTCTTTGGTATAACTTGTAACAAGGATAGGTCAGTGTTTTGGGCCATACAGGTACATTTTTAAGCCTGACAGTATTCAAGAAGAGACTTGACAACGCGCCCAGACACATGGTGTGAACTGTGGAGTTGTCATTTTCAGGGACAGAAGCTGAACTCAATGATCTTTGTGAGTATCTTCCAACTCAGGACCTTCCATGATTTTCAACTGATCCTTTAATTTCATGGTTCTGGCTATAATATTACAGACTGAATTTTATTTTGTGATTTAGTCTTTTAGAGACTGTCTTGTAGATCTAGAGATCTTTACTGATTTTCATATCTTTACATACCGTATGATTTCTCACAAAGTTGAATATCTAGCAGACAACTTGAAAATTGTTCAGGAGGGCCTTAAAATATCCAAGGGGCACTTCTACACACAGTATCTGGAAGGATAAGAGATTTCAGCTTCACACTAGACACAAGAATGGATTAGCTTTCAGGATTTTAAATGAAGCAACATGCAGCAGGAAGGCCCAATCAATGAGCTGTTTAATCAACTGGAGAAGTAGTGATGAATACCTGGGGTTTTGTCAGTAACTTACATCATTATTAGTACTTTTTTATTTATTTATTTGCTAAGTGAGGAGGATTTTGTGATATTTTCCCTGAAAATTAGTGCTTTCCAGAACACAGGGCTCCTGCTTCATTGGGTAGTGAAAACAGAAGGAATAATACATTAATGATAAATAATGGAAGGAGAATAATCTGTGATAGTAACTTTTGAAAATGTTTTTTTCCTTTGCTACTATATGTAATACTGTTTCCATTTCTCTCTTTAACGCAGCCCATCATTTGAAAATGTTATTTTTTTCTTTCATTCTTTCACTTTTATTAATAAAATCTCATTTTTATTTTGTATTGTTAAAAACAGTTTTTTCCTTTTCAGTTGAGATGAACGGTGGAAATCAATGTTTTTACTAGCATATTAAATCAAAATCAATGGCCACAAAGATCACAGCAGTGTCTTGTTCAACATTGTGAAAGATAATATAAAGGCAAAATTATTATTATAATTATGGCAGATTTAATAATCAAAATGTCAGAAACAGGAAAGTCATAGGCCTATTGGAAATTAGAGAATTTAAACTATTATTTTGTTGATGATTTTTCAACAACCTATAAAATTGGTCATGCATCCAGAAACCACACTTGACACACATATAATATTTTTGCTCTATGTACATCAGGATCGCTTTTGCAGAATTGTTACTGATACTTTAATGAAAATGCATATTGAGAATCCCAGTTGAGATTCCAGGTCCATATTAAATGCAAAAGGGAAAATAACAAAAGTAAATTTAGTATGATTAATGAACAAAAGACTGTAACCCATTTTCCACTTTTACTTTGTGGTTACAGTGGCAAATAGCATAAGACCATTAAAATGAGACTTTATGCTTTCTGGCAATTTGTTAGAAGCACACTATACTTTAAATATTTTCAACATCGTAAGGTAAGTGAAATTTATGTATCTTTAATGGAAATACAGTGCTGTAACCAGATGCATTTAACCCTAGCACCAGTCGTTATTATAACAGAAAAATTCCTCGTTAAGCTCTATGGCTGCCTCCTTATCTTCATTGGCCTTTTCTTCTCTTGACATAAGCTGGTCCAGAGAACCAAGGCTGTTTGGGAAAGTCTGTGTTGACAGCATTCTGACATACTACATGTGCCTTTGGTAAGTAACACCAGAATATATAAATGAGTTGACTCCAACAGGTAGTAAACAGTGGAACATTAAATACACTGTTTACCCACAGTTTCTGTGTATGCCTCATCAGAATTTAGTATCTTCAGCTTTTAGTAAAATAATATGTGTTTTGCAGAATGATCACATACTTGATTCAGTTGCATTTTCCTATTTTCAAAATTGCAACCATTCTCCTTTAAACATTCATTGTAATACTTGATGTTCAAAGAGCTGGATCAGCTGTTTCAAACCTTCTCAAGTTTGAACCTCCCTAACTCAGATCATTTGCTAGATCATTTGTGGTCAGTGTACAGTGAAAGAGTAAAGAAATTGCGTGGGATGAACAGCAGAACTCTTGATTCGTCTGTTCACAATTTACTACACAGCTATTGTGTGCTTCTGTAACCGGGTATAAGGGGAATGACTGCAAGAGAGTCAAGATGATGCTTTCCTGAGAGCAGCTGAAGGTGTTCTGGGTGGAAAATATAGTAGAGTTCACTGGAGTCAGCGAGAAAGACAGGGGGAGAGACATAGCTAGTCAAGGTCTTGCAGCATGATTGTATGTTGTTAAATGACTGGATTGAGCAGTCCCAGTGCCAAATCTGATTGAAGATGGGATGAGACTTCTAGGCATGTAGAGACAATTGTGTAGAGATTCTACCATTCAGAATGCCTCTGTGAAAAGGATTTCATAAAACAGAAAACCAGTTCTACTTTACAAGGAAACGGCTGGTAAAAGGAGAAATTTGTTTTCATTTCTCTTTAGCAGTCTCCTGTCTATCAGGTGTTGAGTTTTCCACATTTAAAGAGCCTCTGTTAATCTCATTTCTTATTTCTTTCTGTAATTTGAGGAAACAACACCAGTTTTAGAATTTTGAAGCCTTTTGGCACATCTCCTTCAAAAAGATGCTCTACCTCAAAGCTTCTGCCAACTCAGGATCCCACTAGAGCAAGCTTAAGAAGAATTTACAAACTAATAGCATCTCCCCAGAAGATCTATTGTTTATCAGATTTCAATTGCCTGAGGTCTTCCTTGTAAAAAGAAATTTTTCTGTAATCCTACTGTTAGCAGATTATTGAAAAGAGATTTTAAAAGTAATTATGTAAAGTAACTAACAGATCATTTGAATATCAGGTAAAAACCTCTCTCTTCTGATGGGACTTCTTATTCAGTCTTAAACTCTGAATGCTCAAATTACCTGTATGACAGCACAATACATTAAATATTTAGTTAGTCCTGCTAGGTACTAAAAAGCTGCCCACTCCGTTTTAATTCAAATTAATGGGACAAAAGCATTCTTAGAATGCCTTGGAGCTCTCAGACATTAGATGCTAGAGGGAAGTGAAACAAACCCTTTTATGTACAAGAGTGTGGATGGACCATATCTCTTTCAAATATTCATGAATGAATGAACTATGTTTGTCCAATTCCAGAGGAGTAAAAATAAGTGGTTTATTCATCTTTTCATCATTTCACATTATAATCTCATTATGTGGAAGCCAATTGCTTTTATGTCTTTAATTCATTTTTTTATTTTTAGAAAAAGTTCTTTTATTGCAGAAGGAGTTCTAAGGCCTCTGCAAGCAGCTGTGCTGCTGTTAAATTTAATGGGCTCCAGCTGTGCAAGGGTATTGTCAGGAAGAAAAAACAAAACCCCTGGAAGAATAAACAGGAAAACACGATACTTTTTATAGGTTATTTGTTTATTGGGAGGATGTATCACTGAAGTGATATGTATGTACGTTTTTGTTTTTTTTTTAAGAAGCATTGAAAGCATACTTAGTTACATATCCATGCAGTATATTTTTGCTAAACTGAGACACCATAGTGATGCAATTAAAGGTCTACAGTGGAGTAACTGTTAACAGTTGAACATCCTTTTACGCATTCTTTATGTGATAGAGAATTCGGAATCATGTTTCCCTATGTATTAGCCAACTTGCTTTAAAAGCTGGCTCCAAACAGAAAACCCTTCAGCCCCTATGCATGGAGCTACAAGAAATCTCCTCCACCACCCTTGCTGACTCTGCCTCTTATTTGCCTCACTGCATGCACAGAGCTGCATCACTGGCTGCACCATATGAGCTCTGCTGGCTACCTAAGGGGCAAACACCATCTTCTGTGTCCTGTTGCCCCTTGTGTTGCCTCACATCTCCGTTTCTGAGATATTCTAGGAATGGGGAAAAAATGATGCAGTTACTGTTGTTACTATGTCCCCCTTGGCTGCTCCTTTCCCTACAACCTGCTCTGTGTCAAGTTCTCCAGCAGTGTTTTGGTGAGGTAGCTGTTGGAGGTGATGGTACCAACAACTGTTCCAACAGCAGTTGACCACCACGACCCTCTCCAGGAACAATGCTCTTGCTGGGGGGCTGCTGTGGTCCGCTGATGACATCTGCCATGGATGAGATATTTGTGACATTCACGCATGTCCATCATGCTTGAGTCCCAGACAACATCTTACCTAGGATTATTAGAAATAGATGTATCAACCCAACAGAGCATGAAAAGTGCAGTTAAAATAGAGACTGTGTATAGTGATTCCGTTAATATAGTGAGATTTCAAATTTGTGTTACATACAGACGTGCCTAACTTCAGATACTGAAAATCTGTTGCTTTTAAGGAAGGTACTGATTGCCAATCTTCTGAAAAATCAGACCCTTCCTAGCCTTTTGGTAATGATCCAAAATGTAAGCTACTTTTCTACTGCCTTCTCTCTAAACAACTCATTTCTTCTACCTTGCTGACTGAATAAGCTGATCTTGCACAAGCTGAATATGATTGAGACAATAATGGTCTAATTGAGTGTTCCTTATTTACAAGTTAACTTGGAAATACTATGAAATATGTATCTTTGATTTGATTTTTTTTTTTTTTTTTTTTTTTAGATAACCACTATTACATTCAAAGGGAGAGGCATAAGTCTTGGAAATGGCATATGGAAAGTAAACCTCTTGTGGAGTACTTTGGCTGCAGAAGCAGTTCCAGCACTAGACTAAAAGCAGTATTGTCAGACAGAATTGCACCATTTGGTAGACTAGTAAGAGTTTCTCCTGTAGCTGGGTGTCACGGAGATTTGCACGCCTACTTTATCTCTTTAAAAATAATCCCGCACCGTGTTAGGCAAGTGTGTACTTCTCCGGGACTCAGGGCCAGCTCCGGCATTTTTTTTGAGTGAAGCCACGTGTATGCACCCTGTTTCTCGCAGGTTAATTTAAGGGACAACAGAGTCCAAAACAACTTTTATTAGACCAGGGTTTTAGCACTCCAAAGTGACTTAAATAAAGGTTCGGATATCAGCTGAGGAAAATTATTTGAGGGGCAGCAACTGATACAACCAACAGGCGGTCCACAGCGTGCATACACGTGGCTTCACTCAAAAAAAATGCCGGAGCTGGCCCTGAGTCCCGGAGAAGTACACATTTGCCTAACACGGTGCGGGATTATTTTTAAAGAGATAAAGTACGCGTGCAAATGTGCACGGAAAGTTACTCGTGCATATGTGCACGGGAGGAAAATACACCCCGCGATTAGGCGAGGGTAAATTTATACAAGCTCAAATGGAGCGCGGAAAGTTATATGTGCATATGTGCACGGAAAGTATAAGTATACTCGCAATCCTGCGAGAAGTTTTACTTACATCCGTGGCGGTAAGGCAAACAGAGTCTCCATTCAGGGGAGGGGGGGGGCTCTCCTGGCGGCAGTGGCTAAACTCATACTCCAAGAGACCCCCACACAAAATGGGGCTGTCTCGACGAGAGTCCCATTTTTATCTGATCAGATCTGACTGTAGGCACTCTAGAAGCTTCTCTGCACCCCCCACACTGGCTGTGGGTGCCCCTGAAGCCTTACTCTGGCTGCTGGCACCCAGCGGCTCGGCACTCCCCTCTCCCAATGTCCCAGGAGCCAGGGTGCTCCGGGCCAAACAAAAGAAGCTGTTAGCCTCAAGTAGCAGAGAAAGGGGGAGATGTGCCATACTGAAGGAGGGAGGGGGGTTTGCATTCTGCCACACTGGGCAAAGCCGAGTATATACTTCTGCACCTTTGCTTGATTAAGTACTTCAGGTCATGAGTTAGAACCATTACAACTACATACCCCACACGTGAAATTGCCTGACTGTTATCTGGTGTTTCACACTCGTCCGTGTCACTGTATCCAGTGTCATTTTTTACCCCATTATTCATAGTCTAAGTAGTCTAAGTCTGTTCCAGTTTAAAAACACTGCATTAATGAGATATGAGACTAAGACTAGCAAGCACATTAAACTTAGATTTAAAAAATTATTTTTCCTGGAATTATAAATACCTAGTGCGTTAACCTAAGCACCACAAATTTCTTTTAACTGTTATCTTTCCTGTGTAATGATGTGGCTTTGAAATTACTTTTTAAGAAATACTCATCATGAATACAAAATGTTAATTGTCAAATATCATCACAAAAAGATCCATTATTTCAGTATGTTTTCTGTCTTTCAGCTATGTTTTCTAGTTATTTTTAATGCTTAATCCATCATTTTGTGACCTTCACCATGGGAAAGGTAAATGTAAATCCTTCCAATAGCAAAGAAACTAATAGAATGAAAAAGAAAACTGTTTGTTTTGACAGAAATGCCAAAAATTAAAACAGAGTGCCATGGTAAAGCTCGGCTCTTCAGATGATTCTCTAGAGACTTCATAGTAATTATTCATTTTACACGCTTGTATTTGAGGATAGGTAAACAAGACCACCATCAGATTTTTAAACTGTATCAAGGGAGAGGTTGCAAACCTACATGAAACTTCTGATTTTTTTTTTTTTTCTGTATCTTTAACCTGTTATAATATTATTTTTTTTTTTTTTTGTAACACAAGCAAAAGCAAATGATTGCCAGGTTGCGAACAGGGAGCAGTAAAGACCCTTGATCATTTCAACACTCCACCTCAACAGCCTCAACAAGATGAGGCATTACTCCATTTTGCTGTGTTCATCTTCTGCCCGCATACTGCTTTCAGTAATTGTGTTTCTTACTGCTTTTTCTCCCTCCTACCCACTTCGCAAGGGGAGGAACGAGGGATGTCTTATGTTGCCTCTGAGTCTGCCCGGTGAAGCCTGTTTCATTACCCCCGTCCTGCCTCGGATCGGAAATGTGGAACTGAGGATGGCTGTCTGGGCCTGCTTGAGGATTTTGAAGGGCTGATAATTCATTGTCTAGATCTCTCAGTCGACATAGGTTCTGTATTTCATTCCCACCTTTGCCTTAATTAATGTTGGCAATTCAGATGACTAACTTGGGGAAATAAATGAGATGTTACTCCTATAACAAAGCTGGTAAACAGCTGTTTCCTTTTTCCTCTTCTCCCTGGCATCCAGGAAGTGTGACATCAGGTTTTTAGTACATTGTTGGCAGGTTTTGTTTTCTGGACTTCTGAATCACTGAATGGCTTGGCCATTGTACAGTGAAGAGGCCTGTCGCTATGATTTGGACAGCTCTGCTACAACAGAAGTGGTAAAACATACACTTGCTTTTCAGACTAAAGCTTCACTCGTCTTTGGTGTGAGCTGGATACTGATTTTTCAGCACAGACCTTGGCTGATGAGGGTTAGAAAGGATATGGTCTGCACACTCATACTCTAGTCATTAATGACAGTGAGTGGCTCTCAAAAACAGCACTGCATCAACACTGCTGTCTTAGTAGTAGTTGTCCTGATTAGATAATACTTTCTAATTTCTAATTGGACATGATTCATCTTTGGTACATATGAAAAGGAAAGGTATGATTTTCAGATAAAATCTAAGATGGCAGCACTTTATATTTTTTTTTGGACCTGTGAGAAATGTTTTCTTTTAGCTTCACTTTAGTCTTTATAACTCCGGTTCCTTTGCTAGTCAGTACCTCTGTTGGTCTCTGTCCCTTTACTCACAGCAGACTTATTTCACTGAAACAGCCTCGATTACAGAGCAGATCTTTATAACTTTGTGCTCAGCTTTGTAGCACAGTCAGGGAATCATACCAGACCTCAAACATAAATAAGGAATTACTCTATTGCTGTTATGCCTGATTTTTGTTCTTTAATTTATTGAATTAGTAGTAGTTATTCCAAATAAGAAAAATGGTACAAAACCGGTACAAGTGAGAAGCCTGTTGATGAATGTCTGTCTGTCTGATTGGCATTAATATGTAGCAAAGGATGTGTTTCTCAGCAAGCGTGCTCTATAAAAAGAATTCTCTTTGACTAACGGGAATAACTTCATTTAGTTTTAAATGTATGAAGATGCTGATGTCTCAGATTAAATTCCCTCAGACTGGTGTACTCAGTTAACGCTGAATTCAGGAGGAGAATAATACAAATTTTGTCTAGTTTGAGACCAGAGAAAGTCAATAGTGTTGCCACTGAAGTTTAAATGGTGTGCATTGCTTTTCAGCCTAGAGAAAACATGAAAGTAGTTGCAGTAGTAGTTGGATGGCGTCCATAATTTTTCATGTCCTTGCAGGAATGTTCATTCTGTTATTCAGCCTTTTTTCCCGGAGGGTAGAACATGGCCTTTGTGGAAGTTCATGTCAAAAGCAGTGTTACAGAAAGCTTTCTAGTACATGTTCGCCAATCTTTACACTTTCTTATTTTAGTGTATGAATGTGATTGGATGGAGAAAATTCAATATCTATGTATTTTCAAAAGTCTGTGCTTAATGTAGTAAGTGGGCTTTATTTTACGTTCTGTATTTTTCACCTCACACTAAAGTGTCAGTTGTCATAACAGCAAATGCTACTTTAAGTATCTTTTTCTTTAAGGAATTTGCTTTTCACTCTCTGGATACACACCACCTCTCCTTTTCTCTGAAGACTGTCTCAGCTGGAAATGAGATGACATTATGGTGTGTCTGGGGTGGAAATCAGACTATAACATGGTTTTTACCACTGCTATGCATTCACAATAGGAGTCAATCACTCATATAATTTCTGAAATACCAGTAGGAAATGTGAAAGTCTAAATTAGTTATGTAATAATAAAATTAAAAAGGGGGTGGGGGGAAAGAGCTAAATTTAAACAAGTATCTTTATGACACTTCACTGAATAGCTAGGAATCAGAAAGAGAAGTAAAATAAGAAATCAGGTAAGTGTCAAATAGAGACTTCAGACAGAAAATTAAAATAGGCTCGACTGTTATAGCCTGGTGGGGAAAAAACCTAAAAAATTTAAGCACTTAGAGTACAAATTGATTCCCACGTATGCAGTTAATTAGGTAACTAAAGTCTGCTATTTCCTACACTCAGTATTTTCCCCATTTGTTGAAGCTAAATATCTTGTCATATAGAAGATCTAGCTAAAAAATATTTGAATCACTCTGTTCTAGCTCACATGGAATTATATTAGGTGTGCTTAAAGAGGCACTGATGGTATCCAGCTATTGGAGTAATAAGTTTTCAGATTTTAAATGTTTCATTTTCATTTGCCATACTTCTGTTTCCAGTATCAGCTCCCATATTCAGCAAAGTTCAAATAATAAATAGAAGTAGGATACCTTAATTAGACTTTTCTGTATCTGAGATTTTTAAGAGGAAGATTCAGTTGGTATACTTCCTAGTATACTAAAAGCACTGTATCTGACATGAGTCTTTATACAGAACTGTGACATGTGATGGTCTACCTTTTAGGTAACAATTTAGTAATATTGGGTGGTAGGATTCTGCATGTGGCTGAAGAAGGCGCCAAACTTTAATACATGCTTTCCATGTCTAGCCAGATGCTTCTAAATTTGGCAGGTGATACTCAGTGTTATCTCTGTAAGTTCATTTTAGACTAAGGCCTTTACTCTACAGATCCTACATTTGTGAGTCTGTAAGCTTGCACGGGAGACATGGGTTCTTGTATATAGTTTCACAAATAGGCTTTTCCTTCCTGAATAGTTCATATTTATTGTGTCTGAAATAGAAGATGGTCAGTGCTGTTTAATCTTAGCCATATGATGGGTGTCTGTGGTTGTATTGAAAAAAAGCAGCAGCCTCCCTTTTTGTTTCCAGAGATGGAAATGGGATAGAACAACTCTTACGTCCAGTAACTGTGATGATTCCACAACTTTTGTGTGGAAATAAGTTGTGTATTGTGAAAGCTGTATTAAATGCAAAAATTTCTTGGAGTTAGTGAGGGTTTGCTTCCACAGGAGAGTAAAGACCAAACCATATTCACTTTTTCCTATCATGTGCAATTTTGCAGACCCATTGTATCACCCCTCAATCATTTCATTTCCAGGACGATGATTCTTGGCCTGCTTAGTTTAACTTAATATGGAAGTCATATCACTCCTCTCATCATCTTTATCACTAGATTACATACTATGAGGAGTATCCTTTATGTGGACTGAGCTGGTGCAGAACACAAGCTGAAATTCATTAGTGTTACAGGGGCTAAATGAAGAAACAGGTCGCTTTGAAGCACTTAAAAAAAATACCTAGCTGTTGTTATTTTCCTGTGTTCTACCAAGACCTCAGTGTTATGAACCCACACTTGCAGAATATCAAGTAATGTACATTCAGCTGGCTTTTTAAAAAATACTGTCAGAGGCTCAAATTAAAAGTACATTTACTTGATCCTGTCAGCATTCATTTATAATCCAACATTTAAAGGAGATGAGATAAAAATCATTTTCCCCCACTGCACAAAGCACCAGATAAAAGAATCTTTTCAGAAATGGTATTTCATTGTGAGTTCCACCAGTCCATTTAGTTTTGGTATTACAGGAAGCCTATTAGCTTTATATTCTTGTGCTGAATGTTGATGGATTCTGACAGCTGTCACCGAGAAACTGAAAGAGATGAGATTTTCAAGTTGAATAAGAATTTTATTGGATAAAGGTGAAAATAACTTCACCCACATAAATCATAATAATCAAGCTATGTATGGATGAAGTATGGATGGCACAAAGTACATGCCCTTGCTTCTACATCTGGTCTACCCTGTATTATGTCACAGTCACTCCACATTGCTAGAGAAATAGCCCAAAGCAGGTACTCGCATGTTCAGGTGGGGGCTGAATGACACTTCAGCAACCCTCGGCAGGCCTGGTCTCATCTTCTCATACTAGACAAGTCATCTGGAAAATACTTTTCATAATGGTCAAGGGATGTGACAGTAACAGAACCTAATTCCCAACAAGCTATTTCAGTGTTTTATGTAGTGTGAAGGGCTCCTTTGGGCTTTCTGTTATCCTTCTTACCACCCTCCTAGACTACAGAAATAACAAAAAAACCTCAGTTGTCATCTCTCATGTAGGTTCTGGACATGGCATGCTTCCATTATTGACCACTGAATTGTTCACCTGAATTCAACACTGTCTGAAGAGCTACCTTTTTTATTTTTATTTTTTTTTTTTTTTAGGTGTATGTTATATTTATTTGGTACTAAAGAAGAAGAATTTACAAGAACTTCGTCTCTCTTGATTTTTTTACAAAGATGGTCTCAGATTAGGATCAAGATTTTTTTGCCTTACACTGTTTCCTATTATCTAAATGCCCTACCAGAATATGTTTTGTCACTTGCAGCGGAATGTTTGACATTATTGATTAATCTACTATATATGGTTCTAACCCATTTTTAGCTGAATTGGAAAGTATGTGCAATTTTGATGAATTGAAGTAGTTTTCAAATCTTCTTTGCAAAATAAACATCTCCAAGTTCTGGAGGGCCAAATGTAAGAGAAATAAACTGTAGTGCAGTATATATACATTAATGTTTACATTTTTGTAGGCCAATAAGACTGCATAATTTGCAGTGGCCTTGCAAAGGGGTTACATAGCCTGGTGGAGAGATGACTGTGGATATCTTTTTTAAAGAATTTACCAGTTATAAACCAAGTTATTTAGTAGGATATTGCAATGTTACATCTTTTTGGTGTTTTACCATGGAATCCCGAGCAAGTTTTATTTGAATTTATTTTTTCAGTATCTCTTTTACTGCAAAAGGACGGTATAACAGTAAACAATACAGTCAAATACTTAACAATATGGCATTTAAAAAAGGTGGTTTTTTTTTGTATTCTCTGTACAAATATTTTTTTCAAAAGGCTTATCTGTGGTTCACCTTCATTATATTCTGTTTGGCTCCTGCCTTTCGAGGCAACAGTTGAGCTCCTGAGGGCTACTCTTAAAAGGCTGTCATTATTTAGAATGGATCATTTAATTAAGCTACCACAGGGTCTGTAAGTAAAATTAATCAGTGTTGGTATATTGCTTGTATGAGTCACAATTACTAGGCAAATAGGTTACTGCCCAATAGAGTTCCTGTAATCCAACTGTACATAGCCTTATAGAATTTAGGGGCAAGCTTTGTTTACTCTTAATTATACCTAATGCCATTTACTTTGGCTAGGCTGTAGCCTTTGTTGCTACTAATTAATTTATGTAGTTGGTGAAATACTTTATTTTAATACCAGTGTATGACACTATCTGAGATGAAACTGCCTGTCCTATGACTGGAGGGAATAATTACAGAGAAAATATATCAATTAAAATGAGCTTTATTAAACTATATTTGTATCATGAACATAGTTACCAAAACCTCCAAAGATGTGATCTATATTCTTGGCCTTGGGGCACTTATTTAATAAAAACTTAACAGAACATCTTCAGTGACTCATACATTAGGTAGCAATTGAATCATCAGGAAAACAAAGAATATTGATCCTTCATGTCATAATGTAAAATCAGATATTTGGAGGGCAGATTTAGAAAAAAATACTGTGTCTCATTTGATATCGTAAAATCATATTTGTTCTCCTGCCATGAAGAAAAACTGATACGTTGTCAGACAAATAGAAAGAATGTTCAAGCATTTTAATATGTTTACCTGAGCTTTAGTAGACAAGAACTCCACTTAGCTGCTGTTTCAAGAGTAGCTAGAGAAGTTTTCTAAGACAATTCAATTTTAGAGCACTAATTTTAGTGTAACAAATAGTACAACATCAAAATGCAAAACACTAGTAGATTATAAATTCATGTTACCTAGTGTAACTTATTTTTTCCAAAATATCTGAAATAAGACTTTGAGCTGTTGAAAGTTTCTCTGCTTCTGTTCTATAGTTTGATTTCTTACAGCAACCCATGGGCTTTTTCTCATGTCTCACTCCATTTCCTGTGTGCAGAGGTTTTGATTTCCGGATGTCTTCTTTGTAAATCCATACTCTTCCAGCTGGATACTTGGATCGTACCTATGTGGGGAAGTCTGTGCAGCCTCCTCTCAGTAACATGGCCTGGATTACAGCAGCTGATCTGAGAGGAACATGAGTGTAACCATTGTCTGTGAGTAGAAGACTCAAGATTGTTCTGGGAGTGTTTGCCCCCAAACTGATAGCTCTATGGGAAGAATAACAATAACAACATTTTCTCATTAGGACCACCAGCCAGATTAATCAGCAACCAGGGGTTACCAAAAGACTCTTGAAAACTGGTGGCAACCTGAAAAGAAGCATGAAAACTTGTGATTACAGAGGAGAGACATTAGAATGACAAAAGTGCCAGACTGGCAGTCAAGCCACGTTTGACCTTACCAAGACTCAGCTGATGTCCACTGCCACCTCTGCCCAGGCCTGAGAACCATGACTCCATGAGGCGGCACAAGTAGCCTGCAAACTGACAGCACAAGGTGAAGTAAATGGGGACCAAAGGATCAGGTGTGTGTTTGGGAAGTCATGGGGTGCTCTCTCAGCAGTGCACAGTTAGCAGATTCCAGGAAGCAGTACAAGCTAGAGCACCTGCATCTCCAGCAGAAAAGACATGCAGATGGGGGGAAAAAGGACTCTCGGAGAAGTTTGTAGGTGCGCTTGTAACTCACATGGCTTGCAAGGGAGGAGATTGTACACATTACTATGTTGAACATGTGTGCATGTAACTAGAATGTTTTGGGATTATAGAAATGTTTATCGATGTATTTTTTTTTCTTTTCTTTTTAAATGCATCTAGTGTTGTGGTTTATCTTTTGTATTCCTGGTACTAATCCTGGATGTGTAGTTCAGTGATTGCCATCCTGAATAGCCACAACTCTAAAATCCCAAGCAGATTGGCAACAAAATAGTAAGCATTAAGACTGTCAAAATCAAATAAATAAATAAATATTCCCAACAGTCTCATATAGGTTACCTTCTACACAAAGAAAGGATTGAGCTCAGCTCTGTGAGTGTCACCCGCTCTACCCAAAAATTATTCTATAATGGGAATCTGTGAGTGCTTGCTTCAGGAACCAGCAAGCTTTTCCAGGAAACCCAACTGCTGTACAGAATGGTCAGCTATTTGAGTTTAGTAGATTTAAGCAAAGTAGTGATTCATTGAAGATCATACATAGAAGGCATGCACTCAAATCAGGTCTCAAAATTAGGTGTCTCAAGGCTTAGTTTACTGTCCTAACTACTGGATTATGCTTTTCTTCAGTCTCTCTTGTATCAATATAGGAAAGCAGCAACCTACAGGGACACTGTATTACTTGGAAAAGAAGCAATACACACAGCTAGTAAGGGATGCTATACATCTTATACTGCTGGCAATTACAGTGGAGGTAATTAGATAATTAAGATTACATACCTGAAGAGCTTAATGTGCTGGGTTTAAGCACCTATATTTGAGAACCTCACTGTGCTCCTCTGCTTTGTCTTTCAACACTATAGGACAAAATTATAAATTGACAAAGTACCATTCCATCTTGAGGACTATTTCTTTGAAAGTTAACAACAGCCTCTGAATATTGTGCATATTCATTTATCCTATAACTGATAATGTTTAGTTCTGTATGTCACTTTGTTGTTGTTGTTGTTTTCAAGAGTGTGAAGTTTTAAGGCTTTTGGCTAATAAAGGTATATATGTATTCTGGAGTGAAAAACACGATAAGTATCCTTCAGACTCAATCATCTAACATTTGCAATCTCAGCAAAAAAACTGTTCAAGTATCTGGGATTCACATAACTCTGAACCATGGGGAAAACAAATACTTTTTTTTGACAGCTCAAAATAGATTATTGATTTTAAAGACTCTATGGCTAAGAAGCAGCTTTAGAATGTTTCAATAATGTCAGATAAGTATTACTTCTGCTTTCCAGTGTTAATGATTTATCATTTGCCATGCTTTTCTGAGTTCTGAATAGTGCCAAATAAAAATCTTCAAGGTAAAGATCATACTAGTGTTGGCACTAGCCAAATGTCAGTAATTACAGCTAGAATTAAAAACGAAAAGAGCTGTTTTTTCAATGAATGTTTCTGATCAATCAAATGAAGTCATCCTGATGTATGAAATACTGGGTGGCTTTTCTGATGTGCCTATATGAGCTTTAACCGATACCTAAAAAACATACACTAAATTGTTTCTCCTTTTCAATGCAACAGGTATATCATATAAATAGATAAAATTCAAAATGACTATCCACAATACAAAGTCTTTTCAGGATATAATTAATTTTTATGCATAGACTAAAAGGCAAGATATCTAGTGGTGAAGTTTTCTGAAACTACAGGTTTTTAGCATTGTATGTGGTGCTTCAATCTTCTGGCTAGTGATCTATCACAAACCAAGAGTGTATTTAGGGGAAAAGTGATGTACTACACAGGAAGAAAAAGCATGTACTTACAGCAAGTAAACAAATCGTTCATTTGTTAGAATTTCATTGATTTTTAGTTATAATCAACTGAAAAACTATATATAAGTAAGAGAAAATATCCATTTGTAATGAGAACTTATATATAAGAACTACTTATGGAGAAAGCATCTATTGTTTTTTACAATATTTTTCTATATTTGCAGACGTTACACCATTCACATCAGTAGTAGGGTTTTTTTTTGTTTGTTTCCTTTATTGCTTTAAATCTCAGGGAATCCAGAAGTCTTTTACGATTATTTATAATATTTACTTAATCAAGCAAATAGTCTACAGTGGATTTTAAAATGATGTAGTATTTCAGAAAGATTAGCAGCTAATTGGCTACATTTAGAAAGTGTAAGACCTGTTGGCCACCTAAAGCCACTTCTAAATTTAAACAATAATTTCAAGGAGTGCAGAAAATACCATTTATTTTCTCTTACTCTGCTCAGATGTTTTTCTGGGATTACAACAGATTTTAAGTCTAGTTTTTTAATAGTTTCTATAAAATGTTTTTGCATCCTTAGAATTTTGTATACACCTGTGGTGGATGCAGAGGGCATCTGTGCCTCACTGGTGACCATACTCATCTGGGAGTATTGGCCAGGTTGCTCAGCAACAAGGGGAGGCTCAGCTGGGTACTTCAAGATGCAGCCACAACCAGGGCATGGAGCTCCGTGGATGTTCCTCTGCTTTGTCTTGACTCAGCTCCTGAGGCCTCATGGGACAATAACTCTGTTTTGTGGACTTAATGGGGTCTCAGTACAGGTAATCATGTATACACTGTCAATGGGCTAATACCAACTCAGGAAGCAAAACCTTAAAATGTTTTTGTTGTTGTTGTTGTTAGGTTTGTTTGTTTGTGTTTTGTTTTGTTTTTAACTGTGAAAGTAGAATCTTGTTGGCAAAAACCCGTATATGAAATCTAGTAGTGTAGATCATTGTACCAAAACAAATCTCAAAAACCCATGGGTAAAATAGTTTCTATTTAAGAGATTCAGTTATGAAATAGGTTTAAAAAGAGTAATATAAGTTCAGATTTCTGCTAGGAAAAGATGAAAAATGTAATTAGCACTCATATTTAGAGCATAGTTCTAATAAATTGATCATGTATAGTTCTGCTCCTTATGTGTTTGGAATTTAACAAATCCCTCATGCCAGGCACTGTTTTGAACCTGGAAAAAGAAAGTCCTAGAAATGCCTTAAAATTAAGGATTGTGGATTTCACACTACTATTATTTATGGTCAGAAAAGACACTTTCAAATATAGACCTTTTTTTGTCCTGGTTTATTAGTGGGCTTAAGCTTTTCCTGGGTCAGTTTTCTAACTTGTGAGTCCCAATTTTGTGCTTATAAATGTGTACTTAACTGAATGGGGAATTGTCTTCAACATAGTCTTATTGATTCCCATATCAGAGTGGGTATTGAGTGAAAACACCCCAAGCAAATATTTCATCTGAATTTATGTTTTTTACATATGGTGCACTTCTAGATGCCTAAAAGTAATTATATCTATTTCAATATAGCTTTATTTTAAAAACAAATGAATAAAACCAAACCAACCAAATAAAACAAACAAAGATGGGAAAAGACCAAAACAGCCCTGTGAAACTTTTAAGTTTTCAGATAATTTATTCCATACAGTGATCAGTTATTTATTCCATACAGTGGATATTTTCCTTCAGTGTTGCAATTCTTATATTGGAATTTATCAATTTTAAATTAAAATTATCTAAAACTAGAATGCTAGTTTAAGTTTTGTATTGCATTTTCTGAGCTTCTATATTGTATTGTTAGCTCATGTTCTAGTTCACTAGATTGAAAGATCTTCCTAGGTAGGGATTTACAGAATAGCCCTTTTAATTTGAGGTTTCACATGATCTCTGGAGTCCAGCTCACTCTTCAAGCATGTTCCTGAAACCTCTTCAGTTTCCTTTTGCTCTTTCTGAAGTGCAGACAGTGGAAATGCACACAGCAGTTTTCTCATCAGTGCTGCACAGAGATGCCTTCTTACAGAACCGTGTTTTTCTTGTATGCCTGGAAAACATTAGGGTCACAGGGTCATATTGGAAATTCACAGCAATTATTTACAAAGGTATTATTTTCTAAAATACCCTCTTTTAACATGACAAGACTTATGTGAATTTCCTGTCTTGCTTTAAATTATATGTGTAGTCACACATTTCCCTAAAATGTGGAATAGATTCAGCAACACAATAAAAAGCCCTGTTATCCTACTTCACCATCTTAGGTAGGGCTTTACATGGTGAGTGAAAGAACTGCATTTTCAGGGCCATCAAAGAGAAACAGGCTAGTAAAAGGTTATGGAAGAAAAAATTGTTAAGCTAGAGCCTCGAATATGTGTTTTCTTGTTGTTTTCTTTTTCTATCTCTATCTCTGTTCTTTTTCTTAGATCTAATTAGATCCAATAGCTGACAATGGATAGAATGACAATGTGTCCTGCACATCACTATGGAAATAAAATGAATCAAGAAAATATGTTCTTCAGGCCAAGAAAAAAATGATAAGTCTATTAGTTTTTCACTTAAATCACAAAACAATATATATTAGCTTCAACCAATTGCAGGAGCCAAATAGTTTTTCAGGTACAATCCACTTGGAGTTACAGTAGCAGGTGTCACAATCTACAGAAAGAACTTATGCAAGTTTTTTTTTTAGTATATAAAAGCATAAAGCATACATAGTTTGACTTTGGAAAATTATATGTATCCCCCAGTGAACTGTCAGGTGGAATCACAACTGGTTCCAGCTGTCAGTGATGTGACCCAAGTCATCAGCCCCATGACATGGTACAAACCAGAATGGCTTGGGAGCTGTGCTGGAGTTCAGCCATTAACTGCTTTTTTTACTACAATAAGGACAATTAATATTAAAAAGTGCATTTCAAATAATATCTAGTGCAACCTAGTGACATAAAAAATTGTTTGTATAAACAAAACAGAAAATACAAATGTAAAAGCAACATATAATTATATCATTTTGAAATTAAAAAAAATAAATCTGTGATACTTTTGTGAGATAATTTTTCTCCTAAATTAACCATGGTTTACAGCATTAGAAGTTTCATATATTGCCAAATAGTATGGACAGCATAGCTGGATATTACGATGTCCCTGGCCTTTTGATATTTTTCAACCAAGTTGGAATCTGAGAAATTTGCAAAGTAACTGATTCTATGGTTGTTTCACTTAAATGTACATACTGATGGACAGATACCTACCTATGTTATTCTTCCAAAAATCCTGCCTGGCAAAAATTTGCTCTTGATCTTCTTTCCTTTTCTTGCGTACTGTTCCTTCTTCTTGAAAATCTGTAATTCTGCAACCTAAAATGCACATATTTTAAGATGCATAAACTGCAGTATAGAAGTATTTATGCAGTCAAACTGTATTTTTTCTTGTTTAAAGAATTAAGTATCTGATCAGCATCATTATTGTCTTCTAGCTTATTTGCTTAGTAATTGAAATTACAAAATTGCACAATCCCTGTAGTAAAGAATACAGCAATAAAAATAAAATCTGTTAAAAGATTTAAGATGCTTTATTTACTTGGGAGAAAGCTGACTAGCATTTTCCACTTAAATAAGGAATATCCATCACAGATGCTATTTTCTTTTGTTAAATTGCTTATAGACTATGTTCTGTTGGCATGGAATTCAAAAGAAAATTGACACAGAATTCCTTGGGCATCAGTCTCTAAATGATCTTTCACCTCTAATGGTAAGGTACCTGGAAGAGGAATATCTGCACCAACATTTTCTTACACGCAGGAATTAGTTCAGGTTGAAGAAACCTGTATATTCACAGTTCTAGAGGGACCATTGTGATAATCTAATGTGGCTCCTTAGCACAGTCTAACAACTTCTTTGTCACATCAGTAGCAGGTGGCTGAGCTATGACATTATTTCGAGTACTTCTCTAATGTGTATGATGAGAAAGAGAATCCACTGAAATCTTTTGAATTAAGAAAAACATACAGTAGTAAATCCTGTCTTTTTCACAAATATTGAGTGACATGTCCAAATAGTTTGGAGCATCCCACAAACACTTAAAAGTCCTGTATTACTACAGCTTAACATCGCAGGACTTGGCCCTGAAACATTTTTTGATGAAAATAATTTTAAGTTCCAGTAGTTTGCACCCTGAAAATAAAAATGTCCAAAAGATACTTTCTGTTTGGGTTTTGATAGGGCGTTTTGTCAGTTTGGTGAGAAATGGCTTATTTTTGATGGCCTGCCAGAAGACCACCCAAAATTGCACAAAGTGACTGTAAGGTAGAATAAAAGAAGAAGGAAAAAGAAAAAAAATCTCTCAACAATGAGAACTGTCCAAATAAAAGAAGATGATAAAGGTCATAAATCAGACATTACTGTTGCCCTTAAGTCAGCAACTGTCAAAAAAATTTTCCTTTGCCAGAAACATGCTCTGCATTTGTCAGTGCCCTCCATGCGTGGGCCAAGTAGATCTCAGGGAAAAGAGCAACCAGAAGCCTGAGAGACTCCAAGCAGAAGCTGTGAGAGACAAAGCACAATTTTGCCCATAGATCTTACTGAGAATAGAATTTTAAAGCCATTCACGTAGGACTGCCTGCAACTTTCCTAATGAACATTGTTTTCTTTTTTTTTTTTTAATAATAATGTGATATGCTGATTTGTTAAGGATGTCCTGAACGATCCCGCTGATTGGAATTTTTGTGAATTTAGGAACAGTGAAGCATTATCAAAGGGTTAACCTTCCTGTCACTGATAAAAAGGAGTGGGGAAAGTAAGTATATGTGGGGTACATTATATTTCTGTCTTCTAGAAAACAGTAACAGATCTGTGGCATAATTTGTCACAGGGAAATATAGAACAACCCAACCTTTGTGGCTCTAGGTTTGTTTTGGGATATAGTGATGGATAGCCATAGCTAACTTCATTTTAATATGTCTTTCTTCTGTGGGGGTGGTCTTTTTGTGCTGCTTATAGCTAAAAATTAACTGAACAAAATGCCATTGAGAAGAATGAACCATTGAATCTGAAATAAAGTACAAGCAATTTAGCAAAATCACAATGATCTTTTTTGGCCAGCTGGAAATCACAAAACCATTTATGGAACAGTAACTTTCCCGTGAAAAGCTTGGAGACATTACATTACTGCTGCAAGCTTCATCTTGCTTCTGTAAGTAGCGCTCTGGCGATTTACTGCCCGTTACTGCTTTTGCAACATGCTGCTTCCATTCCCATTCTCCTGCTAATCTTTTCCTTCAGCTTTTTTAATGCATATAAGAAGGTGTCAAGTTAGAGGCTGCTGCTTGCTGGCTGTCACCTGAATGAGCTTCACAGATCATTCCTTTTCTTTGCAGCCGAAGATCTGAGGGAAGACTCAACTGACTACTGACATCCTTTCAATTTGCCGTAGTCTCAACAGGGTTTTCTCTGCTTGCTTCTTAAGTTCAGCAGAGCAAGGAAAGAGTGGGAAGCACACTGTGCACTTTAAGTCACAAGACATGTGGAAGGGAGGAGAGGAAAATTGTAGGAAGTACACTTCAGAGATATCGGTACAACGCGCGCGAGAGAGAAATCCAAACGTTTTAAATCGTATGTAACTGGTGAGCTACTTCTGCCCTGTTGTGTCTTTCTCCTCATAGCAGTTATATTCTTTTTATCCACGCCGCCTTTGAAGCACTGACTGTCCTCCAGCTGACCAGTCTACTATGCTATCTTCATTGAAGTCCTGACTATAACTACAACTCAAGTTTTGTAAGACTGCTGTGGAACTGAAAGCAAGTGTCTAGTCCTTACTTAGATACCAGGAGCAGGGCAACTTACAAAATAATGAGTAGAATCAAATCTTCTGCAAGAGTACACTGTGGAAAAAAACTGCATTTTCCCCTCTTGTTACTTATGTTCTTTTTCTTATGATTTTGCTTCTTTCTAAGTAGAAATTTTACTACTGGAAACCAAAGATAATATCCAGAATTCTTACTTTTACCATTTAAAGAAGTAATCTTTGTAATGTTATTGTAAGACAAGGACTTATTTCCTACCTGTTGTAACCCTATTGACTTCTTTTATTCATATACATTTTCCTCATAATCATGAATTCACTTTGGAAACATATTTTTCCGAAATGCAAGTGAAGGTAACTTTACTGAAATTAGCTATCAAGGAGTTATGAGTAATTTGCACTAAAACATAATGTATCTCTCAATCAAAGCCCTTGAGATGTTTGGAAACACTATTATCACCTTCAGTGTGTTTGAGCTAGGCTCTTTGTCAGTTACTGAAGATAAATCTCTTTCTGACTTCTCATGTTACCTTCTTGCCATAATGAACAAAATCCCCTACCTCACTGCACAGGACCCTCCCACTATAACAAGATGGAACAGTCAGGAACAGACATTACATATGGTAATGTCACTTACTAGTCTTTGATTTCAGCAATCATTTATTTATTGTGCTGTAAGTATTTACAGAAGCTGTATCTGATTTATATGAATCTCCAAATGTACGCTCTGTTATGAGATTTTTATAGTTGTAAATTCCATATACCTCTCATTGTGTTTTCATTTTTAATTTACTACATTCCCCCAAAGGCTTTCATTTAACTAGTTTGCTTGTTGTAAATTCACAATGATATTCTTTAAATAAACAGAAGCACAGAACATAATTTCCCAGTAACACTGTTTAGAAAATGGATGAGAATAAGGCCCCAAAGCTATTCTGATGATGAATTAATTATAAGATTCCAGGAAAAACACTACATTGACATTTTACAAGTTTTGGCATGCAGCCTTGTGTAATGGTACACACGTAATAAGGTGGTTTTGATGCTCATAGTATGAATAAGGACTTAACTCTCTAAGAATCAAAAAGTATTTGAGCATAATGCAAACTTAAAAAGCAAACTCCTGTACTTATTTATCCATTTAAATTTTGGAAATCTGTTAGGCAAACAGAACAAAAGAGTGGATCTTCCAATCCTGAGCGCAAGTTAAAATATCTTGACTGGCAATTTCTCTTGAATATAAACTTTCAGTAGCTTTTGTTTTAACAGTAAATGTTTTCTGGTCTTTTATCATTAGAATAATTAAGAAAAAAAAATCATATAGTAGTATATTTTTTTTCCTCATGCTATGTCAATAACATTTTATTCCTTTTCTGTTTTTACATGTATATATTTTCAAGTAGTCTAGCTATAATACTCATATACTTATGTGTCTCTAGTTGAGACATAGTTGTCTCATAGTTGTCTCAGCATTTAAAACTCTCAAAATTTCTGTAGAACCGAGGTATGTTATCCCTGCTTTGCAATTTGGAAAACTGAGGCAAACATATCCAAACCTGGAAGAATACCCATAGGAATGCAATTCTCATTGCAATTAATAGAAATTAGATCTCTAATATACTTTCAATATTTCACCTAAACAAATAAACCTGCTGACGGTTCTTTGCAGGAAGGACGATGGCTGCTTCTGCTGCCTTTAAGGGCTGGATGAGCTTTGATTATGATTAATGTGCAAAAATAACTAATCTGCAGAGGGGACAGGTTAATGTAAAATTTGGGTTGTAATAGTAGGGTCCTTGTGTTATCCTTCTACTGAAAGTCTCTAAATAACCTGCCCATCCACACAGTTCCAGGTGACAGGAACCTTGGAGGCTCTTCATAATTAAAGAAACTCTTTTATTATACCAGTAGGAAAATTTGAACATAAGATTGTGATTGGAAAGAAACCTGACTTATGGTTTCTCTGGAAGCATGCAAGAATTTGAGATAGTTGTTGAGTGGTTTTGTTTCCTTTCTTTTTCCTCACTCTCTTAAGAGCAAGATGGAGTAGTGACAGCTATTTTTGCCAACTTTGTTTGGGTAAGAAATGTTTCTCAAGCTTTCTCAAGTTGTAGGAGCTGTACAGGTTCATTAACATTATGCTTTGCCTAACTTAATTAGCTTGTTTGAGAGCAGGAATGTATTATACCAAGAAGATCACCATGAAATGCTGCAGTCAGTTATTGTGTTAATTTGTTTGATTCTAGTTTAGGTGGCTGTACAAGATTTGTATGGCCCATACCCTAAAAACTTTGACCATAGTATAGTGTAAGCTGTACATGGACTACTTGGAGAAATTAAAAATATCCTGGCCTGATTGAAGTCTTTGTGAGATGAGGGAGCTGAGTCATTTGAGGCCGACTGTGCAACACCTGTATAATCCTTACTCATGTTTGGCACAGTAGGAAAGGGGGCTTTATAGTAGCTCAATATGGTGGTATTTCTGCATCTAGCCCTGGTCAAGGGAGTGCCATAGAGTGTGAGTAATAAAAATGGGTTTTCTAAATTGTTTAATAATCTAATAAAATCCAAATGATGTTGCAACAGGATTTTTAATTAGTTCTTGTTCTAATTTGTCTGCTTTTTCTGACTGATATTACTCAGCCTTGGAAATGACCTTGATTCTCATGATGCAGATTTTCAGTCTCAACAGTTCCTTCAAATAGCCAAAATATTACATTATAAATAGAGTTGTTACACAAACTACCTGGGCAAAGCACCTCCTTCCAGAGAAAGATATAGACTATGGTAACCTGTGCAGAAATTAATAATTGCATTTTCTTCTCCCTTTTGGACACTGGATAACACTTGGACTGTTACTTAAGTCAAGGTATTAGGAGCTCTCTTAGGTGAAGGGTGCAGATATTTTTGCCTTCTTGGCAATGAGCTGTTTATAAGATCATCTCAGAATTCATTGTGAATTTCTAAGCTCTTTTTATTCACATCATCTCTAGAGTACATTGTCAGGAATTATTTAGCTTCAAAATCTAAATCAATAATGCTAAATTAATAGTAGTTTTTCTGATTAATCTGTTAGATACAATGTTTCATGACCATGCTGTTGCTTTTTTGATGATGTTGTAAATAAGAACTAAACAGCATATTCATATATAAAAATCTTTGGGCCACAGTCAACCCCCCAAGAAGCAAATATAAGAAAAACTGATTTTTTTTGTTCATTTACAGTAGTTTTCAATTAGTACGAAGCATCAGTACAAACAGCCCTTATTACAGTTGTACCTCTGTTAAACTCTCATCAATTTTATACTCTTCTGTCCCATAGGTGTTGAATCCAACCATTCCATCACCATTACAAGCATTTACTCCAGTGGGAGCTGAATAAACTGACTGCCACATCTATAAGTTGGGGAATGACCTGTTGGAGAGCAGTGTAAGGGAGTGGGACCTGGGGGTCCCGGTGGACAGCAGGATGACCATGAACTGTGCCCTTGTAGCCAAGAAGGTCAATGTCATCCTGGGGTGTATTAGAAGTGGTGTGGTTAGTAAGTCAAGAGAGATTCTCCTCCCACTCTGCTCTGCCCTGGTGAGACCACATCTGGAATACTCTGTCCAGTTCTGGGCCCCTCAGTTCAAGAAGGACAGGGAACTGCTCAAAAGAGTCCAGTACAGAGCCACAAAGATGATTAAGGGAGTGAAACATCTCCCTTATGAGGAAAGGTTGAGGGACCTCAGTCTCTTTAATTTGGAGAAGAGGAAACTGAGGGATGACCTCATTAATGTTTATGAATATGTAAAGGGTGAGTGTCACAAGGATTGAGCCAGGTTCTTCTTGGTGACAACTTTAAGACATTATTATAAGACAAATTATAAGACAAGGGGCAATGGCTGGAAACTGGAACATAAGAGGTTCCACGCAAATATGAGAAGAAACTTCTTCACAGCGAGGGTAACAGAGCACTGGAACAGGCTGCCCAGGGGGTTGTGCAGTCTCCTTCTCCGGAGACATTCAAAACCCGCCTGGACACATTCCTCATCTAGGTGTCCCTGCTCCAACAGGGGGATTGGACTAGATGATATTTTGAGGGCCCTTCCAATCCCTAACATTCTGTGATTCTGTGATCTTCTTGCTTGCTCATCTTCTTCTGACTCCTTCCTATTGTTTTCAAAATTTTCTTATCCATTACCATATTTTTCAGTTTCTAATGTTTCTCACTACTGTTTATGAATAAGATTCTCAGAGAGGATGTTATTTCTTAATGAGCTCAAGAGCTGACAAGTATTTATCTCCTATTCATTTTGACAGTTTCAACATTGACTTTTTTTTTTTTAGCATACTTAGGCATGCACACATCTTTAATGTCTTAGGTTTTTCTGATGATCTTAATTTTTTCCTCCACATGGTTATCTAATACCACACTTATTGGCTTTAATCTAGGATAAAATGAGGAGTTTTTTGATTAAATGACTACCTGTAATTTGGAATTTTGGATGTGGTTCTAGCCTATAGTATACAAATGGGTGTAATTCTGAGGAATCCATTGAAATTGCATATTAGGTTTGCTGAGGTATCTGTAAGCAAACATCAGTTTATCCTCCATCTACATGATTGTCTTATGAGCTGAATATAAACTCTGAACATAGGAGTAATGTTGTTATTAATTAATTAAAAAAAAAAAAGACTAAACATTTTCTTTTTTAGTAAGTTATTATTAAGAAGATATTGATATATTTCTATTAATTAAAAACAATACTTTTGTGCTATTGTCAGACAGCTTCTAGTTCTACTCAAATAATAAAACAGAAACAGCTCTAGGGGTCTGGGCAGTACATTTATTTCTCAGTTGAGGATCTCAGCATGTTCCATTTACACAAGAGAAAACCCTTCAATTACAAGATCCTTAATTTACCCAGGAAATTTCATCATGAAAATTATTAATTACTTTAAGCAATCAGTTTTACAGATAATCACAGTTCTTTATTTAAACTGAAAAAGCAAAAGGGAATCTCATGAATAAAACATAAAGAAAAAAAAGCTCTTAGTTTAATAAATACAAAATCAGCATTGTAATATTTCTTCAAATAGACAAATCTTGTTAAAATTATACCTTTGTTCATACTGTTAATTATGGAACTATTTTATGTTAATACAGTTGGAACATGTGCTTGAGTACAAAGTGTAAGCAAAGTTGCTGTTAAAATGCCCTGTTGCTCTACATTTTTTAATATATTTATTCATTTCAGATGACCCTAACAACTGGAAACACGTTGCACATGGAACTAGAAAACTAATTCTGAAAAGCAGAAAAGGGGGCTTGTTTGTTTCATTTGGGGTTTTTTGATTATTTGTTTGGGGTTTTTTGTTTGTTTTGGGATTTTTTATGTCGTTGTTTGGTTGTTTTTTGTTTGTTTGTGGGTTTTTTCGTTTGTTTGTGGGTTTTTTTGTTTGTTTGAGTTTTTTTGTACTGTCCAAAACAGCAGTGGGAAAGACTTAATCTTCCTGAGAGAGCCATGACCTTCAAGGGAGAGGTTTAAGTTGTATCCACTGAAGCACGTAGCATTTTCTGTACCTCTGAAACCTGTGCCTTTTTGAGAGTGTGCATGCTGGATAGATTTACACAAGCAGGCAGGGAAACACCTGCATTGACTTTTGTTAAGTGGCTACTGCTCAGGTCACTCAAGAACTTTGTGTTATGAATACAACCATAGAGAAGTAATTTTAGTGTGAAAACCCAAAGCGCTTACAGTATTGGATGGCAAATAGGCATCCTGCTTCAGAAGTGCTATTTAGTACTTAAGTGCCTAAATTTTTCTGCAGGTATTTAGCACTAGTAGTCTGAATAACATTTAAGTGGAGTATTCTAGACAGTGGAAGAAAATAGAGAAAGAAAACTTTCCCACACTCTGACCATCGAATTCTTGTGCTATCTGCCATGTTATCTGATGTAGCTGAGTAATTAATCCAGTACATGGTGTATTTGGTATTGTTGTTACTGGTGGACCAGGAATCTGTGGGGCTAGAGTCAGAAAAAAAAACATGCGCTTCTCAGCACTGAAGTTTACACTGCTCTTACTGGAACAGAGGAATAATAAACATCAGCTTATGTCTGGGAGGTTGCAACCTGTTTACATTGAGTGATATGCAGTAAAAACATGATTTAACTGTTTGTAGAGGTGCTGCACAGGGGGATATTAAAAGAAATGTGCTAGGTTAGGGGAAATAGCAGTCATAACTACCCAGATAGTGTTTCTGCATCTCAGATTGAATGCATAGGGCTCTTGTTTTGGTGGATAAGCGAAAGAAAAATTTGCAGTGGTAGATGTGGTTGCCATTCTGCTTCAGTGGTGTCCTGCTTGTAAATAATTATGAATATCTTGTTCAAACAGCTAGGTTTCAGCTGAGGGGCATCTTGTTTGTGGCATGGGCATTTGTCATTCTGTAGGTCTAACAGACAGATAACATTTTGCCATTTTAAAAAAATATTCTTCTACAGTGCAATTGTGTCAATTGCTAGAATTTCTTTCTGGAACTGTGTACTCTTAGGATTTATTTTAATAAGAATTGATTATTCTACTAGCTTTTCCTAGAAGGTAATATTCATATTTAAAGCATTTGTTACAAGAATAGATGTCTCCTCTCAGGAATACTTTGGTTTTCTGTTTCTGTATTGACTCAGTCCCTCAGGATAACACATCCATTTGGAACTACGGCTTGAGTGGGTTTGTAGGCTCAATTTAAAGGTCAGATTTGAGTGATGGCATATGACAATAAAGAGACTGGCAAAAAAAAATTGACAGAAAGCTATTAAACTTTTTGCAGTGATGATCACCTCAATCCATGAAAGGGAAAGAAAACTACTTGCATTACCATCTATCCTTTACTCCTTCTCTTCTAGGAACATATGTTAAAAGAGAGCATGATATTGATTTCTTAATGTTTGCATAGTCACCATACCTAGCAGTCCTAATTTTTTTCCCAGTCCCTAGCTCACAGAATACATTTAGTCATTCAGTGTTCCGTCTTCTTTCTATTCTAGTTAGGGAAATCCTTTATGCATGTTAAGGAAGAAAGAAGCACTGGATGAGTTATACCCTTCTTACTCCTAAGGAAGAGTGTTACTTAGCATGGAAGTGGTCTGCAAATACATTTTTGACGGCATCCTTTCCTTTCTTGTCCCTCAGTTTGCCTGTGACCTTGAGCCAAATCATCTTGCCAGAACAAGTCCCCATCTGTCACAGAGCTGCAGAAGAGCCGAGGGTGGAAGTGTGCAAGGCTCCTTCCAGCTGTCTGAAGGCCTCATCTGCCTTTTCTTCCTGATGAGGTAATCTGTACCAGACACATACAGCAATATCTCCCATGTATTCTCCTCTATCTCCCCATGTTCTCCAAGGATGTGGTATGTTAACCTGATTCATGACTCGCCAAAGCCTGGTTCATGGTATCTTTGGCCAGCCAACCTCTGTTGATACTCCTGTGCTCCATCTGGGATACACGCCTAGTGCCTTTACTCTCATTGCTGTCCTAAGCATTGCCTCATCTAGACCAAGGGTTTTGAAAATACCAGTTCTGCTTAGCAAAGCAATGGGTATACATATTACAACGTGTATGTTTAATTCACGGGGAA
This sequence comes from Columba livia, assembly GCF_036013475.1. Lineage (NCBI taxonomy): Eukaryota > Metazoa > Chordata > Aves > Columbiformes > Columbidae > Columba > Columba livia. The sequence goes on along the minus strand of NC_088605.1, from coordinate 62,848,282 downwards.
GAGCTGATGAATGTGATGTTTTTGAAATGGTAGGTATGAAACTATGCTTCTGTGTGATCTCTCTTTACTGAGTTATTATTTTATTTTTGTTACTGTTGCTGTAAAATTTTGCTTTATATTTAATTAAAAACAAAAACCACAAACAAACAAAAATCCCACAAAACAAAAAACAACAACAACAAAAAACAACCACGGGAATGACTCTTAACGATTTGATCTAGATTTTCATCACTCTAGTCTGGATGATGCTGCTAAAAACAGAATGAGATGCTAGACAGCATAGATTTTAAATTTCTGTTTTGGCTTCTACTAACGTGTACTTTTTGCTGATGGAGGAAAGATAAGAGATGAAAATCTAAAAGCTTATATAATAACATTTTAAATTAAGGAGCCTGCATACTGAGCATAGTCTGAAACTAGACTCTGAGACACAGTTTTGTATGTTTTATGCATTAAGACACCATCTGCTTTTTAAGGAAAAAAAACATACTGGAGGCTTTTCTGTAGCGATCATATTTTAAACAAAAAAACCCCATGTTTTATACTGGCATAGTCCTTTGGGGAAAGACACAGCATTAATTGTATAAAGCACCTTAAATAATTATTGTTTCAGAGTTTTTAGAACCCTTGGAACATTATTCGGTGCAAACCACAAAAAAAAAGAAGAAAACAGAAATAAATGGAACTGTATGGAAACGTGTTATTAATTTCAATCTTTTTTTTTTTTTTTTCCCTTTGTACTTGTTCTGCAGAATATGGAAGAGGATTTTTACTGCTGAAAAAAAAAAAAAAAAAAGTGCTCTAGAAAGTTTTGGTGGAAAAAAATGTAAGGGAAATATACCAGAGGTTCCTAAAATAAAAGTAAATAAAATGACCCTATTTAGTGTACAAATCTGTTTTCTTGTAAGTATTCTACCTGTAAACTTGGGGATGCTGAGCTCCCAAAAGATCTGAAAAGCCAAGCCCAAGTGAGGACACTGCAGGAATAGATATAACCCTACATGTAAGATTAGAATAGCAGAGGAAGTGTAATGTTCTTATTTCTGAATAGTGAATGGGGAAGTTTCCAATTCCCATGTCAGTTTATGTGCATCATACTGTATACATGACATTAAATATTTAATTAGCAGCAAAATCTCAGTTGTGGCTTATGTATAAGAAGTTTTACTAAAAATCTTTACTTCAGTGTACGGTTTGTTGTAGCTTGCATGAGGTGATCATTATTCTAGTTTCCAAAGGTAACAGGGGCAGTAACAGACTATCACAGTAGGGGAGCAGTAGGTGAGCACACTTATGTTCTTATGTATGGAGATGAAAAAAAAGTAGAAATAAGCTATTGTAAATAGGAGATATGAGAAGATTATGTACCAAAAAAGGAAGTTATAATAAAGGTTTTTCTTAGGATGTTGTGACAACTGGCTAAGTGTTGTGAAGTGTCATTGGTAGTTGGAACTGTTGATAAGGAACTGCAATTAAAATCCAGAGTACAATCTGATAGCAGAGGCAGCTCAGAGAGCAGTATAGCTCATCACACTCAGTTCATTAGAAAACAAAATACTGATCCAGAGAACTGCTGAGAGGGTGGACATGTTTGCTCACAGTCTAAAAAAAAGGCATTGCATAAAGATAACTGAGGTAACAGTAAAGTATGTGTAAAATAAAAAAATAAGTGTGCTTTCATCCACACAGCAGAAAGAGGAAAACATCCAGCATACACAACAGCACATGCAGCACACAAGTTGTTGTTTGTCAGAGTCAAAAAACAGGGGAAAAAGAGCACTTCAAAATATTAAATTATATATGAAGATTTTGCATGAGACTACAGCAGCATGCTGGGCTGCAAAATGCCAAGATTAAAATCACGATGCTGTAAGCTCAATTTGACTTCAGTGGAGCTGTGGTAGTTTACACAGTCTATAGTCTGACATTTTACACAGTGGTCTGAAACCTACCCCAGAATTTCAAAACAGCTTTTTTAGGAACACAGATATAACAGTCTTGTTCTGATGTCCAACATACAAGCATATTTGTCATAAAGCTGTAAAAATAAATGCTAATTGAAGATTTGCCACTACATGTCACCCTCTTTTGCATGCCTTCTGCACTATAAATATTTCTGAGGATAGTAGACCAGGCAGATACAAGAAAAGGAATTATTAATGCTCTTGTTATAGGAGGAGACAAGAGAGAAGCACAGAACTTATTTTAAAAGATCAATTTATATTAAAAATCAAGAAAATAGAACAGTACACTGCTAGGTAAAAAGAAAAGAAAAGTGATTAAATAGTCATGATTCTTTGTTAGCAAGAAAATTATTTACAAATGTCAGATTCATCAAATATTTGGGAAATTGTTTCAGATCATGAAAATGGTGATTCTGTCCACATAGATTTCTACGAAAATAAGTAATTGTGATGTAGCTAATAAAAAAATCTACTCTTATTTAATGTTTGTTAGCAATTTAAATCTATAAGTTCCAGAAAGATTCTGAATTTTTATGTTACCAAATATAGGGGTTTGGATTTTATTTTGCACTCTCATGAACAGATTTTTAACCTAGTAATTTCTGGGTTAAAACACTGTTTATACCAGTGTGTGCAATCTAAAATACCAAATACAAAAATACATTTGTATATACTGAATGTATAGCATGAAAGTGCGTTTTATTTTTTTGTTTTTGTTTCCAAGCAATGACTGAATGAAGAAAGAAAAATTATGTTGAAAATTAACTTCATACAAAGATGTGATTTTATGAAGAACTTCATCTTTATCTGACAAATTTAGATCCTTTGATCCAGTAAAATGCCTGTAAACAGTAAGTTACCTGATCGAAACCTAAAGTTTGGTTAAGTACCTTTCCCACATCGGTACTTTTGATGAGACTTGAGATTTATCCAGTAATGTGAACCAGCATGTCCAGACTATGCTTTCAAAATGCTTTCAGAAAAGAGCTGGATCAGACTGTGACACACTGCTTCTCCACCCCTTCCCCATGCCCCTCTGTGGTAGGTAAGCAGTGAACAGCCTCAAAGTCTATCTGCCTCCTGAATTTCTTGCCCTTGCACTGTTTGTGTCCTGGCCTCACCTTGGGTGACAACCACCAGTTCTCCCACTCACTTAGTAATTTATTGAAACAGAAAGATGTGCTGGTAAGAATGACTGGCAGCTTGGCTTCAGGCTGGGTGGGGTGTGCAACTGCCCTGACGTCTGGATGGAGGTGGTGGGCATGCGGAGAAACAGTCGTGGGAGGAGGTAAACCAGCACTCTGTTGCTCCCTCATGCAAGCTTGCATCTGACACCAAGGACCCTCTGATGTGATGGAAGCACATCTGGGTTCCTAACAGGTCCCCAACTGCTATTAAGTATAGGAAGCCAAAAGTCATAATGATTTTCTGGGTTTTGGCTGAACAGAAGTGAAAGGTACTATATCATTTTTTTACATAGGTATTTCTTAGTCATTTAATATTTGTGTATGTTAACACTGGGTGGGCACAGTTTAGTTATTGTTAATCCTGTTTAGTTTCTGTAAGTTTCCTGTAGTCATATAATGAGTCAGACTGCTGCATATTGGATGCCTGGTCCAATCAGCAGGAGTGGGAATCTTATAAATGAACATTAAATTGTCAGAATATGCTACATAGGTGTTCACATTACGAAGATGCAAATAATAGGTTGTAATTCCATTTCTTCTGTTTAAGTACTAACCTTATTTGTGTCAAGTTGTTGAAATCACATGCAGTACTATACTGATGGCAATCTCCTAAATTATATTTTATATAGGAGTTTGTGCCTTAAAATGGATGCTAAGAGATTTAAATCAGTCACACCAGCCTGTATTAAGGCAGGGTGTTCTGGATTTGTGCATCCAAAGGAAAACTCATATGACAACTTAAAGTAGCTACAGCTTTCCTAGAGGCCAGGTTACTGGTTTTGTTTATTTATTCATTTATTTAGGTTTAAGAACTCCACATCAAAAAATGCCTCTCCAGTGCACTGAGGCCCCTTGATGAGAGTTACGCAATTCATCACTGTTACATTATCAGCACCAATGCTGAGGAGTTGCCTTGCTTGACTTAAATTTTCTTAATTAAAAAATATCTATTTGGACACAATTTCTGTTCCTGGTTACTGGCCTTATTCACCTTTCTACCGTTCACATTTAAATTGCTATTTTGAAGTGAAAAAAATAACTTTCAAAGCAAGGAAACTCTTGCCATTGTTCTCCATTAAGCTGTGGATGCTACTCAGTGTGTAAATGTTATAAAGGGAATAATTATACAATTTATATTCTTTCTGGGTCCAAATTAGCAGGTGCTTTGAGGTAAAACATGGATGAATTTCCCATAACCAGGCTGAAGTCACAAACAAGTTAGCTAAAAAGTGCCTGTGGTTATCTTCAAATGAAGTTATATTAGAATTGTGTCCAATATTCTTTATTACAAGGTGAAGACACTCAGAGCAAATAGAAAGTGATGGGTTTTTTTCATTCTCCATAGCCTGTGTTCAAGCTTTGCTTTGTAATGTTATTTATACTTATTTTTTGTTTTATAAAAATTAACTTTTGAGAGTGATATTTTGAACTGCTTATAACTTTCTATTTCCTAACACAGTCTACATTTTAAAAATACAGGGCTATGTGTGGTGATCTTTTTAACAATGAGTACATGGCAGCAACAGCTGCATTAAGACTCCTGTGATGCTTGTGGCTACCAGCAAATGACCTTGTGACCAGAACCAGCACCCCCACACTGACTCCCCATTTATGTAGTCCACTATTTTCCCCTGTGTTTCCCCCTTGATGACACTATGGGTATTCTTGCTTCCCAGTGCAACCCTTGGAAAACACCAGATAGGATTACACTCTCTAATGAGTTGCCTACAAGGAAGAAGAATATCCCTATAGGTCTGTACCTTCTTTTCATGATCCCTGTGGTCAGACTGTACTATACATCGTTAGTGTCATATAGGTTATATCTATAATTAGCTACTTGATTATACTTTACAAGTTCCCAAGATCTAGGTCAGCCATTCATACCATGTGCTCGGTTTCCTTTGTACAATGGGAATGGGGCTGTTTATTCTCTTAGGGTTTGTTTTTCTTGGTTATACTTAGTTACACACTTTAGAGTACAGTTTATATATGCAGCCTCAGTTTTGATGTGTAATTGTTTCTGCATGTAATAGGGGCATGCTAGTAATAGTTCAGGTGTGGGAGTAAAGCTTATGTCTGAGTTCTCCCATATTACCTTGCTACTTGGGCATAGACTACTGGTTATGTGTGTACAGAATCAATTGCATTATTATGACTGTATCATTATGAAGCCAAATAGTTGGTTTACAAACCACAGAGATTAGCGAATTACTTCGACCACTGTTTATCTATAATAACTGTTTGTAATTTTAAACTTTGTATTTTGAAACTTTACTATACAAACTGTGGGGTTTATATGATGAAAAGACATGGGTGATATTTCCATGTGAATGTATTATTTTCCATACCAGACCTATTGGTTCTTTCAAAATATTTTACATGATCCCTTTCATTTTGCTTAGATGTACAAGTTCAAAACACACCGGGACAAAGTCTGATGGTTTTGTTTCACACAACTGTTCTAAATGAGCAAGTAAGATTCTTACCAAATACAATATTAAAGTAAATTGAAGAAGAAATTTATTGAGAATGTCAACATTTTCTACCTGAAAGTAACAAAGTTTTTAATTAAAATCAAGTTAGATGTGAGTGTATTATACATATTGGGGTCTCTATGTTAAATTATTTTAAAAAATCACTTACAAGTATTATGTCTACATTATTCTAGTTGAAGGCAAAATAATTTAAACTGCTCTTCCTCAACAATTTAAAGAACATGAGACAATAGGAGCTCCTCTCTGAAAGCGGCAATACCTGTTAGCAAAAAGAGTAACAGTGACATGCCATATGATATGAAATAACAATGGACTCTCTGCATTTTGGTGTTTATGAGAAACACCAACTGTCTTTAAGCTGGCCACACTATGTGATCTTACTCATAAAAGTGGCTTGGTGTCACAAAGGACATGGAAATAGAGTAAAAATAATTTTAGTAGCTCCTGAACTATTTCTGTGTGAGTTAGCTTGGGACCAGAGGCATTTCTTTGCAGTTTCTGATAGCATCTGCTGCTTTTCTTCATTTTGCTACTGACAATGCAGCACAGTACTTTGGTTCAGTGATTTTTTTTTTATTTTTCTTTGAATTTTGAAGTTTTTCTGTCTTTGAATAAAAGCATAGCCATTTTTGAAATACATACGATTAGGTAGTATTTGTCATACCATTTACCAGAACACCATCAACTCTTCTTTGTACAGCTGCCTCATTCATTCAAATTTCTGTTTATTTAATCGGAGATATTATGTGCTCCTTCTGCAATCTTTTGATAAATAACAATCTAGTAAATTCAACGTCAGTATTTTCTCCAGTTTTTATAGAGGCTTTTAGTTCTTATCAAATAAACTAAAAAAAAAAGAAATTTTACTTAAATTATATGCAATCCCATGACTAATCTGGAATTTCAGTGCTGCCTAGCATTCTTACTTTCTGTATATCTTGAGTGTTGGTTTCATGGCTTAATATATGTTTAAGGAAGATAAGGAAAAGGGGAATGAGGAGGAAAATCATCGCTTATATAGAAAAGCCTTGATACATTGAAAAGAAAAACGGCTCATCTTGTTTTATGGAATTTTATGTGATTTCTATGTTGATTTGTACAGCACTAAAATGAGTATTAGGTAAAAGTATAACCTAAATATAAAAATGTAAATGTATAATTTCATTGTTTAAATCATTGATTTGTTTGTTTGTTCATTTGTTTTTCTCCCAGAAATAACAATGGTCTCAGTGAAACCACATCAGAAATATGCTAAAAATATTACACGTCTTTAAGTACCAATGGACAAAAGGAAGGAGAGGAAAACTCATGAAGATGGAGAATATATATTGTAAAAGAATAAATATCATGCTTTGAGGAAAGAAAATGAAGCCCAAAATTAGAACTATTTTTTATAATGATGTCTGTTCTTCTCCCCTGCTACTGCTTAGCCACAAAGTAAACCTGCTGAAAAGGAAATTAACTCTGGTATGTCCACCTCATATCATTTAAACACAGGCTGACATGAAATAGCCAATAGAATCAATTGAATCAATAGTCTGCATTTGAAATTCTATTTAGAAAAGCACTGAAGAAAACAGAAACTGAATTATGAAAAGAAAAAGTGGCATTGAAGACTAAGAACTATTTCTGACTGAATTAAAAAAAGACTTTATAATGTGTTTCATCTGCTTATTTTGTTCATGTTTATTTATATTTATATTATCTATGAAGGAAAACTCCCTTTTAATGCCAATATATATAGCGCTTTCAAGACAGAGTATTTGTATTAAAAGAAGCTGGCAGTCATGCCAAGATGCTGCAGTGATTGGCAGCAGCATAAATCACAAATAGATGTAAGATACCCATTCATTCCCCTCTCCCAGCCTGTAATAGTCTTGTAAGCTATTTTGTCATCTCATCTCATCTCATCTCATTCTGCTGTTCACAAGCATGTTGTGTGAAGCAGCCATGCCAAAATGAAAGGAGAAATGTAGGTTGTAAAATGTGTACAAAACATTATGATATTTTTCCTAGCTGGTTCATCTAGCAGCATAAAAACACCCTTGAACTGTCTTGTCAAAAAGGAAAAGATATAAAGAAACATTGCGTCAGAATTCAGTGTTGCATAATAGCCTAAGTTACTTTCATTACTTAAAAATAGTTTTTCAACCCTTTTTAGACAAAGATTTGAGAATGTCTTCACACTTTCATGTATTGTGGTGACTGTGTGCTTTCTAAATTTTTCATTTCTTCAACTGTTCACACATTCTGTAAAGTTTCTGTTTAATCTTTCTCTTTTCCTTACCCCATTTGATCAATTTTTGTGAAGTTACTTTACTTTAGATAAAATTTATTTCAATGCAAATCACTTCTAAAGGTTGAATAAAAATCAGAATTCTTACTATGCTTACTACGTTTTTCTGTATTTTAGCAAAAAAGTCTGTTCATACCCTTTCAAAAAACCTGATGTGTTTTTAAAAAATAGACATATTTCAGGAAAGTGGAGGTGAAGCCCTTCATATTAATTCCTTTTTAAACTCTGATCTCCTTTTTAATTTTTGTGTACAGTCTAGCTGAAAATATCTTGCCTTCTTGACTGTAAAACAAAGGGCATTTGCATAGTTATCTGAAGTGTTTAATAATTCTTGCCTTCCCTGTGAAATTAAGCTGATCTGATTTTGGTTGAAGAAGTGATTGAGTGTTTCATTATTCTGAGTGATGGCATGCTGGTTTCTCATAGAGAGGCAGGCAGGGTGGGCGAAGAAGTAAGCGAGCGCAAAGCTGCACTGCTCACCCTGCTCACCACTCTTCATGTGGTTGCTCTGAGTGGCTTTTTTTTTTCTCTCTCTTTTCCTCAATTCACTTTGTTTCTTTTTAGAGATTTTTATGCAAGTATTGTCCAAAACAAAGCAAACTATATATTAAGGTTGAGTTAAATAAGAAGCTTTGCCATTTCATTTTCAGATGAAAAACAAGCAAAAAAAAATACTCATGCTTTGTTTTTGTTTTTGTTTTTGACACAAGCTAAAGGAACATTTAATTGTAACTGAAGACCCAAAAACAATGACAACAAGCATTTCTTTTCCTGAAGGCTGTGACACAGATGATGTCTGTTATTATTAAGATCTAGCTGTAACCCATCCATTTGTTAATATTCTTTTATGTGCCGTAGAAGGTGATTTGTAACTGAAGGCCAAGTTAAAAAAATACATGCTTTCTTTATAATAACCTTCCACAAACATAGGAGATTTTATTTATAATTATTTTTTGAAAATAAGAGGGTTTGTACATTTATGTGACCTTTCATTTAGAGAAGCAGGTTTGTGCTTTCAAAGGCTTTTTGCACTTGCTGTGTCCTGAGAGAATTTAGTCAAAATGAAGCAGCGTACTTAACATCTGTAAGATGCATCCTTTAAAATTCATTTTAATAATTTTAAATGAAATGCATCACAGGCATCTGAAGGGTGAAAAAAAGGAGTCATGAGTAACAAGCCACAATCTTTCAATGTATTTTGCATCCCATTCAGGCAGATGTTTGGCCTCAAGACATGTAAAGTGAATGGATTTGATTTTCTTTTGTTTTCCCTGCAACTTCAACTGTGGAGATGAGAGAAGCTCAGTAAGAAATTAGCTAAACAAGGGAACTAGATAAACAAAAGCAAAATGCTAGAGAATATTGTAATTTGTAAATCTCAGACTATGTATGTATTTTTGCCAGTTGTATAAATTCTGCTTAAACATGTACATGGTGATAGCTTGTCTCTGAAAGGATATGATAACCCTATCAGTATATAATAAGAATACTTCTAATGATGGATGAGGTTTTTTTTCATTTGTTTACAAATCTAAGACTAGAGTCTGGTCAAACTAGTCTGAGTGAAGAACTAAAGTCCTTTTTCTCATATTGTATTGTACTGGATGTGTTATTTGACTGCAAAATGCATTTGATTACCTTAACAAAGAATAGCCATATTAAACAGTCAGTTGAACTTGACAGCCTGTTTGCAGACCCAGGATAAAATCTGAAGCATCTTAATTAATTCCCCCAAACTCAATTGTTGCAATGCCTTAAAGTTGCACTGTCTGTATTAGGCACAAACTGTGCCGGTACAGATGGGGAAGAAGGTTAGTATCTCGGAACAATAACCCAAAGATCTGACATGAGGTATGTAGCAAATCAGTTAGGAAAAGCAGATTCAGGCAAATGTCTAATTTCTGGCCTTTATGTAAACCTGAGATGTGTGCCACATGACCTATTGCTAACTATCTCCACCTGTCCAAGAGGAGAAACTGCATGGTCTGTGGTGGTAAATAACTAAACTGGGCTCATCCTTCCTAAAATATAGCCACAGGAAAAATCTGGTTTGTTTAAAGTATAATCACAAAATGTTTCAGTCATCAACTCAAGACAAGGGAGATTCAAATTAATTTCTCTCTGTTGGGAATAAGGACCAAGATTTATTTGTTTGTTTGTTTTTGTTGTTGTTGTTTTGGTTTTTTTTTCTTCCAACTTTCAAATTATCAAATACAAAGGATTAAAATAACATTATTTTTAACAAATATATTTGTTTAACAGCTATTTGTCATTCTAATTTATCAAAATATTTTTATACAACATTTTTGGGCAAGTTTTATTTACATAGTAGCATCAGTAGAGAAACCTGGAAGACAAATTAAAAGCACTATACAAGGTGAGAAGAAAATTTCTTTTGTTTTGGTGCAAGAGCCAAGAATGGCTCTCAGACCATGAAAGTTGCCAGCAGAGCCCATCTGTTAAGCAACAGTGTAAATCAGATGCTGCAAGTTTCCAGTGATCTCAGGAAAGTAAAACACTGAGAAGAGGTGCATAGAGGCAGGAAGGTCATTTTCACCTCAAAGGTCTAACACGACTTTTTCTCTCTATAACCTGCTCTTAAGTTGGTCCTCTCCTGTACAGCACTGTGATTGACCAGTCCACTGAAAATGGACCCAATCTTTGTGGACAGACATTTTGAAGAGCAGAAAGTTTGTCTTGAGTGCAGATACATTACTTCATATGAATGTGAGGGATCTTTGAAAGCACAAGTCCTGAGGAAACATTGTTTGCAATGATCCCATTTCTCTTATTAATCCAGGCTCTATCACTTGAGCATAAGTGAGCAATGACTGAAGAGTCAAGCTTGTTTGGCTTCTCTGTCTCTCTCTGTCATGCATGTTGTTTGTATTATTCAGTTCCTTTAAGAGACTTTTGTAAAATACCTATATTCCACGGAACTAGGTTGCTAATTGAGGGAACATTAAAACCAGACTGGTCAGTTGTAGGCATTCAGTAAGGAGTCTTGTCAAGTGACAGTTATCTACACCCTCTACTCTGCCCTGGTGAGGCCACATCTGGAGTACTGTGTTCAGTTCTGGGCTCCCCAGTTTAAGAAGGACAAGGAATTACTGGGGGGAGTCCAGTAGAGGGCTACAAAGATGGTTAGGGGCCTAGAGCACTGAAGCATCTTTCTTATCAGGAGAGACTGAGAGAGCTGGGTCTGTTCAGCCCAGAGAAGAAAATGCTGAGAGGGGACCTTACCAGTGTTTATAAATATCTCAAGAGTGGATATCAAGAGGATGGGACCAGACTCTTTTCAGTGATGCCCAACAATAGGATGAGGGGCAACAGGCACAGATAGAAGCATAGGAGGATCTATCTGAATATGAGAAGAAACTTCTTTACTTTGTGTGTGTCAGAGCACTGGAACAGGCTGCCCAGTGAGGTTGTGCAGTCTCCTTCTCAGGTGGGTTGGACTACATGATCTCCAGAGGTCCCTTCCAACCCAAACCACCCTGTGATTCTATGAAAAGAGAGTGAACTGAAACTAATAAAAGTATAATTCCCCCAATGCAGTGCATATTTGAGCTTCAAGAAATCTTAGAGTTACATTCAGAATTAGATTCCTTATCTTAATACCTACCAAATTTCAAAAGCTGTATTACTGCCTTTTGTATGAAAAATACTAGTAAGGAAAAAATATGATGCATATGTAGTCTCCCAGTGAAAAAAAAAAAAAAAAAAAGTAATAATACAGTAGAGCCCTTTTCTATTGGATTGTCTGACACAGTAAATGTTTCTAAACCCCTGGATACTTTTATTTAACTTTTTTCCTGTCTTTCAACAGAAAAAAAGAACTTCCTATTTTATATTGCGAGCAATAATTTTACATATCCCATTCTAAAGAACATATTCTATGCATTCATAACCTTCTAATTCTCTTCGGAAAGACCATAATTCACAATTGCATCAAGCAAAACATAGAAGTAAATATGTAAATGTGTGTGTAAATATATAAGTTATCTGTACAATTAAGCATGCGTCTTCAGTTTCACTGTAAATGAGTAGAATTTTTCTTCTGTTGCATGTCTTTCTCTTTACATCGTATGCTATCCTGACATACACTTGTTCTGGACTAGAGTCTCAGAAAATGATGACCCAAAATAAATGGTGCAGCTGAAATGAGGAGATGTCTGTAAGTTACTCCAGTTCTACTAATTCATAGTTGTGGAAAGCTATTCTGCAGAGAAATTTGAAATGAAACTGATTTGACTAACTGTCATATTGTTTTAATCTTGAAAACATTACCAGCTTTTTACTGTTGCTTCATTCAGCCAATTAAATTGAATTATTGAAATGAGTTACTTTCTGTGAACACTTTGTGAAACCCAACTCTCTAGTTTCAACATAGCTGAAGAGACCATAGACATCAAACATCAGTTCTGCATCTCTCTGACACATTTGTTTGTACCTAGGTTGAGAACCCACAGCACAGAGTATGGTTATCAAATATCTGGTAGAATACTGACTGTCTTTATCTTTCTTTTGCCTTTTGTGTAAAAATGAAAGCCTTATTTAGGTGACATAATGTGTATTGGTCCCGTATTGCTTGTGAATCTTGAGCATACTGGCATCAAATACTGAAGTAAAACTGAGGGACTGTCATGATGCCACACTGCCAGTTTCTGCCTTAAGGGCATCTTGTTTTGTGAGGATTTTATAATTCAGTAAATGCTAAATGCAAACATCCAGTATCAAGTATCTTATAATTTGAAATCAGATTTTTCAGAGAGTAGAAATTCGGTTACTAGCAGCCCTTGTCATAGTTAACCTTTCTAGAAGTTTACAGTTCGACACACCAACTGTTTAGCTCTGTCTGTGAAATGTAGTTTTCAGCTATTTTTCAGGAATATGTGTGCAGTAGAAAATTGCTAATGGAATATGAGGTTCAAGCTCATACTGTTTAACATTGAGCTTATTATTACAATGTTTATAAGGAATTTAGAAATTGTCTAAACCTAGATGATCTGGAGCAGCTGTTTTTATGTGTCTGGCAATAATAAAAGTTAGGAATTGTATAAGTTTATAGGAAAAAGACTTGAGTAAATGAAAAGTGAAATTAAAAAAGAATTGTTCAGACTGTATCCACTGAATTGAAGTGTGTAAGTCTGGATTAGCAGTGTTTGTTACCAATCTGTATTCATAATAGTTGACATTTTGCTAAAAAATTCTTCTTCAGAGTCTTAAATCACTTAAGTAATCATTTAATGATGAGATATTGAAGGATGTTGAGGAAAGAAGATAAATATTTAAAATCTTTTCAGTAAGCCAAATGGATTTTAAATTTTTCAAAGAACTGAAAAAGTTTCTGTTAAACAATAAACTATTTAATTAAAATATACTGCAATAAAATGGGAAAGGCCACATGCATATAACTGCATTTAAAATATGAAAAATAATGTATATACTTTAAAATTAATCTAGAAAAGGCAAAGGCACTCACATATTTAGATGAATAAAAATGGACATATGTGAACATTTTTAAGTGGTCTTCTTTTCATGGATATTTTTTGGGTATTAGCTGATCAGTGAAACCAGGAGGAAAAGCTGAACAGTATGGCTCCATTGAAAGTGCAACTTTCCTGTTTCTCGTCTAGGTACATACATATTGTTCCTGTATAGCAATTTCCAGGTCTCTACAAGGCACCAATTGCTTCTATGGTAGAAACTTCTCCTGGAGTGAAAGGTATAGCTCTCATATCTATCTGCCTGGAAAACTGAAATAAAACTTCTCAATCAGCTGTCACTCTGCATCTCTCATTCCCAAACACTAAGAATTCTTTGAGAAGATTGAGCAGAGTGTGTGTGGTTTTGGGGGAAACAGTTTATAAACTCTGTGCTAGCAAATCAAGGTGGTTATGTACAGCTGTGCATGTTGCTGTATTGTAAATAAGCTTAGAATTGTCTGAAGTATCCAAGGTGTGCATGTAGATGCTTGTATGGTGACTGGCATGTCTCAGTGTTATTATACGTGTTTACAAGTTCTTTCTCTTGCTAAGGACTCTCCAAAGAGAATCCATTTGAATGCTGCTTGTTCTATGTCACTTTTTTTTTTTTTTTTTAATCATCAGGAGTGGTTGCAGACAGGGGCTGTGTGCATTCCCAACCTCATTGACCCTTCAGCACAGCACCAGGATCATTTTTGCTCCACCTCATGAGTGTAGGCTGGACTGCAGAACTGGGGTGTCCAGTGTGATATGCTCTCTGCCTTGGCAGGGGTTTGTGTTTATCAATGTGACACCAGTAACAGCCGTCCAGTCAGTGTGTCTGCCCTTAGTGACTTCTGAGAAACCTTCAGGATCTTAGGGATTTTTTTATTTTCATAGCTCAATTCCATATCTTGTTGGGCTGCAAAGAATTTCTTTCCCTGGAGCAAGACTTGTGTAAAGTGATGGTTTCACCATCTAGTAATTTTTGCTTGTGTAAGAACAAATCTTGAAAAAAAGACTGCAAGGCAATGTGTTGACTCTGTAACCATTAACACCTTTAAACATAAATGTCAATTGAAAAAAAATCTAATCATTAAATCCCAAAAATACTTTCTCACTTTGCAATACACCCAGCAAATATATGTGCCTATGGTTTTTATTTCATTATTAACATTACAAGCAGAATAGCTTTCAGTAATAGTTAAGATTTTATAGTACACTTAATTTACATCAGCATACTTCTGTATTCTGAATCGCATCATCAGGCTCCCTCAGTCCAAACAGTTCTACTTGAGGGTGTAAAGACTTATCAGCTTGTGTCTTCCTAGTGCATAAGACTCATCAAAGTAAACCATTAATCAAATAGATATGAAAATTAGAAATAATAATATGAGGTGTTAGATAACACAATCTGCATGCAATAGCAGCTTGATCTCTCAGGAAATTAAAATAATTTAACAAAAAGGCCATATTTAACAGACTGCATGATGGAATTAAGAATGAAAATCTAGCCTATTAATCATGCAAGAAATTGCAATTAAATTATATTTGTTAATTTCATAGTGAAGAGGTTTAAAATTAAGTTATTAACCATTTTCTTGAATCTACTTCTATGCAATTGTAATTCAGATATGAGTGAAATGCAGATTTTTCAGGGGTTAAAAATAGTTTTCTGGACAATTAATTTTATTTTCTATAGAATAATTTATTTAGAAAAAATTGAGGCACAGATCTCAAATTATGTCTTTGTTCCTCACTCACAATGTTTTCCTCTTGGTTCTTTGGTTCTTTGTATCTCATCTGTCTTAAGCAACATGGTAGATTTGTCTTATTCAGTACATCTATTTCAAATATAGAAAAAATATACTTTCTCCAGACCTTTGTTTATGATGAGAGTATTTGAATTGTCTATTTGTATTTGGAAACAGGATTTTTAACATATGAGTGGAGTATAGTGAAAGGTACTCTATTTGTAAAGGTAAGTGGTCCTCTGGAGCTAGTCTCATTAGTTCCTCTGCATTTTTTAAGGCATCAGCATTACTTTCACAGAATCACAGAATGTTAGGAATTGGAAGGGACCTTGAAAGATCATCTAGTCCAATCCCCCTGCCAGAGCAGGAAAACTTAGATGATGTTACACAGGAAGTTGTCCAGGTGGGTTTTGAATGTCTCCAGAGTAGGAGACTCCGCAACCTCCCTGGGCAGCCTGTTCCAGTGTTCTGTTACCCTTACTGAGAAGAAGTTTCTTCTCAAATTCAAGTGGAACCTTTTGTGTTCCAGTTTGAACCCATTACCCCTTGTCCTATCACTGGTTGTCACCGAGAAGAGCCTGGCTCCATCCTCATGACACTCACCCTTTATATATCTGTAAACATTAATGAGGTCACCCCCGAGTCTCCTCTTCTCCAAGCTAAAGAGACCCAGCTCCCTCAGCCTTTCCTCATAAGGGAGATGCTCCACTCCCTTAATCATCTTTGTTGCCCTGTGCTGGACTCTCTCCAGCAGTTCCCTGTCCTTCTTGAACTGAGGGGCCCAGAACTGGACACAATATTCCAGATGTAGTCTCAGCAGGGCAGAGCAGAGGGGAAGGAGAATCACTCTCTACTTACTAACCACCCCCCTTCTAATACACTCCAGGATACCATTGTCCTTCCTGGACACAAGGGCACACTGCTGGCTCATGGTCATCCTGCAGTCCACCAGGACCTCCACGTCCCTTTCCCCTATGCTGCTTTCTAATAGGTCATTCCCCAATTTATACTGGAACCTGGGGTTTTTCTTACCCAGATGCAAGACTCTACACTTTCCCTTGTTATGTTTCATTAAATTTTTCCCTACCCAACTCTCCAGCCTGT
This sequence comes from Columba livia, assembly GCF_036013475.1. Taxonomy (NCBI): domain Eukaryota; kingdom Metazoa; phylum Chordata; class Aves; order Columbiformes; family Columbidae; genus Columba; species Columba livia. The sequence continues at coordinate 62,832,014 of NC_088605.1, read as the reverse complement.
CCAGGTCTCGCTGGCTGGTAGCACGCCTGGCTGGCGTGTCAGCTACTCCTCCCAGCTTCGTGTCATCAGCAGACTTGCTGATAGTACACTCTATTCCCTCGTCCAAATCATTGATGAATATATTGAATAATACAGGCCCCAGTACTGACCCTTGAGGCACTCCACTAAATATGGGCCTCCAACTAGACTCCACCCCATTGACCACGACTCTCTGGCTTCTTCCCTTCAGCCAGTTCGCAGTTCACCTCACTACCTCATCATCCAAACACTCTCTCAGTTCAGCTGTGAGGATGCTGCGGGAGACTGTGTCAAATGTCTTACTCAAGTCAAGGTAGATCACGCCCACTGCTCTGCCATCATCCATCCATCTTGTTATGTCCTCATAAAAGTCAATGAGGTTGATCAAGCACGACTTCCCCTTGGTGAAGCCATGTTGACTGCCCCTAATGACCCTCTTATCCCTGATATGCCTTGAGATGGCACCAAGGATAAGTTGTTCCATCACTTTCCCAGGGATGGAGGTGAGGCTGACTGGTCTGTAGTTACCTGGGTCCTCCTTCTTGCCCTTTTTGAAGACTGGAGTGACATTTGCTTTCCTCCAGTCCCCAGGCACCTCTCCCATTTCCCAAGACTTGGCAAAGATGATGGAGAGTGGTCCAGCAATAACCTCAGCCAGCTCCCTCAGCACCCGCAGGTGCATCCCATCCAAACCCAGGGATTTATGGATGTCCAGATTGCCTAACTGCTCCCTAATTCAGTCCTCATCAACTGAGGCAAACTCCTCCATTGTCCCAACTTCCTCTGGGATATCAGTGGTACGGGGCTCCTCAGGACAGCCTCTGGCAGAGTAGGCAGAGACAAAGAAGGCATTCAGTAACTCTGCCTTCTCTGTATCTTCTGTCACCAGGGCACCCACCTCGTTCATCAGTGGGCCTACATTGCCTCTGGTGTTAGTTTTATCTGCCACATATCGGAAAAAGCTCTACCTGTTGTCCTTGACCCCTCTCACCACGTTTAATTCTAAGGAGGCTTTAGCTTTCCTAGTTGCCTCCCTACACCCTCTGACAACAGCCTTATATTCTCCCCAAGTGGCCAGCCCCTCCTTCCATGATCTATAAACTCTCCTCTTCCACTTGAGCATACCCAGCAGTTTCCTGTTTAACCACACAGGTCTCCTGAACTCCCTTCCTTGACTTGCTATGTGTCGGGATGCTCTGATCTTGTGCCCAGTAGAAGCAGTCCCTGAACACTAATCAACTATCTTGGGCCCCTTTACCTTCAAGCAGCTTTGCCCATGGGATTTCCCCTAGCAATTGCCTGAAAAGGCCAAAGTTTGCCTTGCTGAAATCCAGGGTTGCAATTCTGCTTGCTATCCTGCTCCTGCCACGTAAGATACTGAACTCCACCATCTCATGGTCACTGCAACCAAGGCAGCCCTCAACCTTTACTGCTTCAACCAGACCCTGCTTGTTAGTGAGGATGAGGTCCAGCAGTACATGGCTTCTAGTTGGCTCCTTCAGCCTTTGCAGCAGAAAGTTATCGTCAAGGCACCGGAGGAACCTCCTAGACTGTGGCTGGCCAGCCGAGTAGTCCTTCCAACAAACATCAGGGAAGTTAAAATCCCCTACCACAACCAGGGCCTGTGATTGTGAGGCTGCTCTCAGCTGTCTGTAGAAGGCCTCATCAACTTCCTCACCCTGATCTGGTGGCCTATAATAAATGCCCACAATAATATCACCCTTGCCAGCCTGCCCCTTAATTTTCACCCACAGACTCTCAAGTCACGCCTCATCTATGCCTGGACAATACTCAAAATGTTGTAGTTGCTCTCTCACGTAAAGAACAACTCCACCACCACGCTTGGCTGGTCTGTCTTTCTTGAAAAGGACACAGACATCTGTGACCACATTCCAGTCATGTGCTGTTCCACCATGTCTCCGTAATTGCCACTAGGTCATAATCTCCTGCCCTGACACAGGTTTCTAACTCCTCCTGCTTATTCCCCATGCTGCATGCGCTGGTGTACAGGCATTTCAGAGAGCGAGTCAATCACACCGATCTCATCCCAGCAACCTGAACTTTTAGGCTTTACCGCTACAACCTGATCATTACAAGTACAAACTGGAAACTTCACTAAAGTACATTCCAGCTTTGAATATAAAATGAAAGAAAAATTGGAGAATAAGCATCTGGGCTCAGTATTTCCATTGAAACGTTCAGCGATGTCATCATTGCTAATGAGTCATCTTCTGTCTTTAGGGAGAGCTGTGAAAGCCCAGTCCTACTATCTGAAGATGATGTTACACATGTGAGACCAGAGAGATGTAAATTTCTGCTGAGGAATTAAGTTAGTATATGGTCTCCAAAGAACTTTCAATTTAGCTCAGACTTTCTGACATCCACAAAATCGGAATTCATGTCACAGCCCTTGGAAGGAATTAACATAGAACCTTTATTTGTGCACCTGTTTTTACAAAATATGTGGGGACTGATTATCTCTGAAACCTCAGTCTCACTGATGTTTCATTTGATTGAGCTTGGACATTGCTTTTGAAATGTTTTTTGAGTAAGAGAGGGATGAAGAGACAAATAAACCCATGCAGAAAAAACTCATATTGTGATCAGGTATTTCACATTTACTTAGGAAAAAAAGCTTAAAATTCATAATTGCATGCACCACCAGTCCACAGAAGTTTTACTGAATGTTCAGATCTTTTGTTTGCTGGTAATTAAGGTGAAAGATCAAGATGTCGACAACACAAGAGTCTAATGTCATGATGTAAAAAAATCACCATTCTGTCTTGTTTTTGTTTTTCCAGAAAGATCAGCAAATACTCATATCAGAAGTCCAAGATACAACTGACAATTCTTGTCATCAGTATGTAATTCAGGCTTGAACAAATGCCTGAGCTGGGACTGTAGGTGGACCAATAGAAGCTTGATGTACTTAGGGAAATGAAGGCTGATGGCAGATGCATTCCTTTCATAAATACAGCCCTGGTGTAAACATTTTCTCTATCTTTCTGATATCTTCCCATTCAGAATAAAAGGAGTAACTTAACTAAAACATAAAAGGTTTTTACATTTTAAACTTATTGACTAGATAATATACTCACTATGATTCAGTGTGAATTCAGTCTTTTCTGACTTCAGCTGCCTTGAAATGATGAATCCAGTCTAAGTAACTGATGATATACTTTCTGTAGGTTCTTCCCTAGAGAGTGATCTAACTTCTTAAATGTTTATTTTAGGGTGAGATAAATTGTTCCTGCAAGGTGCTCATGTCTGTCTTCTCTGACTAAAATGGGAGTGTAATCATGAAAATAAGGTGTTTAAGGTTTTACTCATCCATATTAATTTCAGTTTTACCTTGGATCGTCTCCAGTTTTACCTGGATTAATTCAGTTGTACCTTGAAAACACATCTTGCACATAATAATGGAATTTGATGGAAAGAAAACAAAACAAAACCACAACTGACCAACCCACCAAAAAAAGCACAAAACAACAACAGCAATAGAAACAAACTCATCCAATTGTAGTAGTAAGGTGATACTTTATGAGGAAATTGAATTTTAAAGTAATCTACAAAGCTATAGTCTTACATAAATATGAGTGTAACTTCATGGCTGTATTATAAAGGTTTGCTTTATTTGCCTTCCAAAAAAGTTGCCAAATCTTTAACATTTTCATTAATTATATTATTAAGAAGTCCAATATTATTTGTGTAATAAAATATGTTTCATCCTATCCATGAAGTTATTTTAAAACATAGTGATTTTTTTTTAATTTGCTCCTTTCTAATGGCAAATATTACTGCTGAAGGAACTTCAGAGCTCTAATTCTGTACTTAGAAAATAGAACTAAATTATAGCATGCATTTTTAAAGTAGACAGTTTCTAAAGATACACCTTGCTTTGCTGTTTACAGTATTCTCCAATGAGTTTTAATTCAAAGCAACTGTTTACTACTAAGTGATATCTTGTTGTAGTCATGGAAAGTGAAGATTAGAGTTCATAACATTCACAAATATCTTCTGTCTAGATTCTTTTAAGGACTACTCTCAATTTTCTCAGGACCAACATAATTTACACATTTTTATTATGCTAATAGCAGTATAGTATTATGCATTGTGTCCTTCATCCTGGTGGATTTTGTTTCATCCATTTTACTTGTATTTCTAATCTGATAACAGAATATATTAAAAACATCTGTCCTTGTGTTACAAGTATTTGTTATTTGTAGAAGATAGGAAATAGAAGTGTGAAATTAATTTTCATTATGAATTGTACTTGCCCTCAGAAGAAGTTGCTAGAGATTGCATATTTTTCTGCTTCAGAGTAAGAAGTGAGATTATATCATATTACGTTGATTAGAAATTCACTGCTAATATGAAACCTGTACTTATTAGGGAAAAAGAAAAGAAAAAAAAAAAAAAAGAAAAGAAGTTTGTTTTTCTGCATTGAAAGAGTCAGGATTTCTCTGTCTCTCTAAAGGCAAGTACAGTCAGGATTTCAATCAGTGTTAGCACAAATGAAAATTGAAGTGTGTCATGAGTGATATGAAACAACTCAGACAATAATATGCTTTATTGTGTTAAATTTATGCATCAGTTATAATTGTATGTATCTGGAATCTTTTAACATCAAAGAAGTTAAAACAAGTTTAGGTAATCTAATTTTAAGAGACATTGCTGGTCAAAATGAGAAGTGCATTAATATTTGTGTTGTTTGCAAAGTTGATTATCAAATGTCTTTCTGTTGTTACAAAATTTTAGAAACTTATTCAAGGCACAACCAAGCCTAGTAATATCTGTGCTAAAGATTTTTATATTAGTCAAACTTTGCAGTCCTCCTCAACAAGCTGGTTGAGAACGTTTCTGAGTTGTAGGGGATTTTTAATTGTCAAGAAGTCATTGAAGGATCAAAGAGGACTGATAATGAGACCTAGAAGATTGTTTCAGTTTTCGAATGTTCCTTCATTTAGCGTTTGGGTTTTGTTCTATGGATGGGTTTGGGCTTTTTTTTTTTTTTCTTTGTTTGTTTTGTTGTTGTTGTTGTTTTGGGTTTTTTGTTTTTTGTTTTTGATGATGTTTTTCTGCAGAAGGAAATATGCAAGATTGATTAGCTCCAACCTGGCAGCCTTTAAATCATTACAGGCTTCCTGAAATGAAGTTGTGAACAGTGGGAAGAAACTGAACTGTAAAGCTTATTCTTTAGGAGATCATAAGATTTTTTTGTTTTCTAGCAAAATAATTCATTATCCCTCTCTCTGAAGATTTTTAATTTCCATATTGAATTCATATGTGGCAACAGAGTCACTTGAATATTTTCTGACTCAAGAAGTCATGAAAGTCAAGTTGTGATGGGTTTTTTTAATTGTTTTGTTTTGTGGTTTTGTTGTTGTTGTTGGGGGGTGTTTTTGTTTTGGGGGTTTCTTGCGTGTTGTTAGTTTGTTTCATTTTGGTGTGGGTTTTGTTTGTATCCCCAGGGAGTTTGTCATGCTCAAATGAATGGATATCCAAGTCTTTTTTCAGTAAAGCTTTGTTGTCTAGGAGTTAAATTTTGTTGTTGTTATCTGACTCCAAAAATAATTCAGAGTATATAAAAACTGAAAATATTGAAGTAATAGGAATAACATCTATGCTGCCTATTCGACCGTACAAATTCTAGCACTAAAATGTTTTAAAATGCTCTAAAATTCCAAAGTAACTAGACCTCTATATTATGTGCTTTAATAGGGTTTATTGCTTAGAATTTTGCAATAAGTCTTCATCCCTTCATACACACCATCATAGAATAGGATGAATATCTTAGAAGTCCTGTAATGCAAATCTTTAATTCCTAGAAGTGACACTGGTCATGTTGTTGTGCCGTTCTGGGAAGTAGCCTTGATTTGCTATAGCTCAGGTTTCCCAAACCTCTCATATAACCACCATCACCAAAAATTCTTTGCCTATAAGTATGGAAATATTAATATTCTGTCTAATATTATTCAAAAATGTAATTTTTCTGTGAAATCTAGGGCAAGATGTTGTAAGAGGAGAACAGAAAAATTATGTACATTCTTGATTATAGTAAGTAAATCTCTTTGTTCTATTTGAGCAGCTTTTACACCCAAAACTTCTCATTGTACAGGCTGAAAAACAGTATCTGATCTCTGTTTTTCAGTTGCAAGCCAGACTCTAAATTTAAACCAATACCCAACCTATCTAAACAGGGCCAGAGAACTTCTGTTGTATTCTGCATGCTAGTATACTACTGTAGGGGAATAAAAGACAGTAGTCAATTTAGTTTTCATTTGAAGTCAATGATTTACTAAGTCACTCAGCTAAATCTGAGGTCTATTTGCAAAGAGCTTTCTGGTAGGTACTGCTTAGGTCAGGGGCTTTGCTCAGCAGAGTGGTTCTCTCCTGGGAGCTCCTGAATTTCACCTGAAGGAAGAAACTAGGAAGGGTACTAGAGTAAGTTACTTACAATTACCCTTTGACTTGCCATCCCACCAGTAACACTGACTAATGTTTGTGTGGGTATGTGTTAGTGTAAGTAGAGACAAGGAAAGGGAAACACTTCCCAGCCCCCCAGAGGTAGCTGCCTTGGTGTGTTCTGCTCCCCAAATAATCCTAAAAAGTCTGAGTGATTGTACTCTGCTGTCATATGGAGATAGGAACAAAAAGAAAAATCCTCTGTTTCCAGCTGAGAGGGACACTGGCACAAAGTGTGCTTACTGTGAGTTAGCTGATGAGTAGATGGGTAGGAGCAAGGCTGAAATGGAGATCATTTCTAAAGAGGAAGACAATTTCATGCAGAGTGAAATATGTGTGTACAGGCACATTTACTAAAACTGTATCAGCAGCTGTTCTGAATGAAACTGCTGTAGCTAAACGCATTTATGGCCAAAAACATGTAGTTACACAATTAATTGATTAAAGTAAGAGAAACTGCATAAATAAATCTGAATCATAGAACCATTTAGGTTGTAGAAGACCTTTAAGATCAAGTCCAACCATAAATCTAACACTGCCAAATCCACCACTAAACCATGTCCCTAAGTAAAATGTGTACACATCTTTTAATAACCTTCAGGGATGGTGAATTAACTGCTTCCCTGGGCAGCCTGTACAAATGCTTTATAACCCTTTCAGTGAAGAAATTTTTCCTGATATCCAATCTAAACCTCCCATGTTGCAACTTGAGGCTGTTTCCGCTTGTCCTATCACCTGCTACTTGGGAGAAGGGATGAACACCATCCATGCTACAGCCTTCTTTCAGGTAGTTGTAGAGAGCAATAACGTCTCCCCTCAGCCTCCTTTTCTTCAGGCTAAACAGCCACAGTTCCCTCAACTGCTCCTCATCAGACTTGTGCTCCAGACCCCTCATCATCTTCGTTGCCCTTCTCTGAACTTGCTTCAGCACCTCATACTCTTTCTCATAGTGAGGGGACTAAAACAGAAAACGGTATTTGAGGTGCAGCTTCACCATTTCTGAGTACAGGGGGATGATAATTTCCCTAGTTCTACTGACCACACTAATCACATTTCAAATAACAGTCACATTTCAAGTAGAAGAAATTGCTTCCTTATGTTGGCATTTCCAGTTTACTGAATACTTTGTAACAATAATGTTTTAGTGATATACTGTAGAACGTTCTTACTGTCTCAGCTCTAAAGGTCAGATGTTTTACATGACTTGAGTATTTTCATAGTGTTGAAAGCATAAGATCAGCATTTAATATATAAAAAATAACAAAAGTATTATCATGTAAGCCCAAGTGAGTGCAGGAAGAAAGGAAGATAAAAATACTGACAAGACTGCAGATAATGAATCTTCACTCAGCAAATGGTAAGGAGATACATAGCCCAATCCTGCAGTTTTAAGTTACTAACAATCTAGTACTTTTAGAGATTAAAAATATCAGAGAAAAATATTACAGTAGTTGATCATTTATTAGCAGGCAACTGATGCAAATGGAAAATATCTAAGGGTTATTTTATTCTTCACATATAAAGTGAACTGATAATAAAAATATGGATTTCATTAAGAAGTGTAATCATACATCAAGCTTTTCATTAAGACTACAGAAGTTTTCTGATGAATTACAGATTTCTGTGCTTATAATGGAGTTAAATTCAATCTAATGTGTAGATTGTGAAGTGTGCTTCAATCCATGACAGCAACTGAGGGACCCAAGAGCCAGGTCCCAGCAGCTGCTAAGTGATTGACCACTAATGTTTGGGATATGAAGTTTCACTCATGGCAGAAAAACGCAGCTGCCAGGGAGAATGAGAACTGCCCTGAGGGTAAGCATAAGCAAGAGACTGGCAGAAATATGACTGAGGTCTGGGGCTGCCAGAAACAAAAAGACAGAAGAAAAGCCACTTTCCTCTGCTTTCCATGTGTCTCCAAAATGTATCTTGCTGTAGATGAAATATGACATTGGTAGCCTTAGTGAAGCTCTTCCCATTAGGATGCTCTTTTTGTTCCAAAGGCAACTGGCTATGGGATACAGCCTATACATGCTACCAAAGAACAGCAGCAGACGGCAGATACCAAGTCAACCCATTCAAACAGACACAAAGCAATGCAATGTGGAGCTTCTGTCACATTATGAGAGCAGTATTACAGAAAGGGATGTGAGGATAGTGTAACACTGAGTAATCAAATCATGAACAATCTTGAACTTGATGACAGCATGTGACCTGTGCTCAGAATGGCCAAGAAGAAGCTTGGAGGCTACGTTTTAAGGGATCCATATTAATCCAACCATAGTCCTGTGCTTTTATTTGAGGTTTTCCTGGAAGCTTTCTTTGTCACCAGATCTATCCTGAATTATGAACTATTCATTTTATTGCACAAAATAGAGACAAAGGTGTGAAAAAAACAGACAGATGTTGATGATTAGCAAAAAAGTGCATGCTTGCAGAAAAGCTTGGGATAAATAGAGAAATGTACAAATACTGTATATTCAAACTAATGAAATACAGAAGTTATAATGGGTGCATTACTTTGCTGTCTCAAAGATTTTTAGACCTCAGCTAATGTAGGTGAAATTGAATGCGGTCCTGATTAAAAACAGAAGTGACTCATATTCTTATCAGAGTCTGAGGATACATATGAAAATTTCATTGTAAATCAGTGAAGCTGGATTATATCAAAGTGGGGTTAGCTATATGGCTGTTTACTTTTCTTTTTTTTTTTTTTTTTTTTTTTAATTAACCTTACTTCTAACTCTTAAAAGTGTTGTAAAAAGCTACAACAAGTTCTTCTTGAAGGAACTTTCACTCTTATTGATAGAGATCCATCCTTTTCCTGTGCTGAGTCCCAGCAGAAAAAGAAAGGGGAAAAAATAGACAAAAGCTAATGGATATCAAGATTATGATGGGTGACAGATACTTATAAAGCTGCTATAGAATTCAGACTGCAGAATGATTTTCCAGCATCTTGATTTTTCATCATGTGTCAACTTTTCAAAGTAGAAGCAGAATATACTAGAAGAGCACAGAAGAAGCATAAAATTTGTGCCAATGAATATAACTGGATGGTAAGCAGCTTTTATGACTAGAAAGGTGGTCTTCCTCAGTTAAACCAGTCTATTTCCCAAAATTTGAAGGGTTTTTTTGGAAGGAATTATTAGCATTATCTTGACAAACACCTATGGTGGGACATTGAAGGTAAGAAAGAAAACATGCTATTACACTTTGCTCTCCTGTTTACTGTTTTCAAGCAGTTGGGAATGTGAAAAGTTTTTCTGCTATTTGGGGGTTTTGTGGGGGAAGCTGGTGCTGGTGTCTACATGGATGCCTGTGACTTTATAAACAGGTGATAGAAAATCCTACTGGCTGCATTCTTCTTGTTTCTTATATTGGAGAAAGCACTATGCACAAGAGGTCTGAAGCACGGAGTTAGTGGGTTTTATTTTGAAAGAATATGGAGGATCAGAGAGTCAAAGAAGTTTGCATTATTCTGTCACTGGAGAACATTGAGGTTTTATGGAAGTTCCAGAGTTTTTAGTCTTTGCCTTCTAATTCCCATAGCAAGCTGACAGACTTAAATCATATAAGCTTTCCTACTAGGTCTTGCTGGGATGAGGTTAACTTTCTTTATAGCAGCCTATGTGGTGCTTTGTATTTGTGGCTAAATTAGTGGGATGACACACCAGTGTTTTGGCTATTGAACACTGATTGCACAGTGGCAAGACGTTCTCTCTTCCCTCCCCACCCCTAGAGAGTAGGCTAGGAGTGAGCAAAAGGTTGGGAGGGCACATAGCTGTGACAGCTGGTCCAAATCGACTGAAACAATGTCCCACACCACATGACAGTGTGCTCAGCAATAAAATATCCAGGAAAGGAGAAGGAAGAGAGGATATTTGTAGTTATAGTGTTAGTCTTCCGAGGCAACCATTGGCTGTGCTTTCTGGGAAGTTGCTAAATAGCTGCCTGCCAGTGGGAAGTAGCAAGTTAATTTATCTGTTTGCTCATATACACAACTTTTTGCTTTCTGTATTGAACCGTCATCTCACTCCATGAATCTTCTCAACTGCCTTCTGTTTTCTGTCACTCCTGCAGGAGATGCAATTGAGTGAGAGGCCAGGTGGGTGTTTGGCTGTTGACTGGATTCACCCTGACACAACTTCTGTTAAGATTACAGGAGAAGGAAAGAGAAAGACAAAACCAAAGTCTCTAGAATGTAAAGCTTTAAGTGGTATTTCCATTATAATAAAAGTGGAGTATTTTAGTAAAGTCCTTATTGCAGATGATGTTCATTTTCATCCTGGGGAAGAGTGGTAGAGGTAAGGCAGTTGGTGTGCTAGAGGTGGTGTTGGTGTCACTGTTGCTGTCTGGGTCCAGTCTCACTTTCTTGAAAGAAAGGAGCTAGCACCAAATAGGAAGACTAAGGAGCAACAAGGAGGATACACAGCTTTTGTTTGTGGACTCTTGCTGATAGCCTGGTGCTGAAACAGAGATATAGAAGGTACTTTTGCAAGATTGCCAATGATCTGGCAAATTCACAGGAGCATCAAGATGATTCACGTGTTGATTTTTAGCTTGCTTTAGTGACAGATTCACAGCAGCAATGAAAGGAATCATTCTTTGCTGGCTAAACCTGATTGTCTTTAAAGAGAAGGCAAAGGAGGAGGAAGCAATATAAGTGAGTGAGTTCGGGTAATAGAAAAGAGCAGAAATTCAATTCTGTCAGTGTAGGCCCACAAACCTTGTGGAAATATGGTAGTCTTTCTCTCTGGACCAGTAAGATGAGGATGTCCCTGAAGAACAGGATGTCAGATGTTCAACCACAGTGTATTAAAGGAAAAATAACAAAGCTTAATTCTTCTTACTAGTTTCCTAGGTTTGTCTTGAAATTAAGAATGCAAAATTATCTACCATTTTTTTTTTCACATAAATAGTTGTAGTTTCAGCTTCACTGTTTAATTTAATTTCCATATTGGTTTTGTTTACAGTAGTCCTGCACTATATGGAATGCTTCAGTAAGTCACAACCTCAATTTCAGGGTTTGGTCTGTTTCAGTGCTTTCCCTTTCTGAATTTTACAAACATCAAAGGTAGTGGAGTGAATTTATAATTGTTCTGCTTTGAACAAGTTAAGGTGTAGATCTCCTAAGAGAAAGTTTCACTGACATTGAATAACCCCTTGTTATGATCTCTTTCTTGTCACTTTTTGCTACATCACAGGAACTAAAGTGGTAATGATCTTCCTGAGGCTTAAGAGAGAGAAAGAGTAGACCCTAAGCCTCTTATTCAATACATTGTTTGGTTTTCATGTAAAACTGGGAGAACCAGGGAATTCTTTGTTTCTTAGTCTGGGGAATACATAACAAGATAAAAGCAACCAACGAACAGAAAGTATCTCCTGTTTAGGGGTTTTAAATGAAAAACAGTTAATGTGGATAAACTATTAATGCTTTCAGATGGTCTAGGGAGATAAGTTGAAATTGCCTGGCAACAGAGTCAGGCCAATGAGAAGAGTCCACCTCTCAGTCTGAACTGTCCTGTGTCAGGACACCCTGATCCACAAGCCAGAAGAATTTGCAGATGTTGTCACCTACATAAGTGTCTTAAAGCATAATCTCAAACAGTTCGGATGAGACAGGAAGAAGGGCAAGTTATTTACTGTTTCCATACTGAGAAGTTTGATACATCTTTTCCAAAGCATCTTGGGATGGTAACTGTCAAAAACATGGTCCTCAGCTAGATGAATGAGGATGGCAAATCCATTAATGTGTAATATATTATCACATAAGTGGTATTCATCTTATGTTATCACTTACTTCATTATATTAATCATTATTAAAGACTTGAAATTAATTATTTTCAACCTTTAAGCAAAGGGGATAGCTTGTGAAAGTACTAAAAGTAGAAAAAATAAATCTTTCCTTCAGCTACTCTTCTGTTTCACAGAATGCCAGTTACTGCAAAGTAGTTCATGTTTTAATCAGCAGTGAAACCTAGTTATTAAGCTTAAGCTTAGAGTGCCTAGAAAACATTATGGTTTTGGTTTTTTTTATTCTGAAATGAATGACTGATTGTTATTTGTTCTACCATCTAATCTTTAATCACTGTGGAAGGAATTGTGAATGATACAAGAGCTAAAATAGATTAATTTATGTCAATGTTCTTCAATAGAATGAATCAAGTATTATACAGCACAGAAGTTGGTTTAAGAGTTTCTATGAGAATGCAGTAAGTGCAGGACCATATTTATAAAACAAAAATTGTAATGTCAAGTAGTGACATTATCAGCTTAATTTGGTCTGTGTGAATGACCAAAAATGTCAGTGTTTAGCAATGGCTGCACATGCCTTCTTAGAGAGAAATTATGTTCTCTCTAATATTGTTTATTTTACGTAGCTCCAGGGAGTTCACAAATCTGAAGACATAGGCTACAATCTTACTAGATCTCCTAAACTGGAATAGGTTTAGAAGGTATCTCATGCGGAAAACCCAATATTAATGGGATTTTCTTAATGGTATAAACCGTCAGTAAAAATTATGTTTTTAACGCTACTTCAATATTTTAATATTCATTAAGGGAAGAACTAAATCAGTTCAGTTCTGTGGTGCAGTTTTCCTTCTCAGAAAACATATTTTTTCATCAAGTTGATAGGAGATTGTTAGCTTGTAATGTCCAAATACAGGAGGATGGGACTGCACAATGTACAAGTGGATAGTTAAGAAAAAAACACAACTATTTAGGTTGTTCTGCTCTTCCTTGTCAATTCATCAGGAAAATTCTACACTGGGAGCCCTCATGTTTTTTCACCTTCATTTCTGCTATGCAGTCTGGAAAACGTTTAAGGTCTAAGGATCTAAATCTATTACCTGCTTTTGAAAACACAACATGTTCTCTTTGAGACAAATTTATCAGGGGCTACTTTTTGGTATCTGAGAGATGGAATGTACTATAATGTAGAGTAAAAAAAATGGCTCAAAACATAATTGTAGATGGTAATGTTAAGAGAGGACTAGGAGATTGTGTATGTCTTCAGTATATATATAAAAAAAATCATTACTGTCTTTTGTTCTGTGTGGTTGGGCAATGAAGTAATCCAGATGTAGAATAACTCCTGTATGTTTGTCTGAAGGAAACTAAATATGAGTATCATCATTACAACTTCAAACACTGCAGTATTCTACTAAACCTATGAGATGCTAAGGCCAGAGAAAGAATTTTGTGGTTGAGTGTAATAATTTCTATCCCACATGGATGGATTGCTGTATGGCATTTTATTTTAATCTAAAAACCTCTGGAATTAAGGGCAAGACAATTTGTGTAGGGCTCAGACAAGGTGAGGTTGAGTCTGATCTCAAGCAAGGACCTGAGAAGACTGGAGGAGAGTATTTAATTGACTTAAAATAATTGAAAATAAAGGAGAACATGACATGAGTCAACATGAGAGGTTTAGAGGTGAATGAGCACAGACTTGGAAATAACCTGAAAAACAATCGGGCTTCTCAATATGGTGAACTGGAAAAAATACTCACCTTACTGTCTTTGACAGTTGAAGTGAGCTAATCATGTAATAGCCAAGTAATACCATTGCACAAAGCCTGAATGTAATAACAGCAGTCTTAATGAGAAGGTATGAGTAGGGATGATCTCAGGACAATTTTGAATCCCTTGCATTTCTCAATTCTGTTATTGCAGAATGAATTTTGAAAGTTAGACTTTTGTGACTTTTTTTTCTTTCTTTCTTTTTTCTTTTGTGTTTGTGTGTGAGAAGTAGGATTTTTACAGTTCAATGTACTCTTCAGAAAATCAGAGACAGCAGTGCATTATGCCTTTCCCCCACAAGGAAGAAGCTGTGAAATTGATCAGTTTAATGTATTTGTATGTGTTTAATTTATTCATTACTGCAAAGAGAAATAATATCATTTACCTCTCATTGAATCTAAGCACGTTGGTACTTTGTACAGGTTGACCTGTTTTTTAAGTTCAGAGAAGTAATATGGCTTTAAATTTACTACTTTAAGTGTGGACTTAAAAGTTTTGATCACTAAGTTGTATAGACTTTTAGATTGAATGGTTGTTGGGTTTTTTTTGTTTGTTTGTTTGTTTTGTATTCTACTATATTATGTGAGCTTTTCATTATTTTTGTGATCCTTTAGGTACTTCATCTTGACTGTTTGAATGGGAAACCAGAATAAGAAGATAATTTCTCGTTGTTGTTTTTGGTTTCTTTACAGTCAAGTCTTTATTGTGATTTTCATTTTAGTAGTAATTTTGAGAAGATTTTTTTTTTTTTTTAAGTGAGAGAGTGTTCATACTGTAAGATCATGAAGCTGTACCTCAGTTACTTGTTATTCTGTTCTTGATAAATGCTCTTATAATAATTATCGAAAAATGACCTGTGGATTTTTATCTCTGTCCCTGTGGTGAACTGACTAGATTGCTTTGTTTGTTTGTTTGTTTGGGTTTTTTGTGTGTGTTTTTGTTTTTTGCTTTTTGTGTGTGTGTGTTTGTTGTTGTTGTTGTTGTTGTTTTTCCCCCAGTTGGAATGTTGTTGAGTAACTGAGGTTAAAAATTGTATTTCAAGAACCAGTGGAAAGATTTTCAATCTAAATCCTCTCTTTTCTCAGGCTTCACTATGTGAAGTGGCATACAGATTTTCAAGCATACATTACAAATGGATGTAGATAAAAGCCTTAGTTTTTGTTTTGGGTTTTATTATGTATTTTGCTGTTAGATTTTTCTGAAACCTCACATTAGCATAGTGGTGTAACAGTGATTCCAATTAAAGAAGAATTGCTTATTGCTTTGTAATGAGAGAGAACAAAAATATCCCAAAATCACTCATCATCTGTTGATGCAGTAATTGGAAATAAAAAGAAAACAGGTGAAAAGGTGGTAATTTGACTTTTGTATCTTTGCTTGTTGACACTGTAGTCCATCCATATCTTTGAAGAGGAAGTAAGGGTGGATTTTCTGCTGTAGCCTGGAGGAAAAACGTCTTTGTCTGTCTGTCTTTATTTCCTGAATGTCATAGGGTGCATAATGCATGAATTCACTACAAGGGAAGAAAGGGTGGTAACCTTCATTTGCTCCCAGTGAAACTTGTTTAAGGACATAGTGCTAAGATGGGTAAGTACTCATGAAGTCCTGATGACACTAAGCTGGGAGGGGTGGCTGACACACCAGAAGGCTGTGCTGCCATCCAGCGGGACCTGGACAGGCTGGAGAGTAGGGCGGGGAATAACGTAATGAAATTTAACATGGGAAAGTATAGAGTCCTGCATCTGGGCAGGAACAATCCCAGGTTCCAGCATAGGTTGGGAAATTACATATTAGAGAGCAGTGTAGGGGAAAGGGACCTGGGGGTCCTGGTGGACAACAGGATGACCATGAGCCAGCACTGTGCCCTTGTGGCCAGGAAGGTCAATGGCATCCTGGGGTGTACTAGAAGGGGGGTGGTTAGTAGATGGAGAGAGGTCCTCCTTCCCCTCTACTCCGCCCTGGTGAGACCACATCTGGAATATTGTGTTCAGTTTTGGGCCCCTCAGTTCCAGAAGGACAGGGAACTGCTGGAGAGGGTCACAGCAACAAAGGGCAACAAAGATGATTAAGGGACTGGAGCACATCCCTTATGAAGAAAGGCTGAGGGAGCTGGGTCTCTTTAGTTTGGAGAAGAGGAAACTAAGGGGGGACCTTATTAATGTTTATAAATATATAAAGGGTGAGTGCCATGAGGATGGAGCCAGGCTCTTCTCAGTGGCAAACAATGATAGGACAAGGGGTAATGGGATCAAGCTGGAACACAAGAGGTTCCACTTAAATTTGAGAAAAAACTTCTTCTCAGTGAGGGTGACAGACACTGGAACCAGCTGCCCAGGGAGGTTGCAGAGTCTCCTACTCTGGAGACATTCAAAACCCGCCTGGACATGTTCCTGTGCGACCTCACCTAGGTGTTTCTGCTCCAGCAGGGGGATTGGACTAGATGATCTTTTGAGGTCCCTTCCAATCCCAAACATGCTGTGATACTGTGATACTGTGAAATGTTAGTTTTCCCATTCTTATTTCAGTAATTAACATTTCCCTGTCAACTGCTAGCACGTTAAGTGTGATAAGAAAGTTGTACCCTTCTATTTTGTTAGAAAATGAAAACAAACCTCTTTTGCTTCAGAAAAATACTTAACATAGAAAAGGCAAGAATAGTACTGTATTTATTAAGACATAGAGCTCACTGAAGTTTGTTTTTCTTTACAGGCCAGAGAATGTAGAAAAAGGGTTTTTCTCACATGTGAAACCTGAGAAGGAGCAAGACAGTAAATCTGAATTGTCTTTATAACCAAATACATGAATAGATGAAATCTCCCCTAGTTACATGATTCTCAGTAACTATACTATTTTAATTTCAAATACAAAGGAAACAAAAGTATTTGTCATGAGTGCATTTTGATAAGAAAACCAGCTGGGCCCTGGTTTCTCTCTTGATAACTAAGACCTGACTCAGGGTCAATCGAAGTAGTTTTATAACAATCAGAAAGATCTGTTTCATATTCTAATTCCATATCTGAGTTTTTAGGATTAGGTTTATCACGGCTTTGTATTATTGAACCACTTCCATGTCTTTATTTTTGAATGTTGAGGATGTATAGGATCACAAGTAATTTGGGGGTTTTATTTGGTGTGTGGCTAAGTAAGGCTAAGCTTTGCTCAGTTTCTCAAGTAAGAACAGAGTTAAAACAAAAAGACCAAGTGCAGACATTCATTCATTTCTGACTAAGAGAAGTACCAGCTACCTCTTCTCTATCATTTTTCTAGGTTAAGATTTTTAAGCCTTCGATAAACCCCCAAGATTACTAAGTGAAAGAAGTAGTATAAAATGTTTCATTGCACTCTCTGTTCTAAGTTACACTGTTACTGCTAAACATGCACTATTTTGTCACTGTTCTCGCAACAAGTCCAACAAGAGGTTATTCAATAAAGATCTGTAACACAGTATATTATTTGGAAATGTGATTTTGTTACTGTGGCCAATTGCATAATCCGGAAAGGAAAGAAATTAAATACTAAAAAGTGCTTGGGAGCACAGTTTCGTGATTTCATTTTCGTTTCCTTTATTTGACAATTTTAAACAGTTTAAGTGTTGGAGCTAGCTGGATGTTTGCAGGAGTTAACCAAATATTTTACTGTGGTTTTTTTTGTTGTTGTTGTTGTTAGTTTTGGTTTTTGTCTATGAGAACACAGTGCAGGAGAATACATTACACTTTCCAGTCATTTCAGAAATGGGGAAATCCTCTGTGGTAGCTCATCAGTGTTGTACAAGTAGCAGACAGTCACAGGCAGCCCACCTCGACCCCGTCAAAGTTTTGTGTTCTGTCTTTAATAGACAGTATACAGCAGAAAAACTGGGAAATTGTGGCAATGGAAACAATCATTCTGCCGTGTTATATTTCTATATGGTTCTGTTAGTATAGAATAAATAGTTAAGGCAAAGCAAAGTGAAGATTATAAACCTTAACTTGCTCACTGCTGGTTAAGTTGTGGTGATGTAGGTATCGCTAACCTGAATCAGAACCCTCTTGAAGCTGTGGTTTCTTTTTTCTTTCTTCCTTTGTATTTCAAGCACTTTGGCAATTAATTATTAGACAGATTCCTACCTTCAACTTCTTATCAAGAGAGCAAATGGTTCTGCATTGTGTTGTTTATATTTTGTGTTAATTACTTAAAGATGTTATAACATTCACTATTGGATTATAAGACAATTTGTGACAGAGTGGCTGCACTAAAATTGAAGAGCTTTTTCTATTTTTATCTTACCTCATTTACCTGCTGTCTACTGTTAAATCAAGTAAGTGAAACTGGTAATGCCCTTGTGATAAGAAGGCATGTGCAGCATGCTTAAACACCTTGTTTTTCAATGAGAGAAATGGTATTTTATGGAGAGCAGCTTGTTCTTCAGCTGCACAGAAAATAGATTAAATGTTGGAGTGATCCTCTTTTTCACCATTGTTTCTTCCCTCCTACATAATTTTACTTTCTACCTAGCTAAAAAGAATCATACACCATGTGAATAAGTATATTATGCATTTATGCTTTCTGAGTATGTTAAAATGAACATGGATTATTGATCTTTTAAGTGTTCCATAACTGAGCTCTAGATGGAGTCAGAAATAATAGATTTGACGCAATTGCAAAAGAATATGATTGCTACAGAAAAACCTTACTTGCTGCCCTGTGTCTGACAATAAAATATTTTTAACCATCTGGTTGTCCACCCATCTAGACCTTAGTGTCCCTGCAAAGGTGCTTTGGGATGTTTTCTTGAAAGCTTTGCTGAAATGAATGTAGATGGCTTCTAATGCTGTTCCCTCATCCACAGACCTAGTCATTTTATTGTAGAAGGCAAGCTGGTGAAGGATGGCTGTTTTTTTCTAAAGGAGTGATGGTAGTACCAAGGTTAAAGAACAGAATCATGGTGAAGCACTTCAATTCTTAGTGTTAAAATCTCCCAGACAAATAAAATTATTAATTATTAAATAATTTCTAGAAAATTGAAAAAGCTTTGTCTCTTCCCTTACTCATTGTAGACTGTTATTAGGACATTCCAATGGAAAAGATGAAAAATGCTACTTGGAAAAAATGAACCATCACTGTCTTTGTTCTGATGAGTGCTGTGTGAAGTGAATGGTAATATTTGGGGGTCCTTCCTCTGTTAGTTGTATGACCTTTGGAAAGAGCAAGAACAGATATTTCCAATAGTTTTTTCACTCTAAAAAAAAGATGGAATTTAAGTTCCCCTACTGATTGCCTTTCAAGTTTTCCTTGCAGAGTATTCTCACTTTATCCAGGTGTCTATCTGAGTGCTTGACAATTTACGATCCAGGTATGATGCCATCTCCAGCGACTGTGACTCTGATTTCCACTCTGTGTGCTGGATGCATGAAATATGTGTGTTATAGTAGCCACCGTTTCATGTCTAAGTCATATTTTGGAAATAGGCTTATATTCCTAATATATATGATAGCTGAAAAAGTTTTTTTAACATTCCTAACAGGTTTCCTGTATAGCTCAGATAAAAACCTGGAGACATTTTAAAAAAGAATAATCAGTTCTAAGTTTTTCATGACAATCCTGTGAAACTATTAATCCAATGATTTGTTAAACTTTGAGTTTAAAAATACATGTAACTTGGAAAATGCAATTCAATGCAAGACTTCAGTTAGATAAATCATGTTTTATAGTGAACAGGAAGACTGTATAAATGTTCAATGAATTAGCTCGTATAGGCTTAAAAACTGCAAAAACACTTATTTAGACCTTCTGAATTGTGAAGCTTGTGGTAGCATAAAAGATCAGAATCTCTTGATGAGGCAAAAGAGAACAGCTGAATGTAAATTTTGTGTGTCAGTGTGTGTGACAATGACCTAGCACATGGAATACAGAAGTGAAATTTGATGGCATTTATTAATCATTAGATATAATGCTCGGTATCTTAAACTTAGATTTTCATTTAGTGCTTTAAAAAATCACTGACAAAATTGTGGTGGGTGCCTGTATCTTAAATAATTTTTACAGTTTTTCCCCAAATAGGCTTTGAGCCTTCTTGTTAAAACACATAAAAAAAAAAAAAAATAAATAAAAAGGAGAATGTGATGTGATACATGTGGAAGCAAGGACATTTTAACTTGAATTACTTAATTGTTTTTATATTCTCAAAGAAGGCCACAAATACTTGATCATGTTAAAAAATGAAATAGCATGGAGAAAACAATTCATTTCAACTCTTGGGATTTAAAATGTTCTAATAACCAACACAGACCAATTTTTTAGGGGAGGAACTATAAGCAGACTGAGGTCTATATGGTAAATCTCATCCTGAAAAAACTTAGATGAATGAGTCATAAGCCTCTGAAAATGAGATTTCTAATGGAAACGCCAAATCAACTTTTACTATAGTGTCAGGAATATGACATTATAATAAAGTACACTGATGTATTTGTATTTGCCTTTTGCAAACATAATGAAACTGACTGGAGCTTAGAAGGTCCCAGGGTATTCCATCCATGTGTGCTGTTTTACAGTATAATGTAACAATATTCAGACATGTAATGCTAGGTGTTATGTATTTGCACTAGAATGGAAGACGATCAACAGAAGGTTTTTTGTTCATGACTAGAATAACAATTCTGCAAGTTGTATGGAATATGGCATCTACCCTAATCTGCACGGAGACAAGTTGGAAGTCATCAATGATTTTTATAGCAAATATGAATGATAACACCAGTAGTGCATGCTGGGGCACTGTTTGGCTTGTCTCCTGTCTAACCTAGCACAAGCTCAGTGTGAACCCATCCATCCTGTGCTACTTTATTGCTGGCATTTAGTTTTGAATCTCTGCCACCGCTCTTGGCAGGATTCAGGCTTTTCATTATCCCAGGCTCCCAACTAGAGAGAGCATTCAGGAACCTGCATCCAGGACTTTGGTGAATGTACATGAACAGCCATATTGAGTCCCACCAATCCAGAACACGGGGGGGACATGGACGGGACGTCCATGAAGGATAGGAACCGGAGACATATTTGTCCAGTGCACTCTCTTCATCCTCCACTTACCTGTGACTCAAGGATTACCAGTTACATCTTTCTGTTTAATAGATTTATTTTTTTTTTTTCTTCTATTTAATCACATTGCATTTGCTGATGGTGGAGGACTTTGGGCTTTGCACAGAAGGCACAGTGAGGGCAAGTGCTCTGTGAGGGGACAGATGGGTACAGTGGTGGCAGTGCAGTGGGTGAGTGGCTTCACAGAGGCTGCTTGGAGAGCTCAGGACCCTTGACCACTACCTACAGAGAGAGTAACCAGCCTTCTGCTTCCCTACAGTGAAAGTCCTGGCTGTTGGCGTCAACAATGATGCTCCTAGAATAGAGGAGACACCACAGATGAAGAAGCTCTCTAGGTGAAAAGAAGCACAGGAACTGCTTTGCAGATGCCTTTACCAGGCAAAGTGGAGTGACTTAGTCTGGAGGGATCTTCGCTGTCTACTATGTATTCATCTCCTCCTCAGGGCCAACCCACTGCTGCATCTGCAGGAGACAGCTCAGCCTGTCCTTGCTGCTGCTGCTGCAAGATTTAAGTTTTCCAGTTTCAGGGATCAGGATGTAACTCTATGGTGTCTTTTATGGCAGAAAAAAAAAAAAAAAAAAAAAGTTATTCTTGCTTGGATGGAAGAAAAGCTTGAGCCAGCCTTCTCATGAAATTTCCTTTGCTTCCTTGTGAGATGTACATGGTGCCAAAATTACAGAAGCCCTTTTACTGTCAGAATCCCTCTCCATTATGTACGTTCAAACCAGGGCTGTCACCCTGCCTTGCCTGGGCATTGCAGACATTCCTCTGGTTTCTCAGATGGGCAGCAAGACAGGCAGAGAAAGAAAGCAAGACAGTCAAATACTAAGCCAAGCTAAAGCTTTACAGGTTAAACAAGCTGAAAAAGTGGAGTGGCTTAACAGAGGGAACTGTTTTTGTCTAGAATACTAAATAAAGTACAAACCAAATTTGTTAACAGAAAATATTGGGATATTGGTCAAATCTGTTATATGACTCATCTCTGTTAACAGAATTAAATTACTGATTATTAGATTTGGTAATATTTTTTCCTGCTGCCATCTCCATACTTATTCTGGCTGTTCCTTTTTTTTGAAACTTAACAAAATATAAATTACTTTTTATTCTGTATTTTCATCTTCTCTAACATTTTTCTGGGTTTACTTTAGAGAGAAGTAGAGGATTTCTATTACATATCTGAATTGATACATCAGTAGATAAAATCAATGAAAAAACGGGGTAACTAACTAATATCTGCAGTTATAGATATCTTCAAAATTTAGAAATGGCCGTTCTAGTTAATCTTGTAAAATGAAAAATAAGTTAGAACTGCATTCTAATTGTTTAGTGAATATAGGAACCTACTTGAATTAACACACTGAAAATAAGTTTAGACCAGATGATAGTTTGCACCAGCAGGTGCTGGTCCATTACAATCCCAGTAAGAAAGGCACTCAGATTCTGTAAAGTATCATTTAAAATGCTATTTATCAAAGCTAAAGCTATAAAGAAAGGGAAAATAGTTTAGGTAGTCCCACATCCTTTTGGATACTAAGAACCCTGAGGTGAACAGCACTACATGTGCTCCCAATCAGGGTGCAGCACACAGTGAGGCTCATGTCCCTAGAAAGGACTGTCCCATTTTGATCATTCTAGCCCTTAGTGGATTTTCTTCCAAGAAAACAACATTACTTTTCACTTCTACTGTCAGATAACAAAGATATTCAGAATTAATTCTGTCCATAAAGGATATGTTGACTATGTTGACATGTGTGGCGCTACTGTGAGTAGCTGTTAAGTCAGAGGAGAATCAGACAGTCCTTCTTTATTTTGGCCCAGACAATTTTGTTTTCTCTCTTGACTAACAGATCATGATAAACAGCTATAAAATAGCTTTAAAGGTATATTAGATTGGAGACCAAAATGTATAGACTTTCTTTTAAAGGATTGGCAACCCTCAGAAGTATTTAAATTTCAGAATCCTTTGGACTGATTTAGGTACCTAAACTTTTTAGGCTATTTCAAATGGCTTGTGGCACCCCAGACATCTGCTAGGAGCTAGCAGTTAAAACACAGACCTGACAGAAGATGCTCACCCTTTTGCACGAACAGCGATCTGAAATGGCACCAGCACCTACGTTCATGCACCCGAACTGTCCCCATGCAGGGCGTGCTAGTTAGCATTTCTGTTGTAACTGAGTAGAACATTTTGGCCAATGTATACAACTGAGTTTTTGAAATCAGGCAACTAGCTCCGTGTTATACATTACATCTTTAAAAATTGCGTTAGGGAGTCCATGTTGGGGAAAAGTGTGTTTTCCATTCCAACTCCATCTGTGTAATGGTTATCAGGGACTTAATCCATTGCCTATTGATTGTAATACTTGTTTGGTTGTGTCTCCAAGTACTTGTGCATTTTTCAGTGAATTTTGCAATTAGCTTAATCTTTGCACAGCAGTGATCAAGGTACCAAATTCCCATTGGTTAAAATAAAAGCATATATTAAAACAAGGTCAGTTATGTCAAAGATCCTTAGCTGGCATGCTTCCTCTTTCAGACAGAAAATTAGAAGAACTACCTTGTCGTGCCCTTTTCATTAGTATGCGTACTAAAAGAGTTTGCTGTTCAAGGAATTTATTTATACATGCATAAGCATAAAAATGCTACCAGAGAACAAAATGTCAAAAGAAATATTTTCCCCATGCACACAAATATTCAGAGCCATTTCTTGAATTCAGATCCACTTGAGAACCAATAAAAGATATCTAGAAGGCAGCAAATGCAATTACTTCTTAACACCACTCCTCTGGCTCCAAATGTCAAAGATACGGAGACAAATGTTTAAATTAACAGAGAAATATTTTCACTTGTTCTGAAATATTAACTTTTAGACTTTAACTCATGCTCTTTTTATATTATTATTTTATTTGTTTGGAAGGTCTGGAAAACATGTTTTTATGATCAAAACTTTCAGATCTTAAGTAATATATTCTAGGCAGAAGCTGTCACAATATATTAGCCTGAGTATGACAGTGTTATTCAACTAGTAATCTGAGCATGATGTTATTCAACTGCTTTCCTATTAGCGTATTTAATTGTGCCCAAAATCATGAGGTAGTTGGGTAATTCAGACACTTTGATAATGCTGTAGAATGATTTATACTTTATTCTATTTTTGTGGCTTCATGTTGGCCATACTTGCCTTTTATAGCTAATCAAGCATACGACTTCCATTTTGCAGGAACTTTTTGATGTTAAAAACAGAACAAATATATCCCCCTTCAAAATTGAAAGCTAACATTTTTTTAATTTCTTGAAGAAGCAAAGAAGAGGAATTATGTATCATTTAATAGAACTGTACATGTTCTCTTACACTGATAATCCATAGTTTAATCCATAAAGTTAAAAGATAACCCCCACCAAATGTTAAGTAAAACAAATGTCACCTCTGTCACAAAAATGGAGTAAAACTTTTTGAACGTGTAAATTCACAGTGTTTCAGACTTCTGTGAATTATTTGGGCATGTGGTCATCAAAGGAAATATGACTCAGTCTTTCTTAAAGTGTGAAAACACAAGTATAACTCACACATGAGATACAGACATCATTTGTGTAAATCAACAGAGTGCCAGTATCTTTCTGCCAGTCTCATTTTTTTTTAACGAGTTTTCAGCACATCCTGAATTTAAGGTGTGTTCCTCTAATGAGCCCAGTGTAATTTCTCCCACATATGGCTCTTTTTTTTGACAGATTGAATCATAGGTGTTTTTTGTTTGTTTGTTTTGTTTTGTTTTTTCTCTTTCTTTCCACAGCTCAGCTGCTTTCACAGTTAAAAAGGGATCGCTCTGTGAGAAAAACCTTTGCTTGGGGTCTCTCTTCTCTTCCTAATGTCCTCTTTTGCCTAATGTGGACTGTCTCTATTTTCCTCTTTCTCCATTGCGGCCAGTAACACATCATCTCTTCTATAATGTTCCCCTGCCAGATGTCCTCTTACCAGGCCTTTGAGATGATGGAAGCCATCCATCAAGGCAGGTGCTTCTTAGTTACTGCCCTAAAATCTGGAGCTAAAAAAGAAGACATAGAGTTTGATCCAATTCAAAGATTCTAAAATCTAGGGGGATAAGCACCATCAAACCCAATTTCATTCCTAACTGTCACAAGCAACTATTACAGCTGCAGTTCCCAGCTATAACAGGTAGTGGTGACACTGGCAGAAGTCTGGAGCAGAGCTGGTCCACTCTCAAACTGCCCAGCAGTTCTACTCACATACAGAGAGTGCTGCTGCCATCCCATCTAGATTTCATAAACTTGTATATAGGTTCTTCAGAACCTCACACACATATGGAACAGAAAATTAAGCCTAAAATTCAAATTCCTCTTTTGAATAAAGACAAAAGTCAATGGCCTTTGTGCAGAATTCCTGACTAAACCAGACTAAGACATCCTGGGATTACAGCCCACTACAACTACTATAGTCTTGGAAAATGCTTTGTTGGACCTCATCAGGAACTTTTATATGCTTAGTCATGGTTTTATGCTTTTCTTTGCCTGTCTTATCTCTCTGCTTCTATGAGACCAGAAGGGTGGGTAGATAATGATGAAAAGATCCTATCAGGAGCTTCACTTCCCCATACACAGTGCACATGCATCAATTCTATTTGTAGTAACTAGCTCTATATCTCAGTAGTAGATACCTGTTTTCAGCACACTGGGGTAATTTTTCACAAATCTGCCACAGCAGTGGAGACGAAGAATGCTCAGATGTCTCAAAGGCAGCCTAATAACTTACTTTTACAATCCTCAGTTGTCCATCACTACAGATAGAATGGTGGAGGTGGGGAAAGTGCATAAATTAACAACAAATCAGTCCTCTCTTTGAACAGCCAGGCATTAAGCTTTTGGTCTACCTCCTGGATATAGTTTGGCACCATAAAAGAATTGTGAAAAATAGGTAATCCTCTCCATGGCAGTAATGCCTGACTCAAGGAATCATATTGGGGTCCTTTGTGATGCTCCTGCATGTCCTTCTTCCCAGGTTTGGCTGGAGTCTGCATTGGGGTGCAGAAGCTCCCGAGGCTACCATCTCTTTTGCTGTAGCCTGGATGGACAGACTGTAATGCCACATGTGGCTTTTGTTCCAATGACCCCTAGAGCTTCTAAGGAGGGTAAATCAGAAATAGGGGCTTTTCTTATGACTAAACCAGGCAAAAGAAATTGTGCTTGTATGATTCTACTGCCTCTACATTGTTATATTTTGAAAGTTTGGAAGGTAATTCTTCACAGTTTAGGCTTAACAAGAATCACAATAAGTATATTTTTCATTTGATTACTGCATCACATAATAATGAGGTTTATAATAACTTCTGTGCCCTGTGAATATACTTTACAAACAGAGATTCCTTACCTCTATTCCATCCTCAGTCCTATCATGCCTTGATAAATTTGACATGCCCACTCTTGCTAAAATAATGGAATTTACACTTTTACTAGTAGAATGAACTTCAGAAAGTGTTTCATCATAGATGATGTGCTCTGGAGGACCTTCAGAACTCAACTAATTTGGAAAGTTGATATTCTGAAGACAAAATAGCATCTTAGTTATTAAAGGAAAAAAGCTTTAAGTCCTTTCTTTCCAAATCTCAAGTGGTTAATGCATGACTCTGCATGAATCAGAAGGATTCGTTTGATTCCCATGCTGACCTCTTCCAGAAAATTTAATTTCTCCATCTCAAACATATTATTTTTCTCTAATACAGAAGAGCACCAACCTGAACCTTATTGTGCTCCTTTTACAATTAGTCACCCTTTTGTTGCATTAATCTTTTAAAGTAAATTAAAGGATTAGTTTTTGAACACAATACAAAGTGAAATCTGAATACGAAATAATGTGGACGCTCTCCATATTTTAGTTTGTATTACTGCTACTGATAAAATTTTGACTTCATTTAATCTCTGATTTGTGTTTTGATCCCAAGGGTCAAGAATTAATGCAAGTATTCTGTTTATAGACTTAGTAGAGATCAGGGCTATGTTGTAATTACATCTGAAAATAGGATGCTTTTCAAGCTTTTTTAAGCTTTTATCCTTAATAATGCTGATTGTTAAAAAGATGCCTATGGCTTATTCAGTAACGATAATTCTACAATGTGTCTACTTACATGGGGACACCTTCAGCTCCAGTTCCTTCCATAAAGGCCCAGAGTTACGGCTTGCTTGTATAAATCACTCTAGATGAAAACAGGTATAATTGACTTCAGATTCTTCTTTGCTCTGCTTTATAAATAAGTTATTTTAAGAAATGGGTGTAAAGTGGAAAGCTAGAAATTAAGATAGAAATATTTAAAAAACTGTAAATGATGGGCCACGTCTCAGTACATCTTTGTGAAACTAATTCCAAATGACAACCTTTGGTAGTTAATGACTAGAAAGAAGGAATTTGAAAACACAGGTAATGGCACTAGATTTTTGGTTTTCATCTCCTTTTTTGCAGTTGTAATATTGGTTGATAGGAAACCATAGATTGTAAAAACTTGTGTATGTGCCTGTTTTGGCTTGACTGGTTTTCTCTTTCTGTTATAAAAAAGCCTTCGAAAAAAATCTGATTTTGAAGTGTTTTCTTGTTTCACACATGGGAAAAGTGAATCCTTATTTCACTGATTCTGTTTCCATGATGATTTTAATAGGTGTTAACTGATAACACCTTAGAGTAAGTATAGCGATTTTATCAGAATTTTGAATATCTGCTGTGTATACCTGATAGGTTATTTACAGACTTGCAGTTTTCTGTGTATAGTATAACATAATAGCTGTGAGAATATAAATTTAAATTAGAAACTCAGTTGAACTTCCCATGAATGTGGTGAGCAGATCTTGTAAGAATTTTACCAGATAGAATCACAGAATTGTTTTTATTGGAAGAGACCCTCAGGATTATCGAGTCCAACCATAACCTAAACCCTGTCCCTAAGAACCTTGTCTAAATGCCTTTTAAACACTTCCAGGGATGGTGACTTCATCACTTCTCTGGACAGCCTGTTCCAATGTCTGACAACTCTTTCCATGAAGAATTTTTTTCTAATATCGAATCTAAACCTCCCAGGGTGCAACCTGAGGCTATTTCCTCTCTTCCTATCACTTACTACTTGGGAGAAGAGACCAACACCCTCCATGCTACTACCTCCTTTCAGGTTGTAGACAGCAATAAGGTCTCCCCTCAGCCTCCTTATCTCCAAGCTAAACAGCCCAGCTTCACTCAACTGCTCCTCATCAGACTTGTGCCCCAGACTTGTGCACCAGCTTCATCACTGTCCTCTGCACTCTTTCTAGTATTTCAATGTCCTTCTTACGATGAGGTGCCCAAAACTGAACACAGTATTCAAGTATTCACCAGTGCTGAGTACAGTGACACAATCACTTGTCTAGTCCTGCTGGCCACAATATTCCTGATACAAGCCAGGATGCTGTTGGCCTTTTTGGCCACCTGGACACACTGTTGGCTCATATTCCATCAGCTGTCAATCAACACCCCTAGATCTCTTTCTGCCAGGCAGCTTTCCAGCCACTCTTCCTGGAGTCTGTAGCATTGCCTGGGGTTGTTATGACCCAAGTGCAGGACCCGGCACTTGGCCTTCTTAAACCTCATACAACTGGCTTCAGTCCAACGTTCTAGATGGTCCAGATCCCTCTGTATGGCCTTCCTGCCCTCCAGCAGATAAACATTTCCACCCAATTTGATGTCATCTGCAAACTTACTAAGGGTGCAACTCAATCCCCTCATCCAGATCATTGATAAAGAGATTAAACAGAACCCCAATACTGAGCCCTGGGGAACACCACTCGTGATCTTCGATCTGATTAAGAAATATCACAAAGATTGTTTTGAGTTTATTTAAACTTTCATCCTTTCTGTATTGCTTATTGGTTGTAATATTTGAGTGTGAATTTGCTTCAGAAGGTTAATTAGGGTTATATTTTGTCTGCTAGATGTACCTTTCTGTTCCCTGGAATGCTGAAAAGAACTACTGCATTCAAACTAGTGTCATAAGTCAGTTCATGTTAGAATTTGCATTCGTACTTGAAGTTATCAATGTTAGCTTATCAGAGGACACAATGAGCTGCTGCTTTAATGATCAAATGAAAAATTAGTATTGTAGAAAAATAGCTAAAAAGATCAGGATAAATTGATAGGATGAAATTTCTCTGTTCAAAGTAGTGGAATGATGGAATGATTGTGAATTATGAACTAATTAATAAAAGCTATGTACTGTTCATAGAAAGTGATAAGAAACAAAAAGATTGCATTAATCAAATAAATAATTTGCAACTCTGTTTCCAAAGAGTGAATATATTTAGGAGAAATGAATGAATACACGAATATAGTACAAATTTCCAGAAATTATAAATTGTGACATGAGTTCATTGTTTAATGAACTGCATTGAGTATGTTTCTACAAATTACATTATTTGACTTAGCTATAATAATACAGCAGAATATGGTTGCTATTGATATGTGCAACTGAAAGACAGGGAAAAAGACATCAAAAAATAGTAATCATCAGTGCAGTGCAGAAAGTACAATTCCTCCCAGTCCAACCAGTGATGATGCCTGCCTGTTGAAAAAAATTCTAAAAATATTATTTTCTTTGCTAATCAAAAGCTGTCCAACTTCACCTTATTTTTGCAGCAAACTTAACTTCATAGGTGAAAGTGAGTGGCAAATTTTAAGATCATAATTGAAGGCAATAAGAGGCATTGAGTGTTGCACTTAGTTGTGAACCTATTAAGCAAAGCTTCAATACTAGAAATACTGTAAATTCAAACATCACATTGGTCACTCACTATTAAGAATTAGCAAAAAAGACATTTTTCATTCATTTGGTCAATTGAATTTGAGAACAAATAGTAATAAAGTTATCTCTTCTTTCTAATGAGTTTCAATTTGTGAAATCACCTGCCTGTTCTCTCAAACCTCTAAAAAGGACTGTGTAAATTTAGAAGAAATCTCTGAACATTTATGTCAGACAAATATATGTAAATTCATACCTGGTTTTCTATACAATATTATTACCAGAAATGCTACTAGTACTCAGATAAGTGATGCCATTTTCTGTAATAATGTACACTAAAGTCTTTGTAAGATAGATTGCATGTGAAGTGGTCACCTCTATGTATTTTTCCAAACCCAGCACAATCTGTAATACTTTATTATTTCTAAAAGTTTGTTCTTGAGTTCAACCTTAGAGGAATAAACAATCCAAAGAAACACTAACCTCTTTCCAGGAAAAGAGAGAACTGTGCTGTTACATCTAACTCATTTAAATAAGCAAATAAGCACTGCAAGCATGGTTGAAGCAATTGGCTATCATTACTATAACCTCCGAAGGATGAGGGTGAGATCTAGGATTGCTGAACTATCTCAATCACATGGGCTGCTTTGTGTCCTTTGCCTAATCATATCATATTACACCAGTTTGATTTCAGCCAGCTACATTATTGCAGAACTCCAGAAGACAGTGCTGGGATAACTGTACTATTGCCTTCCAAACTTGAGGGCAAAACAAAATCATAATCAAAATCTTTCAAGTCGATTTTTAACCCCAAAGAGAAGATTTAGGGTGGAATCCAACTATTTGGTATAATAAATCTTAACACTGGTGGGCTGCAAGGAGAGTTGGGATGGTGGTATACGTTTCTGGAGGTGAGGAGTTTTGTGTTCGGAATTGTTAATATCAGTGTGGGTGGTGGCACTCTGGGCTGGTGCTCAAAGTCTGCTGGTAAAACACTTCACCACAACTATATATTGAGTTTTGCCAAGGCATTCCATGGTGAGCAAATGAAAAAAAGGGCAGAAGCACTGACCTTCCTGATGAGGTTGCTTCTTCCTCCAGCAGAGGTGTTCGCCCTCCACCCCTCCAAACTCTGTGTCATCAAATACATAGAATCAACAAGGCACACCTACCCCCCCACCCGAAATTACATATATGCATATAAACTACTATCAAGAGGCATACCTTGCAATAGCAGATGTTCCCTCACTACAGCCAGAGGTGTTCTGATAATGAAGCATTTTTTTCTACAGATGTCTAAAAAATATCTTGTGACAAAAGCTGGACAAGCTAAAATTTGGACATTAGAGATTTGGACTGTGTTTTAAAAAAGAAGAAAAAAATAAAAAAGAAAATATGATGACTGGTTCCATAGCAGAATCACTCAATTACTCTCTCATTTCCTTTAACTTATGAGTAACATATTCTAAACTTTCCCCAGTATTAGTTATCTCTCCAATTAAGGCGAAAGTGATCAAAAGAACCTTTTATGAGGACTTCTCTTCCTGGGTCCTTCTATGAAAGGCAATTTGTTAACTTTATAGCTCCTAATTTCAAGAACTCACAGGCATGCCCCGAGAAAGTCGAGGATCTAGCTAAATGAGCTCCACTGATTATGTTTGTTCCTTCATTTCACCATTACTAAAGACGTTTTACCAACAAGATAACCTATAGAATGGTCAATTGGTAAAAATCCACTTTACATGAAATACTACAGAATTTGCATATAAATAGGTTTTTATATTTAAATACCCTGTGGGTGAATGTGGTCCAATATCCCCCAGAAATCAAAATCCTGAACTGTCTCATTTTAAGTTTGCTGTGAAAATAAGGTGAAGTTGGACAGCTTTTGATTAGCATGACATTCTTTTCTGGAGAATAACTACAAGACCAACAAATCACAATTCAATTAAACTGTGCCCCATATAGTATTTTCAATGTATTCTTTGTGGTTTCTTTTTCCAGCATTCACGCTTACCTTATTTTTTCTTGATTAATTTGGCAAGACTTTGCATGTAAAGTCCCATGAGGAAGACAAATGAGGAACATTTTAAAAACTTGATTGCAGATCTTGCTGCTTAAGACACAGGCATTATCCCATGTCTGCCATTATGTCAGCGGGCTCTTTAGCAATGAAATAAAGAACTAACAATTAGGCTGTATTTACATTTCTCTAGTGGCATTGTTTGCTCCCCTATAATTAAAGGATCTGCCAGGTTTTCAATTATCAACACCTATTTTTAGGGCAGTTAAAACTTAACACACAAATCCATGCAGGGGCTTTTCAAGCAGTGTAACCCAGCCCACTGCGATCCTGGTTGTGCAGATGATTAACTGATTAAAGCCAACAAGCTGCTGCCCAACACAGCTGGGTGCCTGGGAAGCTGCTGCAGCTCTGGCCCCTGCTCTGGCTGTGGCAGATAAGCACTCGAGCACCGTTGCCCTGTTGTTGCTGCAGCTATGCTGTGGCACGTATGGCGGTACCACCCCTGTTCTCTCAGGACCTTTTTCCTTCTTGTTGTCAACCATCTCTCCTGTAGCTTGTGCCTTTGCACATCAAATGCAGATTCTTCAGTACAGTTTCGCAAGGCATGTACATACACTTCCATGCATGCCCTGAATTATATATGTTCTTGTGTAGTCTCCCTGAGGAGTGATTTTTTTTTTGCAGCAATTGCCCGTTCCCAGGCCAAGGTAGCCACAGAAACAGTCTGAAGGGCTTAGCTGAGTAAGTCCCCATGTGCTTAACCCATGTATCTTCTGCAGAATCTTCTCTGGCTGTACCTGGTGGGTTTTTTTGTTTGTTTTGGTTTGGTTTTTTTTAAAACAAACAAACAAAAGGAGACACACACACACACACACACACACCACCAACAACAAAACCCCCAAACCAACTGACCAAATAAAAACAAACAAAAAGCCTAAAATAATTTTTAAAAACCTCCCAAAACAGAAGATAACCAGAGAAAAATAACAGTGAGAAAGCAAAGTTCTTTAGGACTAGTAGTTTAAAGTGACTTGACAATTGCATTTAAATTTTCACAGTAAAAAAAAGTCATATCAATTGGATTAATGCCCTGAACATTTTCAGGTATCACAAAACCAGCAGCTAAGGATAGATCCTAGGAAGTTACCACAGAGATATTTTCTAAGAGGAACGGCACTTAGTATTATGGTTGATTACCTGAGGATATATGCTTTTTCAGTGAGCAGGTGAGAAATGTGTTTCTTGTATATTGTCAACACATGAGGGTGCAGGGAGCTGGGTCCCCAGGAGTGCTGGTTGTAAGAGCTGTTCTCACTAGCTCCAGTGTGTATTGAAGCCCAGAAATACTGCCAATGCTCACCACAGGGAAATAAATCAGGAGAGAATCAGCAGTGGGAATCACCCTTTCTTCTCCAGCTAAATTGCCAAGTGCATTTGAAATTATCTTAGGTCAGATAAAGTGGAAAATGATGCAGGAGCAGGTGCTGAGGGTTGGCCACCATCTCTGGTAGGATCCTGGCAAAAGCCAGCAGGACTGGGAACCAGCGTTTCCCCCGTATGTATTTATTTATTTGTCTATTGCAGAAAAGTGAAATAATGGATATTCATTTGCAAGTTAATGAATTGTATGCAATTATTTTAGTTTAACACCATTAGGCTGTTAGGTGCTAGGGTCTGTGATGCACCCTGCATAGACTCCTTTAAATGCATGCAAAGCATGGTGTACATTTTTTTATCTCTGAGTCTATATTCATGCTTTTTTTCACTAGGTATGTACTGTTATACTGGGAGCACTCAAGCTTTGATTAAACTAAGTTTAATCCCTGAGTCTTTCTAATGAACTAAAAAAGTCACTCTGATTTACATTCAAACATCACTATGCTTTCCATACTGTAATTACATTAGTAATGATCTATCTGAAGACTTCTTAAGTTGTATAGGACTTTTACTTGTAATTACAAAAATATGGAAAAGAGATAAGGCAGACAAAATAAGGAAATAAGAAAGGATGGAAAAGAAAAAAAAAGAAAAATAAAAGAAGGGTAGGAGAGGAAAACAAAAAATAATCTGGAAGGACAGCAAGAGCAGAAGAAACTGCAGTAGCATCACATGTAATTCTAAAGCCTTGTCAGAATCCCTTTCTTGCATAAATAAAGAAAATCATTAAAAAAAACCAGTAATCTTATTGGTTAATTAAAGTTGCAACATTTCTATTTAAAGTTCAGGTCATTAGAGAAGATATATATTAGTGTTTTTTCTTCCTATTGTGTGAACATTATGAGAGCTACCATTTAGAAACTACAAGGAGTTAAAATTTAGCTGGCTATGAAACTACCTCAGTTTTTAGTCAAGATCTTGGGATAGGTTTAAAATGCAAATCCTTTTTTTTTCTTTCTCTTTCTGCTTTTGATGAAAAATTTCACAGAC
This sequence comes from Columba livia, assembly GCF_036013475.1. Classification (NCBI taxonomy): domain Eukaryota; kingdom Metazoa; phylum Chordata; class Aves; order Columbiformes; family Columbidae; genus Columba; species Columba livia. Next base: position 62,797,717 of record NC_088605.1, on the reverse strand, counting down.
TCATTTCAATGAGAAATAATGTCAAAGAGTTCAGAAAACAAGTGTTTCCATTCTAAATGTATCTCCAGAGATAACACTGATATAAAACTAATTTTTTTATCCAGTTAGAATTTGAATTGTAACTCTTTGTGGTTTTAAATCAAAAGTTGAAAACATATAGTAATAGTTATTATGGCATCTTGGCAGGTTAATGTGGTATGTCATATCATATTTGTGTCCTGTGGTACGACATACGATACACACTGAATTTCATTCTTATTTAAAAATGTTCTGGTGCTTTGTGATGTGCATTACATTGCAGAAATGGGAGTTAAACATTAGCAAAATTGCAAGAATATGATTATTTTATGGCTCACTGTTAAGTATTATGATAAAAATTCAAAATATAGCCTTTGTGGTTTGTTTTTGTTTGTTTGTTTGTTTGTGTTTTTTGTGTTTGTGGTTTTTTTTCTCTATGGGATGTTATGACATGAATAGTGCCATGCCAAAAGAAAAGGAATCAATGAAAAGAAAAAAGATTATCTTATTTGACTTTTTTTTTCCTGAAGAATTGTATAAACCTTTCATTATCATTGACATTAGTATGCTCCTAGCGATTTGCCCTGTTGTCTTAATTCCTTTTACCAGTTACTAAGAGACAAAGCAGCTCTTGAGAATCAACGTAACGTATTTCTCAAATTATTAGTCTTATTTTCTTCTTTATTGCATTTTTATTCTCCTAAACCTTGTCAGTGAAAAGGGTTATTATTGTTGTGACAATGAGATAAGATGAGATACGGAAAAAATATTCAAAGTCACAGCAAAGGTTTAAGGAGAGGTTGTCACAGTCAAAGGGACTGACAAGGAAAAAGAACATAGTTACATGGCGTTGTATGGATGGAAAGATGAACATAAGAAATGAGAAGACTACATAGAAAACTAACAATAATAACTTGTGTAAATAATGTGTGACCGAAATATAATACAGGTCTCTACCCTCAGGCACTTACAAGCTTTTAGACATAGGACAGCAAGTAGTGGTAAATATCTTGCTGTTCAGGGAGAGTGATTATCACCATATGATGCCTAATCAGAGCTTGGCATGTTTAAAATACTGTTATGTTTTTATCTGTAATTAAAATAAATAAATAAATAAATAAATAAATAAAATAGGGTTTGCAGGAAAGAGGAATCCAGTACTAACCAAGGAAGGTATTTCCAGCAGAGGAAGGTGGATTTAGCTAAGGCTGCTCAAGAAATTTGTTCATTTATGAGGGGTTTTGTGATTGTGAGAAGAAATGAGATGTAGCAAAATGGCATGCAAAACATAAAAGAAAATTACTTACTTGGTGCTGTAGATAGAAAGAGAAAATGTTGAGACTTCACTGAAGGGTTGATCTAGCAAAAGAATTGGAAGAGTGTGTTTTTCAGTGAAGAAATGGTTTTGTGAAATGAGAGATGGCCAAGGGTAGACAAGAGCAGCATTAGTATTAGAAAGGGGTGATTCGGGAAAGAGTGGCCCTTATTCAGGTCTTTGTCACCTATGCAAGTCCAGGTATCTTAATGGATACCGGGGAGGAAACAGAAAGATTAAATAAACATTTCACAGAGATAAAGAAATCTGATTCAAATTATCTGGACTATGCTGCTTCTATGAATAATTAAGTGGGGAAAAAAAAAAAAAAGAAGAATAGAAGAATATTTTTCTGATGCTTTGAGTATGCATTTCTGTTTCATGGATACTTAAAAAAAGATACTGAAATTATATTTAAATATAAAACATTAGGAATAAAAAATTCTTATATGTTTCCAATGTTACTTTAACTTAGTGTTAGGAATTTACCTGTTAAATTGAGGTACAGAGAAGACTGCAGCAATAGAGGCTGTCTTTCAACCCTGCTGACATCATTTACAGCTGTCACTGCAATTGGCTTCATTTCTTTGAGATGACAGAGTGTCCTTTTTATAACTGTTATCATACATCATTATGTAAATTCACAATGCCATGTAGAAGGATAAATGACAACATGCACTTTTATTTAGGCCAAAATAAATACTAGTTATTGGCAAATGCATTTTGTTCATCTCTGATCTCACCTGTCAGAATAAAGATGAGAGTACTTGTCTAAGCAGTTAATAAATAATTTAAAAGCAGAGTAGCAAGAACATTATCCTAAAATCCACATACAAATAGAAATCAAATTTGTATACAAATACAAATTAACTTTTGTGACACCTATATTTCATGAACAAATACCAGTATTTGTTTATACTGACATGTAGCATTTTGTAGTTTGAATTATAGGAGCAGCAAAATCATGTGAATTGGCAGCAACGCATTCTGCCTTCAGCTTGGGTGGATTTCATAAATCCTCCAAGTTGAGCTGTAATCATCTTGAGATCTTAGAGGCATTGCTTAAGAGGCCAACAACAGACCTCAGGACTTAACACACTAGTCAGAGGGCCCAGAAATACCTCAGTGGAAAGTACATCAAGGTCTTAAGTAAAGTTTATAAATCAAGCACTTACTAGGTGGATTAAAGGAAAGGGTGGATGTCTTACTGAAGAAAGTCAATGGCAGGTTGAAAAAGAATAACCAATTCTTGCAAATCCTTATACTTCAATGGACAATATATTAACTTGGGATCAAATTTGAGGTTAGTTAGTGTATAAAAGCAGTAAGAGAATGTTGTTAATATTTCAACATCAAGCTTTTATTCCTTATTACACAGAGTTTGGTACCAGTGCAATATTTCCAAAATAATAAGGCTAAAGCAACTTCTCTTTCTCTCTTATTTTTTTTTTTTTTAATTGCTCTGTCATCTTCAGCCAAATTCAACAGTTAGAGATCTCAAAGATGTGAAATTCCTTTAATTTCCATACAAAATTATGTGTACACAGAAGTGAGGGCACAGTCTGGAAAAGCCTGCAAGAAATGTTTATTTCTCCCATGTGATTCACTGGTTCTCCAGGCAGCAAGTGCACAATAATACGTTGAGGAATGCTGCATTTCACATAAGAAATGGATATGTATGAGAATTCTGTGGTTGCATTCAATCATTCAAGTCTGAAGGTCACCTTCTGCTAGACCAGGCTGCTCAATGCCCCATCCAACCTGGCCTCGAATACTTCCACTGGTGGGGCATACACAGCTTCTCTGGACAACCTGTTCCAGTGCCTCAACACCCTCATGGTGAAAAATTTCTTCCTTATATCTAACCTAAGCCCACCCTCTTGCAGTTTAAATCCATTACCCCTTGTCCTATCACTCCATGTCCTTGTAAAAAGCTCCTCTCCAGCTTTCTTGTAGGCCTCCTTTAGGTACTGGAAGACTACTACGAGGTCTCCCCAGAGCCTTTTCTTCTCCAGATTTAACAGCCCTAGAAAGGCCTAACAGCCTTTCTTTATAGGAGAGATGCTCCAGTCCTTTGATCATCTTCATGGCCCTCATCTGGACTCACTTCAGCAGGTCCATGTCCTCCTTATGTTGGAGGCCTCAGAGCTGAACACAGGTGGGGTGTCATGAGGGCAGAGTAGAGGGGGACAATCACCTCCCTTGACCTGCAAGACACTCTTCTTTTGATGCAACCCAGGATACAGTTGGCTTTCTGGACTGCAAGCACACATTGCTGGGTTGTATTGAGCTTCTCATCACCAATGCCCCCAAGTCCTTCTCCTCAGGGTTGCTCTCAATCCATTCTCCACCCAGTCTGAATTTATGCTTGGGATGGCCCTGACCCATGTGTAGGACCTTACACTTGGCATTGCTGAACTTCATGATGTTCGCATGGGCCCACCTCTCCGGCCTGTCAAGGTCCCTCTGGATGGTATCCCTTCCCTCCAGTATGTCGACCACACCATACAGCTTGTTGTCAGGAAAACTGCTGAGAGTACACTCACTCTCACTGTCCGTGTTGCCAACAAAGATGTTAAACAGTGCCAGTCCCAATACCGACCCCTGAGGAATGCCATTTCTCTTTGGTCTCCACTTGGACACTGAGCAGTTGACTGTAACTTTTTGAGTGTGACCATCCAGCCAATTCCTGATCACCAAGTGGTCCATCCATTCAATCCATGTCTCTCCAATTTAGAGACAAAGATGTCGTGTGGGACAGTGCCAAGTGCTTTGCACAAGTTCAGGTAGATGATGTCAGTTGCTCTTCCCTTATCCATCAGCTGCTCTTCCCGTATCCAACTTATGTCCTGCAGACTGCCCATGAGCAAGCTGTGTCCATCAGGGTGCTCTGTGGGGTACAAAACCTATGTGTGGCTCTTGAAGGCATGGTCCAGCTGAGCCTAGATAACCATAAATTTGGTCTTGACAGCAGCAGCCAAGAAGCTTGCTCTAGCCAGTGTGGGCCCATGCACATACTTACAGCAATGCCTGCTCAAGTGGTTCCTGGGTTAAGTACTTACATGATGGTCACTGTTTTTGAAATATGTAATTTTCAGCCATGCTGTTGATTCAAAACTGTGGTCTAAGCATGTCTGGCATGCCTGTGAATTAAGGGCACTTAAGTCACTGTTGAGATCATAACAATTACAATAAACAATAATTTAATGCTGCATTTTTTATTCCAAGGATTTTCTGCCATTTCTGTTTAATGGTGGCTACCTGTGCATTTAAAACTGAGGTGGGTTTTTTGTGTGTTCAGTAATGGGAATCTTCAGACAGAGTCCTTCCCTTTATTCTGAAACTGAGCTAACAAAAAAATCCTGTTTTCAGTCCTTAGGCAGGAATCTTTATGTCAAAATCTGAGTCTGGCCATGCAGTGGAGCCAGAAAGACTTATTCCCCTGTAAGCTACAATACCATTGAGACTGACACTGTGTTTTAACTGCATCTCTCAGAGCTGCTGGTGGGACAAATGGATCATAGTGTGTTTTTTATGCTTTCTTTTGTTGGTTTATGGATTTGTTCTGGAGCAAAGCCACCTGTACTGTAAGTCGAAATATCAGTCCAACAGAGAGCACCAAACAGCTCTGAGGGATCAGGTTTGAATAAGATTCTCATATAATCTAGATATAATAGTCCAGCTGGAACATATATTGCAAGGATCCTGCCTTTGAGGTTTGATTTTGCAAATTGAAGCTAAAGAAAATTCTGCATAAGGTTTGTATATAATAAACAGTGTCGTATTTGTGTAAATTGTTTTTTGCTAGATACATTTCACATTTTCAGCTTCAACTATTATGTGAATTCTTTGCCCTAGGTTAAAACTAATTATAAAAGCTTACACAAGTGGTAGCAGGAGTAGTTTAAAATAAAAAAGACATTCTATCTGTGCAGCAGTAACTGGGTAACAACACAGAAAGTATAAAATCAGAAAGACATTACATCTTTGCAGGTTATATGTTACTAACATCTCTGTGTGACTAATTTGATGTGACTCAGACTCCTCATAAAAAGATCTGTCATTCTGTCAATTACATTTCAGCTGCATTAAGTGACAAAGCTAGTAAGCTGTCTGTTAATGGGTGGAAAGAACATGTTGTGATTGTGTGCTTGAATTCTGGAAATACTGACTAAACATTTTTTCATATCTTCCCTGTTAGGTAAATGGAGTGATAAATGTCTCTAATTTCAAAACTGCAGTTTCAGGAAGATTAAAAACATAGCAATACTCCATCAATTATCAGTTATAACATTGACTGTGCACAGGATGACTTTTTAACCTGAAGCCTGTAAACTTAAAATGCAAAACAATTTTAGGTACTACCTTCTTTAAATAAGAAGGCATGCTAAACCTGAGCAATTAGGTGCCAGCTACTTTAGTTGAAGGTAATTTCAGATTTTTTTTAACCAATTTTCCCCTGAAATAGTTCAAGGCAGAAATTTTCTTTAAAGTGAAAGTCTTGTTGCTTTATGCATCTCTTGCATTTCAAATAAAAAAACAATATAATGAAACTACTGTTTTCTACAGTGATTGTGAATTCCACATTATTCCATAATGCTTAGCTGGAATAACTGAATAACTGAGTATTAACTCCTGTGACTGTATGAAAAAATAGTTTTTCAGTATGGAGAGGGATAGGCTGGAGAGATCTAACCTGAGATGGAGAAAGACTGTGTCATCATGATGTGTGAGTTAAATACTTATCTAGAACTATAATAATTGTACAATACCAATAAAAATTATTAAAGTGAAAAAGCCCATGATACTGAAAATAAGAGTATGATCAAGGAAAAATGAGGAAATGACTGAGCTCTTACAACTGACATTCCTGTTGTCTAAAAACCAATACAAAACACCAAAGGAATTAATTCTATCATTTCCTTGCATATTGTGAGATAGATACTGCTTTGGTCAGGTGACCTAACCAAGACTAGTCCAGTGATTAAAACAGGGCTTATAGATGAAGGGTTCATGATGATTTGTTTTTCAGAATGTGAATCATTGTCTTTAGGAACCATGGTAGAAGTCAATGTAATTGGAATTTTAGCATAGCAAATTAAGCCTTTTCATCCATTCAAGCAGTAGGGAAATACAGTAGGGAAAATTGTGCCTTTGAGATCTGAGGGGCTGGCTACTCAGAGGATTAAAGAGTGAATTAAATCCCTGTGTTTGAGAAAAATGAAGGCTGTCAGGGAAGAGTCTCCTTCTTCATGCCCATGAATATCAGGAAGCCCTATTTTTGGATATCATTCTGAGCTCAATCAGGAGCCTGGTTTTTAAAGATTCATTGGTATATACCTTGCACTGATTTTGTCTGAGCTGCTGATTGCAAAATTCCAGTCCCTTGGAATAAATAGAAGAAAAAAAATGGATGAAGTCCTTATTGGTAAAAGCAACTTACTACCAAAACAGCTTTACTTTATTTAAAAGGAACAGAGAAGCTTATGAACTTGACAAGCCTACGTATTATTTTACAGTATGTAATATGCTTATGCGCAAAATCACTTATTAACAGTGAAGACAGCTGAATTATTTAGGACATCTTTTGTGTGGTAAAGGAGAGGAACATTTTTCCTCTTGTTCACCTTCCGTACATCTGTAGGGTTATTATTGTGGATAGCCAAGCTCACGGTAAGATGGGGCCTTGAGCATAATACACTACTGCTTTGCTGTAATGTGAGACCTATGAAAGTCTGTATTGTTAAGCGGAAGATTTTGATGGCTTTTGATGGTTAATCTGGCATTTGCTGTCACTGCTTCCTCTAGCAATGTTAAATATATTCCCTAATTTTACAGTTTTTTATATCTACGAGTTGAGCTATTATTCAAGACTTCTGCTTGTACTTACTCACTAATTGCAGTAGCCATAAAAAGCTCTTACTAACTGCAAATTACCTATCATTGTACTCAGTTGTTTGAAATTACTGAAGCATTTCTCAATTCATGAGATCTGCAAAGATATAAACTCAAATTCTTTAAAGAAGTTATAACCAGTCCAATAGTGTTCATCATAACTTGCTCATCAGACAGCTTATTACACCACCTGTTACATTTATTATACTTTTATAAATCTACATAAATAATTATTGTGTCTTTATACTGTGGCATGTACTGTTTCATAACAGGTAATTTTTCCTGAATAAGCTAATAACATCAGGCTCCTTCATACACTTCCAAGACCATAAGTGCTATAGATCTGAATTTATGATTTATAACTTAAGTCCTCTCATACTCTGGCAATGATGGCATTATGGTTCAATTAAAAGTCACCTATCAAAACAAAAACTGATATATAACATATGACAAAAGCTTGTCCTGACAATAAGAGGGGCTTGGCAAAATGATTTGCTGCTCTGTGAGGAGCAGCGTTATAGCCTAGAGTTCACTGTCCACAGCTTAATTAGACAGATGGAGATCCATCAGCAAACTGGGATTTGGATTCTGCTGAAAGCAACTTATCTCAGGTCACTGGTAGGTTGGGGGCCTTTTGTTTTGTTCCCCCTCCTCTCCCTCAGGCAAAGAATTAATTCAGAAAACTTTGAAGAATTTATTGCAATGCACAGGAGAGAAATATATAAAAAGAACTGGAATAAATTTTCCTTTACTGCCTTAATGACTACATAAGAAAGATTAAATCTTCACTTCTACAGGAATCTGCATTAGGGGCACTAAAGTGTTTGAGTTCGTAACAAATATAAAAATGAGTAAATCAACAAATGCATCATACAGAGACATGGAGACTGGACTGATGAATTGTTATAGGGTTAGTTTTAATAATAAGGGGATGGTGTGTCATAAGATATTTCAAAGTTCTTTCTAGAGCTGTGGCTGAGAGAGACAACCTTCTAGATCTTAACAACACTTAACTCTATGTTTCCTCTGAAGGCCCTTTGCCTTTAATGCCACAACCACGTCTGGTGCAAGTGGAGACAGAAAAAATACAACTGAAAGTTGCAAAACTCTTTATATGATGTATTTTAAATTAAGAATTATAAAGGAATGCAGAGTTGCATATTTGCTGAGTAAAACTGAAAACCAGATTTTGACATTTGTAGACTAGTGTAGATCTGAAAGCATTCTAATGTGCTAATGACCAGCTCAATGTATTTATATTCTTTTTAAACAGATTTAAATCCTTCTCTGGAGACATTCAAAACCCAGCTGGACATGTTCCTGTGCGACCTCACAAAGGCATTCCTGCTCCAGCAGGGGGATTGGACTAGATGATCTTTTGAGGTCCCTTCCAATCCCAAACATACTGTAAATGTAGTCTTAATATTTCATGAGTTTGAAATTGAATAGACTTCTTTCTTCTACTTACCTCTAGTTAGAAACTGTGGTCTCTTCTGGAACATCACAGCCTGCCATTTGGTATACGTTCTCATCTATTTTTATCAGATATTGCTAGTTTACAGTTGTTTCTGATTTATATTTACTTTTTGATAGTAGTCCATGTGGAAAGCTGCTCCAGGCTTGGAAGGACAGCCAACACCTTGGTAGGACAAGTCCTATTCTGGGGAAGTCTTTGCTTCTCCTAACTATTTAGAAATATTGAATCTTTGTTACAATTAGAGAGATGCTTCTCCCTGTCAACCCCCCTTCTGACTTCCTCAGTTTGGTATTGTTCGTCTTAGAAGTCTTCCAGTGCTTTATGGTTTAGTGACAAAAGGGATGGGTGGAGGGCACTGAAATGACAGATCATGAGTGGAAGACAGACAGTGGATGGGAAACCTGGCTCAGCCACAGTACTAATAGTTGCTTGATGTAGCGTACTACAGTGATGTGATTTGATGTCAATCTTCCTGTTAAATAGTTAGAAAATTTTCTCACTTGTCATTTTGAGTAGAGCTGGCCAGAATTTTTCAGTTGGATTGTTTTTCATTTAGAAAATGCTGATTCATTTAAAGTGAACTGTTTTGTGGAAATGTGTCAATCGGAAGAGACTTTAAGTAAAAAATGAGAATGATCTATCTTTAATTTTCAGAAAGGAGCCGTAGAATTTTCCATTTCAAAAACCCCCAACTTTTTGCACTTTTTTAAACTTTATATGGTGTGTATAGGATTCCTTTGTTTGCAAATAAAAAAAAAAACAACCCTGAAGCTAATATAAAATATTTTGAATGATCAAAATATTCTGGTAATTTTATTTCACTGAAAAAATAAGGTGTTTTTTTGCATTTTTCCATTTAAAAATATTTTTGGTAAAATTATATTAAACTTGAAGTCTCACAATTATTCTTAGAACAGAAAATAAGTTCATCATTCTTATATTTTAAGCCTTGTAATTGATCCTTGAAAATACTATTATAACAGATTCTTGCTTTTTGTTATTTATTGTGTTTCACATTTCTTAGTGTGTGCAACAAAAGAACTTAGTTCAAAGGGATGCTTTCATGACTCATTTTGTATTTTTCCCCTTTGTTGGTGATCTGCAAAATGGTTTTTGATTATTTCTATAGCTTCCAGGGGTCAGCCTCTTAAATGAAATGGGTTCATAGTAGTTTCACACAAGAAATTGTCTTAAGGTTTATTTTCATTGCTGTGAGGCAGGGGCTCTCCTCATGGGAGCTCTCCAGTTGAAGCTCTACCATGTCTTACCCCAGGTCCCATTGTTATTGACGAGATGCTTTTAGAGGTGAGAATCTCTATTAGAAGATTTAGTGTGGCTGCATGTTAAAAGTATTTTCTCCACAAAGAGCAAAATTGGGGGCACGTCTAGTGAAAACAGAAGGGAATGTTCAGCTTATTGAGCACACACTATGTGCTCAACTACAAAGCTATAGCAGAAGTCATTGCAAAGTCAGATTTGCTGGTTATTACTGCAGACCAGACCGCAGCAGTAGCTGACCTTATAGTGAACAACAGCTATAAACTGAAGTGCAGTCTTCCCATTGTATAAAGAACTGGAAGGACAACATGAGCTATTCCTTCTTTCTTTCTTGCATGAGGAAAAAAGTTACAATCATAGTAAAGGTACCTCTTGCTTCCTTCCTTTGTGCTAGCATATTGCTCCAAGGACGTTAGAGAGATGGGCTCCGTAAGCCATGATATCAAATGCCAGGCGTGCTGTGTAGGAATTGGATGCATCATTTGCTTTCTTCTGGCACCTATTTGGAAGCGTGGAGAGGAGCAGTGCTGTTACTTGTTCTCTCAGGGGAACTGTAGATCTGCTACTGTCTGAGCAGTACAATGTAGCCCTGACTTTAACATTACAAAAACTCTTTCTAAAAAATAATAAATCATCAAGGAAATCTCATCAAGGTAATGCTCATCTGAGCAGTACAATGTAGCCCTGACTTTAACATTACAAAAACTCTTTCTAAAAAATAATAAATCATCAAGGAAATCTCATCATTAGAGATTATGCTAATCTAAAATACAGCCATTTCTCTTAATCTAAGAATTTTAAAAGAGAATTTTGGTTTTGGTTATACATAGACATTTTTGTCATCTCTTTTAACTTTAAGTGAAGTATAGCTGACAACAGGAAACATCTCTATTAAACACCATTATTTAAGAGGAATTGGTGAACTTTTCAACATTTTCATTCATCTGTGAGGTAAAATTTTCTTTTATGTTATTTCAGAAGAATGGCATACCTAGCCTATTCACCAACAATGTCTCTATATAAATCTACTGTCTTACTTCCCAGATTATTCTTTATTGAATACACTAATAACAGGAATAGAACAGACACATTTAGCTTAAGTTTTCTTTTCAAAATTGATAATTCTTAGTGTCTTACCTTTCCCCTCCCCTTAGAGCACCCTACCCACTCCTGATCTTTTTGTACGACTGCACTATATTGTGTCTCTAAGTAGAGATGCAGGTGAGTTAGTTGAAAACATTATTAGGTTAATGTAGCCATGTTAAAATAATGCTAAATTCTGGAAATATTCAATGAAATTGTACAGAATACTTTTTGCAAGTTTAAACTGTGATAATATGGTCTATGGTTGTGTGGATAAGTGTTTGGAAGAGCTGGTTCTAATGCCAAGCTTCTAGATTCCAGTGGCATTTTAATTTTTATTAAGAATCACATGATTTTTTCATTTATTATATTCCTTGTAATAATATATTTCTGGAATATTTATAAAATGTCACCTTCTGTTTGCTCAATGTGATCTTGTGTTTGCTCTTGTTTAAGATAGTTTAGATGCATGAGGCTGGATCATGCATACTCCTCATGTAAGACAAAGCATGTGCTTTGAATTTGAATATCATATATGAGAGTGTGCAGATTTTCTGTGTGAGTTTGAACCAAAGAAAATATATTTCCCTATATCAAAGGATTAAATTGATTGTAAAGATAGTATCTTCTAAAGTGCCATTTATGATCTTATCCTTTTATCACTTTCAAACATATTTGTGACACTACTTTTTTGTTGTATGGTTTTAATCTATGCAATGAAACTAAATAAGGAAATTAGTAAGACTGTTCCCCTTCAGTCTGATCTGCAGTGGGTCAAATTTATAAGGATTAATATTTTGCAAGGAAGTGATGGCTTAAAGTCTGTAGAAAAGCAACTTAGCTAATACTGCTCAATTCAAGACATGGGAGATATATGGTACAATTTTGATTGCTTTATTTAATGAACTAATACAAAGAGACCCTGGAAGTTAACACATTAACAGTATTTATTTAAATGTATTTTGACTTATATATACTGCTTTGCTTAAATATGAATTAACAACAGGCAATGTCATGTTATAGGTTTTCTTCTTTTAGATTAAAGAAAAGAAATTAATTCTTTCAACTTGATGCAGTTTAAGTACAAGTCAAATACTCATGGAAAAAAGTAAACTCCTTATTATAAAAATATTTAGATAAACTGACTTCAGAATAACCTCTATAGTGATATTGAGAAACAATATCAAATAAAATTGATTAAAAGTAAAATTATACAAATTTATTTTAAATGTCAGGAAATATTTTTGAGTGAAGACTACCAACAAAGCATCTAAATTGTTGTATCAAGGGAAAAATTATGTTTTCTTTGCATCAAGATAGTTCTCATTTATTTGATGGTCATTTTCATGTCATGTCAACTAGTAACATCAAATACACCCAACACTTAAGTTCTTTTTCACAGCTATGTTTTTTTCTCTTTAGCAGGTATTTACCAAGATTCTCCATTCTCCACAGGATAAATTGATGTAAATCTAAACAGCCCTTCCTGGTTAGGCAGACCTTCCATATTGTCTTCTTGGTGTGTGGCAGATATTCCTGAAAAGTAGTAAAACATGGGATCACACACAGGAAAGTCAAAGATATGGAAGACAGACAAATCTGGGCAAGATTTGCTTATTTACACTGTTCTGGACGTCTTTCAACTGATATAACAAGTTTCTTCAGGTTATTTGTACTGTATTTGTGGCTGTTATTTGATCATATATGGGCAAGGGAAGAACCTTTACAACTGATACAGAAAGATTAGAAATGCGATTGACCGCATAGCCCTACAAAATTCTGCAAGCACTTATGCATGTGAAGAGCTATTGACAAAAGTCTTCAGTTCACCTGAAAGAAGCAATTATATGTCTAAATTGTGTGTGTCAACTCAGTGCCAACGACCCAGATACACAAACTTCAGAGCAGTTATAAATTTTCTTGTTTATATTTCATATATCTTTATCGTAAATTACAAAGAAGATACTTTGTAGAAGTAGGGACAGGTGAGTGTAGGGTACTTTCTCTACAGTTCACATACAGTACTCCTCATGCTAGATTCTGGATAAAATCAAATGTGCAAGGGAAACTATATTATTTGTTTAGAAAATAAAAATTAAAATAATTTTAAAAAATAAAATTAAAAAAACCCACAACCCTGTCAATCTTGCCTTTCTTAAGACTTTAATTGTGGAGCTATTGAAGTTTTAATACTGTTAAAATTTTAACATCCCTAGTATACATGATATGAAGGAAACAATATGTTGTAGTCATTATTACAGTGATTTGTTAGGCATTGTTTTATCATTTATTAGTGGTATTTTCTTGGGATTTTTGCTTAACTCTCTATGATGCTTTTGATACTTATTAGTCTACATAGATTTTCTGTGGGAGAACAAAATCTTCAGACTATATTTTAAGGCAAAAATACTACTGCCATAGCATGTCTGGGTGATTAAAGTTGGGTATGTATTTTAGCAGCTCGTGAATCAGGATCTCTGTAGATAGAATTTGCCGTAGAGCATGGCAGAAAGAATTGGACAGCTGAATTATGTGAACATGGCATGATTTAATCACTGTTCAGTTGCAAGCAAATTGTTGTTCTTAGCAGATAATTGTGCTCACCAATACATCTGAATTGTCTATAAGCTGGTACGGATGGTCTTGTTTTGGAAATACAGGTAACAGTAAGCAGCTGTTCAGGCCCCACTGTAATTTCCCAACAAAACACACAGGACTTTATTGTTCTTTCAAGACTTCTCAGCTGGATGAATTTATGCCATAAATTAATAACTGCAGGTATCCATGCTTGTACCACAGTCACTGTGAATAATTGATAGTGCTTACAAGTTTTGATGATTTAGAATCTGAGCAGGCAAATATGCAAAATGTCAAATGTTTTTTAGGCAAAGATTTACTTGAAGACTGAAATTTGGATCTTCAAAATGATAAATTCAGTACAAAAAAACTTCAACAAAGGATTGTTTGTCCTCTGTATCGAGTGTGCTATCATGTTCTAAAAGTATAATCATTCCAGTAGCAGAAAGCACTGTAAGTAAACAACATGAAAATAATGTCATCTTGTAAGAGGATGCCTTGTACAACATCTCCAGTGTTGAATTAGGTATTTTACAGTCTAAGGTGCGAGTTGTTTGTGTTGCTTTCTAGTTGATTTTCCAAATACCGTATGCCATTTGATATGCATTTCTTTTACTTAGTGGTCCTCTTATCTGCAAAAATATATATTCAGATACAAGTGCCCTGCAATTTTTCTCCTAGGAAGAAGGACTGCTTCAACTCAGTCACCACCTCTTTGGAGCCTACCAGCACTACTGTTACTAGTCTTAAGTTTTTATGTTTGCAGTTTAAACACAAACGTGACCTGTTGAGCAGACACAGTTTTTCAATACCATGCAATAACAGTGAGGTTTGTTTGGGGAACTGAAGTATTGCTTAACAGTGTTAGGATTCACCTGAGCTGCATCTCCTATACTTTACTTAAGCCTACTTTGTGCCAGGCTCCAGTGCAGTGGCTGGTTTTATCCATAGGAAGGGTCGCCCTTTCTTTTTTCTTTTTTCTTTTTTCTGTTGTTGGTGGTGGTGGTGGTCGTGGTGGGATATCTTTCACCAGATCAGGTTGCTGAAAGCTCTTCCCAGCCTGATTTTGAGCACTTCAATGATGAGACATCCACAATTTCTCTGGGCAACCTGTTCCATTGTTTCACCACCCTCATCAAAAAAAGATATCTTCCTTCTATCCAATCTAAATCTACCCTCCAGTTTAAAACCATAGCCCATTGTCCTGTCACTGCAGGCCCTACTGAAAAGTCTGTGCCCATCTTTCTTATAAGCTCCCTTTATATATTGAAATGCCACAGTAAGGTCTCCCTGGAGCCTTCTCTTCTCCAGGATGAACAACCCCAACCCTCTCATCCTTTCGTCACAGGAGAGGTATTCCAGCTCTCTGACCATTTTCTTGGCTCTCCTCTGGACACACTTGAACAGGTCCCTGACATTTTTGTACTAGAGGCCCTAGATCTGGATCTGGACCCCCCACGTGGGGTCTCATGAGAGCAGAATAGAGGTGGAGAACCCCATATTTAGAGAAGTGCTAGGACTAGAACTAGAACTGAGATATGATGTAGGTTGGAGCTTTATTTATGTTGCAGGTGAACAGACTGAAAGAGAGATTAGATAGAATTGGGGATTATCTGCAATAATGAGGAAATCTGGCAGTTTTGTTACACAGCTGTTGCTCTCAGATGTTCCTCAGAAACTTTGGAGAGTCACTATGTTTAACAGTGATGGTACCAGATAACTCATTCTCCTAATCACCCACTTTCCCTCATCTCTGCAAGTGTATCATTACAGACTTGATTTAAAAAAAAAAAAAAAAAGACACATTAAAGAATTTTACAATTCATATAAGGTATATACGCTAATGCAGAGCTGTAATAGTGCAAGACTCAAAATGGAAATAAAGGGTTTGGAGAAACTTTTTAAAAGAGCAGTTTAGACTGCAGCTACTTGGGCTGTGTCTTCACAGTCAAAAAGGGAAGTCAGCAAAATAATAAAATGGAGTGTCAGTAGAAGGAAGTACATTATTTGAAATAAATTTATTTTGTGGATATTGCAAAGATCTCGACTATGTTAATAGGCTGAACAAAGGATCTCAATTTGAGGTGATCAAGAGCTAATCAGATCAATGAGCCACTCTGAGAATCGCATACAGAATTGAACTGACTGCTCAAGCAAGCAGCTGTGTACAGTGCAATACAAGAGCTCCATGCTTCAGTAAAAGCCTTTCCAAGATGATATAAAGTTAGCAGAGTACCTTATTTCAAGAGAAGAGTCTGTATCCATAGTCCAGAGAGGGAAAAGGAATTGGCTCTGTTGCTCACAGTGAATAGACTGCACCACTTGTGTCGGCACCTGTCATAGACGTTAGGTCATATTTTCCTATAGAGAGTCAGAATAACCTTTATCCGGTCATAAATTGATATCCCAGTGCTCAGATACTTAGGTTTCAGTGCTTCTTGAAGTACATAGAGCTCCTACATTTGACTCAGTTGAACTAAGAGCCTTTATCAGAAAATCATCTGATATACTATGTTTTATTAATATAAGAAAGCTTATTATCAGTGACAGTTATTCTTTTGCACAGATGACTCCTTTAAGTAAGTATGTGTCATATGTAATAAACTGTTGCTAAAGGTTGTTCTCATGACATAATTTTTGCTATCTTCATTTCACTGGTTACTGAAAAGATCATATGATATGTTATTTGGTTCCAGGTCTGCAGGCTGCAAGATTTCTGGTCAGATGGGGCAACTATCCAATGCTTGCGAATTTCAAGGGAAAGACCTGCTTCTGATGTTAACCTGCATCTTAACCTTTCAAACGAATCTGAAGGGCTGTTGATGATAGTTAATTCTTCTTACCTAAAGATGTCTTATTAGTGTTATCGGAGAAGAAATAAAGCGTACGGTTTGTGTGTCCCTGTGTGTGTAAAGATACACATGCATGTTGATGTGTGGATTTTTTAAAGGAAGAATTGTTGCTAAAACACTAGAAGTTTGGTATGTGTCTAGTATGTATTCCTAAAGAAAAGTAGACAGAAGCCAGATATCTGCATTGCATCTACTAATATGATTAAGTTTACAATGACCCTCTAAAATTCACGTAGACTACTTCTTTAGTAGGAATATAATTAATATTGTGTTATCAAATCTGTCATTGTTTTGTAGCAAGTACAGCAGCTAGTGGTTTAGTCAGTGGGAAGCCTAAGAAGGTGTTGGTAAGGCAAACGCTATAGCTACAAGCTCCTGGAATTCCTGCCTGGTTAGGACATGATGCTAAGAGAGATCTGGCATCCCACTCCCTATCCCCCTCTGGAAGTATTTCACTAGGCAGACGAGGGAACTGAGCTTTTTATTATTCTCTTGAAATATATGCAATGAGATGTAAAGCAGTGGATCCTGAGAAATGAAATGTAAAGCAGTGGTTACTGAGACTGTGCAGATAACTGCTGCTGTCATCTAAACTACCAGTTATAATCAAAGCTTTGAAGATATTTATCCCAGTACCCTAAGCAGATCTTGCCTTCAAATGAGTGTCTGTGTCAAATGATGCTTAAGATACTGAGGCAACTTTGAGATTATCCCGCAGGGCTTTTTTTTTCCCCTCAATCAGTGTGAATTTGCCCACAGAACTCAAGTAAAGACTTAAGCTCAAGAGTGACACCACTAATCATAGTAATAATTTTTGCATACAACCCTTCCCTGTCAAATGCATTTGGTAGCCATGTCTAGGTAATCTCTGTAACATACGTCTCTCACAGACTGTTCAAGTTGTTTGTATGCCATTTTAAGATTCATTCTAGTATGCTTCATCACCTCATTCTCTGCTCCTCCTTGGAGCTATCTGTGGTGTATTTCCCAGTCTTTTCTATATTTTTTGTGCCATTATCTAGCGGAGTTGTGTCATTAGTCATCACCAAAGTTAATCCAAGATCAGATAGATGAATATCAGCTTTATTTCATCTGAATTATCCATATTATGTGCAGATCATTATATTTAAAATATATTAGTGTTACATTGTCAACACTTTTATTCAGTGTTTCCTAATTACTGACTTAAAAAAGGAAGAAAAAGAATATCAAATGAAATATTATTGGAGATATATGTGTATGTTCCAATTAAGATCCGTCAGGATCTGTTGAGATACTGCTTATAATTAGCCAATATGTGGATAATGAACATGTATTTGCTCCAATGAAATACTGCTGAAAAATGTAATATTCTATTTAATATTTATTTCAAGATCTTTGCACACAGCCACATCCTACAGAATAGAAAGGATGAGTATAATCTCTCTAGCTTTGGATTTAGAATGGGGAATTGAGGAAAGCTGGCTGGGAAAAAAAATTAAATGTCATAGAGGATTTCAAGACTTCAATTCAGGAATACATCTTTTAAAAATCCTCAAATTCTATGCAAAAACTACCTCGGAAGGGCCGTGAGTCCATTCTGTTCTCCATATAGGATGCCAGAGAGCAAGTTAGACTGATTGACAGAAAGTCAAGATGCATTTGGATCAGAGATTTACCTGCTTTCCAAAAAAATTTGCTGAAACCAAGTTGATTTTAACATTTGGCAGCAGTATCATTTTAGGATGTGTCTATACCAATGCTCTAGTTCAGTTTAGCAGTGCACTCTTACGGCGAGTCTCGATCACATCCACTTAAACGTGCCTTGGTAAATATCTAGGAATGGCCCTGGAGAGTACAGTATGTATTCTTGGCATACAGCAGTGAAATAAAAGATGTGCTCCATGAGTGCAACTTGTAATGGTCAGCTCCTAGTGGGCAGCTGTTCTACGTAACTGAGCTGGCCAGAAGTAAAAATATGGCTAAAATCTTAAAGTGAGGTCATCAGCTCCTTGCACACTGATTTTTTTTGCTCTAGAGATCTGCATCTGGTTGTGGCCTTAGCCTTAATACAGCACCAAGAATCCTTCCCACCTGGACGTTGCTGCAAGCCCATTCCAGTGCTGGTGGGACTGCAAGATGGAGTGTGGCTCGAGTATTGATAACTGCTCATCTTTACTTCGCTGGGGATGGAATGGCTAAACAGAGCAATCAGGTGACTCATTGGAATCCAGATACAATTTTTAAAAGGCAAATCTGGCCCAATATTGAAGAGAGTTGAAAATAGAATTCTATTCAGATTCCACTAACCTGACTGAGAAAAACTAATACGTAACGATATAGCATATCAGAACAAGAGAGCACATCAGGAGGACAGGTATTGTTATTTGTGTTTCAACTTCTTTACTGCTAAAATAGTGGGAAAAAAATCTAGTACATATTTTACTGAGGATGTTCCAAAAATGCATATCAGAAAGAAATTACTTTTTAAATGTTATAAATTTGTTTAATTAATTTTAAAATGTTGATAAAGTTTAGTTCTTTTCCAGTTACCTTCTCATAATCCTCACCAAGCTTGGTCAATCACACACTTACAAATCTGTAGTTAGCTTTGTTTGAAATTTTCCAATGCAAGTAAACATTCTAAAAACATTTAAGTAATAAAGAATAATTATACAATTTCTGTAATATGCACTGCAAAATGCTGTTTAATTCTTAACTAATGTATTGTAGTATGAATGAATAGAAGAACATTTCAATTTCTAGAAATTGATGGATTAAACACTCACTAGAGAAGACATTTTTGACTAAGATAATCCAAATTTCAGCACAAAAAGAATAGGGGAAGTAAATATATTTCTATGAATATACAGCACTTGGAAAGAATAATTACCTGTGAGAGAGATTTCTAGGGGTATGTGCATGAATCTTTCAAGATAAGCACTTCCTACTTCAAGAGCTACAAATAAAAATTAAAAAATACATATCTCAGAAACCCACTTACAGAAGCAAGCTCTCTTCCTCTCAGAAATCTCTTTAGAAAACCTATAAACCTTTCTCTCCTAACTGGAGAGAAAACTGGAGCTTTAAATCTATTTCTTTGACTAAATAAAATCCTACCAAATAAAATGAAGTCTTGCCTGTTCATGGGTCTTCAAGAGAGCCTTTGCTAAGTCATAAATGAGTCTTGTCTTAGAGGCTCTGAATACGATTTAGGTGTCTTCTCTTTAGGCTGCATTTTTCTCTAATGGAATTTCATATTATGTTGAGTTGACTGGAATAGATCACACTTGACAACATTCACCCTGCTAATTCTGCTAAGATTGAAATTTCGTTCACTATGTGAAAGCAGTATTCTATCATGAAATTATTACACTATTATGCCTTTTTTTTTTGGTATAATAGTAACATACTAACAAAAGTATCAGGGGGGTTTGCAGAAGAAAGTAATATGTTACGTTTGCAGAAGAAAGTAATATGTTACATTTGCAGAAGTGTTAAGGAAGGCAATACTTTTAATATTTAATGAACAATGAGAAAAAATAAGAAAGCAACATAACTGTGTTGTTTGGGAAACATACTTACATTTAGGTAACAAAATGCCATCCTAAGCAAGAAGGAAATCATTCTATTTGAGGGGGAAAAAAAAAATCTAGAAGCTTTCACACTCATGGTTCAACTCAGGTTAATCTTTTTAGTGAGATTTGTTATTTTTCAGACACTGAGAGTACTGTAGCTATGTCATAAACCATGTTACCTTAGCAATTACTTTATAAAATAGTAGGATGTACTTCCCTAAGGTTTTGAAGAAAAGCTGCTCAGCAAGGCATCCAAGATGGAAAAAAAAATATTCAATACTGTAATCACAGTGGTGTCACAGGTAGTGACACTCTAATGTGAACTGTGGCTTGTCTGCTTGCTTTGGCCTTTAAAGCAAGCAGATCTTCAGTACTCGTCTTCAGAGCTGAATCAATTCCCTGTGAAATACACCGACACCTACTTCTGAGTCGTAAATGCAAATGCACAATATTTACAGCTCCAGTTTCAGGACCTCCAGCCTACCGCCGAGGATGTGGATGGCAGCACGGCAGTTCCCTGAGGCACGTTTGCCGTGACAAAATACTGCTTTGTGGCTCCAGTAGTCAGTTCCCATTGGATTTGTGAAAGAGGGAGGAAAAGGCACTTGCTGCAGTTACACCAAATTATATCAATACAAAGATGGCTTTTTAAGTGATCTCAGGCACTGTATTGTGTCCCCTGAGATACCAAAAACACAAGAGTAGATCTGTCTGAAGCTATGGATTTTTGAAGAAAACGGTATGGAGAAAGGAAGTGGAATGACTTCAAAAACAGCTTTATGTTTAGGTGGTTTGTGTCTTTGTTTGCTCTGTTTTTACATGTATTGTAACTCTTAGTGGAATCTAGTGCTCAAGCTAACAGTTTGAATATCTTTACAGAAAAATACAAAATTTCCTTTCTTAGTCTCAGTATTGCTTTACATGGTGAAGGTCACCCGTTGCCCTTGTCCTCATCCCATTTTAGGTTTCTATTATCCAGTGAAATATATTTCATATTTTTTCGCTGTGTAATGTAGTATCACGTCTCTTTTGTCGGCTTTTCTCTTCACTCTGTTGTCATTGTTGGGCTCAGTGCACACACGTTATGTTTCTGAAATGAACTCTTCAGGCTTTTCCTAACATTAAGCTGGAACTACTCACATGAGCTTTCTATGGAGCCCTAAACCTGATATTTTGTCTGAGTAACTGTATGCTTTCTCATTTGAGTTTCATCCAAATTTGGGTTTCTGTTGCTTGACTGTGTCCCTCTATATTTTCTAGTTAAGCAATTTTTAGTCCTGATGGATGCACCAGCCATGATGGGAACAAGGTTCAGCAGGACTCAGAGGACGGGTGCTGGCTTTTTTTGGCTTAGAGAGGCTCTGATCAGGAATCCTGCTGTTTGGCCTTAGAGAAAATGTGCTAGAAAAGTCCATTATATGAAAGCAGGTCTGAGTTACAGACCTATACTCATGTAGCCTTAGTCACTTTATTTTCACTGTATTTTTCCCCCTTCTCCCCACCATCTGCAGCTTGTGTTGAGGATTAACAGTCTTCACTTTTAAAGGATAAAATAATGGTTACCAAAGTACTTAATAGAGGATGCCTTTCAGTAATGTTTTTAAATCAGATGTGGAACAATTGTCAAAATCACAGATTTCTAGTATACAATTTTGACTCCAGAATTTAAGTTACATGTACTAACCATGGCTATTATTTCTGTTTAATAATGGATGAAATATTGCATTAAATGTTTTAATCTGTTAGTGAATAAATCACAGATGTTCTAGAGTTCCTTTTTTTTCACTCACTCATTTTAATTGTAGGTTGCAGACTTTTAAAAATAATTGGGTGTAAATGACAGGTAAAAGATCAGTCAAAACCAATTTACAGGAGCAAGGCAAAGTCAAACGCAGATTTGATGTCAGAATGTGGTAGATGTTACTGTAAGAACTTCTTCACTGGGCTCGATAAATTTAGTGTGCGTGCATATACCTATGGGTCTATGCTTATATACACATACGTAAATACATATATATAGTGGAAAGTTTACGTTCATAGAAAGCAGAGCTATTGTTAAGTTTTATTTTGAAGTCACCATTAATATGCATCTACTTTCATACGTGTAACAGAAATCTGCACATGCCCAGTTCCTAAGTAAGCTGGAAGCACAGGGTTCCCCATTAAAATGTTGGCTAATTTGAAAGCCCCACTCAGCACCGGGCATTCAGTGCCTGGAGGTCTCCAGATATTCAGACTAAGGTTTTGTTGTTGTTTGCCTAACCATTTAGAATGAAGATTCCCTTTTGAACAAACACAGGTATTTGCATGAATACACATATTCATTACTAGGTGAATGATTTTTTCCTCTCATATCCTAATATTCATGACAGTAGGCTTGCTTGCCTATCTTGCATCTATTAGTAGACTTGGAAATCACTGACCATTTTAGGAGGCAAGGAGAGACCACTTTTCTTCAAAGGACAGTGTTTCACAAACAAAATAAACAGATGCAGGATCACTGTAGCATATTGATGTGCAGTTGTACCGTGCATTACACAGATGTGCAGAAACATCTGCACGACTCCACCATCTCTTCAAGCCAGCTGTGAGACAGCACCACTTCTGACGCTGTGCAACTCTGGCAGCAAATACTTCATTCAGAGTAAATGTACTCTGTGTTTACTGTCCAGAAGAAAGGGAAACCTACTGATCCTTTTTAAAGAGAATTTACCCTGCTTTTTCTTTTCAAGGAAAGCATTGTTATATGAGAGAAAAGCCACTGATGATATTTTTGTTTGTCATGTTATGTTATAAAAACAGCTCCCAACCATGAATCTCTTGCCACTGTTATTAAGGGAAGACAAATATAAGTATGAACACTGCCATGCTGGAACACAGCAGCACCATTCTGGAAAAACACACAAGACCTATTTTAATTTTCGCTGTTCTAGTGTCATTTAGTTCATTTAATCAAATAGTGGGAGGTCAGGATGCATAACACTTCTTACAGCTAATATATTTGGCAAAATGCTGCAACAGCCTGTAAAAAATATTTTAAGCAATTAAGCTCACAAAGGGTATACAAAAGGGCATATACTTAAATGGGTACATAAATTGATTTAAAAACATGTAACTCTATGGATTTTGGAATGCTTGTTAAACTTGTTATTTTCCTATTAATTAAAAGCTTTCATTGCTAACTGTGTATCCATTTTATTAAAGTGCTCCAGTGATTGGAACCACTCCATGAACAAATAAATATAAGTCATGTTCACATACAAAACTATGTGTATTATATAAAATATGCACATATATATTTTAAAAATGCTTTGATAAGATAATTCTTTGCTTAGTAACCTGCCACCAAATGCTAATTTACTGGAATGTAGTTGTTTCTGAAATGTTTCTCCACAATGAAGTCTGATGCAAGATTTTTCTTTACAGATATAAAGCTACACACATTTTTGCTAAGATTTTTTTTTCAGGTATTTTAGAAATGCAATGTGTTTTAAACATTTTTGAAGTGTATGTAGTTTGTATATCAGAGTTATAAGTACTTTTCTTTTTATTGTTTTCTTCCAGAATAGAGAAGAATACAGCTAGAATATTACTCACAATAACAAGCTACTATGTCAAACACACGTACTGTAGGCTCCAGCGTTCGTATTTGAGATACATTCATAACAGTATGATAGCCATGGGCCTGTTTTCTGTTTAGTAAAACACACTAAGACATCTAGACTTTTCTGCAATATGTTGATTTCTGTTTGATATTCAAAAGAACAGGCTTAGGGCACATTGTGCTTCATATGAGATGAAAAAGTATGATCGAAAGATGGTATTTATTGTAACATAGTGCTTTTTTTTATTAATACAAGACCTCATCTTTTTGTGTGGGGGGTTTTTTTTTCTTTCCTCCCCCAGGTGTCTTAACTGGAAGATAAAGATACGGTCTCATGCTGGGAAGTTGGTGGTGATAACCAGAACTACGTTTATACTCTGAAGTATTGGGTCTAACATAATGTATGCTTACATATGTCTTTGTCATTAATTTTCAACAATTGTGCTACAGACCAGCCTGTCTAAACACAGTGGTCCTGATGCCATGTTATTGCCATACAACTTAGTATTTTTGAATGCTTTTAGAATTTATTTTTTAGAAATAAGAGATGTAGTATCATCTTCCCACGCTCACAAAGCGTCTTCTTTACACATTACCACTGTAGGAACTGTAGTTTCAGTAGTTACAATATTGCTTGCAATTCAAAAACTGATTTAAGATCTTTGCTGAAATATTTGGAATATGATCTGAACAGCACAGTGGTGTCTCTTTAGGCTCCAACAGAGGAGACTTTACCTGGTTAACTTAAAGACAAGGACATAGAGATCAGCTGAGCATTTTTTCATTTTCCTGGTGTACTTCACCTTCCACATTTAACAGCTTAAAACTGAGGATTATGCCATTTCCAGGGTAGTTCTTAGGCCAAGTGAATAATTTATTTCCTGACTCTTCAAAAAGCTGAGATCACCAGGATTTGTCACTAGTGGAATTATCATCTTATTTTCTTTCTCTCAAGATTTCTTCATAAAACCAACAAATTCATTTAAGACAGCAGATAATTCACAGCTTCACTGAGTTTCACTGCAAGAAAGATCTTAAAATTTTTTTGGCTGATAATATGATATCCAGTTCTGTCCGAATATATTCAGACATGCGACTACAAGTGAAACTTCTTGGAGCTGGACATACATAACCAAGGGCAGAGCTTGGTTCCTTATATTTCAGGGTGGAGTTTATAGAAATAACTCAGAGATTTTCCATCTGCTTCCTATTACTGAGCACAGAACCCTCTGTCTCTCTAAGCTTAGATCTGTCAGCTGTGTTTGCTTATTATTTAATGGTATCCTGAAAGTCTTTGTTATCTTAATACTGACTGAGGTATAAACGGCTGTATAGGTAAGAGGAAAATAAAAGACAGCCTTTTTTTTTGGTTAATTTATTTACAGTATAGTCAGAACATTGCCACACATGTGAAGACATAAGCATTATAGTACGCAGAAAGGTAAATAAAATTGCCTTAAAAATCCAGAATTTCTAAGCCAGCAAAGCATTCACTTCCATATATGTATATCTGAGAAAATATCTCAAAATAAAAAAAAAAAAAAACAACAACAAACCTTTCAGTGCAAGAATTACAACCTGCTCCTTTTTAAGTTCAAGTGATGCTAAAAATAATTTTGCTTCACTTTTCGGTGTCCATCTACAGTCTCCTATTGCATCCTAAGCCCTGGTCTTGTACTTTAAGCAGAATCTAGCCCTATTCCCAGGCAGTGAGGTGACACCTGGACTGCAGGTATATGGTCCTAAAAGTGGCACAGGACAGAAATAAATGAGCTCTTAGAGGAAGATAAATAAAAGTTATGAAGTAGATATCGGAGTTATTATAAAAGGACAAGGAAAGCGGTGGGAGAAAACAAAGAAAAATCTTCTTATATGGAGTTGTTTTGTTCTCACACTGCTTTCTCAAATTTAATAAGTCGTACCCTTCATAAGAAGGAGTGGGGAGGTGCATTTTTATAACAATTGGTTATTTAGGAAACAATTTGACTCCACTTAAAGAGAATGTGATAGGAGGTCCTACTGACATAGATGTTTTGATGACTCTGAAGGTGCAAACCATTTCTTCTTCTGCATAGATTCCTCATGTTCTGTTTTCCTTTCTCACTGACTTTAATGCAAGAAGTTTTGATCAGCTCCACAGTTCTCATTACAGTTTAAGTCCCCATGGTAGTTCATACAAAAAAATAGAAATCATCACATGTCCAACATGGGAAACATAAAAAAAATCAGCCCACAACTCAACACCAGATTTCTAGATGGGCTTTGGTTGAACAAAGCACAGAAAAAAAGACCTTTATTTATGATACATTCATAATCTTCGTGAACCTGAGATTCCTTTTACATGTACTTTGCTCTGGTTTACGCATTTCTTGACAATTCATGTTGAGAAGTTTCTATGTAAAGTATTAGTATAATTACTGTCTTGTTAAAATGTCACTTTTTTAATAACGTAGTATGTGAAATGGGCTTTTAATAATGACTAGGAAGGTCTTGGAAAATAATTTCATGAAAATTCGGGCTGTCAAGAAGTATTGTCAATGTCTGATTGACTTGTGTCATGTCTCTTTAGTTATTCGTTCTTTGAAGGGCTCCTTAGGGGTGTTTAAGTCATGTTAGCTTTTAGTTTTAATTTATTCTCAAATAAAATCACACACGCTAAAAATTTCAGAATTAAAACCTATTCTAAAAATGTAATTTAAATAAAAATAGCTACCTTATATTGTAAGCTTTATAGAGATAATACTAGCTGTAGTGTTTATGTATATATGTCTATAGATATGTTAGTCTACCATAAATAATTTCCTTAATGATCTTCATCTGCCAACAGAAGAAATTACAGTTTCCAGATAAATCAGCTCATGTGAAACACATTCATTTAACAGTACATGTGCTGGAAGAATTTTGGAAGAATTCATTCACAACATTAAAAAAACAAAAAAAACCCAACAACAACAACAACCAAAAACAAACAAACAAAAACAACAAAAAAACAACCAACCAACCAACCAAAAAAGCCTCAAGGAAACAAGCTGACAAAAATGGCTTAAAAGTTTATTTCTGGGATTTTTTAAAATTTGTACTCCAGAGATTTGTTTTTCTTTGAAACAAACAGATGAGTAAATATACATCGCTGTCCAGGGCCTCAGTTATGCTGTCCCATAATCTTGTTTGACTCCTATGAGCTTTAATGCAGGCTGTGCCCATGAGGACAACGGCATAATCTATTTTGGAAATGGGGATCAAAGCTGGTGATGCACTGAGTGGAGAGGACTACAGGACAGAATTCCCTGTTGTGACAATCACACAGTGTTGATCAGTGCAATTGGCTGTGGTCCAACAACGGATGTTACATTGCGTCAAAGCTGTTCCTGATGAGATCCACTTCCACATAAATTCCCTGTAACTTCTGGGTAACTAGTGCCTTTCATCTGGAGAGGGTTACAGTATCCACCATCCCTCATAAGCCCTGTGTACCTTAGTATGTAAATGGTTGCTTACCATAACCATGCTGGGAGGCAGAATCATTTGGACAACAGATTTTAATTCATGGTTTTGGATTATTTTGATTTTTTATGTTTCTGTCAAGTATGTCAGTGAAAACGTCTTGTAATGGGGAGTTTTAGAATTGATTTCTGTTTCTCAAATTCATCTGAGATACAGTAAGACACTGCCTAACATTGGTGAAGTATTATTATATGAACCTGAAGCTACTGTAGGGTATACTTCAGGAGCTCTATATGCAAATTTAGTAGCAGAAAGATGGCAAATTTAAACATTTTTGAGATACAAAGTAGAATATTCTTAGAACAGATGAAAACTCAACAAGACTAGTATCCACTATCATTATTTTAATGACAGAATAACACAAAGTACCTTCAGTACACTGTGGCATCTCCTTCCAAATAGTCAGTCCTATTCATTTATTTTTAAAAATTTCTGGATCCACAGCAAACTAATTCCCAAACTGCAGATAGCTGGCCATGTTCTCCACCTGCCTTCTCTGTGTTCACATCTGCTGTTCACTGCCCATCTTTGTTTCTTTGGGGTTCTAACTCAGGACAAGACAACTCGGTCATAAGCAAGTGCTGCAGACCTCCAGTTCAGAGGAAATTAAACTTTTTTGTTGTTGCTCTGTTTTGTTCAAAACATATATGCAATAGGTTTATAACAAACTTCCAGGTGTATGGATTTATTTTTGAAGTCCAACAGCTATAAATATGTACCCACAGGACTTAGGAACTGAACTGGATAAACACCTGAGTCTTTCTCGTGCTTCGTAGGTGTCAAAAATCCCTTTAATGTGCTTCTCCCCTCATTTAACTCCTGATTTGTTTCTGCCTTTGACCACTTTTACATCTGTTTCTCCATCTGTCAATGCTCTCTAACTTTAAATGCTGTAGAGAGATTTGACAAAATGGAAGCAAATAAAAACCTGGGTGCTAGCTGCTGTTGCAGCTCAGTGAATATGATTGTATCTGATTTTACAAAGGGCCACATGCTGTGTATTAACTCACCAGCACTGGCCTCAGGACTCGCCTGGACTCGCCTTGGCCAGAGTTCACTTTAGCTTGTTTCCAGCTGTGGTCACAATTGTCTGTCTGTCAGAAAACCACTATCTGACTTGTTTAAGCTTATCTCTGTGAATACAAATGTGGTAAAGGTCTAGTAAACCTGTGCAGTTCCTGCATAACAAACAAACGTTCTTTCCTTTGCTGTGGCAGGCTGTTCTGTGTCTTTAACAGTGAAGAGGCAAGGTTTGTCAAACTGTAGCTGGGAATCAGTGCAAGGAAAAAAGTGGAAGTGAGCATGGAAGGTAAAGAAAGCCCACTGTGAATGCCAAGTTCCTATCAGTGAAGCTCTTCGGATATTATTAACAAGTTGATGTGCTAACTCTCCCTCTAAAATCTCTTGAAGATGGCCACTATGGACCTTGGCACCCAGAGGGACACCCCTAAAGGTGAGCCTAACACTAGAGAAAAAGGGTAGATACTAGAAAGTGAATATATTACTAAATCATTTTAAAAGAGATTGTTAGAGAGATTTTTTCTATATCGCTTTGGACTACAAGTGCTAGCAGCACTGTAACTGAGCTAGTCTCAAACATAATTACATTTTCATTAGACTGACAAGACCTTAGTTAGGGGAGTGGTAAATACTAGGATGAACATATAATTCATGTTCCTTTTTGTCCATAGCAACTTTTTTTAAGTGTTACACTGTTATGTTACTCATGCATGCTGTCACAGAGGTCCCCCAGAAGTCAATCTAGACAGAAAAAAAAGTTCCAAAATGGGCTTTAATCTAGCCGGAAAACTATAGGCAATAAACCAGCTAGAAAAAGGTTATATACAAATTATTTAGCACTTTGAGAAAAAATACACCACAGATTCAGATTCCAGTTAAGGAGATTATTGGGGTATGACTACATAAGAATAATGAGGTTGTACAATGTGCATACATTCGCTCACAAGAAAAAAACTAGAGGCCTCCCACTCAGGGGCTCTCAGAAGAAATAATCACTTGCCTGGGTTAGGCCAGAACTCACTCAAGGATATATCCAGCAAAGGAAAACAACCACTCACCCAAATGAGGAGGTGAGGTATACCTGATCCCAGGAAGTCTCCTTAGATGATGTCCCAATCTAAGGGGAGGGCTTCAGATCACAGACCTACTGCTCTGAGAAGACCAATCAAAGGGGGTCTTTGGCAATTTTATAGCCTGGGTAGATCTGACCACAGTCATTGTGAAACGGTCCAGAAGCTTCTCAGCTTCTCTGGGCACCTCCAAAGTTAAAAGGAGGCACACTGTTGGTGAGTTTTAATGCCCACTGTGTATCACCATACCTTAAGTGTAATTTTGCTGTTATACATTATCACTATAAATCAACTTGTTAGAATCAAACAGAATAATGCAAATTACAAGAATTATAGTTATTATCAAATATTGGAGGAGTCTGACTAGCCATCCTCAAAAGGAAAACCCAAAAGCATTGAAACATATTTTTCAGCAGTTAGTCCTGACAGACCACTCTCTGTGAAGTGCTGCTTCTTGTCAGAGATTTTGAAAGCCTAGAAGGAGTTGCACATCGTGTCCTATGTGACCAGGCTTGCTGGGTCTCTGGTACCTCGGCCCACCAAATGCCAGCTCTGGCACAAACACTACTTAGTTATGTTTGTGCACGAGCTGGTGCCTGGTGGCATAAGCTGCAACTTTCTGCAAAATGCTGCTGCTTATCACAGATTTTGAAAGCCTAGCAAGCATTCCACTTTGTGTGCATTGTGACCCACCCTACTCAGCCTCCGCCACCTTATGATGCTGGGTGCCGATTCACACGCAAACATGACTTCATCGTCTTTGCACAAGAGCCAGCACCTGGTGTCACAAGCCAGCAGCACCTGAGCCATGTGGGTCACCCAGGATGAGCCTCAGATTTTTTTTCTGGCTTCAAAAGGTTCCAGCTAGCAGCCACATTTTGCAGAAAATTGTAGTGAAGAGAAGCTGCTAAATTAATCTATACTGTGATTAAGTTTCAAAGGATGTACCCATCATTAACCAGTTGACATCATAAATGTTTTCTAACCACCTGCAAAATGAGGGGATTTTTTTTTTTTTAAGAGGAAGACAAGATTGAGAGGAAGATTTTTGAGGAGAAGAGTGCTTAGCTTATTTATGTTTGACTAGTAATCAATAGATGTATTGTAAGTAAGCAACTAATCAATTACTTATGTATGTACTAATTACTCTTGTGCAAAGAGCTACCAACGTGGAGGGGTTGATCAGCGGACACATGAAAAGACCTCCAGAAGCCCCGCCCTGCCCCAGAGGCTGCAGTACTGTAAAGGGACGCTAGATGGCAGCAAAGACCGGAAAATAACTAACTTCACTATTAAATATAGGTTTGTGAAATTATTTCTTAATATAGAAGTATTGTATGTTAAAATTTTCCAAAAAATTGTAAGGAATATGTAATAATTGTGTGAATATAAGCAACATAAGACCGTCCGGTTGTTGGCGCACTTATGGTGGATAATATCCAGTGCTACCCCAGCGCTGCTAAATAAAAGAATGCCTGCTTAACAGTATAATTGACTTTGTTCTTAAGTTTATTTCAGTAGCTAGTGCCGCTGGGTGCTGGCTCTCATGCAAAGCCAACTTCACAAAGGCAACAAAGTTGAATTTGCGTGAGATTCATCGTCTGGCAGCACGAGACAGCAGCACCAGAGCCACGCAGCTCACTTCGGATGAGCCCTTGAATTTTTCTCTGGCTTCAAAAAGTTCCATCAAGCAGCTGCATTTTGCACAAAATTATAGCTCACGTTGCTGTGATGAAGTCGTCTTTGCGCAAGAGCTGGTGTCTGGCAAACAAGCTTGCAGCGCCCAAGCCGCTCAGCTCACCCCAGATGAGCCCAGAAATTTTTCTATGGCTTCAAAAAGTTTTTTAAAAGTTCATTTTCTGCTGAATACCACAGCTTCCTGGTGATTTTTTCTGTGGACTAATAACTTCAGCTCTCACCCTATGTGAGCCAAGCAGCTGGGGCTTTATTGTGTTGTCCTGTCAGGTGCTATTTTCTGCCGAATACCACGGCTTGCTGGCAATTATTATTGCCTTGGAAGAACAACCTCAACTCTTGTCCCATGTGAGCCACAGGGCTTGGGCTCTGCCATGTCATCCCACTGGGTGCCTGGTGGTGCAAGCTACAAGGTTTGATGAAATGCACGTGCTTGCTGGAAATTTTTGAAGCCAGAGAAAAATTCTGGGGCTCCTCCAGGGTGAGCCACATGGCTCAGGTGTTACTGGCTCCCACCTCCGGTTCTCATGCAAAGACATCTTTGTCCCAGAAGTGTGAGCTAAAATTGTCGTTGTCTTTGCTCGAGAGCTGATACCTGGTGGCACGAGCTACAATTTTTGGGGAAATGCGGCTGCTTGCTGGAACTTTTTGAAACTGGAAAAAAATTACAGGGCTCATCCATGGCTTTTGTGCAAAGCTCACTTCTGTGGGTGGATTTCAAGGTTTTGTTTGTTACAATCTATGGCCCCTTGAATTCTCTCCTTGAGGGACGGGATATGTATCTTTAAAGCATCCGGCAGCTGTCTGATAAGTGGTCAAAGGTGGGTCGGATTTACCAGCACAGCCATGGCAACTCCTTGTCACCCTTTCTCATTCGTTGCCCGTATACAAGCAGCCCTTTGAACACCTTCAGCCAAGTCCAAAAGTCCATTATCCTAATCATGATAGGCTCCCCAAATTCCTTGGCATCCATGCCAAGCAGGGGGATTGGACTAGATCATCTTTTGAGGTCCCTTCCAATCCCAAACATACTGTGATACTGTGATACTCAATAATATCTGATCACTTCTGGTAAGTGAAACATGCCAAAGATATTCAGTTCCTCTTCCACTCAGTTTGCATGAGAATTTACCTTGCGAGTCACTGAGCTCGGGTCCCATCCATGGTGTGGTATGAACAGCATTTCAGGGGTCTCCACCTTGTGGAGCTGTACATCTCTCAGTTTTAATAAAAGGTCTTAGTTTTTTTCTGTCCACCAATCCCACTTTATCAACACTGTTTTCAGAATGTCACCAGATATCCCTGTCCAGTTTCCAAATTTGGGCAATGCTAGGAGCAGGGGATTTTGCTCAGGTTAACATGAGCTCGATCATTTGTTCTAACAAACGCACCCACTCTCTCTCTCACCGTAACTCTACTTTCGAACAATCTATTATTTCCAGGTTTTTTTCAGAATCGTGATTCTCCGACTGGCTACAGCATTTGTTCTGATCCTGTGCTTGCTTTAAGTAGGCACACAGAACAGCACAAAAAACAACACAGAAAACACAAACAACAACATGTGTCACTATGGACACTCCAGGACTGAACCACCTTGTGTCTGCCCGATGTGTGTAAGTCAATGCAGAAGGATTATTAGAGCCATACCTGCACAATAATTCCTCCATTTCTGAAATCCTCCTGACTACGCCATTTAAAATGTTATGGAGGCACCCCAAAAGTCAATTTAGGTAGAAAACAAGTTCCAAAATGGACTTTATTCTAGCCAGAAAAGTGTAGCAAATAAACCAACTAGAAACAGGGTTTATATAAATTTCTTAGCACTTTGAAAATATAAACCACAGATTCGGATTCCAATTGAGAATATTAGGGTATGACTGCATAAGAATAATGAGAATCCACAGCGTACATGCATTCACTCACAAGAAACAAAACTAGAGGCCTCTCACTCAAGGGTTCCCAGAAGAAGTAATCAACTTGCCTGGGTTAAGCAAGGGCTCTCGCCTGCCTGGGTTAGGCCGCGACTCACTCAAGGATATATTGAACAGAGAAAAACAACCACTCACCCAAACGAGGAGGCGAGGTGCATTCAATCCCAGGAAGTCTCCTTAGATGGGAAGTCAGGCGAGATAAACAAGGTTGTCTGCAATGGCATTAGGTGCTACTGTCTCAGGCACCGCACTTCACTCTTCACAACACGTTATGAAAAGTCACAATCAGAAAAGAATAGCCACAGTCTTGCAAACTTCCCACAGTCTTTGATACGTTGCAGGTGTCACTAAGGATGATTACAATGTATGCTACCAGCTTTCTGGATCCGGCTCTCAGGAGCTGGATGAAGATCAGGGAATGTAGAGGGGAAAATGTGGACCAGAGGAAGAAATCCCAAATGAACAGACCTGAGGAAAAACAACAACAAAAAAAAGTGTTCTGGGTTTCTTTTTGTTGTTTGTTTGTGGTTTTTTTCATTTGTTCAAAACCTTGACCTAGCTAGCTTTACTAAAATTGTTGTGAGAAATTATCAAAATTATTAGCTCTGTAATACTT
Organism: Columba livia; assembly: GCF_036013475.1. NCBI lineage: Eukaryota > Metazoa > Chordata > Aves > Columbiformes > Columbidae > Columba > Columba livia. The sequence goes on along the minus strand of NC_088605.1, from coordinate 62,764,225 downwards.
GCTAATGAAGTTGGTTTGCCACAAGACTGCTTTCCCTGTAAAGAGGGTAAAGTAGGCAAGTCAGTCACAGGTACATCACCGCAGGAGCTAAGTCAGGAAGAGTTTGCAGTCTTTCAAGTGGATAACCATACTGTGGGATGATTCCAATCACAGAGGATACATAAACCAACTAGTCTATCATGACAGTAAGAATGTTACCAACAGATAATGGAGGATATGTGTTTTCAAAATAGCAAAGGAAATAACTTAAAACTCTGGAACAGGGTTAAATAGGCTTTTGAGTTTTTCCTTTGTTTTTCACATTTTAATTTTTCATATTTTCCTGAGACCAGTATGAATACCGATAGTTGTATATTTTAGAAAATTCATATTATCTGTTCTGTAACTGCAGTAGGATGGCAGGGAAATAATTAACAATTGTACTACAGATTTAATGTGAATTATGCATCTCTGTAATGTTTCCTTTAGTTCTTATCATTTTGGCACCATAGAACTCTTTTATTCTGAAGTAACTGCATAATTCTGTTTGTTTTAACATTAAGCGGTATATACGCTTCAGCTGGGGAAATGTAATCATTGATCATGCACAATCCCAGGGTCCTCATCGATGGAGCACATCTGTTTCAATACTTGCTCTTCCATCAGATGTTTTCTTTCCTTGCTGAGGATTCAGCCCATGATGATTCCATCCAGCACACTTGGCCTCTTCAGCAAGCAAAGCCAGGTACACACCCAGGGGAGATGTCCCTGCACAGCTCCAGCTCTTGCCAGATTCCCTACAGCCCATCAGCCTGAGGGCATAACCACATCCTCCTGTTTTATTCCTTTCTGTACACAGGTAACAGGCTCTGGATCACAGAGCTTCTAACAAGTAAGGGTCAATACATTTTATACAGTGCATGCCATGACAGTGACAGGGATACTGCATGTATATATCTTTTCTAAGGGCTGCCTATTCAAAGCCCTTCGGTGATTAACAACTACTGTAATGTCCCTTGTCAGGAATTTTACCACATTGACATCAAGCACTTTGGCCTTCAGACATTTTTACACTAAAGGTTCAGAACAGAGTAAGCTCTTTGAAAGAGTGAATCATTTTCCGTTTTGTTTTGTTCTGGAGATGAATTAGTTAGAGTGTCTCTTTATTCCCTCCTTAATGCTTTCCATTCCCTAAAGAAAATTGTGCAACCATTTAAGCTCTAGTTTATCAGCACAGAGATTGGGAGGAGGAGTTCTATGTTCCAGGGAGAACAGAGCATCAGTTTCACTCTGCGTGGATTCCTCAGAGGATGATACAATTTAAGGAAAACAAAAGCATAAGTTGCTGGACAGACATTTTTTTTTCCCTTTCCCAGAGCAGCTGCATTTCTGTTTCTCTTCACATATATATGTGTATATATATGTGTATATATATATATATATTCGTAATAGACTGGGCTAATTCAGGGAGCTCTGGCAAAACTTTTGAGTGACTCAGAAATTAAATTATTTTCAAGGTTAGGAGAAATATGAAAAGTTTTCTGTATTTTCCTACAGACAGAATAAAATAACTAGAAAAACCTGTGGGTGATATATCCTCAAGAGAGGAAGAGCAAAAAGCTTTGTCCTCTGAGAGGTATATTCATGACTCAACAATAAAAGTCATGCTGGGCTTCAATATTGTATAAAGACACCAAAAACTACAGGAAATCTCATCTTGGTCTTCTGCTGCTCTAGTCAGTCATATTATACTGCTGAGTGAATGATATTTGTGATTTCCACCTTCAGGTTATATTTTCTTCCAACATAAACATTGTTTTCCCTGTGAACTTTAAAATGACTGTTTAAAACACCACATACAGTTTAATCTCTCCCAGCAATATAGCTGGAGATATATATATCCCTGGAAATACATATCCCTGAATTTTATACTCAAGAATTCTGTGAATTTTAGTGTAGTGTTTTAGAAAGTAGATTCCTGTATTTGAAAAACAAAAAATAAAATAAAATAAAATAAATTCTCTCTGAAATGGTTGAATAGTCCACAAATAAAAACACTTTTGTGGACAACCTGATGCAGTTTGCAATCTATGGTTCAAAATGTTAGTTCCTCTCTTCCTCTATTTTATTCAAAGAACAGCAGTAACTAAAGCACATTGGAATGTGGAAGATATTTCACATGCCTGCAAAAAATCAAATTGTAGGTCAATAATTTTCTAATCTCAAATTGGGAATGAATTCTGTCTGGAATGAAGACTAAACATATACACCTCATTTCATGAATTTGGAAAATGCAAATGCATCCATAATTTTGCAGCAGTTTTGTAATTATGGTTTTTATTAGTGTATGTTGATAATGATTTTTAATAATGTGAGAAAAAGAAAAAGATCACACAATCATCATCTTTGATGATGTCAGGAGATGTCTGGAAACTGACATGCGTGACATGTCTAGAATTTACCACAGGAATACTGGTAAATCAATATAATGTTTCTATATACTAATAAAATTAAAAAATTATAATATTTCATGCTGATCATTTGCTTTTAACAAGACAAGGCTGACATGGGTAGGCTGTTGTTAGCATCACATTATGCCTGTGACAGGTGAAGGGAATGACTTAGCATGTCAGAGTTAGCAATGCATTTAACTTAGAAATAGGCTCTAAGTTGTCAGAGCATTAGCAGAACAGTAATGGCAATTTTCCAGTATGAAATGCAGTTGGTTTTGAGCATTTAATATGCTCAATCAGTTTTGCATAAGTTCACAGAGAAAACTCTGCTTTTGTTTTTAATCTACCTGAAGTGATTTATAAAAAAATCATGTCTATCTGTAGTCCTGTAAACCACCAACACCGCAGGTGGGGCTTTTGTGGTATATGCAAAGTCATCATTTTTTGAACATCTATGTACAAAACATAACGAATGAAACATCCTACACTCAAATGTAATGCAGATAAGTCATCTGAGTACAAAAAATTGAATGTGAACCAGATGACTTTAGAATTTTTAAGTGTTGACAGGATGGCACCAGTATAGTACAAGGACACTATAGGGACAGCTGTTATACATGCTGGGTCCCAGCTGCAAATCTGATGTACCTTTCTGAAAGCAATTCAGAATTGCCATAAATGCTTTGCTAATAAGTTTCTCTGAGGATTCAAAAGGACTCTGGCAATGATTAGATTTCTGATATAAGAAGATTTACTTACTGACAAGGTCTAATATACAACATACACTAGAAGTGAAATTTATAGTGAATTGTCACCCTTAAAAACATTTCATTTCATTCGTCATTGCCTTGGTCACCAGCTTGTCACATTACTTCTGTATCATTTATTTTTAGTAGAAAGAGTACTAGAATAGTTGTCTCTGGTGACAGAAGATGAAGCTAGACAGTAACTTCTTTGAAAGATAACATCGAGCAGGGAAGAAAAATAAAGTCTGTCATTTGTTTATCTTTTGAGACAAGATTTTTATAACACTGAGAAAGTTGTGTATGTGTGTCTCTTACTTTAACCACTGCTGGTACTGCTTAAATATCTTATTGAATGTGACCCGTATCAGATTTAAAGTCTTAAAGTTGATAGATTAAGGTCAATACAAACGAATACAAAGCCTCTCATGTTCTTCTCCCTTTTTTATTTTTTTATTTTTTTTTTTTTTACAAACTTTACTCTGTCATTTTAACTTAAATTTTTGTCTGTGGAATCTGTTTTTCTTCTAAATTATTCTGTTTGGGAGCTTTTGGGTGTTAATCATTGCAAAAAAGAGCCAGAAGGAGACAACAAATAGCAACCTTTATCATCTGAAACAGAAGATCCCGTGTCTCTCAAAGGACAAAATTTAAATTTACATTCTTTCATCAGGAAAATCATAACAAAAATAGATTAATTTTAGAAGGATACCTAAGGGAATTTGTAAAGTACATAGACCAATAGGAAATAAGGTTGGTTTGTTCCCCAAGGAGCGCTGCTTCATTTGCTGCTGCAGTGTTACCATAGGTGGCTTATTGTTCATGTGAACAGGAAAGGAAAAGAGCAACCATAGTGCTACAGAGGATGATGTGAATTTGGGATGAACAACAAGATGGATTACTGTTGAAGCATGCTGGTCGTTATTCGGGATATATCAGTTTAGGGCATTTCCAGAGCATGTAGCTCAGGGTTTGTGTGACTTAGCAACCTTGTAACAGGTTGCTGAAGCAGCTTGTTCTTTAGGGGCCAATATTTGCTGTGTACTTCCTTTGGATTATGTAGATTTACTCTCTTCCATTTTTCCAAATCCTACCAGCCCTTCAGCAGCAACATATAACTTTTTACAATCGTTAAATGCCTGTTTGGTCTACAATTTTACACATAGACCTTTTTCCCTAAATTCCACCCAAATGTCACTGTTCCTAAACACTCCACAGGACTTGTCGTTAATGTTTGAATTGCATAGTGTGTCTTTCAGGAAAGAGGTTTTATGTCTTTGGGCTGAGAAGCATAGCACAATGTCTATTCATGTAATACCATAAAGTGCATTAAGAAACCTATGTTTCTAGACAAACAAGAAAAACAACTCTGTTTATTAGTAAACTTTACTACTATTTGTATAAAAAGACAAATCTTCTCTCTTTACAGGAAAGGGGAATTTATGAGTGCTAAAGCAAAGAGATTTGCTAACATGACCTTTTAATAAGCCATAGCCAGTATCCTCAAAGTGAAAAGGAAACAGAAAAATGAAAAGGAAAAGCCAAAGAAAAAATGATACAGACTAGTCACAGCCTATTGCTAGAATAGCAACATCACTCTATGAAATGCAGTTCAAGGCAGAAAGACAGGCAACAAAGAGGGGTAGTTAAATATTTACCATCTGAACTTTGTAAAGGACTCAGCCATACAACAGCTATCACTGCCTTTGTTGTCTTGCTTCAGGAAGATCCAGGTTCCTTGGAACCAGACCGTAATTCTGCTTTATGAGGCAGCAGTGTTCAAGGGTCAGGAGACTAAGTGAGGCACAGAACTGCATTTGTCTGCATTGTTGAAAGATTAATGGGGAAAAAAAAAGTAGTCAAATCAAGCATATGGCTGGAAAAAACCTCATCTGTACATAAAGCAGAGACAGACAAAACACTTAGCAGAAAGTCTTAACCATCAAATTTGTCATGAACCCGATTACAGAGATGCTTGTCCAACACTAATATGGAGAATGCAAGATGAGACAGCCATCATAATTGAGTAACCACCATGTTGTTGTAAACATTATTTTAATTAGGATTGTTGGATGCTAGAAGAGATCACCTAAGTAACAGCCTTCCATAGATTTTTTTACACTAGCAAATTTTTTGTACATGTGGAACCCTATTTCACAAGACACTAATCATCTTTTGTTTGTATGAAGCTCAAAAGACTAGAAATAATCAGCATTCACAGTTACATGTTTATATCTACAAAAAGATAGATAGGTAGACAGATAGACAGAAAGAAAGACTGACTGATAGTGCCTGTGAAATATAAAAGATGGCCATCTGTACCCATCTTGGTACAAAATTGAACACTGAAATTCTCACGTGTTTCTTGCCAGATCCATCAAGACATCTAATATTTGTGGGTGCCCAGATATTAAAATGTAATATGTCATAAGTATCTCAGGATCTGTTTGCAGGCAGGCCAAGAATGCAGAAGCTTTTTAAAACATATACCAAATATGTGTTCGTACTTAACCCAGGGAGAAATTCTCTGAGAATCTCTGCCAAACTCATATATCAGTTACCTTAGCTATTCCAGTTAATGTAGATTGCCACCCAATTACCTCGCCTTCTGGGAGCAGCTGGAAGCTGTGGTGGTGTTTTGTTTGCTTGGTTTGGGTTTTTTAGGCTCTAACAATGAAGGGATGGAAAATAGTGCACAAAGTCCCCCTGGCTGTAGCCATTTTCCTTTGTATGGAGTAGGAACATATTGTTTTGATATGAGCATCTCCAAGGCCAAGGAAGTGTGAGGGGGTGAGGTTGTTCACGTGAATGTCTTTCTTACAGAACAAAGTTATGGCCTTCGGCTCTTCAAAGAATAATTAACATAAACTACAAACAAACACTAAGACCTTCTTCTTTGACATATAGTTTGTTCAAAGTGACAGACTAAAGCACACAAATCTGGGAAGAGGTTTAGTGTTTAAAAGTCTGGCTGGAGGGACACTACTCTTAATTTGAACCAGTAATTTACATGCCAGCTTCCTGATATATTTCCTAAAAAAAAAAATCCCAAACTGATTCCAATAGGTTATGCTGATGGCAAAAGTATCTATACCATTTCAGAAACCAGCTGTAAAATTGACACTTAAAGAAAAAAAAATCTTAAAATAATGGTTTCAACATCTGCTCATAGTAACATTAAGAAAAAGAGAGAGGCTAATTGTTATCAGTTCATAGTGCTATGAACTTAAGAAATTAAAAATGGAAGTATCTTTGTTTCAGTTTTCATGCAAACCTGTTATTTAAAGCTAGGTAATAAGGACTATAAGTACAAGATGGTATGCAACCCATCTGACTTCTTAGAGCTGCTAAGGCATGTACTTTCTTAAAACAGAGCTTATTTTTATTTGGAAACATGAACCATTTTGTGTGCATATGAGGCCGAAATATTGTTGCAATGTTGTACTGAGAAGTTTTGTTATATACTGAGTGAATAACTTTTTGTGTTATTTCAAGGGCCAATGGAATTTTGTAGTAAACACAAAAGTATTATAAATTAAAAAAACAACAAACAAACACAAAAACAGCACCATAGTCTTCATTAAGGTACTGAAAAACAATTCCAGAAATTCTCAAAACAGATTGTACCGCTGTCACATGGCATTGCCCGGTTGGAGGGAAAACAGATAAATGCAGGATTTTAATTTTCCTTCCTAGGTTTTGTTAGGGGCTTGGGGAATTCCTGGTGGCAACTTTTCCGTGGCCCTCTGCTTTCCACTCACATGCTTTCCACATTTCATGCTTTCCACTCACAACTGGGGAGAAAAAGAAGAAATATTATGGTTGTCTATGCATATCTCTTTTTCCAGAATTCTGGATGAACGTTGCTTAGCATGCCAATTAGCCACATAAAACTGTTTTTCCTTATCTTTTTACATTGCTACATTCCATCATGCTGCAAGATTAGATAAAAAAATAGAGGCAATATGTAAACACAGCATAAATAAGACCTTGTTTATATTAAACTGGACTCTACACTTAGAATTTCTTACTTTTACCAACAGTATTTCTTCCTAATGAAAGCAAAAGTGTATTTGGAAGGTACATTTCTATATTCAGAAAACGGAAAAGTAGATAAGAATGTTTCAATAAAAAAATGCAACAAATTGGTTGATTTTACATTTCGCCAGTCACATCTGTGTTCTGCTCATTAGGCTGATTGAAAAAAAAAAAAAAACAAAAAGCATTTGATTAGCTTCAAGTAAATAGTTTTGTATTACTTTATAGATCAATATTTGATATTTCAGATAGAATCATAATTACATGTATACTGAAATTATGAAATTAAGATGCATAAGAATGCAGTGGGGCCCACTAAATACTGTCATCAAGTTTGGGATGGGGGGATGGGGCAGGGGCGGCGGGTTGTGGGTGATGTGTTTGTGTATTAAAGATTATCTGGACTCACAAAGACAGATAGAACTAATCTAACCATGAAATAAGGGTGAGGGAAGTAACTATTCTCTGTGTCATGGACTGATTTTTCAAATATTCCAAAAACCTACCCTTTAAGCATGGAGCATTAATTTAATAATTTATAGACATATATAAAGCAATGGGTTGTGGCACTTTAAATCCAGGTGTAACATTTTTTGAAGGTTTTCTGTCTGTCATCCTATTGTGCTGGCAATCTGCATTAATGGCTTTACACTGTACTTTGCAATACTATTTTTGGATTAGAGATGTACCAACACTGAAGTATTCAGGGCATTAACAAGGCCATGATGAAGAAGAACATGGAATGGTCTTCTAAAGAAATTAATTTTTTGGTTCGGAATTGCTTTGTTGGCAAGGCTTTTTACACAAATAATTATTTATATTAGCTTTCTTCAGTCATAATGCACTTTAAGCACTGTATGTTGTCCTCAGAGTGAGTTTTAAGATTTTTCTTTTTTTCGAGGTTCTCAATTATTACATTCAGTTGTTAAAACTGAATGGTAATTTTACTTTTAGATCTTATTTTTGCTTTGAAAAGAGGCAAGTAATTCAGTGGTTTTTTTGTTGTTTTTGTTTGTTTGTTTGTGTTCGTTTTTGTTTTGGTTTGGTTTGGTTTTTTCTTTTCCTTCACCTCAAATCAAGGACAAAATGGCTTAGCTTCTGCTACAACATCTGTGCTAAAAGTGTTTGACTCCCACTCTGCTTTCTTTTTCCCCAAGGAAGTGAGAAATGGGAGTAAACAGAATTTCAAAATTATTCTTTAAGCAGATTTGTGTGTGAGGTAGAGAAGTAATGAACAGAAAGTATCTGAGGAATGATAATCACTAAACATGAAGACTGAAACAGAACCATTTCTCCCATATCCCATGTTGACAGAACATGGTCAGACACAACCATTGCTCCCGTATCATGTCTCAAGTACATCTAAAAGGTGAAGACGCATAAAGGGTGGAATAACAAGCAAAATTTGTATGACACTCTGCCATAAATATTCTCCCAGAGCCCTTTAATTTGTTGCCCAGGACTTTCAGGATCACATTTTAATATGAACTTGTCGAAGTTCCCCTTGGATCCCTATAACCTCTCAGGATCCACCACGTCCTGTCACAAGGGGCTCCACAGCATAAATAACATGTTGTTTATGTCGTTGTGCTGTTATCAAGGAAAACACTTTGAGATTTGAATTCCTTGCAAAAGAGTTATTAGCTATATTATTGGGGCAAAAAAATCCCAAACAAACCAATGCACAAAAAGGAAATATAACCTATATGGGATTCTCGTTCGGTGTTGGTAATTCTGTGGAGCAGTGGTTGGTCTGTAGCTATGTCTACACATTATTTACTTACCAGATTTCAGCATTCTCACTGTGAATATCCTAGCTAGGATGTGTCTTGGGTCCCCCAGGATCATTAGATGCTCTGAGAGAAAGGGGACCAGGATGTTTTCCGCTGTGTGGACATACAGTCTAGGCATAGCTCATGTGAGTTTGCAGCATGGGTAGACATCCTTTTTTGTTTATAGCTTTTGGAGGGCTAAAGCATTAACACCTCCAGGGACTGATGATGCCAAAAGTTACTGAAATTTGCCAGAAATGTGCAGTATGCTCCTATACAAAGGATACAATAACAGGAAATATAAATAGACCACTGGCCCTGAAATATCTGCTGTATTATTTGTTGGTGAAACACTTTGAGATTCAGGCCATTTCACCCCAAATAAACAAAATTCACACATCAGTGGAAGGAGGTGTTTTCTAACCTGGTTTGCTCTTACTTATGGACTAGCTGGTAGAAGCACTGCTGTGGCCATTTAACCTCAGCAATTCTGAAATTACAGTTTTGTCAATAAACAGCTGAGTTCCCAGTCACTATGATCATTTTTGGACTAACTTCTATCTGCAAAATTAGCATTACAATTTCTTATTATGTGTTATGAGGCTTATAGATGCTACACAGCTCAACATTGCGTAAAGACATAAATTATGCTTTTCTGCATTGTTGCAGTCTTCTAAAATATTTTCACACTATTTAAATGGTAGCCCTCTGGAATTTAAAGTATCAGTAAACGTAGTCTCATTCAAGGTAAATAACAAGCAACTTTGTTTAGTTTTGTTTTGTTTTTTAATTTGCCTATAGATTATCATGAGAAACAAGAAATACTTATACCACCTCGTGTTATTTATGAGTAGTAGTCAAATGATTTTGTGGAATTGGCAGTTCTAATCAGAACTGTCCTACTGTAAAGTGAATTATCACAAGGCTCAATACTCGATGTGAATTTATCTTCACAAAACATTATCAGTGACAAAATTGTAAAAAGAACAGAAAATGACACAAAACCATTTTATTTTGTGCCAAAAATATAACGAGATCTGAAAATGGCAACAAAAGTTAATCCATCTTGTCACAAATCTAAGATTTTAATCTTACAAAGGACCTCCTTATAGCCATAAATAAATACTGTTGAAATACTGTTGAAAGGAACAGTTGGCTTTTTTTTTTTTTCCAGAGGTGTTATGAATGGTCATAAAACCATTTGCAAATATTTTAAACAGAAGTATTAGCATATCTCAAACTTGGCAAATGTCCTCCTTTGCCAGAAATTGAATTCTGGAAATACGTTTTCCTTGATACTAGACATAATAATGTAATCAATGAACTGAATGCTTGCTCAGTTCAACTGAATTTTCAAGTAATGTCAAATTGATGAAAAATCAGGAAATGCAGAAAATTAATGATAAAATTTTAAGGGCATTGTGCATTTCTAAATTGTCCTTTACCATGCCACACTCTCTGTGATGGACATCCTGCGTTGACAGATTTTACAGAGTTTCATTTATTGCGTAAATAATAGATATTAAATTACAAAGCTGATAATGACAAGGCATAGAAAATACAGCACTGTGACCCTAACCCTGATATTTTTCATCTTTTTTTTTTTTTTTTTTCACTATTGTACTGACAGACATTATTTAAAGTTTCAGGCAATACTCAGCAACTACTGTTAAACATAACTGCATTAAGAATGAAATAAGTACAGCATGTGTTAGTTTTCCTTTTATTGAGAGTAGTGATATATTATTGTTCCACTCCTGATATTCCAGAGAAATAACAGCAGAATCAGTCCCTGCAATGTCATTCACAGAGCTGTTAGAGAGAAAATATACACATAAATAAAGCTTGCCATTTTCAAAAGGTATCCTTTTTTTTTTTGTCTGTGTTCTGGTCAAAATAGTCTAGATTAAGTTGCTGATAGATAACTTTTTTTTCTCTTTCCCTAACTTGAATACTAAGTCTCTAAACCTCCTGAAGGACCAGTGGAAATTAATTAAGCGGATAAAACTGGAACGTTACTCCTCCTTTTCCACTTAATTAACTGTTTTCCCCCTAACTCTTAGCAACTTTAACTAGCACAGTTTGTCAGTTACAGCTCTTCCTCTGTGGTATCTTTTGCCTCTCTGCACTTTTAAACTATAACTTATTTCTAGCAAAAAATCTGCCATTTTTGTCTCCCCGTTACCATTCTATCACAGGAAATGAATCAATGAGAAATCTAATGGAAGATAACAGGAGGAGCAAATCCCTGTAACTGTCTTGTGGCACAATGTAGCCATTTAATAGGATTTTTTTTTTTTTTTGTCATGACTAATCAGGTTATTAGGGACAAAGGGCTGACAACAGGCACTCCCAAAACCTTTTGCTTGAAGAGAGGACTGTAGCTCTGATGGGCTGGCCAAAACCAGTATTGGGATACTAGGGTCTTCTGGTTTTGTTTTTTGATCATTTTCCTAAGCACTTTTACCATGATCTGCTTGATAACACAGTGACCTTTTGCTAAAAACTGCTAAATAAACATGTACTGTAGAATATCTGAGAAGCTGTATTAACTTTGACAGAACTAGTACTGCTAGTTAAGTACTTGCTTTGGGGCATTGAGTGAGGACTTCACTGTGCCTGGTTTCTAAGGGGGAAAATACATACATATAGATATGCAGAAATAGATATGCACTAATAAAGATGCAGTGTAGTCAATTCATCTTTTGTACTGCTCACACACAGTGTCATGAGACTGCCTACAAAAGTCAGCAATGATCTAAAACTGGCTCTGTGCTATTCATCGTTAACCTGGTGGTCATTTTTGTATCTATCACAGGTGAAGTTGGTACTAAAACCTCAGAAATGAGGCAGCACTTGTCGTCGTTACAATGCTGTGGGGACCTTTGGTGTGGTAAATAGACAATAAGCCAAGTTTAACTTTTCTGACAAGAGACTAATTTACACTGAAGTAGTAACACTTACAGAAATAATACAATAGACTCACCAAGGAATATATTTGTACATTTTCTCTTTCTATGTGTAACTGTGATCACTTCTCCTTTCTGACCTGTCGTGCTTTGGTTCCCAGTCATAAGACTTTGAACACACCAATGCAACTATCCTGAGATTCTTGCATCCCTGGTATTCACTTTTAGCACTTTGTATGCCTTCTGTATTAATGGTGAGGTGTATATCACTGAAGTGATACTTATTTGTTATAATTTAGTAATCCACTATATTGTGGGGAAAAAAAATCTGAAAATAAACCCTAATTTGCTTTTGTGTATTTCTCATTCAAATACACTACAAGCTAGACTTTCATCCTTAACCTGAATCAGGAAAACTCCCCTGATATTTAGCAAAAGTGTTCATACACATTTATGTGGCATTTGTCAGAAGAAAAAGGACTACTAATTAGGAAAATAATTTTTCTGACTTGAAATCATTAAGCACTTCAAATCTAATTCAAATGTATTCAGTGAATGTCCCAGTTTATAATACTTGAGGAAATGAAAAAACACAGAAAAAAAAAAAAAGGCAGCAAGAAGCAACGTTGAGGTCAGTTTCAATGCTAAAAGTGGAAGCTTGTATTTGAAATACAAGAAAAAATATATAAAGAGGTTTGACCAATTTCAATTTGGAACAGTCACAAAAAAATCCAAGTCTGAAAGTTCATATACCGTGTTTGTAATGTGGGCAATAATGCTGCAGATGTTTGCGTGGAATCACAGCTGAATAATTCTCCTTCCCTTTTACTGCCCATCAGATTCACAGGCTGGGCTCATGCTCCTGTTGCAGAAATCCGAGAAAAGGGCAAATACAGAATAGGAACCTCTGCAATCTTGTGTAAGGTTTACTAATGAAACATAGCAAATGAAGCACTTCCTGAAAAGGAAGATATTAGCATTGTACTTATTAATGTTATTTATGTTATTTAACTCTTACGTTTCTTGCTAGCTTTTGTTATTAGCAAGATGATATGTTGTGCCATTACACTAAACAGTGATACCACAGGATTAACTCATTCAATTCTACCTCACTTGGTGAGCTGGTAATATGATGCCACCATACGAGATTCCTGTCCAGACAGCCAAAGGCAGCCTGAGATGACCAGCATGCCAGTAAATCCCTCCTGTGATATCTGGGCTCCCCTAGCAAGGTCTTTTGACTGATTTCTCTGTCTTTCATAATTAAAGACAGATATTGCTGCAAGAACAGATTGATTAAGTGATGGAAAATTTTCTGGAAGCTGCTTGTTTGACTCGTACTAAAGATTAGCAAGGACACATTTGTTACTCCTAATGCTTGTATCTGAACTTGGACTTGCTCCCATATAGTGTTAATGTGAAGCAAATTTGGATTAAAATAGAGGCTTGGGCCTATGCTGAAAATGTAATTCATAGGTACTACAGTGAATTAAACGTTTAACATATCAACAAGAATGTTGTGGAGTATCCTTATATAAATTAATGTTTTATACTAATTAAAGTTATTCTGTCCATGTTGCATGACATAGTTTCAATTTATTTTGTAATGTGAATGTAATTTTTCAGTTTTCAGGCCATATTACATATTTTGTATTGGATGCACTAGTTAGTCATGGATTGTTTTTATTTTTCGCCCTTTTGGCATCACTCCTTGGAATGTAGGAATTTAGAAGCTGGTGTCAATGAATTTTTTATGTCAGGAATTCATATTCATTTTCCACAAATGCTCAAATCATTAAAATTAGATAAATGAGATATTTGTGGGAAAAACAAACAAACAAACAACAAAACAGCAGTGGTTAGTTGTTATTATTTTATGTAATTTTATTTTTCTGTGAACTGGCGTCTGTGAGACTAAAAACCAGATACATCCTATAACTTTGTAAAAACTGTTTCACCATACAAGTAAAAGGAAAATAAAAAACAAATGAAAATTAAAATTCCCCCAGTGTCAGCTTCATGGCTGATCCTTTATATGACTTTGATCTAACTGCTTTCTACTGAGAATAAAACAAAACTCTGAGTGATGAGGTCAGTAATCTAATTTTGCCTGAAGCAATCAGATAAACACAGTGGCAAAAGCAAAGTGAATATTGTGCAAAGATAATAGGCAGAAGATAGAAGTTAGTCATTCAGGGCTGGAAACAGCTCAACCAGGGACGTATTCAAACAGCTTTCAATCCTTTGCAGGCTCTCTCCAGCTCTTGAAATATCAAAGATGGTACTAAACACCAATATATATTTTTTTTCCTGTCATTAATTTTTCAATCCAGTCTGGAATAGTCATTGTAATTAAATTTTATGTGAAAAATCACAATTATCTCTCTAAAGACAATGTGGGTTGATTAAACATCAGGAATGAGAATGAAACATCTGCATGTATGAATGAAATATGTACCTATTTATATAGACTATGTCAATGAATATTTAAAATATGTCTGCATTTAAATCTATAAGAGGAGTTATCAAAAAGTTATTTTCTATATTTAGCAACTTTCTTCATGTATTTCTTTTTCCTATAACTTTATGCAAGTTGAGAAGACTCAAAGTGCAGATAGTGAGCATATTTCATTAGCTTAAGAGAACATTAGATAAAATAACAAAAGAATATTAATAAGACATTGTTCAGTAATGAGTAGTTTGTATTTCAAACAAAGACTATGTATTCATAACTGCTACAGGTGGAAGCCTAGATCCCATTGTTTAAAATGAAAAACACATCACTGACAGATGCCAGGGACTACAGACCTCCATCAGTCTCAGACCTACCTCAGATCTGCCTCAGGATCCAGTGTCAGACTTGACAATTCAGCTAAGATTTCTGCAGAGTCAATGAGGATGGAAATCTTCAGTATCCCATACACCTCGTTTACTGCCTCCTTGTGGATGTTCTGTTGGAGATCCCCATGAACATGAAGCATCCGAAGTGAGCGTCTTGCACCAAACACACAAGTTTTAAAGGAGACCTAAGCCTCTCAGGGTCTGAATGGTACCACTGGGTAGCTGCACACCTATAAAAATCCTTTCATAGTCACCTGGATACTCTGCAAAAATAGAACTGGGCTTCTCAGTCCTTTGGTTCATAATTCATCCTCATTTTAGTGCACCAGCCAGGACTTTGTATTCCCTTGTTATAAAAACCATATGTACAACTGCAAAAGCTGATCCCTTTTTCCATATTCTTTCAAGCTGAGTAGGGTTTTTTCTCTTATGCTAGAGCTTCTAATAGCTTTTGAAATACATATCTCCAGTAACTGAAGATGCTACTGATGACCTATGAACACCTGTGCAAAATGGATTTGCAAAGATGATGATGAGGTAGCTATTTATCAAGGTTATAACATTTGCCAGTTGATGACCTGCTGATGCATTCTGTGAAGGTAATGTGGAATTTATCCCTTGTCTATATAACTCCTACTGTGCAATTCTAAAAACCAAAATAAATAAAGCTAGACATATTTTGAAATCACCACAGTGGTTTTCATATTGTTTCAGCATGTCATTTTTTTTTGCAATTTTGGTAATAACCAACATGGTTATTTAACAAGGACAGTTTTGTAATGATAAGCTACATGCTTACACAGAGTCTTCTTTATAGCTAATGTCATTATTGGTTTAGTTTATGATATAGTCCACTAATTAAACTAATTCTGTCTACTTTTTGGAAGGCACTAATGAGACACGAATGACCACTTGTAAATAACTATTTTTATTGGATCTGGAAGGTACCTGAAGTAACTTTAAATAATTAAGAGGGAATAAAGTCTAAGCAAGTTCAGCTCAGATTGTTGGTTTTATCAGACTGAATTTGATAATGTTTATTCCCCTCTGTGCATCTCCCTCACGCTCCCCCACCCCCCACCCCCAAAAAAAAAAAAAAAAAAAAAAATTACCTGCTGGTAAAGTACAGTTTTCTGTGAATACAGAGAGGAGGACTCTAAATAAATAAGAGGAAATTAAGTCAGAAACAGGTCAGCTCATGTTCTTGTCTTATCAAAATCAAATTAATTTGGATAATGTGCTCTTCCTAGACGACCAGTGCTGTGCAGTCTGTGATTTGTCCTCTGAAGGAAGGATCACTAATAGGAGCCCATTAGGTCATTGCCAATCTGTTAGCAGAGAGATTCAGAGCTGGGCACTAACCTGAGCTGACACGAGAACAGCTGTGGGCCCTAACAAGTGGATTGCATGCACAGACCATCTTGAGCACAGACAAAACCACAGGCTTTATGTCTTTTTAATCAGATGGTACATGTAATTCTGGTATATATACTTCTAAGATGAAAGAAAACAGTAACAGTGCAGGTATGCAGGCACTTGGCTTAGGTACAAGATGAAAGCATAATTAAAATAAGGTAAAGCAGAAAAATTAATCTGCCCTATTTTTAATTTAAGAAAATTTAAACATTATGCTTCAAACCATAAAAATGGTTATTTGAACAGCATGTGTTACAGTCTGTTCACCAATTCACCAGTCCTTTATGAAATACTCAATATTATTATAATTATAATCTGAATGTTATTTTAATCTTTTCTATTCCCTTTTGTTGCATACATAAAGTTTCCTGATACTTGTATTTCTGTGCCTTATATCACAGGTGCTCATTTCACAACTTGCTGATCTCACCTCTGCTGTCTGCGCTACCAAAACAGTAAATAAGTCATGGGAGGCAAAGTCAAGTTCTGAGAGCTGTCAAATGGCAATCGTTGCCACAGAAACTACTCCTTACACTCTGCAGGTTCGGTGAGTTTAATTTCATTTCTTATGATCCGAAAAAGGTGGAATTCCTCTCCTGAAAAATGAAGAACCCTGAGCAACTGGAAAGTAAAAGAGAAGCAAACAACCCAGACACCTACCCCACCTTTTCATTAGACACAGGACCATCTGATCCCGTGGGGTACTGAGACTGATGATGTGGGATGTTTCAATTTTTGCTGCACAAGAGAAACAATTTTTTTTTTCCATCTGTTTCCCACATTTGGTGCATTGTTAGGTAGCCTTTTTGGAGGCTTAATTTGAAAACTGAATTCTTTTCCTAGTCCCTAGAACACAAGAGGACCAAATCATCAGATCCACAGGGCTCTCTAGAACACATTACACAGCCATCACCCCAAAGTAACTTTGGAAACCTCATTGTTTTGTAATAATTAATTTAGTAAAATCTTAAAATACCTTAAAGGAAATGACAGGTAAAAGAACACTTATTGCACTGAAGGAAGGCAGATGACAAAACAAAACCAGGCTTAAAATACAACGGAAATTAGGAGAGCACTTAATTCTTGTGGTGTGAGCAAGGAGAATTTGAAGTTTACATCATGCTCTTTTTCATGAAAATGAGAATACCCAACATCACACAGACTTACACTGTTTGGAGAAACAAGCCTGTGCTACAGAAAAATAAATAAATAAATAAATAAAAAAGTAAAAAAAAGTGAACAGGGTAAATGTAGAAGAAAAAAAATAAAGAGAGAATTATTTTTCACTGTGTCTCATATTCGATATTCTTAAATGAAACTCATTTCATCTTAGTACTCTACGAGGCTTTGCAGAAGTTCTGTGCTATAAAGTCTCCTGTGCAATCATAAAACATTCAAGTTAAACATATACTGGAGAAAATAACAAACAAAGATATTAGGTGCTGCAAATGCCTAAAACCATTTTTCTTCTTACTGTGCAACTGTGCTTTCCTCTTCTTGTTTCTTATGATGATGAATTTTACTGCAATGATTATGGACATCCTTTCAGGGGAAATGACTGGTTTTAATGAAGGGGAAAAAAAGGTCTCTATTTTAAATACTAAAAGTCAGGTATTTTTAATAAATGGCAAGTAACTTTCTTTTAAAAAATGTTTTCTGTTTTTACACAAATTGTTGAGATTTGCAAATTCTTTCATTACAGTGCACTTATTTTAATAGAGACTGAGTGTACCCTCAGCAAGTTTGCCGATGATACCAAACTGGGAGGAAGGGCCAACACATGAGAAGGCTGTGCTGTCATTCAGCAAGACCTGGACAGTCTGGAGGACTGGGCAGAGAAGAACATGATGAAGTTCAACAAGGGCAAGTATAGGGTCCTGCACCTGGGAGGCATAACCCCAGGCACCAGTACAGGTTAGGAGTGGACTTGCTGGAAAGAAGCACTGCAGAGAAGGACTTGGGAGTTCGGGTCAAGAACAGGTTGACCATCAGTCAACAATGTGCCTTTGTGGCCAAGAAGGCAAATCATATCCTGGGGTGCATTAAGGACAGTGTGACCAGCAGGTTGAAGGAGGTTCTCCTTTCCCTCTACTCTGCCCTGGTAAGGCCACATCTGGAGTACTGCATCCAGTTCTGAGCTCCCCAGTTTAAGAAGGACAAGGAATTACTGAGGGGAGTCCAGTAGAGAGCTACAAAGATTAGGGGCCTAGAGCACCTTTCTTATAAGGAGAGACTGAAAGAGCTGACTCTTTTCAGCCTGCAGAAGAGAAGGCTGAGAGGGGATCTCATCAATGTTTATAAATATCTCCAGGGTGAGTGTCAAGAGGATGGGACCAAGCTCCTTTCAGTGCTATCCAAAGATAGGATGAGAGGCAGCAGGCACAGACTGAAGCATAGAAGGTTTCATCTGAATATGAGGAGAAAATTTACTTTGAGGGTGCTGGAGCACTGGAACAGGCTGCCCAGAGAGGTTGTGGAGTCTCCTGCTTTGGAGACATCCAAAACCTGCCTGGACACATTCCCGTACAATGTTTCAGGTGTACCTGCTTTAGCAGGTGGGTTGGACTGGATGATCTCCAGAGGTCCCTTCCAACCCCAACCATTCTGCGATTCTGTAATCTTCCTGCAATAACCAATGCTCATGGAACACACACAACCATCATATAGATCTAAGTTGAATCTTTGATTCTTTAACCAAGTTTTTAAACAAAGGTAACAGTTGTTCTACATTTTGTGATTATTTTGTCAATCAAAAACCAAGAAGAGTATTAAAGCAAAATCATGGAGTGGCTTCTTAGTCTTCTTGCTGGCAAAAATCTAGCTTAAAAGATTTACGTTGTGTGGGTGTGTGCATGTTTGCCTGTGTTTGTGCATGTTTCTGTGTGCACGTCTGTGTGTGTCTGTGCATGTGCATGCATGAATGTGTGCATAAGCGTCTGCATGCGTTTGTGCGTGCATGTGTGTCTGTGCATGTTTGTCTGCCTGCATGTGTGTGCATGTGTCTGTGTGCATGTGTGCATGGTTGTGTGTGCCTCTGTGTGTGAGTGTGTGTGTATGTGCAAGTGTGTGCATGAACGTGCGCATGTGTATATGGACGTGAATGTGTATGTTTCATTTTTGGCATTATCCTGCTTCTGAACTGCCCTTAAGTGACCATGGAGGTTAGACTCTAAATTAGAGGATTGAAATACTCTTCTCAGCTTACAGCTCCATGGGTGCTTCACTATTGCACCCTAACTCCAACCTGAGGCATGATCTGTGCTTAAACTTGCTCTTTCTTATGCCTGACATGGAAGGCACTGTGATGCCTGGGCCGGTCTGGGTGGGTCTTCGGTCTGGATGATTAGGACATGAGGAATTGTGGGGTGCATGACAGAGTACATATCCTCCCAAGCTTAGAAAACTGAATACATGAGCAAAAAAAAAAATCAGTTTGAGTGTTTCTACGTGTAATAATTACAAGCATCTTGTCCTCTGCCTTACTCCCTGCTTTGGGCTCTAAAAAGGAAGAAGGATCTGATCCTCATCACTCAGGGAAAAAAACACTGTATTGTGTTCTATGAATATTTTTTAAAGCAGGTTTTTCATTAACTTTACATTTCTCTCAGTCTACACAACTTTAGGCAGCCAAATGGATGACATTTTACACAACTCAAAAAATAATTGGCTCCTTTTGATTAGAGAAATTGTGTACAAAACCCAGGGTTCCTATTGTAGTTAGCTTACTGTTCATTGCTCTTGACATTCAGTTTATTAAATTTTTAAGTAAGGCTTCCCAAAAATAATAAGTTGAGAACTGGATTTGTTAGACCTTCATATACTGCAGGATTCAATGGGCTTTCTAATGGATTTATACTGATTTCCCATTAACTATCAAAACCAGTAGTGGGAATAATTGTTAGAGCATAAACTAATATAAATAACTGCTTTAAATACTCCCCACTCTTCCTGGAATAGCAGACATACAAAACAGCAGGATGTTAGGAAATTGTAAATAAAAAGCATTAAAAAAAAAAAAAATCTTTTATACTCCATCCAGCTTTATACTAAAATTTGCAATCAATATCTATTATACCCTATATATTTGATGGAAACATGCCTGGACAGATGTTTCATTATTCGTTTGTTATAAAGTTAATAATACATTCAGAATGAAGACATATTTTTGCATTAAGTTTAAAGACATCTCAAAATGAGGACCAAGTCTTTCACACTGCTTCTTTGAGTTGTTCCACAGGAACAGAAAAAACCCTTTATCAATGTATTCTGGGATGATCAAAGAGGCAGAAGTTTGCCCTTCATAACCCCTTTGCCCTCTTGTCCCCTTCAAAGGAGAGAAGAAATAAGGAATGGGACACTTGACCTTTAGCCCTTGCTCCTGCAGAGCCAAAACTTACTAATAAAGAGACTTGTAAATAACCAGGGAATCCTCTTCAATAAAAAGTCAGATACCCGAGGGAGGGGAGGCAACCATCCTAGTGAGACCAGGAGTTTCATGCTTACTCATTGCTTAAACTGGTCTTGCCAGAAGACCACTCTTCTTTCTTTGCAAAGGAAAAGGGACCAAATGATATGTGATTCATCTGATCTCAAATGTCTGAAAGATAGATATTTTTCTCTGAGCCATTTGTCTAATTCAAGCCCGTTCAAATATACAACAAAGAAAAGTGGGCATGACCAAGGGATGGAGAGTATCAGCTGAAGATACCTGTTGTAAATGAATAGAATGAATATTCCTCTGAACCTTCCTGTGTCTTTTAATTAACAGTACAGGGTCCTAACTTTGGGTCATGACTTAACTGCATGCAAAATTATATTAACATAGAGTTAGATGACACTAAGATTGGTTGAAGGAATGGGAGTTAAACTTGGAAAACTGGAATGAAAGAAATTTTAGAGAATTTGTTTTAAAAAAGGAATTATTTTCAGTAGAAGCCAAGCCATACCTGTTCTGTTTCTGCTGTACTGAATACACATTTTAAACCTGGCAATTACACTAAAAAGCATATTTCATTCAGCCACTGATTCAATAAATCATAAAAAACAATTGACTGTCAAAGTAAAAATTTTTTTAAGAATGGTAGATTTGCTAGGTTAACAAGAACTGGATAGCTCCTATAATATGGCATATCCTTGAAATCCTAAATTGTATACTGAAGGACAAACCTTGGTATCAGAAAATTCCTGGAGACAGTGCATTAACTCAGTTAGTCTTTCTGCCTAGTTCACATAGGGAAAAGAAGAAAAATAATGATAACGAGTTATTTTTTAGCTCTGGCTTCTGTCAGTCAGCCCTTCATTCTGCATCTCAGCAAGCACTTTCCAGTGTGTGTTGCTATTAGTTATCTTGCATGTCTATACATGAGGATTAATACACCATTCTATTAGAAAAATATAAAGCCTGTAGTTTTGTCTGTGCTCGAGATGGTCTGTGCATGCAATCCACTTGTTAGGGCCCACAGCTGTTCTCGTGTCAGCTCAGGTTAGTGCCCAGCTCTGAATCTCTCTGCTAACAGATTGGCAATGACCTAATGGGCTCCTGTTAGTGATCCTTCCTTCAGAGGACAAATCACAGACTGCACAGCACTGGTCGTCTAGCAAGAACACATTATCCAAATTAATTTGATTTTGATAAGACAGGAACATGAGCTGACCTGTTTCTGACTTAATTTCCTCTTGTTTATTTAGAGCCCTCCTCACTGTATCCACAGAAAACTATCTTTAACCAGCAGGAAATACAAAAAGTAGAACATCTTATACAATCATTTTTTATTGTAGCAAATCTAGATGTTTTATTCTGAAAAGAACAAACATGCATTTTTTAGTGCTTGATGTTACCATCCTGTATCTGCCATAACACATATCAATATTTTGGAAGCATTTTCATGTTCTGCATACCAATTTTTGCCAAACAAGTGCTTTGAAATATTAGTTCTAAGACAAATATGACACTTAGCATCTACTATATGAATATATATTGAAAGTTTTCTATTACCATATCAAATGAGCCAAAGGAATAGAAATAAATTAAACCTCATTGTATTAATGTTAGCATTAGTAATAATTTTACATTTCAAAGTGTAAATGGGGCAGATTAGTATTCTTTCATATATATATCCAAGTTTTTGGAAAAGGTGGGGAAGTACAATTGCTCTCCCTTCACAAACATGGAAACCAAGGTCTGCACAGGGCATTACTGAGCATTTTGTGGGGGTGACATGCAAACTGCAAAGTGCTACTTTGGATAGCTGGGTAGACTTTGTGTGTTCAGCCTGGAAGCACAAAGGCTGGAGAAGGAAAGAGCAGAGAGAGATCTGCTGAGTCACGACTAGCAAGAAAGAAGTGGATGGAGATCAATGGTACATGGTCCCTTTCAAAGCAAGGACCAAGTCCCATAACAAAGAGCTGTGAGAGAGTGATATCCAGAAGAGGTGGAGGTACAGGTGGTATGGATGCATATTTCACATGGGTTCTGTGGAAACTGGATGTGCACCTGGAACATAGTTTTCTCTCTAAGTGTCCATAACTACTGCTGGAAAATAATACTAGGCTGGATAAACCCTTCTTCAGAATCAATGTAGTTTTTGTGGTATATTTGTCTGATACTTAACCAAATGGTAATATTTTACAGATAAGAAAATAATTACATTGCAGGACAATGGAATTTCAAGTTCTAGGTAACTTTTTAGCAGCAACTAAAATTAAAATCTACGTGTGTTGACAAACCACAATCAATGTGTATTGAAATGAAATCATTCAAAAGAAGCAACAAAAATTAATATAACCAAGTTTTCAAGATCATGCATTTTAAATATGGAATTATTGTTAAAACTGATTGCTGAGGTTTAATAATGATACTGAAGATAAGAACAGCTTCTTGGTAATTATTCAAAAATGCATACATTATAAATGAATTTTTCTTGTTAGTTTATTAAACATGGAAGGTCTGTTCAAGCATTTAATTGGCTTTAAAAGAAACAGCTATGCAGAAATTCATTAAGTATTAGTTAATTACCAAACAAGGTAATTGGCACTTAATAACTATTTTGACTGATATCTTTGCTGGCCTACTTCTTACTCACTATTTCATGAATGTATTTCATATACAGGATTATGGCTGGATTTTTAGAATACAGCTGTTTCCCTAAGAAACTGCAGTGATCTGTCATCTGTGAACAGGAACTACAGAAGCATGAGGAGATCTAACGTTCGTACTGAAAAAACACAGTGAAAGGAGACATGTACTCATCTCTAAATGAGGGTGACTGTTCCCAGGGTGCAGCCGGCAGTTGGGGCATTTGGAGGGAGGAAGGCAGAGCTAATTGATTAGCAACCTAACATGGCACAACTTTTGGCTCTCAGTCTGTAGCACAGGTATTATTTGCAAGGGAGTGTCCCCACTCCATGACTTAAACAAAGTCCCTTCTCTGTGAAAACTGGCACAGCTTCCAGCTTACAAGTTAAATGTGACACCCAAATCAAGTTCTCAGAGGATGAATGTCAGTAGCAGGAGGAATAGTACATATCCCTGTATTTCTTCAGCCTAAAGATAAAGTTGATCTTTCCTTACACAGCCTTGCCATACTGGTACATTCCTGGGCGTGAACAAGGGCATCCACTACCTGTGGAAGTGAGCACTGACACACTTTGTGAGGGATTTTGCAGCTTAAGATTCAGGTCAGGCTTCAGCCATCCCCATCCTGCTGAGATTCTGCCTTATGTTTTGAAGTCCTTTTGCGAAACTGGCTCTGTATAACCCATTAACTTTTTCCCAGAATAATTACAAAAATTACCAAAAAATGTAACCCCATATCAGAATTGTCTTGGACAGTCGTATTATTTGCAAATTCACTTTAAAGTACTTTTGAAAAGCAGTCACCTTCCAAAGTAGTGTGCAAACAGTTGATCCAGGGGCATTATATTAATAAACAGAAAAAGAATTGTATAGAAATTGTACCTGATTGGTGCCAACATTACAGATATTTCAATCTGATAAAAAAGCTACTCCAAATCTTGTCTGAATTTCTTTTTGCTTGTAAAGAAACAAAATATTCTGCTTTTTAGGCCATTTATTCTGTCGTACAGCTCACACTAAAAAGGTATAAACCATAATGAGATCACTTAATACTGCTATAGTTAGTTGAAAATATCAGAATACTTTTGTACCTTGTTTATTGTTTGACATTAATGTCAGTCCCATGACCATATCCTCAATAAGATTGGACAGAACCATTTCTTTTTCTGATTTTTTTGTATAATAGAGCATTTCAAAATAGCAACAATACACTCAGACTAAAATATTGCAAGATTATTAGAGTGTGATTACGGTCATTTGGCTTAGTGCCAGCTAACACCACCTGAGGTGTGGTATAATTGCCCAAAACTGCAACGCCTGTCATGTTTTATTTGTTAAGGGTCTATCAACATGATCACTATTAATCCTAATTAACAAGGATAGAAAAGTAAATACTCCTGTTAATATGTATGAATACATGTAGGTATACTTATGCATAAGGTGTGTGTGGTGTACATAATATTTACGTGTACATATACAGACTTTGTTTCTGTATGTAATGCATCTATTATTCTATGATACTCGTAATGTATACCATACATAAAACTATGCATAAAATATATTGTAAAATATGTATAGATATAAAGAGATTTTTCATATACCTATACATACACATCTTTTGTTTATAACATAAATATTATTATTTTAATAATATTATTTTTCCTATTTATGTCTCTGTATAAACTTCAGGCTGTTTGTACCTCTGTAGAAATAGGAACTTCATTAATGCCATGTTAGAATTCCATAGCTAGGTATTCTGTCAATTTATGTGTTGAATGCTCATTAAACATAATCTTCAGCAGTAAAATATTTTTTACTAAAATGTGCACAATGGAATTCATTTTGAATTACCTACTACTGTAATGACTAATTAATTTGGAAATAGAATGTAAAGTACCACAAATATAATATCAATACAATGTTAAACATCTGATTAATGGAAAAATAAAACATATGTTTACATATTTGTTCCTTTTCAGTAGCATACCATATTCTCAAGTATCAGATTATCAAGAGAGGCATAATGAACTGCAGACAAAATAAAGATGCAAGGAGGAATAATAATGCATCAAAGAATTGCAGAACCTGGAGCAGGAGAAAAGAGGACTGTTTTGGAGTTGAGACTGCAACTCTGAGATGTGAACAATATTTAGAGTGACTTGTGTCAGGTAGGGCTCAAACTTTCCTACTACACAGGAACTGAGATGTGAGGATACATTAATTTAATTTAATGAGTATTTGCTTGAAAACTATTATTTTGGGCATACTCAGAGAACAAGGAGTGTCCTTTTAACCGGATCATCTATGTTATTGCACTCATTTTTCTATCACACAAAAGTCAACACCTCATCCCCCTTGTGACAATTGAGAACTGAAAAATATCATCTTTGATAGAAAAACTAGTTGATCCTAAATACCAAAGTAAGTTATATCAGAATAAAGGTATCTAATGACTTATCAGAAGGTCCCATATGTTTGGAAATATCGTTTGTATTCAGCAAGGAGCTATTTGTATGCACGGTGTCCTGCTGGCCAACCCATTTGGACTATTCTACATCATTTCAGCAAGATAAACAGTTTGTCCAGACAAGCTAGCTACAATATTGAGTCACTGACAGTCTCGTAGATAACAAACAAAATAAAACAGCTCCCTATAATTCCTTCTGCACAACTATGGTAGCATTTATCAAAGCCTGTGCTACAGGGGTGTGATTGTAGGTACCGATTTCTTCACCTGGGACGCAGACTCTGGCAGTGCTTCATCATTTATGCCACAGCGACTGAATTATCCTGACCCATCAGGACAAGGCAATTCGAAACACAGATAAAAATGGCTTTCCACCTATCAATTAAAAGTATAGGTCATGCAATTTTCAGCTCAGTGTGTTGTATCCTGAGACATATACTAAAAGGTGTTTTTTTGGTAAATTGACTTTGTATATGTTGCCCTTTAAAGCCTATATTATTGAGTGAGGAATAAACAAGTGCATTTAGGTCTAGGCTATTAAATAAACCTCTGTAGGTGATAAGCATTCACACACTGCTGAATTTGTTTGCATGAGTTTATCCAAATCCTGCCTGGAATTCAAATTAATTAATATGGTTTAAATGGAATTCAAATTCACAGACTCAAAGATACAGAGAAGTTCTCTTGTACTACAGAAAGTCAGATATCCAGAATGCCTCATTTAGAGATGGCTGATTTAATTTTTAATACTTTTGATCTCTGACAGACCATGTACATGGCAGCTGAACTTGAGCCATAAGCGCAGTGCTGTCTTGAGACCACATAGGGAGCTTGCCCTCATCATGTATCACTTCAAAACCATCTCTCTGAATGCCATACCAGCCCCACAATGTTGTGGTTGATACCCAGAGGCCAGATAGTCCAGATGACAGTGAATAACCTTGATTACCGTGAATAATCTGGCCTACTTGGATGGGGTGCATCACTAAGCTTTTCAAAACAGAAGGTGGTGTGGAGCGTGCAATGGAGGGATTGAAAAAAAAAGTGTACATGGGTCGGTAACACATCACAAGCACAGGAACATTTGGATTGATGGATTAGGATTGGTGACACATGTTAAAAGGATTGTTCTTTTTCCCAGTCTTCTTTTCAAGAAGACTCAAATGAGTTATGTTAGGAAGGTGAGCCTAAATGATTGAAGAGAAATACCTATATGAGAGCATGTTGTTATTTTCATGAAAATATATTTTATTTTTACTAAGCAGAACTACAGAAAACAAACTTTTCATCTGTTGCTTCTATGCTTTTTACACTTTACTGAGCAGATTATTTGTGCTGCCTCAGGAGTGTCAAGCTGAAACACGACAGAAAGCTGATCTCCTATTTATTTGAATGTACCTTTTAAAGTCTGGGGCTGCATTAAAGATTCTTGACACCAGCAACACTGAATATTTTCGTGCTGTTTACAGCCTGAACTGGAACAGGCAGATTCAGTGTTAACAACTATTAGCATGGGAAAAGGGAAAGAATTTGAATCAAAGAGCAGATGTTGGCTGATGAAAGAGCTGCAGGTAATAAAAAGACATATACAGAAAAAGACATTGTTTTTCAGGAAGCACTATTACTCAATTTTACAAACCTTATTCATACCAGCTAGTTGTATTTTTCTCTTCTGGGAGACACTGAAATTGTTTGACAGCACACATTTGGTTAAAAAATTTTGAACCACACAAGCTATGAGAGTTCATGTTTATACCCTTTACTTTTGAGGACAAAATCCCCCCAAACAATTGGAAAACACACCTCCCCCACTGCCCCCCAACCAGCATTCTGTCCCCCCCCGCCTCTCCCACCAAACTAAAAGCAGCTTCTAAACAAGCAATGAGCAAATGACTTTGTGGGATTATGAAACTGCTGTTACTCCAAGAAGAATGGGTGTATAATACAGTGGCAGATGAGATCCTCAGATTTTTTTACATTGACATTTACATTCTCCCCTCTGCCCCACAGAGTTTTCTATGCCTCTGTAAGAGGTGAAGGGCCACTCCAGGAGCATGTGCTGCTTTTCCCCTGAAACACCTGCTGAGTCTCCAGTGCACATCCGCAACTCTTTATAGCTGGTGTTTTATTTTTAAGAGGCTTTAAAAGGCCTTTAAAATTATCATGTGTGCAAAACAATGCTTTATTTCACCATTACTGTCCTTCTTATGGTAGCTATTCAATATGATACAGTATGGGATCATTTTGGTCTTCTTATATAATAGCATAAAATACTTCAGCAAGAAGTATGTGACCAACAAGAGCCCACACACTGTCTGGTGGATTAAGCGTAGTTTAAACAGCAGTGACCCCTAACTTACTGTGATTTATATGAGAAGTATTACTTTGCCTGGTTTAGAAAGTGCACAGGACAGCTTCCTCACCTGATGATAAAGTTACTCCAGTACTTTCTCCTAGTTCACGTTGGCCATGGACAGTCACTGGAAGCCACTGGAGCAGGTGCTGGAGTGTCACTTGGACACACTTGCAGATATTTCCTTCTGCCAGTACATGTCATGGTCCATGAAAGGAAGGAATTTCAGACATGGTGAATACATCCTTTACCCTGGATGGGAAAACAAAGAAGTGCTATGTTTTATTTTGTTTTGTTTTCTCAACATGACTAACACCTTGCTCCTAACTCAGAAGTGCCATAAAATTTCTGCCCTGTAAACCTGAACAAATTCCTACTGTGCTTGCAAATTACATCCATTAATAAGACTACCCCCTTTTTTAGTCTGTTGTGCTGTATTTTAGATTCATCCAGACACAAAAGTCAAGAAATATCTACTGGGACTTGTATTGTAAGGAAATAAAAAATAACATGACAGAGGATGATCAGAACATTAAATTTAAGGTTGAAGAGTATTTTTGTGCCACTTCCATTTTTTAAAAAAGGGCTAATTTTATGTCCACTTGAGGAACAGTATCAGATTTTTAAACATCAACCTTGATAATGGAAAGTACATCATTTGAGCTAAAACATAGAAGAAAAATCAACTGCATGAACTAGTTGTTATATCTTACAGCCAAATGGGTGGTTATAATACAGCCAAGACAAATAAATTGTAGCATGCTTTTACTGAAAATGCAAATTTTCAAAACATATAAATCTGTTCTCAAATACATCGAAATTTATAAATTAATAATATAGCATATATGTTCAGTATAGTCTTTTCGCATTGCAACTGAAGTATACATCTGGCAAATTGCAAACCAAATAATGAATAAAAAGGCAATATGCTATCAGGTTTGGAAGCCTTTAGTCATGCATAGTACCTCTCAATGCTGAATGTGTCACAAATACCAGAGTGCCAGTAAAGTGCTACTAAGACAGGGAGAGGAAATCTGTCTTTCATTTTTATATCAACTCTATACTGCCAAAAAAATAATTCCTTCTGTATTATAGTGCATCTTACTCATGACCCAAAGCTGTCAAAACTCTCCTTCAAGTAGAATAGATCTCTCTGTTTAAAACAACTGCTCCCTCACCCCCCCAACTTAGAGCTACCAATCAGAACATATAATCTTGACATACGTAAACTAATTTTTCAAATAAAAATCTCCAAAGGTTTGGGTGGCAGACTTTGTCATCCTTATCCACATTGAGTAATGCAGTATACTTTGAGTGGGCTAACTCAGTCAATACACACTCAGAGATTGAGCAATTCATTATAAGGCTATCAGCACCTGGCCGTAGGTGAGTAGTGTAATAAGTATCCTACTTCGGTATTTTTCCACACTTTTTCCAGTCCACTGAAACTCTCCATTTTTCTTTTCAAGAAAGAAGAAAATCCAGAAAGTGGATTTTTCTAAAGTATATAATTTTCATAGACGCTTTTTCCCTAAATCAGGTCTTAAATTTATAAGGCTACACAGCCTGGAAATATCTTGAGGTAATACACAATGGATGTGTGAAGAAGAGAATACGAATAAAGAAATATGAATGGTTAGGAGTATAAAAGTCTGAGAGGCAAAGAATGGTTTTCATTCAGTGTGATCAGCCAGGCACAAAGCCTGATACAGTATGAATGGGCGTGAGTGAAGCAGTATAAATGGAAGTCAATATGACTATCAACAGAAGATTAGGAATGTGTAAGGCAGAGTATGACAGGGTATTTATAAGCATGTCAGATTGCAGATTATGATGAGAAAGGAATTTAAACTTTTCTAATACAAAAAGCAAACACATTCTGCTTCCTCAGAATATAAAGCTCCATTTTATGAACAAGCTCTTTACCCTAAGTCAGAAGTGTGCAGGAAATATGAAAAATACTTGTAGGTATGCGTGACTCTCCAACACATGTTTCATATGCAACATGTGGATGTTAGGTAGATTTTTGAAAAACATCATTTAATATGAACGATTGTATGTGAATGATACAGTCTATGAAACAATTACATGCATAAAATTTCTCTTTTTTTAACAGTGGTAAAAATAAAAGAATAAACAGGCTCATTAAGAAAAGTGTAATTGCAGATGTATTTTTAGTCTATTAAAGAGTTTAACATCAGTTTCTAACACTCATTACAAGTTTCATGATTCTTGGTCTTACCAGGACAGAATTAGATGTCCTGTGTGTCCAGTCACCTAGAAAAGTGTTTCTGTATTAAATTGATAGTGTTCAGAGATTACTTCAACAAAAATCTGAAACTGTGAAGCTTGCTTACCCCAGGGCGTGAAGGGGTTCCTCTCTTTTAAGCACCATGGATATCTTGACATTTTGGGTAGACTGTGCATCAAACATACATGTGGTCTCTGACCTTTTAAGGGGAAAAAACCAAACAAACAACAAAACAAAAAACCACAAAAACGCATATCTTCAGTGTGTGGGAAGAGGCTTCTGATATTATACATGTAGATACCACATGTATAATATCAGAATTGGAGTAAATAGAGTTCCTTGTACTTTTGGAGACTAATTAAACAGGTTGTTTTATCACTCCTGAGCTTTAGTGAATATCCAGTAGGTAAGATTACAGAGACTTTGGACCAGAAAGCTACTATGTAATACCACTTACAAAGGTATTATTATTACTTTATTATGAATCATACCAGAAAAATCAATACTCTTCAGTCTAATTTTATACAGGCATACAGGTATATATGTGTGCATAGTTGCCTTATGTTAACTTACTTTAACAGTTAATAATTAGAGGATACAATTGATATCTCTACTTTTAACTGTTCAGCTGTGGTAGGAATTTTTGTAACCATTCATATCCACTGTACAATAACTCTCAATTTCTCCTTCTGTCTTCTGTAAGTACCTAAAACTTTGGACAGAAGTGTGTCTTAGCTCTATTACCTACTCTGTTTAGAACAGAAATAGAATATAAGGAAAATGCGGTGTACTTTGATCATATTTTGATTAGTATGAATAACAGGAGTTTCCATCTGTGTTTGGGAAGCATGAGTAAAATGAGGTTGCCTTTCTTTTCTCTAAAAGGATTGTTAGTACACCCACCTTCCTACCTAATGTCCTTCTGAAGAACAACCTATCTTATTCACAAAGACAGAAAACCTAGAAAAATAAATTAAGATTTAGAATTTTAACTTGTGATCAATTTAGGAAACTTGATGCCAGCTGAATTTCTATTTGATATTCACATTACCTTGAAGGTGCAAAGAAATAAAAGCCACAACATCAATAACACAAAACTAATGTATATGTCAACTTCAATATTGTACCTGTACTACTGGAATTCTTGGTTCAATACAATCTCTCTGTGTTTAACCATGATATAAGCCTTAATATGGGAGCTAACTTTTCACAGAATATCTGAAGACTGGTGCATCATTTATCTTAATCACTTAGATAGGCTCTATGCTAAAGATTGAGATAAAGTTTTGTAAGGCAAGAAGAGGTTGGTCTAGAGCTGTCATTCTTTGCTATGAATTATCTCTACTGTTTGTGTCCCAGGTCCTCAAATTGACATAAAGACCTACTAGACATGGAAGATGAGTTTCCTCTGGTTTCCCCTGTGACTGTGGCCTATATTCCTCCTTTGTGACCTTTAAAACTGGTGGGTGGTTGTGCTTCTAATACTGAAGAACATGGGTGCTCAAGAAGAAAAAAAAAAAAAATAGCAGCACAGTATCTACCCTACCCATAGTGGCCTGTGAAAGTGAACAGCTATAGGTATTTAAAATTTTATTTTTATCCTTTCTACAAATGGAGAAATGCTCTTTTCTCAAGTATTTCTTTTGCCAAATGCATATCCTTACCCAAAGATCAGAAAGATCAGTGTGAATTTTTCCATGTGTATTTTAGCTGCATGGGATATAAATTGATACGAGCAGATCAACAGTTTCTGTGTATCTGTCTATCTATATAGAGATGCATTCTGAGGCAGAAATTTCCATGTTCTCTTGAATGTTAATTTTTCAATTAAGTTTGATGTTATGAGTGTTTAAAACAGATCAACTGTTGAAAAGCTCTGTTTCCTAGTTCTGTGATTGTCAATGGTTATTGCCTCTTCCCACTAAGGCCCATAGAGGCCATCATGATATCATGATTTCTTTTCTGTTTTAAAGTCTGTCCTCTGATGTACTGAAAAGAAAATAGTGTTCTCAATAATTTTCTACAGGATTTTACTGTTCAGTTTTCTCAGTTACTCACTGGGGAAAGTGGGGATCTTTGCCAGAGAGAATCCTCCTTGTCCTTCTTCATCTGTCAGATTCCAGGGGTAAATGCATTTTCTGAAGCAGACGTTGCTTATGAAACAGATTGGATGATTTTTAAAAGCAGACTTTTTTATTACACAATCATCAAGCCCAGAACTGACGTGAATTCCATTCTTTTCAAAATTATGGGGAAATGCTCAGTGCTCTTTGCTCTTAAAATTATTTGGCATTCTATTTTATTATTCTCTATTAGTGTACAGAGGTTTCTGACACAATACTAAGCATGAGAAAGTTTCTTTAAAAAGGTAAATAAGTTCAATACCGGCTGCCAATCAGAATGGTATTATTTACTTTTGATAAATTATTTTATTGCAAAACTATTTGTCTTGCTGAGGTTCATTTAGAACATTCGAGAAAGGCCTTCAACTGAAAATACAAGACAAATTTTCTTATACTTCAAATAGTCCCCTACATGTTCAGACATGATATTCTTATTACTAAGATAAATGTCACTGATTACAGCAAAAAAGTAAAACTCAAGTGGGTATTATGACTTCACAGCAATAGACCCCCAACCTGGACACATATGTTGGCTCAGAGATTTAGCTTTTACTGTCAAGGTTAAAAAGGTGAAACAAGAATATCTTCCAGATTAGGGTTAGACTAAGCATATTTGTAGTGGGTAGTTACAGGCAGTACAGGAATTCAGTAATTTGAACTGGATGCTTCTTTATGTGAAACACTGAGATATTCTTGATTCCCAGATCATAAATATTCACTGTTTAATTGCCTGGTAACAACTTTGATACAATTAAGAGGTCTTTAGAGTAAAATAACTTGGCATTGTGGGGAAAAAAAAATATAAAGCGTCAAAAATTCAATCTCACAAGCAGCCTGTTTGCTTTCTGGATTATTTTTTGCAGTTAAATTCACACAGTGTATTTTTGGATTTTATTTGCTGGCTTCAGGCTGTAAAATATGTTATAATATGTGTGTGCATGTGTCTGTGCACCTGTGTGTAAACCAGAAACCAACAATAATAACGTGCCTGCTTTTTCTTTTCTTAAGTTATATGGACATACTGTAATTTATGTTCTTCCCTTTTGACGCTGTAATCTTTTCATAGTGCATGTCACATGCACTTTAATTCTTCTTCTCCTCTGTATTTTTGATTTAATTGCTATAATCAGTGCAAATACTTCCTCATTTACATGCATTTCCCTCTGTGCGAGCATATGCATACAGATCTACAGAAAATAGTTTCTCCAAATGCATTTCAAATCACCAGAGTGAAATATCTAATAGCAAGTGACACAACTAAAACAACAACAAAAAAAATAAAGCCAGAGTCTTACCTTGTCAAGATAGACAAAAAGCAGGATTGAAAGCACTGCACAGTAACGTTTTGCATTTTCTGGAACAAAAGAAGTGAGTGACTTTGCATATGCGTGAATGGTTTTTCAGTTTTATTTTATTATTATTGTTTTCTTGATAGTGTTCAACAAGGAAATAGCTGAGCACATCAGCAGCTTTAATGTTCCTTCTCATTTCAGCTCACCTCTGAAGTAAAAATTTATGTTAATTCTGTGGGTGGGAATTGTCTTAATTTAGAAAACATCTATTATATGTGAACTTAATTAGATTGCATGCTGATGTAAAACTTCCTATGTTAAAATGAGCATATTTTCATCAATATTTCCATTACAATGTTGGATTTCTCTCTGATCATTTCAGTATGTCTACTTTTACAAAGATTTAATAACAAACATATAATCTTTGAAATATGAAGATGTAATTCCTATTGACATGATGGCTCAGTTTGGCACTAAAATTCAGTTACATTAGAAAAAAGGCTTTTCTCTGAGGTGTTTTAATGCTCAACATTTTTTTTTTTAATTATTTTTGGATTCAAAAACCATTTTGAAGTTTAAATAACTCTTCCAGATGTTGGCTCACATACCATGACCTTACACTGCTTTAGCCTACCTTTTATCTGCATAAAAAGTACTTAAAGTAGTCTGTGTATAAAAAAGCCTTTGCATTAATTAAGTGGTTACTGTCCTAATTCATAGATTTGCCAGCTCTCCAAATTCGTAGTGTGAGCTAATATATACACATATAGGAAAATTCTGCCCAAAAGAGGAGCTGAAAATCTGTCCCAGTAATCATCATGGAGTTCCACCACTGATTGACATTTCTGCATATCTATTTGCAATAAATGGGCTCTATTGCTGGCTTGTTTTATGTCCCAGCACTAAAAATACTCTCTTCTGCTTTTTTACTTTTGTGCTCCCCACCCCCCCCCCCCCAAATTGGTAATTCAGAATTCCAGGAATAAAGCTCAGGCAGCTTGCTGTCCAAATGTGACATAAAAAGTCTTAAGCTATTGCCACTGGACACCAGCATTTCATGTCATGACTTTTTAAATATTTATTACACATATCTGTCTTTCTGCAGGTAGCAGACTGTCTGCAAATTACCCTTACATTCTCCATAAATGTTTTAATTTTCCTAATTATTCAAGTAGCAGTTTTCCTAATTATTGAAGTAACATCTGGGCTTGTAACTCTACCATTCAGAAATGCCCTTCCATTATTTGAAAACTGTAGCACAGTTTGTAAGTTTGTATTTTTTGTCATACTGAAACATAAAATACATTTCAGCCAGTAAATTATTCGAATTCATGGAAAGTAATGAGTCTTTCAAACTTTGGACTTTGTATCACATTTGAATATGTATATTGGCTTTAGACTAGCAAATATGAAAAAAAACAATCAGATTTATTGCTGTCTAACAGACTTAACTCTTATTTTATTCTTCCAGATGAAGAAAAAAAAAAGTAGGAGAAAAATAAAAATAAAACCACTTCTTATATACATACTTGTCTGTATATCCTTGTTTGCATAGGAACGCTTCTCTTGGTATGCTAATACATCTATTCTTACATAAATAGTTCTTACCTAAACATTTATTTTAACAAAAAGCAGCTTCTCCAAAGTGCATGGAAAAGCAAAAGAAGTCTGGTACAAACATGACTGAATCAATTTGCTGGATTTAGCCATCATGTTTGTGAATACATTATTCCACTTATTGCCCAGTAGTAAACCAAAAATGAGACAAATCTTTTCCAAGTATACCTGCCTTACAATATAGATGTAGAGAAATCTTCTTCTAGATTGCCATAGAACAGTGGAAGAGAAATAAGAAAAAATAAATTATAACTCTTTGAAAAACAAAATAAAACAACACAACTGACCAGCCAACAAAGAACAACCTTAGAAAGCCTTTATATATTTTGAATAAAAGGTCAAATACCAGCTACTCACAGAAATCTTATCCCTTAATTTGTCCTGAGATTATGGTCATGGTTTTCAGAACCATACAATTCCACATTATGTCTCAAACTATTACTGGGACTACGGAAAATTGCACTATTTTCTTGGAAAGACATTACTGGCTTGGACCTGGCTTTCAACTGTGGAACTCAGCCCTGCTTTGAGGACTTGGAAAAACTGGATCATTTAGAAGAACCCATTCAAACAGTTAAGATACATGCTGTTGGGATAAATTCATTAGCTTCAACTGTGTTTGCTTTTATTTAGGTCTACACAGGGTAGGAATAAAACTCTTTGCATAATTTTTGAATGCATGTATAGTCCCTGTCACATAATTATAAATACCTGACACTCATAGAAAAAATTGCTAGAACCACTTCAAATAATTCATTATATAAAATATAGTCAAATTATCAGTCTCAAGAAAAAATTTAATTACAAAAGCTGCAAAATGTCACCTAATTCAGACTGAATATCTTAAAGGCTTTCCTGAACACAACCTGATAAGCAAGAACCAGAGAAAGTAATACACTTATTTTAGGAGTATACCAAACACACACTGTAACATTACAGTAGGTATCAGCAGGTGGCACTGTTACAAATATTTGATTTTTCTTAGGAATTTATAACACCTGGTTGATGGGAGTTGTGCAGAAGAAGGAAGAAACTTAGGTGGTTGCATATTAGTGTTAGTCCTTTTTATGTCTCCCTGTTCTGACAGTGAATACAACTGCAGAGGGTCTTGGGCCAGGGTGATGGGAGAGCAGAAATCTGTGACACTTTCATGTCTAGAGACATGTGAATATCCATAAGTACTTTTTAAATGTACAGTCTAATGGTGCTGCTAGAGAGATAAAACCGACTGCGAATGGCACTCTGTTGCTGTGCACTCTGACTGCAGGTGGTGCTACGACCTCTAGAGACAACCCTGTTCTTGGTTGATGTAATTGTTACTGAATTATGTCAATAGTATTGTGGCAATAGCTTCACTGTAGAATGCATCACAGTCTGTGGGCACAATCTAACAAGCCCCAGGGTACCGCATCTTGAACTGATTGGAAGAAATGATGGATTCACTGTCTTACCTCAGATGCAACCCTTTAAGCCAGGCTTACTACACCCTTGCAACCACTGCATCTTAATATGCACCGCAACCTCTTCCACTGTACTTTGTGAAGAGTCTGCTTCTTTAATGATCTCATAATGGCGACATCTGTGGCATTTACATCCCTTACAGCTGAGAAAGAAGATAACAGGTTTTATTTATGTCTTAGACAAATCTACAACTAAAAATGAGTAAGTAGGGACAGAATGAGTAAATAGCCCTGGGAGATGTGCGATAGACCAGATTCTGGGAAAAGCTCTCAGAAATACTTCAAAAATAAAAAAGGTATTGATTTGAAATT
Source organism: Columba livia (assembly GCF_036013475.1). Classification (NCBI taxonomy): domain Eukaryota; kingdom Metazoa; phylum Chordata; class Aves; order Columbiformes; family Columbidae; genus Columba; species Columba livia. The sequence continues at coordinate 62,727,124 of NC_088605.1, read as the reverse complement.
AATTAGTCACAGTCTCATACAAAACCCAGACTCACATTTTAGCGATGATGAACACTTTAATTATATCTAAAAAATGCCAGGATCCATTGGTAAGGTATTAATTCTGTTGTGGTTTAGGTTTGTTACGCATTTTTTATCGTTTTTTTGGTGTGTGCTTTTCTTCGTGTTTTTTTTTTTTGATTTTTTTTTTCCCCTATTATTTGCTGAGTGGTTTTATTTACCTTGTCTGGTTTATGCTTTTGAAGTGATACTATCAGAGGTTAGTGTCTCTTTCCATATATACCCGTGCTGCTTTTTCAGCATCAGCTGTCGTATGTCAATTTTTTCTTCAATAGTATGCTTCAGTATTGGAATAGTGGGAAAGAAAAAAAAAAAAAAAAACAGCAACAAGAAATCTAACACAGTTTTACAGGGTTATTTCACAGAAACCTGCTTATGCTTATTTACAGATTTTTCCTGCTTATGGCAATCCTGTTAATAGCAGACTCAGAACTTCAGCTCTGTGTAACATCACTAGATGTAGATTTGCTCTACCAGATTATTCCCAATCTAAAGCAGGTTAATTTCTAGGAGGTGCTTATGTCTGCTTTAAGCGTTAGAGACATGGTTATCCTCTGAGGTGTAGCCTGTAGGTCAAGGAAGATTAGCTTTTTACACTGATATGGTCTCTCAAGATGTACTTAGGTATAATCCCTGCTGAGGATACCGTGTGTCTCTTCAGTCTGACAGCAGCTAAAGGACTACCTAGCTGTGGCTGTAGGAGCCACTGTTACTGCCCTAAAAGAGAGTTTTAGTTCAGACTTTATATTAATGATACTGATGTATCATGATGAAACAGAAAGTAGCAGTGTGACCCCAGGCTGGTCAGAAAGCAGTTCTGTTTTGTTTTTTCTAGGACAGTAAATACATGAATGCAAGGAAAAATCATAGCAGATAACCTAGGAAGCAGGGCAGTGGAAAAGTACAGAGCAGCAGGAGTCATAAGTCACCTCCTCTTTATCACCCCACAGGCTCTTACTGATCAGGTCAGCAAAGAACTGAAAGCACAAAATCCCAATGAGTATATAAAGAGGATAGGACTTGAAAATAGCTGGTTTGCTGAACTCATTAGGTTAGGAGATTCTGGGATTTTGGTCACATTATCAAAGAAACAAACTGAAAGTACTCCAGAGGGGGCCTTAACAATGCTTTAGAAATACTGTGATCCATGAGAAAAACAAACAACTCCAAAATGCTGTCTTTGAACGATATCAGTTCTGGTCTCAGCAGTACCAAGAAGAGCAGATGCAAAAACATATAACAGAGCTGAGGCAAAGAGCACGAAACTGGGAATCAGAAAATACTGAGAATTACATGCTTAGAGATAAAACTCTGTTCACTGATAAATCACTTTGGTAAAGGTGTCTGAGGAAGACTGATTTGGAAGCGCAAAAAGAGGTAATCTGCAGAGCCGAAGTGCCACACAAGCAGAGATCAGGTCTGCACTGCATCTGGAAATCAGCACAGGCTCCTGCACTAACCACCCTGCAAAAGGGAGGACACAAAGGCCCCTGAGCCACAGCAGAAATCCCTCCACATCTCACACCTGAGTAGAGGCACTACCACCAGTCTGTGCAAATTTTCTGTCACAAATGCAGCATGTGTAACCACTATTCTTGCTTTTCAAAACAACAAACTTACCCCAGGGAAAAAGCCACAAATCCCTGGCTGAACTCAGATGTGACTAATCTCATCTGGTGGGCGTAATATCATAAAACAGGACAACCCTGACAGGACACGCAGAATGTGCTTCAAGAAATGTACTGAGGGTTCAAGTTAAGCACAGGAGCTGAGATTCAGTTTTTAAAACAGGCACTGTATCCTAGGCCAAACAAAGATACTGAATGAACTACCTGTGCTGTAATGTAGTCCTGGGAAACAGTTTGAAGTCAACTTAAAAAGGTAATGGCTGATGAAAGGCTGGTCTTTGACCCTTTGTCATGGAAGCACCCTGCAGGCCAGTGTAACTCATGCTTGAGTAAAGATTTAACACAAAGTAGACATCCCAATGCACGAATCATCACTGAATACTGATCACAAACATCCCAAATTCTTCAAGGAGTTAGCAGAATCCCTTAAGAAGTACCACGTATGTATCTGTATTCATCAATCATCCCTGTCATGCACAGCTGTAAAATTTACTGTTGCTGTGACAGAAAGCAGTAAAGGAAGCAAGTAGCAGCTAAGGAGACAAGGGAATATAGGCAAAACAAATATATTCAGTCCATAGGCTAACAGCATGACATCAGCCCCAAAGAGAAATGGTGAAATTTGGATATACCCAAGTTCCAGCAGTCTCAGAAAGCCTAAGCTGTGATAGCAAATGGTCAAAGCAACTGGTCTGCTAAAAGTAATCCTGGTAGAAAGGAAGGATACTGACAATTCAGATTAGATGAAGAATGATAGTAACTACACTTTCAGCACACCAGTTTCATTGCCTACCTTTTGGAATAAGGTCAGCTAGTGAAGTGTTTCAACAAAAGGACAAAGACAACTTGGAAAACTTACAGGCATGCAGAAGATAACTGATGACATAGTAATAATGGTATCAATTCCAATGAAACACTTATCAGTGCTGAAGACAGTGATGACAAGGGCTCATGCAGAAAATACTGAGTTTGGGGAAGATAAGATCCAACTTGTGATAAAACAAATCAACTACATTAGCTAAACAATTTCATCAGGAAAACAAACAAGAGAAGGGTAAAACTTTAACTGTATCATACATGAAACCTGCATAAGACAAAACACAAACCAAAACACTGAATAAGGTCCTTCCTTGGATACCTCACACTACAGATTTCCGGATGATTTCTACTTGCAGATGACATACCTCTGATTGCTCCCTTGCAGTATGAGACAGCAGGTGGTCATAGGCATAGGAAATGATGAGATGCTACAATAAATAATGCCAACTCTCTCCACTATCCTGTGTCAAATTCTGACACCCCAGCAAGTAAGACATCACTCACGCAGGTGCACAGAAAGGTAGGCAGAGTTTCTCCACTAAAAAAATTCGTATGTCACATTCAGACAGCTACCCTGCAGCGTAGCACAGAAGCAGGTGAACAGCACAAAGCCCAACTATAAGTGCTAATTTGCTAAACATCCCGAAAGAAAAATATCTGTTAATATAGGCATCATACAAGCTGTCAGTAGGAGCTGACAGAAAGAAGAAATGAATCTCACACTTAAAGATCACAATTTAACCAAATTGTTTCTGTGACACTTTAAATCCTTCCTCTGCACTAGGTGTTTTGCATTCAGCAATGTAATTTTAAAGAAGGGCTGGGTCTCTTCAGCTCTTCCTCCTCTTATAACTCTTCCATGAGGTTTCTACCTACTGATTGACTGCATTGAAGTCTGCTTTCTTGAAACTTATTTGAGAATTTAATACGGAAATAGATGAGCCCAACATTCAGGGTTAATCAGCAAGCTGCCAGGATTTCTGCGGTAGTCTGCTCACGCTGCAGGCCTCATGGGGAGATGCTGTTTGAGAGGTTGTTTAGGTACAGGCTTTTGACTGAAGAAAGGACAATGCCATATTGTGACAAACTCCTCTGTAAAATTAGCCACATATCGTTACCAGTGCGGTGGAGGCTCCCTTCAAAAGAAGAAAAATGTGCCTCAGAGGTTGTAAGTGATACCTTCAAACAGCTTTTGCTTTTCTTCCTACTCTCTAACATGATTTAAATGGTTTAAACTTTCTCACTACAGGTTCCTGATGGAAAGACTATGAAGTAGTTAAGAAAGCCTAACAGAAATATCAGAAAATTTTAGCAACCTCCTGTGCCTTAAGTTGTTCACTGGGGGAAGTTGCCTGGAGAAATGACAGAAACGTCATGCTGCAGCAGTTCAGGCAGAAGCAAGACATGAGTCCTAGCTTCTGAGGCAGATGTCACAAACATTTAAACAGCTGTCAGAACCAGCTCATGCTGTCATCAGGCCTGACCTTAAACCCAGTTTAGTTTTTAAATGTTAGGGGGAAAAAAGTGGAGGGAAAAAAGAAAAAACAAAACAACACAGTAAAGTTACACAGCTGCCTGAAATATTAAATGAAAGGACTGAACATCTGTTCACTTGCTTTTCAAACTTTAATGGTTTGGAGAGATATTCTGTTGTCTTAGATCTTTAAGAACATCTGAGTCCCATGCAGCTTCAGCACCTGTGAAAAATCCCCTTGCAAAACACGCATACACTTCAAAGCTTATTACTCCTGTTCTTTGCCAAACATATGTTGCCAAACACCACAACAGATTATTAATAATATTTAGGACCTACTTGACTTTTGTGTAGTGAATTTCCTGAGTGAGCTCCAAAACACTACTTAAGCATCAACAAGTTTGTAATGCATAAAGTCAGAAAGGGCCATGCTCAAAGAATCACTGGAGGAGAATAATTTAGTAGGATATAAGCAAAGTATTAGATTGATCCATTTTTGGTTTGCATTTGGTTGGTTGGTTGGTTTGGTTTTTGGGATTTTTGTGTGGTTTTGTTTGTTTATTTGTTTATTTTAGTTACTCCTTTGTTTTAATTTCAAAATTGAAACTAATTATTGTTTGCCAGAATAGGTATAGTGTATAATGAACTTGTAAGCTTCCTGCCACAGGATATTATTGACATAGCTAAAGTAATTATGAGTGGGTATGGGAGGGAAATATTAGGCATTTATATGACTAAGAATAGCTTCCACAGTTAAACTATATGATCTGTATTTATATCAGCCATCCAAGACCTGTGTTCCAGGACATGGCATGTGAAACAGAGAGCAGACAAATCTGTAGTAGAAACATCACTGTAATTTTAGAACTGGCCATTTGCAGAATGCTTCTGGGACCAAATATATAGCACAAAGTTATACTTTGCATATTTTTGCAATACCAGACTTCAAGAGGAAGCAGAAAATTAATAAAAAAAATGCTCAGCAAGATTTTTCTTTATGTTTCTGTTTTCATTTCTGATGGGTTTCCACTGGAGGCATTTATTATCACTCCACAGGGTTTCCTTTGGTTACCACAATTTACAGCCTCAACTCTATGAAAATTCAACAGGTAATGTAAGATTATAAACTTTAATTCCGCATCTGGAATATGAGCTTTCATTCAAAGAAGACATAAATGTAGTTGATACTTGTTTCCATATGTAACTTTAAAAAGAGAAAGCATAAGACCCTAAAGATATGTTCACTATAAATGAAGCTGGACTAACTTTCTTGCCAGTCATGCATTGCAATATATTTTTAATGTTTTATAAGTTGATGATTCAAATGAAAAAAAAAAATGTATATCAGTAAAAGTAAACAGGTAGAATTAATAATAATGGTAATAACAGCATTAATAATGCAAATCCCATATAAATCTCTTCAAATTCTGTGAAAGATAAAATGCAATTTCTAAAACCTCTAAAACTATCTTCATTAAAAATTAAAGCAATAGGATAAAAAACAAAAGAGTGGAGAAGTAAAAACCTATGGTACTGGATAAAAAGTCATTAATCAGACCAAGGGGGAGATATTTTAAAAACAAACACAAACTGTGAAGAAAGTTCAAGGTTTGGGGGCAGGATGCTGTTAAAGATGGAGGATATGATATGGACAACATGCAATGCAGAGAATGTTACACGTTGCTAAGAATTTATTGTTTCCCACTGAAGGAAATTAATTCTTGGCTATTTATATAAAGCAAGTATCATTATTAGATACTGGTTTATAAAATAAAAGCTAAATCGTGAATCAAAAGCAAATTGTCACCTCATATTATTTTTGAATCATAGTGCCACATATGCTCCCATACTGTCATATATAATCTTATCAGTTACAGGATACTCATAAAGAATGAAAATTCTTTAAAACCTCTCAATTCAGTATGAAACTAATCTAAAAACAAAAGTCAGAAAGTATGGCCTAATAGTAGAATGTTAGATACACACTATGAAAATATTCCAGCAAAGATCAGAAAATTGATTAAGGAAGACATTCTGTTTGGAAATAATCTATTGTTGTCTGAAAGATGAGGCTTAGGTGTAGTAAATTTCAGAGATTAGAAATATTTTGCCCTCATACCTGTGCACAGCTATAAGACTACAAATCAGGTGCCCTAGTTATAGATATAGGCTGTATAATGGCCATTTATTGAGCTGTGTGATTTTAGATGCCATTCCACATTTAACAGCTGTGATGGAAGACCTCTGTGATATTCATTCCAACACTGACACCCTCAAGTCATATTTCTTCCCTTGTCACAAAGTATTTATTTTTATCAGTAGCTTGTCATTCAAGTGTATTAAAAAAATGAAGAAACGGGCAGTTGTGGAGCCTCTGTGTCAACCATGAAGATAACGTCTCTCAATTTAGTGCCACTATTTGGTTATTATACATTCATAAATAGTCAAATATCAGTTCACAGACTCCAGGCATCAGAACTGAGAGGGAGGACAGAAAGCATAGGTAATATTGAATTTTTCACTTACTCTCACAAAACAAGTCATCCTGTTAATAATCTGGCTCTCATCCCAGCCAGACATAACACGATTTGAAGTTGTCTTTCTCCCTGGCTGTGTCAGAATTGGCAGCTATATTCACAACTAGAAAGTTTCAAAGTGGTCAGACAGGTTTGTTTTGTTTTCTTGCCCTCATGCTAATTACTTTTGCAGTGCTGGTGGATAGAAGAGAACAAAAGCAACCAGCATATCTACAGTTGCACATTACCTTGTTATCACATGGATATGAACTCAGAAGGAAATGCATTGAAACAAGGTGGACAGTCCTAACAATGCAGGGGATCTCCAAGTTTGAAGTCTAAAATAATAAAGCTAAAGCCATTTTAAATTTGTCCCACCTTTGATTTACAGAAACACTGAGGCAGGAAACAGAAGCTGCTAGCTGTTTGTAAGACAGCAAGAAGAACATTTGTTATCCCATGTCATTTTAAGAATAATAATAAAAAAAACCCCAAACCAAAACATATAAAGGGCAGTTAATGTCTATCTCTTCTCCAGAAAAAAAAAATATTCTCAGCATTGACTCAGCATCTACATAGTAAGTTATACACAGACTCTGATGTCATGTAAATGACACTTCATCATGTTTGTCAAACAAAATTTTTTAAGTATTAAGTGTAAGTATAATTTTTAAGCATAAGTATAATTTCTAAAGGGAAACAGGGCAGGTGGGAATTCAGAGTAAAACAGTCCCGGGATGATCACGAAGACAAAGTTATTTCTGATTTGCTGCTAATCATTCTGTAATATAACCTACATTTCTACATTTCATACACACAGAAACTCAAATCCATCACACAACTCATGTAGCTCTTGGGTTCAGCCCATACATGTTACTCTCATCATCAGGCAGGAGTGGGGCACAATGCAGGCAGCAGTGATGGACACTGTAGCTTCATAATGTCATTAGCAAGACCAACACACTGGAGATCCTTCTGTCTATGGCTACATTAACTTGTGCTCTCGTGTTGCAACAGTTAGGGGATGTGGCTTAGGATTTTCCATAGCTGTGCCTGTGGTCAGATACCTGCTTGGTTCACCTCCTTCTGCATGTACTTTTATATACAAACATCTGTCATTAGTTCAACGATATATATACATAAAAGGAAAGTTACCAATGTAAATTAGTAATCCACATCCAGTATTACAGAGAACTTGAACTCAAACCCCAGGCATTTCATTGTGCTTTATGCTATTTCTTCATATTCTTTAGCTGAATTCAAATATTGCATTAACAGAATCAGACATTTCCTTAAGAGGCTGATGCTAAAGGCTTTATCTGGAAAGAAACACACCCTCTACAAGTAATAAATGTACTGTAAATATGTAAGATCTGCAAGTGCATCCCAAAATATGGTATTCTGATGTATTATGCACAGTAATTTCTGTTCCATTCTATGAAAAAAAAAAAAAAATCTGTTTAAATATACTGTCTACATAATGTAGCTTTACCATGCACATTGAGTGTATGAACTTTTTCATACCTTGGAATTGACATTCTATTCTTTTTTTAAGCTTCAAACTTTCTTCATATAATGAATGACAATATAATCTGGCTAGTTAGGGTGTGCTTGACTTGGTAGATCTTGTAGCGATCTAAGGCAAAACCTGTTGGTTTTAAGCCTTCTAATGAACAGCTGCTCAATTGAGAGACTTTATCTGACAAGAACATAGTGCAGGAGGAGCCTGTGAGTTTCTGCTTCTGTTGTTGCTGTGCCTTGCCCACTGGGTTGCCTGGGAGTCTGCAAGCCAGGCACTGCTGCATCTTTTTTGACCAGAAAGTCCCAAACCAGGAGCTGAGAAAGCAGACCCAAGGAGAAGCCCTTGTTGGTAGCTGGTGGCCTTCAAAGCAGGAGCTGGGATGGGCTACATGCCACCCTAAGCCCACTCTAACATTAAGGGAGATCCAAATATGTGGATTTCTCTTATCTACAGACCAGGAGCTGGTTTGGGTGGAAGCACTTATATACTTCCTTTCCTCCAAAACCTGTTCAAACACATTAAAAGAAATAGTTACAGAGGAGGGAATGTGAATGTGGTGAAAAATTCACTCATCTATTTAGTTCCAAGTTTGAAATGCTGAATTCTGAAGATACTGTCCCAAGGTGCCTAGCTATTTCAAGGCCTTGTGTAGGAGCTGCATATATCTAGTTCAGAGACAGCTGATGTTGTCATGATGAAAGCCACAATGCATCACTGGTTTTTGGAGTGTGGGGGTCGATGCCCGTTTTTAAAGTAACAAGCTGCAAGAACTTCCTAATTAAGAAATTCTCCCTTTATTATTCCCCCTGACTTGGCTGTCCACTCTGGTATCCTCTAATTATGCTCTGCCTACCATTTTCTTTCCATAGAAAATCCTGAAGCATACCACAATATTCTAACATACAGCAGGAAAACAGTATTTTTTCAGCACAGCTGCCTAACAGTACAGTACAACAGACATTTACATTGCTGTTAAATTAAGCTAATGTGTTTAGTAAACCTGTTTCTAGAAAGGTTATAGAATGTGCTGCTTTGATCGTTACAGGTAAAGCGTGTCTTCTATGAATTTGACATTTCAGTGTTTTTTCATCGCTCCTAAAAGTTCTTTTTGTCGTACAATTATCTAAAACTTGTTCCCTTAGGAGACATGAAAATGAGCAACTTCACTGTTCATATGCATCAATTTGCTTGCATAGCATATTGATCCTCATGAGGCTTTTCTTGCTCTATACCCCACTAGAAGGCTTCATATGTATTTTTTAAAATATATATATGTCAGTGTGAGTACGATCTTTTCCCACCTTGCGTGATAAGCAGGATGGTAAATTACTTCATTTAAATTTAATCTGAAATGCAAACTTTTCTGAATGCATTTGTATTTCTGCTTTTTCCCAACACATCATAAAGTTGTAAGAGTTTCACAGCTAAAATTCATGCTTTACTTGTGTCTTTCCGAAAATGTCAGGGGCAAGTAATATCATGTACTACAGTCTGAGCATGTATCTACACGTGCTATTTTATATTCATGTTTGAATAGGGTAATATACATCACTATTCTGAGAAATAAGCTTTGATCGTTATTGTTGCTACCAACAATATTAATGTTAATGAGCATTATTCTTAACAAAGCATATCATGGGGCACTTTGCAATTCAAATATAATTAAAAAGCAGCATCAAATAAATGTTTGATTTTGATTTAAAATATGAGCGAATCAGCTCTCTAAATAAGCAATAAATTAAGAATATTAGAAAACCAGTTCCCAGGGCTGCTGCCTTCACTGCCCTCTCTCTGTGAGGCAGGCAGGGAGCAGGGCTTTCTGCAGCATGTAGGTGGCTGAGGCTCCTCCTGGTTGGTGAAACAAGGATGGAGTTCAGCTCACAAACCCTGAGATGCAAACACACCTCGCCACCTGCATGGCCACCTGATTACCTTCACAGCACCCAGCCGCTTCATTCTGCTGCTTCTTCTCAATCAAAATATAGTTTTCCAGGTCCATCAGCTCCACCTTGAAGAAGATGGCTGTTTGCCACTTGGTTGCCCTAGCAGTAAGGGCTGTATTTGATGATAGGGAATATCTGCATGTGACTGAATATCCTCTTCAAAAATCTTAGTGCTGCTGCTGGGAAAAAAAGTATGACCCCAGCCTGAATGAAAAGCTGTTAGAGAGGACAAAAAAGCTAATATTTATCTACAAACTGAGCAAATTTATGCAGAAACTAACTGCAAGGCAATCACTGAATCACATATAACAGCATTATCTTCTATCCCTATAATTTGAAATCTTGTCTTGGTTTGGCAGTGTTACAAATATTTGTCTTGCTTCCTTAATTCACACACACATGTAGGAATCCACTTTCCTTGAGCTTATTATTTGACTCTTCCACAGTGTCTGTCTTAAATCTCTGCACTTAATACATTGACTTTGTTTCTTAAAATGAACTCTGTTCTTTAAAAGTGAAATGAAGGCTTCAGAACATCATATACGTGTGATAAAAAATTTAGAGTAGATTTTGCTGCTGCTTCTTAGTTGATAAATTACACATTATGATACGCTGTAGCTCCTCCCAGTAGTACTCTAAACATTATATATTGCTTTTGCATATCATCCTCTCTTGGGAAGTATGCTTTTTCAATTGTGAGTTCAGTCACTTCCTCCAGGAGAAGTTATACAACATTAGAATAACCGAAAAAGAAAAAAAGAAATCTGAATAAATGGTTGCATGCCAGAAGAAACGAATATAGTAAACTTACTCGTGAGCATGAATTTGCCCTGCAGACTCATGTAAAGCTTTTCAGTAATCCTGCTCCAGGCATTGGTGTTGCAGCGTGTGCTGCTGGCAGGCAGGAGGGGTCATGCTCAGAGCAGCATCATCTCTCTGGAAGGGAGAAGGTGTTTTGCAAACTGCTGCAGGAGCCTTTGTGGGGTTGGTCCCAGCCAAGCACAAGTCTGCAACGGGGAAGCTGCTGATCTCTGCTGCTCTGAGGAAACCCCACTCACACCTTCATCTGCAGAGGCAGCGCAAAGACATTGAGGTTATTGCTACAGAGCACACACAGGCACAAGGAGGCTGTTTGGGCCAAACAAAAAGACATTAAATGCATTTGAACATATATCATGTATCACAGGCTACCTGTTGCTGGCATGTCCATGTTAAAATACTGACAACACTTTGCTAGGTTTTTTCTGACCTCTTGTTTTTTAAATTCAGTTTCCACCCTGGATTATTTCACTTATGTTTAGCTCATGTGAAGTACATGCTTGTTCAGAAACAGAGTGAAATTTCCTCAGTGATAGGCAAAATGTTCAAGTAAGCCATATGTGCTTCTGCAGTCATGGTGCATAGAAATCTGGAATAATGTAGCAATGCAAAGGAAGACTTTGCACTGTTTAATTCAATTATCCCGTATTCTGTCTGAAGCAGGACTTATGCTTCCACATGCAGAGGGTAACAAGTTTGATGGAAGGGGCTTTGTTAGCTTGTCAAGAGTAAAAGGGAAATGTACTTCTCCAAAACCTGAAAACTACTCTTGAAGATTTGTTGCCTTGCCCTAATTTACCCAAAATAAAATTTATTCGTGTTTCCAGAGTGATGTGGATCCTAGCTACTGCTGTGGGAAAGGCTATTATTTGGGAAACTATTGGGCCTTACGAGAGGAGTGAAGGGGGCCCACATTGTTTACATTTAAAATAAAAAATCTAATGTCTGTTTATTATACAGAAGCATTCAAGTTGCTGCAATCCCAGCCATGCCCATCCTGTTATGGCAATTACTCTGATTTTTTTCTGCATGCTGTACGTCATATTTAAACCAAGTTCAATACCTAGAAATGCTAGTGAGTTTTCAGGATGGCGTAGAGCACTTAAGATTATCTGTGTGTAAGGTATTTTGATGCAGTCCTGCCATTATGCATTTATTCACTGAAGAAAATTATGCCCCTTTTAGAAGAATGTTAAAAATAGTTTCTGCCTAAGTCATACAAAAAATTCTTAGAATATAATATGGATATGGATAATTTTCTTTTTTTTTTATGTGTTATGTGTGGGCACTGGGCAAACAGCTGAAGTAAGTGAAAACCCAAATTTCTACCTCTCAAGAGATGACATCCACTTAGGAAAACCTTAATAGGTTTGGCAGAAGATTCAATAATATTTTATCTGGACTGCCCTAGAAGTATAAAGCTGCTACATTTAGTGAGAGTAGCAAATAAAAAACAATAAGGGAGGAAAATTAATTCTAAAACCACATAAAATATAGATTTATGCATTTACAGATTCACTCAGAAACAAAAATAACTGCAAGTAGTTATGCTTACTGACACTCTCCCTATGTCTAATTAGTCTAGGCAGGGAAAATGGTAGATTAATCCTATCCTTTGTCTAACAGTTCAACAATATTTAAATACAGTAGCAGCTCACTAAGTTGTTTTTGGGAGGGTACTTCTAGTCACTCTTCTTAGTTAATATGGTGGTTACAAGACTGACGGAAAAGTTATATCAGCAGCAAAAGTTGAGTCTGCAGAATTCTATCGTTACAAATATCATGAATTCTGTCCTGCTTCTTGTTAGTGTTCTAATCCCACAGCTCAAATTTGGTCTCCACTTCCAATGCACCTCCTTCATTGAACTTCCAAATCAGGCAAAAATTGCCATTAGGTAGAAATATATCTATACTAGATGAAATACTAGACCTTTCCTCTCCTCCTTTCTCTGTAGCCAGGAACTCTTGGACCAACCAGCTTTTAAATTATGATCTTTCTTCTCTACCATTCATTCTGTGAAACAAGAATCACTGTTTGTCTCAACATATTAAATCATTGGGCATGACAGAGACCATGCAAATGTTTTCTCCTTTTAAACTAAACTATGACCCCACAGTAGGTCAATTCTTTTCCTTTACAGAAGCCAGTTCCTTGATCAACCATTGTTAAAACATTATGGATGTGCAGATAAGTTAACTGTACAAAGGATACATTAAGTTAAAGCTCATGGGGGCAAAGAAGGGAAGGTCTGCTTACCATTTCAGCTAAGAATGCCGCATTAAAAAATTGTGGCTATACCTTGGAGGGGGAGAAAAAACCCAAGACTGTCTATAAGAAGTCTAGCTGGGGATAGAAATCACCTAGAAGAGAGAAATTAAAACCTTAATGTTTTTCTGAGATGGATAAACTTTATATATAAAACTAAATCAATCATATGTAAAAAGTATTTCATCTTGAGGCCATAGTATGGCCTTCTAAATATGCTAGAACATTCATTCTGGTTTCACAACAGATCTATTCTGGGACAAGTTTCATCATTTTTCACTTTTCTGTAACTACGAATATTTTGGGGAAAAAAAGATATTTTTCTAGAAACTCTAACAATATACACAAAATACCAAAGTCTTTCACATAGAAAATGATAAAAAATGTCTGCATGTTTAATACATAATTTTTCCCCTGACATTCTTTTAACATCTCTACCAGAAGTATTCCTATAGAACAAACACCTGTAGCTATACGGAACCTATCACAGATAAGTCATATTTCTGCTGTGAAAATTTTAATAAACTGTGATATGCATAGATTGTATTTGATTATACTATACCACCCAGTGTGTATGTGAATACCAGAACATTCTCCACTCCATTGGAATAATTTTAGGAAATTTTCTATTTCTGACCACTTTGTAACAACTTAGACTGAATTACTGACCTTCAGAATCAGATTATTTTGTATATTATAAGCAACAGAAAGTGGAACTTGTCATTTTTTTTGACAATAAATATTGAAAAAGAGTTTTCCAACTTTGATGTGTTCCCCAAAGACACATTTTTAATGGCTTTAAAAGTTGACAGATTGTTTTTGTTGTTCCTTTCTTGATAATTTTTCAATAACTTGCCTTTTAATTCACAAAATAATTAGCTAAAAGAGCTAATAGTGTAATGATTCCTCAGAAATTACTCTAAACCCTCTCCTCCACTAGCAAAACAAAATGGAGTTCTACAACTGGTTTTGAAGACTGAGTTAACAATGTAATAGAACACTTTCTTCTTCCTATTACTTCAAACATCTGAACAGTAGAAAACCGCCCGTGTTCATAAGTAAGACCTTATCCCTCTCATGGTGTTTCCATCCTTTTTACTGGTATTTTTCTCCCCATTATAATAAAAATGAGCTGACACTTGCCCATGCTCAATAAGACTTTTTGTTGTTGTTGTTGTTTTTTTCCAGAATTCTTTTTGTTTGTGTTTTTAACATACTGCATGTCTGGGCAAGGTAGCCAAGGATAGAAATAAGAATTTAGTATTACATCTCTGGGGGGTTTCACACATTCTGAGGCTTACAGATGTAAATAACACCAATCGGTGGCTGAGGCAATACTAAACCATATTCCACATAAATTGATTCTAACAGTGAAATTAGTATGCTGGAAATACGTGGGGGAGGGGAGAGGCAAATCTGGCATAATCTGGGCCATCAGTTACACAAAAGCTAGTGTAGTGATTTTAACTTCAAAAAATGTCTCTTGAGAGCCACAAAAGGCACATAGATAACTTGATTAAGATCAAAACAGATAGGAAATGCTGTTTGTCAGTGCTATGGGCTTCAGCACTACTACTGATATATAACTTGAGCCATTATTTACTGGCTTAGTCTTGTTGCATGGTCCCAAAGGTCTTTAGAAGACACATTTATACAGTACAATCACCACGTGTGTATTAAATCATGGGTCAGAATCTATTTCAATTTCTTTTTCACCTTCAGATGTTTGACCACAGACCATGCAGATATGATTTAGAAATCTATCAAGTAGTTCTTATATCACAAGGGTCTGACTAGTCCCTAGCTAGCATAAATAAGAGACACTTCAAAACCAGTCTAATTTTACTCATTAACACATTAGGCTATCCCTGCTGTATTTCCTCTTCCATTTTATATACATTAAAATGTTACAAATACAACATTCAAATAAATTTTCTTTGCATTTTTTCCATCTTCCAAATTCAGTTTATTCATTGAAAGAGCTGAAAAAACTGTATTATAAAATGCCCCCACTCCCCACCACCAAACAAAAATAAAGCATTTTCTTCTAGCAGTGTTAAATTAATGTTTGATGCTCCAGAGAGCCTTCAACATTCATTACAGAGTCAACCAGAGCTTCATTAAATAGCAGTCTAGCATGTGTATATGTGGTACTGAGTTCTGGCCTCAGGAGCTCCCTCAGGCGATGTTCTATAGGTTTCTTTCATCTGTCATTTTGCTTTGACTTGAGGCGATTATCACTTTTATCATTGACAATGGAGAACTCATTCCTGTGTGCATTTCATTTTCATTATTCCTTGCCTCGTGAGGATGACTGACACACAGAGATTCTTTTTCATCTTTTAAAGCATTGTAATTAATCATTTTAAATTCTCGCCTTGGAGTGTTCTTTTATTAGCATTGGTGGATGAAATCAAATTAAAACTGTGTCTTGGTACTGAGAAAACTTGCTGGGTTTTCCTGGCCTAGCAGAAAAAGACTTACTCTTACATATTTTATACTGGTTTAACTTGGCTGCCCTGAATATAGTCTATCCTGATATTCATTAGCATGAACAGGTTGTGAATATGGACTTGGAAGTGCCTAATATTTTGAAACATCAAACACAGAAAGCTGAAAAAGCAGCATTTTGTCTCTATGGGAACATTATTTGAGGCTTTTGAATCTGAAAGTTAGTGCATGTAGTTAGGAAACAATTTTAAATATGAGGAAGAAAGATCTTACATGTACAGTGCTGGTCTGAGACTGAGGAGACCTTGGTTAGTGTCATTGCCACGGGATTTACAAGTTATCTTCAGCAAACGACAAGTTCTCTTCTTGTTTTCCACCTGCAAAATTAAGATATGAGTGCTCCTTCTTCCCTCTTTGCTTCATTTGTTCAGGTTGTGGGCTCTTCTGTACACAAACAGCCTCTTATAATTGCCAAGGACTGTATCTACCACAGTCTCGCTTAAACACTAATGTCAAACACATAATAATTGTGTACCATTGCTGTAATAGTTACTGCCTGCATGTTAAATTATCGAAGAGAGACAGCACTGACAGAAGCACAGAGAAGTCTCACTCCTGCAGGAGCAGTGCCATTCCCCTCCTCTTCATGAGTCAGGACAAATTACCATAGAAACAATTGCCAGCACCGAACAAGTGACAGACCCTCGCTGGAATTTGGGGGCTGAAGAAACATGAATCTAACAGCAATATTGATTTCTTTCTCTTTCTGCAATTTTTCTGTACCTTGGAAGTTAAAAGCCTGATTGAAAAAAAACAGAATACAGAAAAATAACATTAGACCAAAGTTTCAGTAGTAATATTTGGCATTCTTTTAAAATTTACTGAAAATGCAGATGTTGGTGTCTTTCACTGTATCTCTTTTAAACAGTGCATGTTCTCAGTCACACTGGTTTATTCTAATGTCTAATTTTTAAGCAAATACATAAAACCTAAATCACAGAAAATTTCCCACGAGAATCTGCAACACAATCCCATTTTAGGATTAAGCCGATCTTTTTTTTGTAATTCCTGAGGTGATGCTGAGATTCTAACTTTACTAGTGTAGAGCAGCCTATCTTGCATTTTTGGGAACCCTCATATTTAACATCTTTCCAATATAATATTTAATTTGTCTGTCTCTTCTATATGAAGACTTGCAAAGAAGTTCTGAGAACACAAACTACTACTGTCTTTGTCAGATGTCAGTCTGGGAAAGCCACCGTTGAGGGAGCTTTCTGGCTTCTCTTACATGTGCCACAGAGATGAACGATGCCCAGACGTTCCTGAGGCTCAATTTCCATATCATTTCTGTGCTATTTCAGTGTAATGGTTTCAATCAGAAGTAAACATTCTGCTGTGCATAAAATAATAAATAAATTTAACTGATGCTGTATCAGAATGTAAAATGTATTATGTACAATGGGAAGATATTACTTTGTCCTCCATTCCTTTTACTTTGAAAAACAAAACCTTCATCCTTAAGAAGATCCAGTGATAGCCATCCTGGCATCTACTTTCACTTTAAATAGGCAAATGCTTTAATGTGTGCAATCAGATGTCCGACAGTAAACCTTGCACTTGTGTGAAGAAGAATTTTGAACCTTTATTCCAATTTAGTGTTGATTATACTCAGAATAAAATCATTCTGAATTATTGTGTCACCCATTTTGCAGTATCTCATGCAACAGCTCCAGATCCTTTATTATAAATTAATAGGAAAAACCCTGGGCCATGGCTTAAAATGCAAAGATCATCATTTAAGGCATACTTCATATCAGTTCTCAATGTTAAATTGCATTCTAGACTGCCTAAAAAAGAATATTTAAAATTCTTTCAGTCACTTTTAGAAAATTTGAGTTCTTAAACTTATATTCTAGCCAAAAGGGCAGTGGAATTTGAAAGAAAGCCTTCAATAAATGTAAAGCATTTGAAAAAAACAGTTTGCCATTTGAAATTATTTCCTTGAAAGAAATGGAGACTAAGGTTGTGAAAGAGCCAGGCAGAGCCAGGCAATTAAACAAGTACTATACCTTTTTAGTATGAAAGGATTTCTGGGTTTAGCACCCTGGCTCACCTACACTATCAAGAAACACTGAAAGAATGTGATAATGAAGGATTTTTTACATTATACAGTTTTCACAGAGGTTGATTGGATAAATTTTCTTCAAGGAAAATCTCACTTCTGAAGATTTGTGAAGCCAGATGGTGTCCCATGAAGCTGCCTTGGAGAAAAGCCTTTCACTTAAAATTTAAGAAATGCCCAAATTTTGTAGTTACATATGGAATTATTTTTGCTTTAAGGATAGCATTTGGCAAGTACAGTGATCCTTGTCTATTCAGTGATCCCCCTGCCACAATTATTTCTATGACTCACCAGCAGAACTAGAATCCAGTCTGGAAAGTGATAAAGAAAAAGCATCTATTAGTTAAGAAAAGAGCCTGTAAATTAAATTCAGCACAGAAATCAGATTTCATTTTAAATTCTCAAAAATGTAACCCTTACAGTGAGGAGTCTATGTTGTATTTCAATGGCCATATGCCATGCTTTTGAAAAAAGTGAAGAAATTTCAAATATTTAATGTTATTTAAAAACAAAATATGCAATATCTAATAACCACATGAACTGACACTCAAATGCATCATTAATTTGTTTATAGTACATACAGACCAGTTGAGTTGTGTGTATAGTGAGATATCAGTTCATTGGAGACCTCATGTCAGCGACACTTCTGTGGAAATGCGTGTATCTTAAAGAAGAGTCAAAGGGAACTTATGATGGCTTTTGATTTTGGCCTGGTGCCTTGAAAGTACATCCTGTTTTATTTAAATAGGTCAGCACTGACAGACTTATGGTATAATTAATGTTGGTTAAATCCATGTAGGACCAAGAAAATATGAAATAACGAATGGCTTTGAATGGGTTTGTATATAACATTAGTAATCAAGAGACACAGAAATCTAAATGTCTTATGGATAGCCAGGTTATGATTCAACTCTGACTGAATATTATTGGACTGAGTATTTAAATATTTTCACTAGAGATTTTTTTTTTTAATTAAACATGACCAAAAACGGTAACTGTCATTAACTGAGAATTAACTGTTCTACAAAAAAAATATGTTAAATGAATATGAGAAAGGTTTCTAATTTTAAGAGCTATGTATAATCAATTTAGGGTGAAACAAAAAAAAAAATAACCCCAAATTTCTGCCCAAGTATCAAACAAGTACAAACTGATAAATAGAAAAAGTGTACTTAAGAATATATTCTAGAAGAAAATCTAGTCAAACAGAGGATTAACGCAACAGGAACAGATTTTGTCTAAACAGTTCTACAGAACTAACCCTCATGAAGTAGCTCATTTTCAAAACTGCTGAAGTTGGCATAATACAAGAACTTCCAGCATAGGAAGCACTTCCAGAATAAGAGCTAATAAATCAAAATTGTTTTGCTCCCTTGTGTGTTCCATCATGCCTTGTTCCACCGAGATTCAAAATACATAACACTGTGAGACTGCATCTCAAAACTTTAAGTAATCTGGAATTATTTTCCTGTTAACTGTCTTCCAGGGCTTTTTAGTTCTGCCTACATACTTCTCTTCTGCCCTTAACTACCTTAATTTTCTCTGCTGTCATTGAAAAGAGATAGAATCTATTCATCTCCCTATATTATTTTGACTGCATTATTATGATACAGAAAAGATACATAAAATGGTATGCTTTCCCATTAAAGAAACTATCAGCAAATGTCAGAGAAAGTACTGTCCAGCTGCATAGTTATGAGGTGGAAAAATGACCTTCTGCTACATCAACTTGCTTTTCTTCAGGTCTCCCATAATGTGTAATTAAGATGTATAAAGATGTGGAAAAAATTCTGCCTTAAGATGATCCAGGTAGAGTAATACACAGTAAAAGCAAAATCACGATTAAACATACCCACTTCACATCTGGGAAAGTAGGTTGGCTGGCACATAAGGTGCCACAAGTTCTATTCAAAACACAACTTTTTTTTTTTAGTTTTAAATTAAAAAAACAAAACAAAACAAAACTCTGTAAGTCAGTTATGACTAACTACCATGTACTGATGTGGAGGTGAGTTCATTTTATTTGCAGTCCAAAGAGCAGACACTTATTGGATTTATTTTCCATTATTTACAATGGAAATGAGCTCATCACTATTCCATTTTACATTTCATATTAATCAATTCATTTTTCTAGCTTGCAATCAGTTTATTAGTTTCAATAAGTGCTTCATGAATTGTTAATGATAACATAAAACAACAAAATCCAGAATCTGGTTAAAAATAACACCCTCTGAACATTTTGGCCTGCTGCCATTGTTATACATGACTAGTGTGAGGTGAAACACACATCACTTTCAGCACATTTATTTGTGGGGGTCAACTTCGCACCATGGATTGCAGCTTCAGGATAACACTATAATAAATATCATACGAGAAAACATCCATAACATTTTGAAGAGTATCAATGCTATAATTTTCTAGATGTGTGTGGCAAAGCCTGTATTTTCTTACATTCATCTACCAGAGGTGCTAAGGGGAGCTGTCAGATGTTCTTATGATCTTAATCAAGGCCATATCTCAGCTACATGCAGACAGAAAGTGTCATGAAAAAATATTTTGAAAGTGTTATAATACAAAAATAGTTATATAGATTTGCATGTAATCTATAATGCACTTCAATAATTTTTAAAATAAATAATTTCCCCAAAGTATTGAATATTTGTAAATAATAAGCAGATATTAACCTCCTCCAAGGTGCCATTTGCATGCAAATATAAATATTTTGCAGTTGATCAAAGCACCTATTTCAGAATGAGTTTTGAAGTTGTCCTCCACTGGGCTGACCAAAAGGTTCTATCATTATATTTCTGTTTAATTTATTTCAAAATCCAAACATTGCTGAAGACTGCAATGCTGATTTAGAAAAAAAGAAGTACATCTTAAAGAAAATGCTCTCTACATTGAGAACCATTGTTAACATATGTATGCAAATAGTTTGTGATATTGCCTTGAGATAAAAAACTTATAAATATATATCTCAAAAACCTCTCTTCCAGCCTCTACTTCTCTGTACAAAAGATGGCCTTTTCAAGCCACTGTATCGGCAACAGCTTCCAAAACCAAACACTTGAACACCATGACTTTAAGAGAAATAACTAAAAAAAATAAGAAATTACTCAAATTACAGGTTTTTTCCTCTTTTTTTTCTGTTAAAAGGAAAAAGTGTACTGCATTAATAAAGTCCATTAGGGTTATCTAAACATATTTTCCTCATATTTAATAAATCACTGACAAAAAGATGAACTCAACCACGATATTACTTAGCTATATTGACTGACAACCAGGCAAATAACAAAATACAGAAACATAATTAATGTGCAGATAGCAAAACAAAATTACTATAGATTTGGCTTGACAAATATCTACTGTCTCTCTCTTGATCAGGTGGTTTGTCTTCTATTTTTTTTAAGCACATTTTCTAATACTTCACTTTATAAGCAAGCTTAGTTATTTGTCTTTCATATGCTAGTTAAAACAGCTAGAAAAACTACAAACGTGACTGAACTGACCAGGCGTGAGAAATACATGGTGTCTTCTGCGGGCTCTGTGTGAGCTCTCATCACCATGTGCAACTTGCTGTCACACTTTCCGGCCAGCTGAGACAGTGCACTGAGAGAATGGAAGGAACAGAAATGAATAACAAAGGAAGAAATTATTTTTAGGTTCCTAAATTTATATTATATTTTAGATCTGACAAGTGGACATTGAAAATGTTAATTATAAAGAGCATAAGCAAATAAAAGAAAGGGCCCAGGTTTTTCTTCTGTCTATCACTTGAAAAGAAGGAGGTAACACATTGCCATGCAGAAGCCAAAATAACCCCTACTTTGCCAATTAACAAGATTGCATTAGAGGTTTAGATTCTCCTCATGAGAAATTCTGAATTTAGTTTCACAGATGCAAATCGTATTTGCTCTTTATCTCAATGAATTTAAGATTTGCAATAGTATAATTACAGAAATTGTATCTAGATTTATAATACTGATTTACCTTACATGTTGCCAGTTAGAAAGAATATGTCATACAGTGAGTGCATTTCACAGTGGGCAGGTACAATACTTCTAGCTTTTAAAATGCTGCAAAAATGATCCTTTGCATAAGAGCTTCTATTTGTGTGGGTGTGGTGTGGCGGAGTTTTTTTTGTTTGTTTGGTAGGGTTATTTTTATGTTTTTTCCTTTTTTTCCCCTTTGTTATTGTTTGGTGGGTTTTTTTTGTTGTTTGTTTGGGTTTTTTTTTTACATTTTCCGTGAAAATAAGTTTAAAAAAACCCCTGCCCTTTGCACAAGGAGTCTTTACACTATAGCGCCTTTTCCTCCATTGCCCCCCACCCTGCAGCTTTAGCCTTCTAATCTTGAAAGCAAAAAGTCTTGTAGCTAAATTTTATTTTTTTTTTTTAACCATCTTGCTAAATTTTCTGGTCTTCATTCTTGTTTGGTTATGATGACACTCCGATTATACAGCAGAGTAGGCTCAACTGGGTGACATCAGTGTAGTATATTCTTCTTGAAAAGCCTTAAGAACCTGTTTTATTAATTTTGCATTTATCAGAAAGCTTTCTAAAGTACAAAATCAGTTTTTAAAAAGTCAATGACCGTTCAAATAAAACAAAGTTATGTGCTTTGTGCAGATAAGCACTAATTTTACTCTGAAAACTATGTGTTTAATGTTAAAAGATAGCATTACCCCTCTTTTTTGATCTGAAACTAATGAAGACTCAATAGTTAACTAGCAGTATCAGCACAGAGACAGTAACAATCAGGTCCAACCTAAGGCGTAAGAAAAGTCGGTCCTTGTTTTAGGCAGAAAAATGAAAAAAGTGGCAGGCTTTCTACATGGGCTTTACAGAAAGAAATGGCAGTTGGGTGAAGGACAGTGTTTTTCCAAGTGTTCTCTTTTCCCTCCTTGTAGGGTGTTTAGCGTTTTCTGCTGCCGTTGGGAGGACGTTCATGCTTGGAGGGAAGACTGGGGCATTCTCTCCAAACTGACAGCACCAGTCCAAGACCCTGGCCTTTGTCAGTCTCCCTTCCCTAGCAATAGTCAGAGCAATAAACACAAATTTCATATTTCCCCTACTTTTCTAGAAAGATGCTTTCTCCAAAATAACCCCAGCTGCTGGACATAGGCCTTGAATCTGCTGGCTCACAGCTGCACCAGTCTCTTTCTTTATGACCAGTTGGCCTCAGAGCAGCAATTCTTGTACTTCAATTACAGAAGAATTTAACAAGAAATTAAATTATTAAAGAGGCCATATGTATTCATTTCTTCTCAAGACGGCTCTTCTCTTTTGAGATGCCACCATGACTATTTTACATCAAACTGCAAATTATTAAGCTTCAGTTGATCCAGACTGCACAGTCATATAATATTTCTAGAATGTTCATAAAGAATATTTAAAAAGATGGAAAGAGAGCATTGAGGCATGGTATTAGATATTAATAGTGCTTACCTTCATATTAGTCTGAAAAGGAATAGTAACATGAATATCCACACTAAGTGTGCAGCCTCTCAAACGTAAAATATTTCCTCTCTGAACAGTCTCAGCCTGTAGCACAAATGAATATTGCATGCATAAATTCTAGCACAAAAACGATATGGCACAAGAACTGTGTTTACAATGATTGTCAGACATATAGCTGAGACCAAATGAAAGCCAGTTGGAAGCTGCTTATAAAATTTGGCAGTTAAAATACATACTTTAGGCCTTATGGCTGCATTCATTGCCATATGTTGAGAGCTGTCCCTCTCTATTTATCTGCAGCTATTGTATGTTTGGCACTGTCCACCCCTATTTATTTGCAATCCCTTAATTAGGCATAATGGCTCAGCCACTAAAAGATATTAACATATTGCTGCAGATTGAAGGGAGAACAACAGATATAATTAGAGGTTGAGAGGAGTCTGAACCATGTCAAAAGATCAAGTTTGATTTAGTCACTCAATGACAAAGAGGGTGACAACCACCCTTCAGCCCTTGTTCTGAAAAGATACATATTCTGTGCCAAGGTCCGTTTCAGCCTGTAACCTAAATTTTCTCTCAAAAATAACCATACATTGAAAAAATAGTTAGAAAATACTTACTAATTAAAACTGAAAAAGTTTGATCTAAACTCACCCCAGTATTCCTGAGTGGGCTGTTGATGGCGAAGACTACATCCAGCTCTGTAAAAAGGGGAATAGCATATATTGAATGTTAAATTGTGGAGAATCATTCTTCAGAGGTTGATGTTATGGAAGGAGCCTGTCGGTGCCTTTTGGTGACTGTGTATCTAGAACTCTATGGCAAATGGGAGAAAATTTCACCACTATGACTAGATCTGCTGCACACAAATCCTCACCGCGGTGCCTTTGTTAGTTTGATGGAGAAATGCATCCCAGCAGAATGAAGGCAGAGGAAGAAATTTAGTGGCATCTCCTCCTCCACCGGCTCTGACTAGTTTTGACAATACTTGGTATGATCCTTTGACTCTAAGTATTATTGCTCCCTGGTGTGTTATTTTTCTCCTGATTCTTCCTCTTTCCTGTGTTTCTTTTTCTGATTTCTGTCTAATACACTTTGGGTTTATCCAGCAAAGATAAATTCAAATTTTGCAGCACTGCCCTGAGACTGCAACCTGAAAGCAATGCTTTAAACAACATAAGGCTGTTAAGAGTTTGCAAAATTTCAGAGTGGTTTGTAAGAAACTGTGCTGTGCCTTTAACTTCCCAGCAGCAAGGCTGCAGGGGAAGGAAATTCAACAGACACAAGCAGACAGACAGAAGGGCATTTTCTTTTTTTCATTTGTTCTCCTGCTATGTGAGATTGTTTTGGTTTAAAACAAATAAAATCAAGCATCAGTGGTAAAAAAACAACATTTAAAAACTACCTAAATTGACTCAATTTCTTCTCTGAAATCAGTTGTTAATACATAATATAAAGTCTGTTTAAACTATGGTTTCACCTTGTAAAATACTTCAAAGCTTAAGGAAAAGGCATGATGGATACTCTCCAAATTAAAAACCTTATTTGTGTGCAAGTTGCATGATTGTTTTCTGGCTAGTTTTAAAGCTCTTTATTAATAGGTCAGAATGTTTCTCGTACTGGTTGTTAACAGGAAAGCTGTCAATAGCCAGAGCTGTTTTGAACTAAGCTCTTTTGAACTAAACCATTGATGTAACAGGCAAAACATCTGCCTACAGACAGCTTGCTGGCCCCAAGTGTCAAAGGTCCATGATAATTTGTGCTCTTTCTAAATGTATTTATCCCCATGAAACTCCCATGAGCAAGGGAAGACCTCCTATCATTTAGCTGAGGGATTTAGGCACCCTAAGGGCAGAGATGAAGAGGATTTAGGTGCTGAAGTCCAGACACTCGGTTCCCAAATTTTGCCCTTCTTATTTAAGTACATGGACACTAAGTGACTGGTACGCTCCCCCATCTTCTGGGTTCCATATAAGCTTTCCTTTTCACCCGTACTGAAAAATTTAGCATTTCAAATTTTTAATTGGGATCTTCAAAGCAAGTGCCTAATAGGTGCCGCAGGAAAGATGGGAGCACATCTAACGAAAATCAATAACTGTCACATATACTGAGAGGAGGAACCCCCTCTAGTGATAGGGCACAGAGCAAGTCAGGTTTCACTTTGAAGAACTTCAGACCAGTTCACAAAACAGCCATTTGTCAAGATATTGTTTTTTGTTTTTTTTTTTTTTTTTTTTTTTTTTCCCCTGTAGGTAGTACTCCAGTTAGAAATGGTACTTGACTCCTGAAACCAATTTGATCTGTTTTGGTAGGTCTGATCTACACTCCACCTAGTCTTATTTCCCCTAGAGAAAAGCAGCAAGCTTCTCCCTCAAAATTTGTATTCTACTGTTATCTTCTTTTTCCCACCTCCATCATGCTTTCCCCCATAGCATAGTGCTTGGTTTTGTTTTGTTTTTTTTTCATGTAAGGCCCTGTAAATACTAACTCTGCTGGATAAGGCTTAAGGGAAAACTTTTCAACGTTTGCAGCATAATGAATTAGAGATCAGCAGATAGGGCTGTCTTTTTTGAAGTTTCCAGACTAATGTCTGTCTGTCTGTCTTTTATTCTCAAATAAAAGCCTTTTCCAAACCTTTTCAAAGGCATATCATCAGAAGTCCTCCTGCTAGAAGTACTCATTTACCCAGCTCTGATCAGCAGGATTGTGAAATGAGTGTCTCCCATACAGCCTCTGGCAAGGATTAGGAAGAAATCAAATAAAATCTGAGATTTGCTGTTAATTATGAATGTCCAAAAGTAAGTGTGGAAATTGAAGAGAAGGAAAGAGATAGTTTTACAGCTTTTAAATAAGACTGTTATGACTGCATGACTAGAGGCTCTGGATCAGGTATACTGTAAAGCAATTCACAGAAAATTTTGCTATGAGGTAATACATTTTATATCTTACATTTTCAGTTTCTTGAAGAGATGAGCAGAGAAAATAGCTCATTGATTCATCTCAGGAGAAAACCTTCCTTTAAAAGGAAGGTTAAAATTCAGCACCAAACAGTAGTATTGCTATATAACCTAAAATATTCCACTTGGGTAGGTTATTTTATTGTCCTGTTTCATTTCCCTGCATGGAAGGAATTTAAAGATTTCAAAAGCAACTGTATGAACATTGTTAAGTATGAAATGTATCATTCTTCTATAGTGCTGAAATATACATTATTAAGGAACTCCATAAAATTTGCATGGTATTGCTCACTTGGCTATTGCATTGGGAACACGCAAATATGTATACTGAGTATACATGACAATGCAGGAAACAGCAAGGCTCAACCATATAAGCTAATCTGTTTAGCATATTTTCATTGGCATGTAAAGAAAAATTTTGGGTATTAGCAAGGGCCAGACTGAATTCATTAGTCTGCAAATAACCAAAAATTTCCTCAGTGTAGGGTCCTGAAGCATGCACAATTGTACACAACTCTGCACTTATTTTCTCCAATTTCTTCCAGCAAAATATGTATTGTAATTAACTTTTCATATGCAGATACCCTGCAGGACATTTATTGTTAAAGCAATTATGCAATTACACACATTTGTTCATTTACAAAATAAGCCTATCTATCCCTTACTCAAGATGCATATGATCATGATGATTGTTCTGCTCTGAACTCTTGATACTCTGCAAAGCAGGTTCTCAGAGTCTAATTTAAACATAACAAGTGTGTCACCTCCTGTATATTAAATTTACACTTGACGCTGACTTTTAAGTCAGCCTACTTGGCAGCTTTTTCTAATACAGTTGTGTGTTTCTCACCTGCAGAGATGTCTTCTCTTTCCAGAGTAGTTCTTATGCAAAGGTCTGCAAGAAAATCTGGAGTTTCTGTCAAACAGAAGCCAGGGAATTATTTGATACTTGATTCCATCTGACACTGCAGGTCTTGATCTGATGCTTGAAATATATTGATTTACAAATAAACAGCATTACAGAACTGAAATAATAAATATACTCTTCCACATCTTTACTTGGAACACTAAAGATAGCCCATGGTAATGAATACATCCAGAATGAGTATATTCAGATTAGCAATGCAATAAAAATTGGCATGCAGACACCTCTCAAGTATGAGAATCAAAGCTAGAATAAGAGTGTGCATGGGTGACAGCAACTGTGTTATGGATTGTCTATGTAGATTGGAAATACAGCATATTCTTACAGAAAATGTAAGAAATACATGTGTTGTTGTGACAGGTTAGCATTTAAAGTAAACTTACAGTAATTATATAAATTAAACCATATTTTCACAGTGATTGCAACTTGTAAAATATGTGTCAGACTTAGTACAGTTTGTTGGCAGGATGCTGGAAATGCTTTAAATGGAATTAAGTTAAAACTAAGGTTTCTTGGTTAAATAACATCTAGCCGAAGGGGCTAGCAATCATAGTCAATTTTCAATACAGCATGGGTAGAGAGCTCTCTGCAGTGTGTATTAAAAGAATCACTTCTCTTATGAGTGTTTAGGAAACTTAAAACATTAATGATTTATTTTAAAATAAGTAAACTTGGATACTAAACCATTCCACTGCCCTCTTTTTCTTACTCAGGGGAAAAAAAAATAATTGAGTTGAATTTTCTGACCTTTAGAATTCCAACTTCCTTTCCTAGTTTGTGCAACATCTTTTCTAACTGTTGCATATAGAGGATACAATGGCTGGAATAAAGAAACATTCTGACTGTTGTTACATATACTAACACTCACCTTTGTGATATTTTGCACAGTACATTAAGCAAAAACATAACCAGCAGTTATTACTGAGCCTGCATTCTATTCTAGTGAATCTTTGCTAGACACGTGCAGAACAGCAGAAAAAAATGAGCAGGAGTGGAGAAAAACAACCAACCAAACAAAACCCCAAAACCAAAACAGAGTAATTACATTGTATCGTGTTAGGAGAGGCAATGAGGTTTTCAGAAGCGCAATATACTTGTTATGAAAGACACATTAACTGTAACATTATAGCAAAACAAAAGAAAAATATTTTAAGAAATTAAACACAAATTGTTGCTATAAAACCAGCAATCTCACCGTTGGAATAGAACACCAGAGGGTAGAGATTTCATAGGCAAAGATGCACAGCAACTTCGTATTACTGCAGTGGGGACACAAGAGTATGATAAGGCATAAGGTGGTGTACTTATATCTCCCAAGCACATTTTATAGACATTCTTGTAGCCATCTATAATATGTTCAATTTTTTTTTTTTTTTTTTTTTTTTTTTTTTTTTTTTTAATAGGTAGTGAGCAGCTTTGCCTCACTGGCACACAGGCTCTGCAGAATTGCTGGGTCCCTGGGCCACCCTGGGGGGTGTGCCAGTAGGATGGGAGGTCCTCTGTCCCTGGCCAGGGGTACCAGCACTGTAAGCCGTGGGCCATTGAACTTCCGTCTCACAAAGCACGCTCTGCAAGAGAAATACAACTGCCTTTTCTGCAAAGGATTTATTTCCCTGATCCTTTTCCTTTCTCTTTCTTTCTTCCTCTCTAGTTACCTCCTCCACTCTATTAATAGTATTTTGCATGCTTGCAAATGGTTTGGAAATGGGGGAATGTGCATTCTTGCAAATGTGTTGGCTGAAAAACTGATATTCACTCAGCCTCATCTTACCTACAATTATCTAAAAGGCTCTCATGAAATTTAGCATGACATTTAGTAAAATTTTATGTTGGTGCCAGTGTAGAAAGTTAGGGCACAGACTAATATCAAGGGCCATTATAGTAATGTAAATTAGCAGAGAGATTTATAATCCAGAAAAATTGGAGTAAATTAACATACCTTTTCATTCAAGAAATGTGATATTGTTAAAGGACTACTCCCATGTTAGCAGATGACTGAGAAGTACTATCTCACTGCTTAAGAAGCCACGTCAACATTTTCTTCATTTTTAATGAAGTAACATGACGCTTAGTCATGTATGCCAAATTTAGGTTTATAATTCACTTCCAGCATTGAAAGCTTACTACAAATCTTTTGAAAGCTATACCTTCAACGAAAAAAGTACACACTTAGTTGACATAAGGAAGCAGAAAAGGCAGTCTGCAAGCACCAGGAATATATAACTTTGTTCAGTTTTAGATCAAGCCTTTGAAATACTAATAGCTTCAGAAAAACTACTGAAAGTTTTCAAATGCACACAGATACATCTGTGTATAATTTTTAAATTTGTTGACATGTCCTATTCATATTCCATGAGGAAAAAAAAATATTAAAAACTAGGAGTCATGATTGCTTTCAAAGTACACAAGAGATAAGAAATCAAATCAATGGCCCTTATCTCTGCAGACTATTGAAATCTCCATGAACACAAAGCATTTATTGGCATCTTTTTGCATGAGAAATCTAATATGAATGTTATTCATAGGCCCACAAAGGTGAACAATTATAACACATTCTTTAGCCCCACCTTTTTTGCTGATAAGAGTGTGTCTGGGGAGCCAGAGAAACCCGTTTCTTTCTAGGTATAAAACAAATGTCCAGAAAAGACTGTCCTCCTTCATTACAGAAAATGCTAGCAAATATCAGCAATATCATATTATCAGTCTATTTTTATTCCAACTAGCAAAAATATATATGTAGTTATACAGGTAAATGCCTAAGCAAAACTATTTTCTAATCTCTTCTGTTATAAATAGAGTTAATTGCTAGGAAAAATACAGACTTAATATTCAATCTGGGGAGAGCAAGATAGAAAAATTATATGCATGGCTGAAAACATTGGATCATATACACCTTAATCAACTTCACTGGAGAGATCTTTGAGCAAGAAAACAGAGTACACCTATTCTGTACAATTGTCTGGCACTGAAATGTAGGAATTTCTTCTGTGATAGGGATTTTAAAAGTATGTATTTAGGTTTCTGGTGCCATTCCTATTAATTTCATGGAGATTAAGTGTTCCTTGGCTATGGTTATGGTATTTTTTCTTTTAAAATAAAGTTTGTCTTTAGCAAAATTGCAAGCAACATTATACTGTTACAATGCTAGAACTTAGTTTTGTCTTAAATCATTATTTTTTTCTGAAACTACAACAACAAATACTTAAAACATATTTTAATTACCAACTCATCACTGCTATGAATCCACATATTATATAATTACATAAGTGAAGAAAATAAAGTACTTTTAGGCTTCCTTGATGTTGTGGTTTAACCCCAGATGGCAATTAAGCACCACACAGCTGCTTGCTTGCTTCCCCCAGTGGGATGGAGGAAAGAATCAGAAGAGCAAAAGTGGGAAAACTCATGTGTTGAGATAAAGGTATTTTAATATGTAAAAGAAAAGCTACTCACATAATCAATGCAAAACAAGGAATTCATTCACCACTTCCCACCAGTAGGCAGGTGTTCAGCCATCTCCAGGTAAGCAGGGCTGCATCATGTGTAATGGTTATTTGGGAAGACAGACACCATCAGACCAGACATCCCCCCTTCCCTTCCTTATTTTTGTCCTAAAATATAAAACTGAGCTTGATA
Organism: Columba livia; assembly: GCF_036013475.1. Classification (NCBI taxonomy): domain Eukaryota; kingdom Metazoa; phylum Chordata; class Aves; order Columbiformes; family Columbidae; genus Columba; species Columba livia. The sequence continues at coordinate 62,696,527 of NC_088605.1, read as the reverse complement.
TCATACGTTATGGAATATCCTTTTGGCCAGTTCAGCTGTCCTGGCTGTGCCCCCTCCCAGCTTCTTGTGCACCTGGCACAAGAGTGAGAAGCTGAAAAGTCCTTGACTACTTAGCAACAACTACAAAATCAGCATGTTATCAACATGATTTTCATTCTAAATCTGAAACACGGCACCATGCCAACTACTGGGAAGAAAATTAACTCTATCCTAGATGAAATCAGGACACTTGAGTTCAATGCAGAGATAATATTATGCAGACCTGATGTTGATCATTGCAATTACATGATGGAGTCCAGAGAGCATCTGCATCTATGACCAAAACCGCTTAAAGCTTCAGACATAGGTACCTGAAACTCTTCTCTCCCATTAGAAGGCACCCAGAGTGAAATTTACAGTCTCAGCAGAGTATTATTTCCCAGACTCTAAATCAGTCACAAAAAAGGATAGCAATGGGAAGATTTGAACATCAAGGTCTATATAACAAAGACATGCTCCATTATTTATTTTTTTTTTTCCCCTAAATACAGCTTTGCCAACATTGTCTGATCTTAAGAAACATGTGTAGTTCCCCTAGATTTCTGAGAAAAAAATGGCAACTAATAATGGAGTGGGTTGGGTTTTTTTTTCAGTTGTTTCCATTCTCTTTCTGTTCCATAACCTTTGCCACCATTGACTTCTGAATGAGGCCTGTCAAAGAGACAATCTGGATACAATTGTACTGAAGAAAATTGATAAGTAATGTTGAGAAGTATAACTTTCTGGAAACAAATATCCATACTTCTTCAGGGCCTGTTACGTAATAGTCTTCAGTACTATAAATTAATTATTTAAAAGTCAATGTAGTTTTTGTTCCCAAGGATAAGCCTTCAGATTTTCTTTAACTCTATTATCAAGGGAAGTTTGAATTCCAAACATCAAGAAGTACGGTTTCAATATTTAAAAGATTAGAAAATGCAATTAAACTAGAAACATGGAGTGAATTTCTTATATATATTTTCCTCCTGCTTGGAAAAGCATTTTGAATTAAAAATCTCCCTTCGCTGTCAATCCCCACAAGTGAATAAATTTACACGTTTAAGTAAGTGTAGTATACAGGATTTTGCTAAAGAGGGGAAAATTGGAAGGGGAGATAAATTGTTGTAAATGGTGTTATCCCCTTCTGCCATCTTAGAGTTAGCCTCAAAAAGATTTTTAAAACTTACGGTTTTCCTTCTGTGAGGATATTCAAGCTCTAAGCAAAGAGTGAGTGATTATGCATGGGAGAGGCATACAGAGGGAAGAGCAGTGAAGAGAAGGCGAGCAATGTGGGAAGAAGGAGCAGATAAGGAAAGGAAGCATGCAGAAAATTAAGCTAAAGAACACAGAGTGAAATATGACTCATAGGTTTAAAAAAGACACTGAAAAATAAAAGACAGGAAATTCTTCTACAACTATACATACATACAGTATATGGGTAGTACTCCAGCATTTGTACAAAGGATAGAACTTCTCTTTCTTGAGTTGTTGGAAGAATAGGAATTTTCATTTAACTTTTTTAAAATATTGAAAGAAAGAAACAGAATAGAAAGATAATTTTGTTAACTCAACTGGTATGATGAGAAACCTAGGGATCTTAAGTCTCTACTTGGTTCAGTCATATGATTGAAATAACCTTTACAAAGGGGACTAAGAGACTTAAGCAAGAAAATAATAATGGAGATAATTCTGGATTCTTCAAGGAAAAAAAAAAAAATCTACCAAATCTTTGTGCTGTGCTACAGGTTTCCAATCTAAACTTTGGACTGGATCTTGCATGTTAGCCTAATTTAATGTGATGACAGCAAGCAGTCCCACAGTGGCAGAGGTTGACATACAGTACAACTAACACAGAAGTAACATGGAGTTTCTTGCCAGTAACAAAGTATGTGGTTTTTATTTGAAGTCAGTATCTGCTATCATACCAGAGAGCCAGCAGCCAGCTCTGAGCACATTTAATGCAGATTCTTTTTAAGAGTGTCACATAACTAAATCAAAGTTGCTTAGTGGTTGCCAACTGGTAGCTCATTAAGCTGAAGGAATTACTAAGTAGCCTCAGAAAATAAAATAAGCTCAGGAAGAAGTATGTGAATAACACAGTATCTATCGGCTTACTTAAACAAAGTGTGGTACTGCTGCAGTTGTTCCATTTGCTCTGTCCTGAATGTTTTCAGCTTTAGAACATTCAAAAAATCCTGGGATACTGTTTTCTTACCTACTGCTGATGCTTTGACAAGCAGGGGCTTGCTGTACTGACAACAAGGTATGATTTTTCCTAGAACCAAAAAATGAAGTCTAGTTAACTCAACGTGCTATAGGAAACACGTATCCACACATGAAAATTGAGTTTTCAATAATCAGCATGTTTAGGGTAGCCTTTTATTGTACTGTGACCAAAATATAAGCAATTTCAGGTGTGATACCTAAATATGCCATATTTACATAATCCCTTAGGGACTCGGATTAGGAACCGTAGGAAGGTAGAGGACACAAGCATTGAAAGGGAGAGAGGAATAAATGAGTCAGTGAAAGTGCACAACATGGATCTGCTTTCTGCTGTTCTTTCCTTTCCTTAAAGGAACTTCTGAGGTGTTTTGTTTTGGTTTATGTTTTGGTTTGGTTTAGTTTGGTGGGGTTTTTTTTGCCTTTTTTTTTTGGTTTGTTTTTTTGTTTTGTTTTGAAAAAGCTGTTGATCTGTTAATACTGCACCAAAAAGTACACTATAATATCAATTTATTTTATTGGCAGAACAAGTAGTCACCATTAAGCAGATTTATGTGTTTGAAAATTGTTTTGTTCTGTGTCTCTGTGGAAATTTCCCTATTCTAGATAAAGCTGCACTTCAGCTACACAAGGAGTATATAAGGGAACTGCTATATAGGCACCATTTGTCACATGCTCTGCTTCTAAATTTGCACAAGTGAAATTACATGAGATGGCACTATAGGTATAATTTAAATCAGCTCTTGGCCTAACTCTGTGTTCTGAAAATAGCTGTAGTACACCATAGTGAAGCAGAAACACCACCTGAAATTTCAAATGTCAGGGTATAAATGTGAGGTATCAGTTTAGTGGGATCAGCTCCTCCCAACTGAGCTGAAGAGTGTGCAATCACTGGGCTGGTCACACTTTGTGGAAGCCGAGGGTAGAGGCTGTAATGACAAGTGGTAGAAAAGAAAGGAGCATGGGAATTAATTTCAGAGAGCCTGTTTACAGATCATGAGAGCAGGTTTGGAGTTAATTTGGCTTTAATATGACGTATTTCCAGTGCAGCCAGAAGGAACTGTGTGTTCTTGGCTCTCATACCATTGTTTTACCATCAGTGGATTTGGAATATGAGGTTAATTGACCAGGTTTAATCACAACACTTTTAAAAGAAAACATTCTCACTAGGCAAGGTCTTGTATTTAAAAATTTGTCTTCAAAAATATCTTAATGAAGAACAGACAAAATTTTTCCAGTTAGACCAATGTCAGGCTAAATTAATCTTCAAAGAAGATGACTCAAGGGGCAGACTCTTTTCAGCTTTAGTAGACATGTTGAAACTAGGAATGGCAGGAAGAAGGTCGGCAGGAAGAAGGTTTGCAGGAAGACGGCCCCATCTACAGACAGAGACAAAAATGATCGTAGCTGCACAGTTGTTCAGGGTGTAGGTTGGAAAGCCAAGTGGCTTCAGTCAGGCTCCCTATCCCCCACGAGCTGCTGTCCCACCAGGGGTTGGCTGGGCAGGCTTCCTGAAGGGCATCCGTAAGGATTTTAGGCTTAAGCATATATTATGAGATAGTGTGTCAGATTGCTTTTACATATCAGATCTGTCTGTGTCTGTAGCCTCAGAAACCTAACAAGGCAAAGAAGCCCTTGGCTGTATCCAGAACCAAACTATAACCCAAACCTTACAAAAAATGTTTATTCAGTCCCATTATGGAATGAATCAAAGGTTTTAAACATATCAGTAAAATGAGTTTTCATTTTCCACATTTTGTCCCTGAAGCTTTTTCCTTAACATTTGGGATATGTCAGAAATAGCTAGTTGTACTGGATTTCTGAACAGTCAGACCTGCTAAACAAAACAAAACAAATAGGAACAAATAACAGGCAGAATAACTAAATGGGGGGAAATGAAATAATTGAAGACACTGACACTTACTAGCCCAGAAATGCAGCATGCCATCATCTCAGTGAGTAATCTTCCACATGTCACCCCATGGAATTCAATTCCTACTTTTAAACACATGAAAACTCCTCTCAAAATGTCTCATTCATCTGCAGAATCTCTTTATTTCTAACTTCTCTGTTGTCTAAATCTTTGTCTGTGCTTACAGATTGATGTCTCTCCAAATAAGCCCTGACAACTAACTCTGGTGAGCTCCTCCTTTCTGAGAGTTTAAATACCCTTAGCTGAAAGTAAAATGTACATTTCTTACAGGACATATTTGTTACCTGAGCTTCTCTCTAATACATGCAGATTCTCCAAATCTATCTCCCATGGAAGGTGACATACTGCCATGTTGTCTGAAGCTGTGTGTTGAGTAGACTTGGCTGAAGTTAAACTGCAAGAATTTTGGGTGTGATGTTTGGTTCTCACACTGACAAATTTGTCTTAGACTCAGTAGAAATGAACTCTACCTGAGATAACACTTCCAACACATCTTAATTGTTGTTGTTAAGTTCTGGCAGAAATATCTTCACCAAAGAAAATGTTGCAAAAGCATTTTAGAGTCAATTTTGAAATGTTCTTCATTTGCAGCTTTTAAGGATGGAAAAAACCCACAAGTTAATACTTCTGATTGTGAAGTCTTTCTGCAGAGTAACAATCAGTTCTGCCTGTCTGACAGCAAGTGGTCTGTGCCAGGCTTGACAAATATGCTAAACCACTGTCTAGTTTTGATTCATTTAGAATAGTGACCATGTCAATTACTATTGTTTATCCTAACATGTCAATGTTAATTGTTGAACTGATGATTCAGCACACACATCGTTTCCAGATCTGCTGTGAGGTGAACCTAGAAATAATACACTTTTAGTAATGATGTTATATATTATACATTGGTTCTACTAAACAGAGTAGAAATTCTTTCGCAAAGCAGTTAAAACCTGATTATATTTGCTTTAAAAAAAATGTTCATGCCACTTATATAAATGTATTCAAGCAAAATAGTTTAGTAGCAGAAATATTGTGAAGTTACTTACAGATAGATCATTTAAAATAGATAGTTATGAATGCTAACACTGGGAAACTGATTCCAACAGCAACTCTCATTCAGTCAGGAACACAGTACTTGCACATGCAGTCAAAAAACCTATAACGTAAATATTCCCAGTGAATACATTGCAAGTTTGCTACTAAACAATAAATTTTTACAATACCTGAATTTTAAACTGAGAAAATCATAAGCAGCATGAGCAGCTTCAAACACAAAAAGAACAGTACACAAAAAATAGTGAAGCACTCAACCATTTTCTCAGAAATTATGGTTTTCTGATATTCCTGACCATCAACTTTTAGACAATCTATTCTGAACACACAAATTAACACTGTTTTCATTCTGCCTTAATGAATTCCACAGTATTAGTCATAATATTTCACATATTAATTACAGTCTAGATCATTTGAGTAGCGCACAGTGATTTTGTACTTACCGAGAAGAGCAGCTAAGATACTATCTTCAGTTTGTAACGGTAAGGCATTTTGGCAATTGGATGAAACACTGAAGAACCCATGAAACTGGTCCAATATTATTGGCTGGTGATAACTTTCTTTTCAGAGATTGATTCTTTTTCATTATATTTCTGGCTGAGTGCAGGAGTACAGAATAATAGCCCATGGCAGTGAACAGGAAGATGAAACTCAATAAAAAGAGGAGATGAGAAAGAAAATTCATTTTTAGTTTGTGTTAGTTGTTGCTACTGCAAACATGATGACATTCTTTTATCACATAAGAGCAAAGAAAGTCAACATGTAACATTTGCTCGTTAACCCTCTCCCTGCTCTATGCAATGTGTGAGATATGTTTTCTAATATGTTTTTGTGTGTGTGGGGAGGAACAACTGCCCTGGGTCTTCCAGCACACACTGCAAGGCTGTCTTCACATGAGGGGGAGAGACAGACTTTTGAGGGTTTTTAGACTCAGTACTTGGACCATATTTATAACAGGGAACATAATAAAACTCTCACCTCCACAAAACACAATCGTTTCAATATAAGAAAGAGCATAAGATAATTCTGAAGTAGGAAACATTATTTGGTGTCTGAAAGACAGAATTTCCCCAGCATGGGTCACTGTGAAAGGTCCTGAGGACCACCAGACTGCAACGCAAGATCATGCAATGACAGTGAAGATCGCTTCCCCGTTCCTCTCCAGCCTGAATTTTCTTTTATTAAAAGTATGTATTCTTCCAAAAAGGAAGTGATTGCTTGTCTGAAAAGCAAACCAAGAGCATTATTTTGCATCACAGAGGACAGATAAATTTGGCAGAGCAGATTTTCTGTAAGCCTGGACATAGATTTGAATTATATTTAAACATGTTCACCTTCCTGGTCACAGATTTTATGATCTGTATACATGTGGGAGGCAAGAAAAGAGAGAAAACAACAACAACAACCAAAACCAAACAACTGTAAATTTAAAGGCGGCTTAGAATCCCCCCCACATTTCTCTCAATTTTTATAAACAAAGAAAAAAATAAGCTCCCTACACTCAGTATATAGTGTACATGAAATTCCCCCCTTATTTTCATAGTAATAGACAATAAATGCTATCTTTTAAAAATCTGAGATAGCATTTGATTGCCTCTCCTGAATTTAATTACAGAATAACCACTTTCATATGGAAGTTATAGCAACAACATTTTGTAAAATTCCCTCTTATAATAAAGTATTCATGTAGTTATAGTGCACTAATAGAATTTATTGTGCACAATAACTTATTAGTAGAATAAATCACATTTTTTGTCTTGCAAACTGGATCATTATACTCCTACCCACAATCTTTTTTATTCTGCCAAGCAGTTCAGGAAGCAAATGTAACAAAGGTTCATGATTTTTCCACAAGACAAAAAAAAAAAAAAAAATTTGATTTAGTTACACATTTCTTTTCCATATATTTAGGGAGTGAGCGGTCTTCTCCAAAATCTATTATTTTTCACAGAAAGCAGTAATGTTATCTCTAAATTTGGAATAAAGCATATGTAATATTGCTAGAAGATGCTATTCTGAGTAACGACTTCTTTTCCTGTATTTTACTAAGAATTACGGAAGAGATTAGTGAACAGAAATGTTAAGTTCTTGATTACAAATAGCAATGTAAAATCATGAGAACTAGTAGCAATGGCAAAGTTGCTGTGATTTTACTTTTAACCTCAGTTACCATAATTTGTTTCTGAGGATGTATGCAGTGATCCAAACAACACTCAGCAATACTAGAAATCAGCTACATAACATTATACCACTACAGTAGGGTGTGAAAACCAGCAAACCACTGAAACCAGCTACAGCATACAAATAGCACAGAGAAGGTAAATAAGTGACATGTACTGTGAAAAATCCATTTTCATTTGGCTTTAGTTTCATAAGCAAGAAACTGTGATAATAATATATAGCTATGCATATACAGACACAGAGATGCACACAGGAATGCACTCTGGATTATACTATGCTTTTTTTTTTTGACAATCCTTTAAATGTATTTTATTTTTTCCACCTATAGTTACATTTAGACACTTTTGACTGTGCAACCAGGCTGAATAATGACATAGAACTACTTAAACATGCTGGGAACACCATGCTTCATTTTGAGCCTCAATTTGCACCTGAATCATATAATTATATTCAACAGTATCACACAGTGTATGAAACATTCCATGTTTAGTATTGTGAATGTCATTTAGAAATAAGAAGTAATCAAGGAGAGTTCGGTAAAAGATAAGGAATGGAAAAAACAATAATGAAATTCACTTTAAAAAAACCAATTCCCTTCATATATTAAATGCATAACACACTATTATATTTAAAGTTGACAAAAGTGTATAGAAAAAGAAGGACAAAAAATCATTCCCACGGCATATAGCGACAATAGAAGGTTAACTTCTGCCTGTGAAAACTAGCTATCATGGATCTGGATCACTTGTCTTCATCAAAGTCACAGGGGAGTTCAGGGGCTGGATGTGAGATGCAGAATTTGGTAGTAAAGGAACTACAGGAAGACAAACAGGCCTTATGATGAACCAGCAGGACTTCTGTCCTGTAGTGGATCTCCTGTCAAGTTGCTTTGGAAGGGATTCAAACACTTGGCTTTAACTACCATTCTACAAGGGTGCAGATCTCCATCAGTTCCTGTATTGTAGCTGCTAGTATCCATGCAGGCATCTCAGATACCCTGCAGCATCTACAGTGGTGCTAGACAAAGCCCTGTGATACCAGTAGTGTCCTCCATAGAGCAATTCCCACACAGAGATCATCCCAAATTCTTACTGATTTCTTGAAAGACAACATAAAGAGGTTATTGAAGAGATATACAGACGGCATAAATCTTGACAGACTTACTACTGAGAGACCGATAAGCACTGGAAAGGTAGGCAAAGACACAGATCAGACAGTCTTTAGGAACTATAATTTAGGTAACTAAAAAAATGTCAGCAATACTTACATACCAGGTGGATGAGTATTTTGGAAAGCAACGATAAAACATGTGGGAGTCATAGGAAACAATAGGCATAAGGCGCTGATTTTGCAGCCAGCAATGTCATATGTAGATCATAAAATCAGATCTCTTTCACATATGGAAAGATTATGTTATTCCCTTAGATACCACTCATGAATGCTGCTATTCTCTCACGTTTACTAGACCTCCTCTCCTGGTGAGTCTGAAAACCTCCCTCTGGAGACATTACATCTCACTAGTTACATACTCCACAGTTACCTGTATCATGACAAATTTAACCTGTGAGTAAAAAAAGCACCAGATACTTTACGCTGTCACAAATATTTTCATAATGACAAGACTACTTCTCATTTGCTGAGAACAGCCTGCTCTTTGCCCTCAAAGTATTTAGTAGAAATGACACTGAAATCAGGTCAACCTAGGCTTGGGGCCATTAGTAGCGAAAAAAACAGTCTCTGACTAGATTAACTTTTAGTATCTGTCTCTTTCTCTGAAATAGCCCAAATTAAATCCCAGGATCCAAACACATCACCATTTGTAGGTTTCAAGATGGTTGTCGTCAGGATGTTGCAACTCAGGAATATTTCTTACTATACAGAAACCTCTGTTTGCATCTGAGCTGTTCTTAAAGCTCTATGCCTTCTCCCTTCATTTCTCTTAAATCACCCTCATGAATATGAAATAGGTTGCAGGATTAAAAAGTTATTTTATCAAACTCCTCAGACTGGAACAGAAGCTCCACTTGTCTGTAAGGTATAAGAAATAAGCACACTAATAAATGGGATTTGGCCAGTATTTTGTTTGTTAATAGAACCAAATGCTGTATTTTTATATTTCTATTCAAACACTTAACAAAATAATATGTAATGTAAAAATTTTGATGGCTAACAAATATGCTGAATATATTTAAACATTTCCAGAATTTAAGAAATGTACTAAGCTTATGTAGTCTCTGAGAAATTTTATAACTTACCATTGTTATGAATATTGATAAATCAAGATTCTTCTCCATACCTCCCCAAGTGAGCTCCATGCCCAGCCATCTCCTGAGACTGCAAATAAGAATGATTTCCTTTCCTGCAATGGCAATGATCAGCTGAGTGTCACTCAAATGCATGGGGGTTTTTTGTTTTGTTTTGTTTTGGGTTTTTGTATGTGTGTGTGTGGTTTTTTGTTTGTTTTTTTTGTTTTGTTTTGTGAGCATGATTTGAACCATTTTCTCGTTGAAAATTAAGCAATAAAACCATTCTCATTCTGAAACAAATCTAGGGAAAATCATCTGAGCATACTACTTCTATTGATAACTATACTTTTTGTGGCACACAGACACAGATGACAGTACTGTTGTGACCCAGGGGTCTGCTCAGCCTTGTAGTATAACAAGCATTCTCTCTCATCTTAGTTCTGTTACTCTATTTTGCCATTATGAACTGCCATTGACAAATCATGAGAATGGAGCGAAAGTACTGAAACTGGCAGACAGTCACTGAACAACTGCAGAATGTTCATTCTGGTGTATAGTTTGGGCAGCTGGGCTTGGAAGACCGGAAAAGGAGCTGGTGTGGAGACAGTGGCAGCCCTTGCAGAGGCAACAGGGTGACTCCGTATGCATGAAACCAGGAGGCTGACAAAATCACTGAGGTCTTATCTTTGCACTGCTATACATTTCTGCAAAGAGTTTGGAGAATCCTTCTGGCACCAGAGCTACTGCCCACTCTGCTCCTTGGTTCCCCAGCTCTGACACACCTGGGGCTGCCAGAACAGCAGACTCCTAAGTTGTATAGGGCAGGGGCAATGCTGCATGGTTCTCTATGGCCCATCCTTTCCTGTGCAGTTACACTCTCTCATTCCTGATGCCAAGAGAACATGCCATAGCTATACAGGAAAGGTCTACAGAGCAGCTCATAACCATGGCCTCTTACAAGTTATGACACAGGAAACTCCAGAGAGAACAAATGTGAAATCAAATAACTCATAACTCAGTAAGATAATAATATAAATATAGAAGGCTAAAAAAATTAGAGATGAAAGATAATTTAAATACCCTGTGTTACGATCTCTGCGTACATGCCATGTGTGTGTACCTGTGTATGTGTGCATATTGATCTAGAGGATTTGTGGGAGACAACCCAAAAGAAAACAGAATCAGTGACATGAAAGCAGAGATTAAAAAAAAAAAAAAACAACAACAACAACAACAAAAACACACAAACATTAAAAGAGTACAAGGAATCCTCTGCAGACTGGATGGGTGCTCACACTGAGATGCTCTTGGAAAAAAATGAAGAAATTATCTGTAGAATACGTGTGCACCCACACTGAGTAGTTCTGGGAAAGAGAATTTTAAGTGTGTCAGAAGATGAAATTAAAAAAATATACACAGAAAGAGAGCAACATATGTCTCTGAAAAGCCATTCCCTGAGGAATATTCTTTATGTGATTGTTTTCAATGTCCCAAGCTTTAGAAAATGCCATGAAAATCTACCCATTTCCTGAGAAACTGAAAGTCTGTATTAAAAAATAAATATGATATTTCCGTCCCAGACGGAACATTCCAGACCTGGCAGGTCCATCCCACAGAGAGGTGCCAGGAGGGGCGGGAGGCAGTTCACCACTGCAGACTCTCAAAAATAACCATGTACCCTTGACTTCAGAGAGCTGCTCTGATGCAAAACATTCCTGAAAGCAATTACTTCACGGAAGACAATACAGCCATGCTGAAACCCTCCCTTCAACACTGTTACAGGGAAAATAGTACCTCTGCAGGGTCAGCTTGCTTATCTCTCCCCTGCTTCAGGTCCCTTATTCTAGAAGGTTGTAGCATTAGCTCTCAGCAGTAATACCACAAGTCAATTCTTGATATAAATTCATTGCAAAGACTGAGGTGATACTTTGGTGTTTGGTATTTGCCATGGTGTATTTTCAAATCCTTGTTTAACTGGAATTTTGGCCTGAGAGCCACCTCAGCCATCTCTTGTTCATGTCTGACAACTCTTATGAGAACAGGTTAATAATTCACAGGAAAAGTTCAGTCAGTCTTTGCTTTGAATAAGTACAAGTAATGTTTAACAAGTCTTTGACAGCTGTGGGAGATGCTTGGCTTTCTAATAATTTTAAAGACTGAATATTATTTTTTTAATGTCTTCCTTTAGAGGAAGTCAATCCAAGACTGTTTCCCTTGGTGTTTTCTCTTGTAAGTGGAGTAATATTTTCCAAGATATCAAATGGAGTTTCAAGGGAAAGGCTTTTTATGACTCCTTTACTAACTGCCTGTTTCATGATAATAACAATACAGTGTTTTATTCAAGCACAAGAGGAGTAAAAGCTCTCAAGAGGGTACAGAAAAGATGGGCTACCTTACCTACCTCCAACATACTCAGCAATTCGCATGCTGCAGTCACTGTCATAATTTCCATGTATATAAACAAGTAGGTGCATGAGGAAACCAGAGAAGAGCTATACACCCCTTCTCTTTACTCTGTCTAGGTCTGTAACACAAGGCAACCAATGCTGTGACTTGATATATACAGTTTTTTTGAACTGTATTTTTACCACAGTAGTGGTTTAATGTGAGCACAATAACTACATGCAAATTTATCCTTTTACAAGAAAGTACCATACATGATTTTGTAGAAGTAATTTTTGAAATATTTTCGTACAGTCTTAAGCCAGCAGAACTTCTTTAGTTCTCTCCCTTGAAACTTCATACTAAATTCATGTTAGCTACACAAGTAAGAAGAGTTTGCATTCCTTTTCAAGCGGAGTGAAAATGAGTAAAACTAATAATAATAAAAAAAGAACTGAGTCTGTAGCAACATGTAGTATATATCCAGAAAGCTCGTGAATAATAAGAAAAAGCTCTTGACACTCAGTATACTATGGCTTCATGCAATAGTCACTAAAAGTCTACGCTACAAAATTTTCCTACTTGGCATAGCAGGAATAATACTACAGGACTGATGGATCTAGAACAAGATAATTGGCAAGTGCAATTCCTTTTTACTGATTGACCTTACATTATTCAAAGCTTTTTTCATAACAAAGCTTTTTTCATCAAGTGAATTTGACTCAATGAAAAGAATGAGAAAAATGTACCATGATGTACATTCATGATGTATGTGTGACCTTTGTGGAATATAGATCCATCTAAAGGTAGAAGCTATTAATACTGATAAGTAATTTTTTTTTTTTTAATCCATTTGATTAATATTTCTCTTTTCTTCCATATGCAATTCTTAAAATTTGCCACTGTTGATCTGCAGCCTGAAAAGATTCCTTGCCTTTTTAGAAGTTCTTAAACCATGCCAATTGTTAACATTACCACCTGTTGAAAACATGCAGTACAAGTGTCTGGGCTTTCCTTTCACTAACATCCTCCAAAAAAATGAAGTACTCTTCCAGTGAATAATTAGACACTTAAATTTTTAAGTTCTGACAAGCTCTGCATGCTATTTTCCTCCTCCTTGAAAATGAAAGCTACAATCAAAGCACTTAAGCAGCTTGAGTGCCACAGTCTTCCTTGGACAAAGTCTAAAACATACTGGAGCAAAAGCTTGATAATCTGCTTGCAAGTTCACATTAGCTTCTTACTGTTACTTTCAATAAGTGAAAGTCATGGCACAGGCTCCATAAAAATCAGATTTATGCAAGTTTAATAAGCTTCATTGCAAGTTATTTCTCAGATTTGCAAGGTCTGGTTATCTTGTAAAGCATGAAGGAAAGAAAACAAAAACTCTCTAAAACCCAGCATTCTTCCAGCAGCACAGAAAACATAGGCAAAGAAGTAATTTCCTCTACCATGCTGTAGAGTGAAGTCAACATTTTGCTAAGTGCGATGCTGTGAAGGCTTACATGGTGGGAAACACTTTTTTGTCATATAGAAGCTTGGCACTGTATTAAGAGATAAGCTTTTAATTAAATTGGACTCCCTGAGAAGTTACTAAAGACTAGCTCTCTGCTATCCTGCTGACAGGGCCATCAATTGGGGCACTGACAGCAAGTGGGCATATAGCTCCGAGCTGTGATGTATTTCCCATTTCTTTAGTGTTCATTTCACAATCAAAACAGGAATTTGGTTATGTTATATTTGAACCTATCACACCATTCCTGAATACAGCCATACAATTCATGTCAAAAATCAGTAAAGCTGTACAGCTAAAATCAGCACTTGAAGAGCGTGCAAGTCAGAAGGGCAGAATTAGACAATGCAGTTGTTTATTATGATCAGCTTTTTACCTCATTCATCATTTAGTTAGTGAAAGGAAAATGTTAATATGCAAGTTATGATGAAGTGTCAGTGAGACACAGTAGCCCTGGCTAGTGACTATTACTGAAAAGGGACTGCAAAGGTAGGAGAAAAGCTTGATGTTGCTTGGGAACCTGCACTACTGTAAATATTGAGAAGCCTTGAGATTGGAAATCAATGACTAGCATGATACAGATCTAAACCTGAGGGAAAAGAGGTATCAGATATCCAAACAGAAAACAGCTCCACTGAATTGTTCAGACTGCTGTTTGCAATTCTGTCCGTTGTGTTTCTAGTTGTTCTTTTGTTCTGCTTGAGTATTTATTGAGTAATTATCCTGCAGCAGCTAAGCATCTGAATTTTATATGTATTACATAAAATATTTTGTCAATGTGCTTTCTTTATTGATATAAAACTACGGGAAATTACATTAGGTGTAGTTAGGAACCATAATAATAGTCGTGTAATGCTCAGTATAAGCTGTTTTTCTTTTCAAAGCCTACGCATTTCCTTTGCTTCCCTTTGTTTGCTGTTTACTACTGTTTGCTGCTTCTGGTTTTATTTTGGATTAAAATTTCTTTAGAGAACAGACAACCTCACTCTCTCTTTGTTTTCACTCTTACAAAACCAACAGAGCAAAATAAGTTATGTAAATGTGAAGAACAAAAGGTTTTTGTGCTTATTTTTTCTTTCTTCTAAAATAAACTCTTGACTTTTTAAATACCCAGCTCTGGTACTGGCAGACTCAGACACACATTACTTTCAAGGTGCAAAAAGCCAATACTCCACAAAGAAACCTATAGCTCCCCACTGTGCTGTACCAAAGTGACTGCTTCCAACACGGTTTCATAATTACCGCCCTTGTGGAAGCAACACAGAGAGATGTGTGCCTTATTCCCAGTAGGCTATTTGAGTGGCAAAAGCCTCAGGAGATTATGATGTAAATCACAGAATCACAGAATGTTAGGGATTGGAAGGGACCTCAAAAGACCATCCAGTCCAATCTCCCTGCCGGAGCATGAACACCTAGATGAGGCTACACAGAAATGTGTCCAGGTGGGTTTTGAATGTCTCCAGGGAAGGAGACTCCACAACCTCCCTGGGAAGCCTGTTCCAGTGTTCTGATACCCTTCGTGATAAGAAGTTTCTTCTCAAATTTAAGTGGAACCTCTTGTGTTCCAGTTTGAACCCATTACCCCTTGTCTTACCACTGGTTGTCACCGAGAAGAGCCTGGCTCCATCCTTGTGACACTCACCCTTTATATATTTGTAAATATTAATGAGTAACTCCTCAGTCTCCTCTTCTCCAAGCTAAAGAGACCCAGCTCCCTCAGCCTTTTCTCATAGGGGAGATGCTCCACTCCCTTCATCAGCCTTGTTGCCCTGTGCTGGACTGTCTTCAGCAGTTCCCTGTCCTTCTTGAACTAAGGGGCCCAGAACTGGACACAGTATTCCAGATGGGGTCTCACCAGGGCAGAGTAGAGGGGAAGGAGAACCTCTCTCGACCTACTAATCACCCCACTTATACACCCCAGGATGCCATTGGCCTTCCTGGCCACAAGGGCACAGTGCTGGCTCATGGTCATCCTGCTGTCCACCAGGATGCCCAGGTCCCTTTCCCCTACATTCCCCAACTTATACTGGAACCTGGGGTTGTTCCTACCCAGATACAAGACTCTACACTTGCCCTTGTTATATTTCATTAAATTTTTCCCCGCCCAACTCTTCAGCCTGTCCAGGTCTTGCTGGATGGCAGCACAGATTTCTGGCATGTCAGCCACTCCTCCCAGCTTGGTGTTAACAGCAAACTTGCTCGTAGTACACTCTATTCCCTCATCCAAATAGTTGATGAATATATTGAATAATACAGGCCCCAGTACTGAACCTTTAGGCACTCCACTATATACAGGCCTCCAACTAGACTCTGCCTCATTGACCACGACTCTCTGGCTTCTTCCCTTCAGCCAGTTCACAGTCCACCTCACTACCAGATCATCCAGACCGCACTCCCCCAGTTTAACTGTAAGGATGCTGTGGGAGACTGTGTCAAATGCTTTACTGAAGTCAAGGTAGACCACATCCACTGCTCTGCCATCATCTATCCACCTCGTTATATCCTCATAAAAGGTGATGAGGTTGGTCAAACATGACTTTCCCTTGGTGAAGCCATGTTGACTGCCCCTAATGACCCTCTTATCCTTGATATGCTTTGAGATGGCACCAAGGTAAGTTGTTCCATCACTTTCCCAGGGATGGAGGTGAGGCTGACTGGTCTATAGTTACCCAGGTCTTCCTTCTTGCCCTTTTTGAAGACTAGAGTGACATTTGCTCTCCTCCAGTCCCCAGGCACCTCTCCCGTTTCCCAAGACTTGGCAAAGATGATGAAGAGCGGTCCAGAAGTGACCTCAGCCAGCTCCCTCAGCACCCGTGGGTGCATCCCATCTGGACGCAAAGATTTATGGATGTCCAGATTGCCTAATTGCTCCCTAGCCCAGTCCTCATCAACTGAGGCAAACTCCTCCCTTGTCCCGACTTCCTCTGGGGCCTCAGCGGTACGGGGCTCCTCAGGACAGCCTCCAGCAGAGTAGACAGAGATAAAGAAGGCATTCAGTAACTCTGCCTTCTCTATATCTTCTGTTACTAGGGCACCCACCTCGTTCATCAGTGGGCCTACATTGCCTTCGGTGTTAGTTTTATCTGCCATGTATCTGAAAAAGCTCTTTCTGTTGTCCTTGACCCCTCCTGCCAGATTTAATTCTAGTTTTCCTGGGTGCATAGAAACCTTTGATGGTTAAATGATTTCAGTAAGATCAAAGTATGCCCAGTCCATTATTTTATATTTTTGGATTCATTTCATATTTTTTGCTCCAACTATACAGTCTCTTTCCATGACTGGTGCACAGAAAATGTATTTCCTGTGTTCTTACTCATAATGTTCTAAATGCCACTATGGCCATATTCAGTTTGCTCCTTAAATAACCTCCATAATACTTGACTGATCTTCTCCCTGCTAGAAAAATTTATATCATCATATGAATTAGTGTATGACTCACCATGAACAACGACAATCTATTGGCTGCATAGTTTGTCAGACGTTCGTAGATAATAGATGGTTGAGATCGCTTCTCACTTCTCTGACTTTAGGGAACATGGTTGTAATGACACAAGTTGACTTCGTAGCAAATGACCTGAAAAAAAGACGAAGAAGTAATATTTCCAATGTTATACAGGAAACATACATAGGGTAGTGCCAATGACTTAATCTTTTGTTCTTTCCATGCCATTAGAAGGTGGTTTAGAAAAAGAAATATGGTAAAGAAAATACAAAATTATTTAAAAATGGAAGTAGGTGGATTCAGAGCTAATAAGTATAAAATTACCTTTAACCTTTTGCAAAGTTCTATAGCAAAAACATATTCTTCTTTTGAAGATAACATGATAATGGAATGTGATAACTTGATCATCATGTTTCCCTTACCAGAAATATGTGCACATTTTAAGTGCCCCATACATGAAGAAGGCAAATGATACTTATGGATACATCAAGTTTGTTAGGAATTTTTGTACAAATCAGGTGCTATTTTCCTCAAAATGCCCACTAAATTAAAAATTTAGCCATTTTTGAGAAGAACAAAACAAGAATAATATAAGCTACGGAAAATATGACAATGATGTCACTATGTAGTCTTACGGCAACAGCCATGATAGGTTTATAGCGTTTTTAACAGCTTTGTCGTACTCCTATGAGTGTATTATAGTTACTGCCATCAGAACCATAATTGCTCTGAAACTATAGCCAAATGCAATTTTTGTGGGAGTTATTTCTCTGAAGGTAGGAAAATTTTCATGGCTTTAGTGTTTTATTTCTTAAGATCTTATTCTGTTTGTGGGATGACCATGATAAAATTATTTTGAAAAATTAAGTTTAAAATAATCTAAAGCTCTTGGATTTTAGCATGAAAGCAAGAGATTGACACTGGAAAAGTACGCTTTTAAAAATATGGACCATTATTTAATATTCGACATACCCTGAAAAATGAATAATATTACTGTGGGTTTCTGAAAAACTACTTCAGACCTACTAGCAAGTTTTTATTTGATTTTCAAAAGAACTAAATATTGAGATTTTGGCAACATCTAAGTTCTCAAGTGTTCAGTACTTTGAGACTGAGAAAGAAGTGGTTTTGAGTACCCGTTTTAGGACCTCCCTAGCCCAGGTAGGCAATCTCGGTACCATGAAAAGGAACGTAAATAGGCTCTGCTAATAGTTACAAACTTGCCAATAGTTTATGAGAACATAACAGTTTATTAGAACATACAGTATAGTCAATAATGTAGTTTTAATTTACCTACGATTTTTGTGTGCTTCAGCATATTTTTCCTTATTTTAAGGATTAGTTTTGTTGAAACACAAAAAGTAAAAAGACAGCATGTTTTCATTGTACTGTCATAAAGCAAACACCAGTTGTCTTATCAGCCAATAATTTAATATTGTTAACTCTTTACTATTTTTAAGGTTTTTCCTTAAATCTTATTTGCTGATTTCTTTTTGTTTGTTTGTTTGTTTGTTTCTGAATTATTCATAAACATTTATCACATGGTACGTGCATTCATTGCAGGACATTTTTTAAAATGGTCATCCGTTAATATTCTTATACTGGAATCATATCCATTACTGATATTTCCGTGCATGTCCACTGAATAGAGTTAAAAAAAAAATACTGGCATGGCCTTCCTAAAATATTAAATATAGAAAATGATTAAATGGAAATACAAGTCTGAGTCAATAAGTATACAGCATGTGGTCATTTCTATCCCTTTTTTTCCACTTCTAAGATTGCAAGAAAACTTGCAATCTTGCAAAACTTGCAAGATTGCAAGAATGGTATTTGCTTTTTCATAAAATAATTTGATTTTTTCTTACTCAGATATCTATAACACATTCCTATAAATTTTCATAGCTTATATATCACAACCATTCTTCTATTAAAACAATACAAAGTGGCTTCCAAATATATTTAAGGCTTTAACTTTTACTATATTCTTCTTGATTTCCAAACATAATTTTATTTCACAGTACATTAATTTCTATTACACACTTTTGTACTTTATCATTAATACCCTTTCATTATCTCAATAAACGAAACTAAATGTAGTGTTGGCTGTTTGGCTCCATGCTTCAGTAATCTCACCATGCATCAGACAGCTCAAACAAATGACTGCAACACACCATTCTTTTAATTATATTTATTGATTCAAGAGTGTTTAAATCGTTGTGATTTTTGTTTTGTTTTGTGTGTTTGGGTTTCTTTTTTTCTAGAATGGTAACGTATTTCTGTCTATAAATTGATCAATGGATTGCCATCTTTATCATTCAATAATCAAATCTACAGCTGATTAAGTAATGTGTTTCTTGTACAAATTAGCTAAATTATACATGCCAAACACATCACATTCCCCATTTAACAGAAGAAGCCGCTTGCCGGGAAATCTTTTTGTCGTTAACTCTTCTCAAGTGTAATACAGCTGTTAATGAAAGAGACGGACACTTCAAAGAGGCAACATTGCAAAATGCAGCTGAGCATCCTACATGGACATTGTGTTCTGATATATGTAGTACCCTTCAGATGGTGTGCAGCATACATTACAACACACCAGTTACTGGAAAAGTTTATATTTCCTTTATCTTTTACTGAATACACAATCTCTCAACACAATTTGAAACAATGAAAATTGGATTTATAGTGTATTAAAAACATATACATGCTCAAAAACAACTTGTAATTAAGTCCTTCACCTGGCCGGACTAATTTCAGCTTGTAAGAGTAACTTCTCACCAGCATAAGAAGATGTGAGAAAATGATCTCTCACCACCAGCACAGCTCATATCAACAGCTTGAGGAAACTTGCCCTGCCCTCAAGAGAGCAGAGCATGCCATGCTCCCAAGCACATACAGGATCCCTTTCTGCTTTGTAAGTGAATTCTGCTCTTCAGTGGTCTCAGCTCCAACTTGCTGGCCTTCACAGATGGCAACATGTCTGCCATTACCATGTCTCATCTACCTCTTAGAGAAGCAGAGGCAAACAAGTGCTTTCTTCTTGATCAGAAGGAAATCAACAAAGTCATTACAGAGGCCATCCAAGGACAGAGAGTGGGTGATGAAGTTCCTGGGTTAATAATTTAATTCAAGACGGCACTTTGAAATCCAAATTCCCATGCTGTTGATGACACTTTGTAGTTTTTAAAGCAGCCTTTTGGCAGTCTTGCGTAAGCTCTGGTGGGACACTGATTGAAGCTTAAAGATTTACATCTCCAAAACAATATATTTATTTCTATAAATGAGTGGGTTCCTAATTTTGTCATGCAATGACTGCATCTGTAACTGGTTACTGAACTTGTTTCTTGTGCTGATCAGACAAATTGCTGTTTGCTGACCAGCACTACAATGCATGGTATACACTAAAATGTCTAACACATATCCCATAAGGGAGTTCCTGCTGGTCCATAAAAACACGTCTCTGAAGTTTATTCAAGATTCATCTGCTATACATATATTCCTATATACATTTTGAAGAAATTAAACACACATGCATCTGAGGGTCTCTTCCAACTGAAAGGATCTATGATTTTATGATCTATGACTTGTTTATATTTAGCTACAAAGCTGCAAGAATAGCAGTGTGGATCTGCATTGTGCCAGAGAGAAAACTTTGAAACATTTTGTCTCAAGATGATGTAAGAATATTTAATTCTTCTTTAGAAGACACTCCACATGTTTCTCAGCTGGTGTCATTGTGCATAACAGAAGTGACTGTGGCTGGAGGGCATTTGGCTGATGCCATGGGTATAACTCAAAGGAGTTCAATGAGCATGCTAAATTTCATTACTGGATTTTGCATTAAGCATTGCTCAGAGACTCAAATACCTGAAGGTTTGGTTTTGTTGTGTGTGTGTGTTTTGTTTTGTTTTAATTACAAAGTATTTCTGATAGTTCCACTACAAATGTGGCCAGGAAAAGAAAGAGTAAAAATCTTTACATCTATTCACAAAATAAAGAGAATACCAGATATTTTAGGAAACAAACATGAAAAATGTTGTTACTTACTGACAGAGCTGTACAGAAGGAGCAGACAGTAAAGGACATTAGACTCCTTTGGGTTGAAGAAGAGAGCAGATTTCTCACAGCCTAGCAAAAAAAGCACCGATTATGTGATGCACTTAAAGGAACAGCTCAAAGATGGCTTTGAAAGTGTAGTTCAAACTAGAAACAGGGCTACGTGTTGTACATTAATCAGCAAAAACATAAGTTGTTCCAGATTGGCAGCACCTCAGGTATTAATTTGTTACCTAAGGGAGACCTGTATCAGGTAAGTATTTCTGTAGAACGCAAAAAGTAAACACTGGTATCTTCAGTTTACCAAAGAACATACAGCGACTCGAAAGAAAATGTCAATGAAAAGGGAAATTAGAGTAGATACTATGGCTATAAAAATAACAGTAGAGTCCCATCCCTTAAAATAAAGACCTTTTCACAAACAAGAATTCATACTCTTTCAGATTAGCCGTTATATGTACTACAGAGAGAGAGAAAATGTTACCTGAGGAAAGCATTTCTCATAAGGCTGGTAATGAGCCTGCATCTGTCACTCATACATGTGCTGTGATATATAAGGAACTTCGCTAAGAAAGGATGCAGGTTAAAATAAACCATCAATTCAGTAAACACTGCTACCTTACCACTTATTGTCATTCACTTTAGTATTACAGCAGGTTAAAATTGGCAATTCTGGGGTGTTGTGTTTGTGTAACAAGAGGGTCTCCCAAATAACACTTTCATTGGCAGAGAGAAGGAAAATATGATGCAATTCCTAGCCACAGTGTGCAGCTATGGCTAGGCCACAAAGGGGGAACTCTGTACTTACTCTTCCAACTGTACAGTTTGCCAAATGCACTACAATTTATTCTTACAGGCTGTAAGTTTTTATCGTTTTAGAAAGTTAAGGTTCATTTGAATAGCTGTAAACTTGTTTTAGACACTGAATAAGCTTGGTTAGTCAAGTTAGTCAAATATCAAAAGATGTTAACTTGAGCATTTTCTTCATTCACAAAATGTAGTTCTTTGAACAGCTCCCTCTTATGATGACAACAACAACAAAACCAAACCAAAACAGAACAAACAAACAAACAAAAAAGCCCCAGAGATAGGGCATTTATCAATACTTAAAGTCTAGGAGAGTGTAGATGTTTCTTTTTAAAACAATTGTTTCAAAATCTAGATTTTGTGACACCTGAAAGATGAATATATATCCAAGATATCATTGCCTATCACTGAAACAATGATTGTTGAATTTCAGAGGAAGGAACAACTCTGTTTTCCAAAGTAAATTCAAGGCAAAGTTTAATATATATGGTTTCCAGGTTTGATTCTCAGAAATTCTCTTTGAAACCTTGCCTTATCGTCTCTTTGAACCAAATGATGCTGATCTGAGTGCAGAAAGTAATAGTTAAGCAACTAGCAAATGCAGTTACTCCCGTGATGGGCAATACTCAATGAATGATAAGAGAAGAGATAAAATACAAAATCAGGCTCTCTGTGTCTAAGGTCATTGCATTCCCACTATCCCTTAGATGTTTCATAATACAACATGAAAAGGAAAAAATACTCACTAATGATACTTAATTGGCTGTTTAGTACATGCATCGAGTGCCTTTTCTCATTTTCTAGCTAAATTTCCACTGGATTTTTTTGAATGCTTGAATCACATAGAAACTGTTTCTTTTTTATTTCTTACTATTAAACTTCTAGGCTTTGAAGTATTTTGTCTTTGAAACTGCTTTATTGGGTTTTGGTAGTGAGAGTTAGGTGGAGTTTTGTTTGTTTGCTGCTTTGTTTTGTTTTTCTGTCCTTTAAAGTCCAAACATCTAATATCCAAATCAATATTTTTCAGTGAAACTAAATAAAATTGGAAATACAATTACAACAAAATTTAACATAAACAGCAAATTAAATAAACTTACTGGTGATTCCAGCTGTTGATCTCAAGACACATATATTTAATCTTTGATTGTGGATAACAAGCTCCTGGAAGATTCCAATTACTTTCTTCCATTGTAATTCTTCTTAAGGGACTATCCACAATTATCATACCTGGAAAAAGAAGAAGAGAAATAGTAATCCTATAGAAAATCATTTTTCTTTCACTGTCAAAAAATAAGAAGTAGTAAAATACACAGTTGACTTATTTTCACCTATATTCAACACAAAGGCACATAACTGTACTAGCAGTATGTTTGTCATAGTGACCAGTAAACTTTTGAAATTCTTCTGTCTATATGTATGATTCATACACAGCTAATTCTCCACAGAAAACCAGCTAGGTCTTGTAGGAGTATTCTTTCACATTTGTTTTAAAATATAATCCATATATTTTCAAATGTTTCCTGGTCTAAAGATATTCCAGCTAAGGACCACATATATCCTTCACAACCACATTTCTACCTGCCTCTGTGGATGACACTACAGAGTTTCGGCAGCTGTGGTGCGTTGATCCTGGGCAGCAGCTAAGCACCCACATCCCCACTGACTTCTCCCCAGTGGGACAGGGAAGAGAACGGGAAGAACATAACCCAAGAAAACTCACTAGTCAAGACAGCTTAATAACTGAAGGAAATGGGGAAAAAAGGTGATGCAAAGGCAACCAGTTACCACCTCCCACAGGCAGACTGATGCCCAGACAATGCCTAAGCAACAACCAGACCAGTTGTGTTGCTGAGTTTGACGTGAGCTGGTACAGAATATCCCTTTGGCCAGTTCCAGATAGGTGTCCCACCAGTGTCCCATCATAGTTTCTTGCCCAACCCAGCCTACATGCTGGAGGGGACAGAGTGAAACAAAGAGAGTTCCTTGATTCTGTGCAAGCACCATTCAGCAATAGCCAAAATATTGGTGTGTTACTAGCACTGCTTTACACAAATTCAAAACACAGCATCATACAGGACAACATGAAGAAAGGTAAATTCTTCCCAGTCGGACCCAGCACAATGCATCTGAGGAACACGGCCTATTACAATTTTCGTTTTCCCTGAAACTATTAAACCTATTTTATGTTCTATTTTAAATACTGCAATGTATTCTGGAAAGACTTACCTCCCCTCCCTACAGGCTCACTATAAACTCAAAAATATGAATTGTATTTATACATCAACACAGCATGAAAAAAGCTCTTAAAAAGTTATGAGCCAATGCTCAACTGCTGACTGTAGGTTTTATGCTGTACTCCAAAGAACAGTTACTAGATTTCTCCCATCCAGTTCTGAGAAAACAAACTAAAAACAAACAAACAAAAACCACCAACCCCCCAAAAAAACAAAACAAAACACCAAACTTTCCAGAGCTCCTCAACCATTGTTTCCAATAGGAAGAATATTAGATCAAAACAAAGTTAACAACAGTATATATTTGCATTACTTACTATGACATACAGAATATTAAAATACTTTCAGCCAGCTGCAGCTGGTACACTTTGGTTTTAATTAGACATACTATAGCATTCTGCTTCTGGTAGTCTTAAGCAATCTTTACCATAACCTACTCCTGACTGTAAACTGAATACAAATAAGTTCCCTGCTAGGCACTAAAACAGCACAGATTTTTCATAATACTTATCCAAGGAGATATACAAGGTTCTTTACACAAAGACAGACAAGGAAAATCAGGACTTGAGCAGACCTTTTCAATTTTCAGATAATGCTGAACTTTGAATTCCCAAAGCTGCAATATACACCCTGAGAGGGCAGTGTCTGCCTGAAGGACCTCTCCATTCCTGCCCCATGGGATGTGAGCACAGGGAATGCTGGTCCCAGAACAGTATGAGGGAGAGAACTGTCAGTCACTTCTGACTTGTGTGGGATGGGAATGGTCTGACCGATCTGCAGATCCTGACACTTGTCAATAATCACAGTATCTTTACTTTTGATGAAAGAAATACTGTCAATGTTTTTATTTACATTTCATTTGTTAGATTTAGTCTATAGTTGGGAAGACAGATGGTGTTTACTACCCCCTCTTTTTATTTCCTCTTCAGAGATACTTTATGTTCAGACTACTTTACTCATCCAGTTTGAAAGGTAGATGCCAGATAAAGAGGAATATCACGTTTAGATTCCCAGGTGATCACTACCTTTATATAGAAATGTTTAAATTAAATAAGTGGGCAACATCTACCTATTTTCCTTATTTTATTAGGCAGCATCTACCTGTTTTACTTAGTCAGTTTAAAACCTACAGCACTAGCAGTATCCGATATTCCTGCCATGTCACATCTCCAGTAAAAAGGAAGGAAAATGACAAGAGTAGGTTAATGTAATACCTCGGCTTGCTCTTCACATTTCTGTTCATTCTTCCTTTGAATGGGATAGCTTTGTTCTTACTGATTCTTTTTGAGAATTTAGCATTTCTGCACCTTATTTGAAACAAGAGTGAATTCAGCCCAACAATAAAACAGACACAACAAAGAAAAGGTTGAATTGCAAGGCACATAGATTTAATTTAGATTTTAATTTAGATAAGATAGTGATTATTTTCTCAGACACAGGGCTTCAAGATCCTCAATCTGGAGCAAAATGCATGAGCAATTATGGAGGTCCTAAACAAACAAATTCTACAGATTTCCAAAGAGGTCTTGCTAACTTCTCAGTGTTGTTATTCTTTCTTTCATGGCAATGTTGTTAAAAACAAACCTGCTGACAAGGAAATGTGCTAAGAATGAACAGAAGGATCTCTGCTTTGTCACACATAAGAGGTGCCCTCCAGGCACTCCTGATTATAGAGGGTCATATAGTGCTGGAACCACACAGTTTCTCAGTAATAATAACAGTGAAAATATAAAATGCTTGTCATACAAAAATATGAAATATTCACCATATCTTGCACTTCCTCCATAGTTTACACAAATTTTAGTTTGGAGCATGCTTCCAGTTAGTTAAACTCTTAGGGCAGTTTGCAGTCCCTAGTCATTAATTCTCACTCTTACCAAAATCCCAGTTTATCTACCTTGTTGTGAGAGCGAAAATGTCTCTGCTTTTGCACCACTTAAAGGGACATCAACAGTAAAGTTTCCCAAGCTCCTGAAACCTACAGAAGAGTTCATCCCCAATACACACCCAGTGGGGTAAGTGAATAGATGAGGTGTCTCCACTCCAGACGCACCAGTGACCACAGGGCACCATTGCACAAAGCTATTGGTTTAAGATGTCACAGAAATAGCACAAAACAAATACTCAGTACAGGAACAGGTTCACCACATCCTTTCCCTCGATAAGATGAGAAACACAAGGAGCTATATTAATGCATGAAGCTCAAGTACTGTGCTGCTAATGTTGGCATCCTTTCCCAGTTCCAGATGACCAAATCCTGGAAAAGGCCTTTATACTCCCAGGAGGCTGCTTACTAATTCAGTAACCTCTAGCAGCTATGTATTGGTTACCCAATGTCTTAACAGTACCTCGTTAATCTTTCTTGTACCCTCCATGACCTGAGTGGCTGACCAAAATCCTCCACCTACCCTGAAGACCAATAGCCCTTTCAAACCACTCCACCCACTGAAAAGTTTTAGAGAGACTCTGACAGGAATAACTGGATAAAAGAACACACTGCTCTTAAGAGTAGTGCATCAGAGAAAGTTCCCTGGATAACCCAGATTACAGAAACAACGAGAACAGAAATCACCATTACCTGCTGGACTCCACTGTAAATGCTGTACCAATGAAATAAGAATCATAGGATCATTGAATCATCGGGTCCAACCATAACTTAACTCTAGCACTAGACCATGACCCTAAGAAGATGACAGACAACAATGCAATCCTCACCCATACCTCTTACTACCTAAGGAGTCCACAAAACCGTTTCATGTTGCATCAAGGCTGAATGCATCCTTTAATACTTCCAGAGAGGCTTTGAAGCTCTGCCTCAGATGAGACAATGATCTAAAATCTACTTCCAACAGTTGAGCAAGGTAAATATTTTTATAAGTTGCATACAGAGGCCTCCAGAACAAACTTTGCTTCTCTGGGAATGTTGTGTTTTTTTTTTTCATACTGACTCACCAATATGGGATTTTTTCATGTTTTTATGTATGACTGTGCAAAAGATATTTCTGTGTCAACAGCATTCACCAGTCATAGGTGAATAAATATTGTCACTGAATGACTGGTACATAATACATTTTTTTAAGGTTGGAGTTGGCTTCTCTATTGATTACAGTATAATCATTTAGAGAGCTAAACCACATAATGAGAAATTAACAGTATTTTAATGGATTCTAATAATCTCAGCCTTATTACATAGTGCCCTACTTCTAAGTTATTCCATGAAGTCACCTGGAAAACAGGAGATGGCAAAAAACAGAGCAGACTAAACATTGCTTTTGAGCTCAGAATAGGCAGAAAAATCAGGCACAAAACACAAAACTGAGAGAAATTTGAATTTCTGACTTGGAATAACTTATCTGAATATCTTACTGTAGTGGTACTGCTGGTACAATCATGAGAACAGGACAGCATTAGCATGGTTGTAGGAAGAGGTAAAACATTTCACTGAAGTATAAGGTTGAGAACAAAACTAAGTTAATGATGGGAAACAATTAAGTAAATCAAAGAATGCAGCCTAATCTTGACATATCATACATTTAGTTGTTATTTTTGGTAAGCATGACACAAGTACTGTAGCTTAGACAATTAACATCTGAATCCATTCACATATATTAATTTCCACTACTTCTACTTTTAATTTTTTTTTAATAAAACATAATTTTAAAACTTAGTTTATGACATGCACTGTGCAAAATTAACGAAATTGTTATTTATGAGTGATGATAATTGCTAAATTTATATCAGGCACAAATAAAGGCACAATAAGCATACAGACATTTAGCTGCGTGATAGTACCCATATAACTTTTTGAAGGCCAACATAAGAATGCACAGAATAGGCTTATGAGTTTTCCACACATGACATGAAGAAAAAAAAAGTTTTATGATTGGACTTTATAAAATGCAAACAGATAGAGGAAGTCAACCAAGATGTATGATCTGAAAAGGCGACTGAAGGAACAAAAAAGGAAGATCAGCAATCCTATTTACTGTTCACTTTACACCACTCTCAGCTGAAGAAAGTTATTATCACCCTGGTAATATGTGAGATTAGTGTTAGGAAACATTTTAGGGTTGTAACCTCAATTCAGCTAGACCGGAGGTTTTGAAGTGAATAGTGTATTTTCGAAGAATTTGTGGGAAGCAAGTTCATTCCATAAAATGAAAATGAATTCTCACATTTCCATTAAGTTAGAGGTAATATACGTCACATTTCTATCAGGTTTTAACTTTCTTTTGTAAGTAAATATCTTCTGCCTATGGGTTTATATAAAGCAATGTTTGCTTATAAAGGGTAGGTATTTACCTTATCCTACTTATGAAGTGAAGTAGAAAAAAATTGCCCTGAAGATGTCTCTGACGCTCCTCGTGATGTCTAGCCTGGGGTTTTGCAATCTGTTCTCCTGTTTAATATTTCAGTAAATATCACTTTGTTTCACCTAAAGCAAGACAAATTCCAGTCTCCACTGCAATTGATGGTTGCCAGGGGGCACGTACAAAACATCAGGTGTGAGAGTGCTAAATCATGAGCCTATGGAATTAATGTCAACATCTAACTTCTTAGCAGATGGAAAATGCTGCAATAAGGCTCCATACACTCTCTCATCTCTTAAAGATTCAGCCTGTTAATGGGACAATATGCTACTGAAGTACTTTTGGATCAAGTACGTTCAGCCATAACAGTGTCTTTACCCTTAGTCTCCTCCATTTCATGCTCAATGTTTCATGATGCATTTCTACAACACACAGCCTCTTCTGACATCTACACATTTCTGAAAGATGGAACATTAGAAAGTAGTCATAAATATTACCCTAATTTAACACCACCAAAAGCTGTGACAAACTGTAAGAGCTTTATTGATTTCAGTGCTAATCCACACAAGTACAGGGTCTAGCATATTGACTTCTGTGATGACCAAGTATTTCTAATTTCTCCCAGGAGCACTCTAATTTAGAGAACCTGCTCTGTTGGAACTGATCTTCTAAATTCTAATCAATGTCCTGTGATATTTTTTAATTTCCGACTCACATCTTCCATATCTCCTACCATATGCATGCAAATGATAACCCTAAGACTGTTTTCTAGGAATAGTTGTATATGTATCTTTGATACACATTTGCTAAAACCAGTTCCATCAGTGATATTTGATCAATGTGTGTTCATGAAAATTACACACTGTAATTGGGACAAACTGTCAAATACAAGACAAAATACTCACATTTTTAATTAAATTTAGTTAAACTCTTCTGTGTTTCTCCAACATTTGAAGCAGATCAGCTATGACATTTTCTTTTATTTTACTATTACCAAGTATATCACCAACCAGAGACTTCTGATCAGATTTGTATCAGACTTTGTCCAAATCTTGAAGAAAGATATTGGAACCAGACTTCTCCTCCAGAGAAATTTTTAATTGACCTTTCGCTCTTTAATAATTTTATAATTAGCATTTCTATAGAAATGCAGTTATGAGCACAAACTCAGTTTATTTCTGGAGGCTTCATTAAGATTCACAAGACTTCTTTCCTTAGTGTCCTGATCACCTGGGACCCTTAAACCTGGCTATTTCTACACTGTTTTTTGAAGAAGTCAGTCAAAGCTTTCATTTCCACATGGAATTAACTCCCAGCAAAGCAGAAAGATCTTCCACAAGCTGCACTCAAAACATTGTTTGGGAAAAAGGGAACATGCCATAAACATGGAGCCAAGAATTTTCTGTTTGCCCGATTGATGTTTTAGCAGCCTAATCAAAATACAACAAGCAGTAATTACTAGTCCAGCTACAATACTATCAACATTCCACATCCAAATTAGTAAAGCCAAGCCTCGTTAATGACAATATAAATTGTTATATAAGAAAACCTATTAATAGCTAACACTTTTGCCTGGTGTCATGCTCATCATCCAGATGCCCTCCTGGCCCCAAGGTTGATGCTGTCAGCCTTTCTCCAGGAAGAAGACTGTGGAGGGAGTTTGCAACAAACAGCTACCATCCCCATGGCTTCCCCAGATGGGTGCAGTGTCATGGCAGGTCCCTGCCTCATCACTCATGCGTTTGTGTGGGCTTATCTGTGCATTGCTTCCTGCTAGCCTGCTTCCCCCTCTCCAGTGCCCTGAGGAGGTCTGCAACCTTCACCAGCATCTTCCCAGCCCCTGGGCACCCACCAGGCTGCTGCTGCCTGGGGGCAATCAGGAGGGATCAGGCTTCCCCCTACATCCACAGCACCGCTGGAGCCAGCACCTGCAGGAGAGGCAGTGGTGAGCTGCCATCTCAAGACCTTTCCTTCATTTAATGCAAAGACTGTGGCTTTTAGCTAGTAATGGCAACAAATCTTATTTGCTGCATGACACATTTCACTACAAAACTCTCCTTTATTCTCTTTATTGGTCCACATTTCTGTCTGTTTAATTTGGTTTCCTTGATACCCTATTTGGCAAATCACTTGTGATGTATCTGCTTCTTATTTCTTTCCCCGTGAACACCCATATTACCACTCCGAATCCCACCATCTACCTAGATCTTCGTGGACTGCTGAAAACATTTAAACCAAACAACAAGGGACCTCTGGAAATCCTCTGGTAACTGGATAATGATAGCTGCCTTTTACATGACAAAGCAGTAGAAGCGAGGTGGGAAGGTGGATTCATTTAGAGGGACAACATAGGTGAGCTGCTGGGGAGCTGTGTGATCTGGACAAGAGGCAACAGAACTATTTATGCCTCTGCCAGCCTTAGTTCTCTTCATTTCCACCATACTGCAAGTGTATACATTTGCCCTGGGATGAATAAATTATCTGAGTCACAGTATATTACAATTGAAAGGGGAGTATCTAATTGCTGGAAAGCAGATGGCCTTATCCTTTTGAGTATGCCTGACAAGAACAAAAAAAATTACTGGCCTGGAGCCATATTCCCATAGGCTGTGATCCTGTCAGATTCAATCAGCCAGGGAAACTTGGATATGATGACTGGTCAGTAATGGAATTTTTCAAGGCCAAAAAAGCTTTTTTTTTTTTCCAGTTTAGCCACATCTGCATATCATGAAAGGAGAAAAAAAAAATCTCACCCTCCCAGTCTTTCTTGCTTATGATATTGGTTTATCCACAACTCTGTTAATTATCGCTATTACTTCAACCTTCCTTCTTTCATTTTTGTTGTAAATATTTGATTGATAAGTAATTCATTTGCAACACAGGAAACAGAGTCTTTTAACGAGAAACTGGGCTAAAGATAAAATGCCAAAGTATGCAAAGTGTTCCAGTATGTTTCTCAGGATTATATTGATATATTAACTCCTCTGAAAACCAGCATCATCAAATAAATAGCTTTTGAATATGTTAGTCTTTTTACAGTTACGTTAAATCTTGGCAATGACATTGTATAGTATATCAAATGGTCACATATTACAGAGGTGAATGATGGCAAATCAAATAATCGAATTTGTAATGGAGAACATAAATGGTTTAAAGTTATAACCACAAAAAAAATGTTGAAACAGAAAAAGCTGACATAATCTCTTTACAAGAAATTCTCTTAAGAGAACAAGATGCTATCAGCATAGGAACACCTTGGATAGGAGGTAGTCAGCAAAATAGCTTTGCACAAAACAAGAAAGTTCTTTCAACATACTTGGTAATTTATATAACAGCTGATATAAAGAAGGTTTTCTGGCTGTTAAATATATGCAGAAAGAATGGTCCCAGTCTAGTTAACATGTATGGACCTAATTCAAACAAAGCATCTTTCACAGTACAGGTTATTATTTAACAGCATGACAAATGTTCCCATGGAATACACAGCTTAGGGCTGACCTTCCTGGTCAACCTGCACGTAAGTCTGCACATACTGTGAGAGAGTCCAAAACAATGGGGAAAATGCTGTGTTCTTTGGATGAGGTTCTGGAAGAGTTCTGATCTCCAGGAGAAAAGGCAAGCACACTGATAAGCAGTCAACAATTTATTTGTGGGCATTAAGTCTAATTCCTGTGTTTACAAGCTTGATGCTCCACTCAGTGAGTTTGTGCGATCATCTAGAGCTTTGCTCCCTCCTTTCCTTGCCCTTCCCTTCACACCTCCATGAAGTCTCTACCTTTGGTGAAAGCATCTTTTTCCTCCTAAAGTACAGGAGATGTCAGCACAGCTGAATGTGCCATTATCCAGCACACCTTGTCCCCTCCTCTCTGTTGCCCAGGTAATTCAGGGATACTACCAGTTTGGTATATTAGTGCAGTATTAGTGGTCTGCAGCCTTCTCCCAGGGCCTAAGGTATGATTAAAGGCATGCAAGAGGGGGAGAGACAGAAATCCTTGCCAGCACTCTTCAAGTGAAGGAGTTGTTAATGCTCCTGACTCCTTGAAATTAATCTGACGGGAAATAGAAATAGCCCAGAAAGATCTACCCTCATGCAGTCTCGGGAAACACAGGAGCACACTGTAGCTTTCACTGTCAAACATAGCTTATTTAAGCAGGACCACTTGTGTGAAGAAACAGTCCTTCAAACTAATAACCCTGCTGAAGCGAAATATTCCCCTCCTGGGAAAAAAATATTCTACAACATTAATAGTGGCAGCAAAATGAAGCTGAGCATCATTCCAGAAGGTACATTAGCTCCAGCATAATCTCTGTGTCATTTCAGCCCTGATTAAGAAGTCCCCAGAGAGGAGTTCAGAGATTCCACCAGGTCAACATATCACAGGTGCAGGTCTGCAGAAGCCAACCCACCCTCAGTGTTAAAACCTCCTCCTGACTGCTGTGAGCTCCTTCCCTGCACCTGGCATGTCCTCTGCCCTCTACCAGGTTGTTTTGGTGCCTCTGCTTGGCAGAAAGCTTCTCCAACACAGTAATAACAAGAATTGGTTCATTTTGTGCTGATTTAGTATTCTGAAATTGAACATGCCTGGGTAGCACAAGGCACAGAGCCCATACATGAAGAGGAACATGCACCTGAGGTCAAAGCCAGGAGCAGGGATGGGGGTAGCCTGGAGACAGAGCAGGTCAGTCTGCTGTGCAGCTGGGGGTACAGGTTCTGAGCATGTGCCAGAAAACTGCGAGACAGAGGGAGGAAAAGCAAACAGAGAGAAAAAAAAAAATCTGCTCCAGGATCTGCTTGTCCATAGAATGCTGTATTTTTCCATCTGTATAATTTTCCCAAAGAACAATCACAGATAATACAAAGAAATTACATCAAAAATCAGTAAGGTGAATAATACATTATATTATGGTTAGCATAATGCCCTGAAGTTTTGGGGAAGTAAAGCTCAAGAAATATGCATAAATTTACATTCAGCACTTTTAAAAAGTTCTTGGTCATTGGACCAATAGAATTAATGTTTTTATATGCTCCTCCTTGCTGCATTTAATAGTTTGTGGTTTGTTTTTGTTTTGTTTTTCTCTTCCCATTTAAGACATGTTAGTACATACAGAGAATAAGAAGAATTCCACGTTTCTAGAGTGAGCTGTTTTTTTCTACTTCTCCTCAGTCAACTCACCTAAATACCTTTACACAAATTCTGCTAAGAAGTAGTTATCCAGTCCTGGAATTAGCTGACAGTTTTTGTTAAGCAATATTAGATTGGGGTATGGTGTCCTGATAATATGTCAGGAGTGATGACATTAATGGGCCACGATGCCCTTCAAATTCATTTTATAAATATTTTTCATAGCATTGAGGAGATTCTGCTGAGCCTTCGCTAATAAAATATTTCATTATTTCAGCCTGTTACTGGTATTTTATTAGCTGGATGAGCAAGCAACTTCAGTCTTAAAAAACGTTGATCAGAAGCAGTTTCAGCTAGTGTTAACTTTTTCATACCCATCCAAAATAGTGTATTTAAAGGGTGAAAGACTTGCCAGAGCCTTTTTAAACACTGTGTGTTGAATTCCATCAAGTGCTACACCCACATTTTAAGCATCCTTAGGGGCCTGAATCAGCAACTCAGACAGTACAATATCCCTCTTCCTTCCTTTCATGAATGTATTTTCTTGTGCCTCTTTTCACTCACCTTGCATATTGGGGGTCGTTCCAGATGCTCCTCTGCGCAGTCAAATTAGGTGATCTATGTTTCTCTACAGGTGGTTAACCCTTGCCAGACAGAATACCAACACCAAGGCAGTAGTTATGTCTTTAAGAAAAGTTATAAAATTCAGAGGAAGAATCAAGATTTTTCTTAGTTTTAAGCAAAGTGCACATCACAGGATTTAGCTCAATAGACTCCAGATACATTGTCATCTTCATTTTGAGTGATGTGGGCACATAGTGTTATTTCTGCCCTTTGAGTCAAGTATCCAACATCTATCCACGTTCACATTGAACAACCATTTACATAGAATCATGCAAACAGTGCAAACTCTAGAGAAGAAAAAGCAAGACATAGATTCATCTCTTTTGTAAATTCTGTGCGGAGAAAGTATATCACAGTCTTTCCCACAAGGAGATGCAGCTGCACATGTAGCAATATGAATTCAAGAACACAGGTTATCAGTCTGCCATACTATAGACTGATTCCAGGTTTGTGTTTTAACTCATCATGGATGCTGACAGAAGCTTCTAATGAGCTGTTTATACCAAGAACGAACAAATTATTTTGAGAGGAAAATCACAGTCTGTAAATACCAGCTAGGGTTCAGACAAATAACTGACATTTCAGAAAATCAAGTTTTACTTTGAGTAATGATTGGTTATGTTTACTAATATTGTAGTTGCCAATCATCATAGCATTTCAATCATTCACATTCATATAACAGCCACTGCAGATTAAAAAGTTCATTTTTGAGTTCAAAGAATCACAAGATGGTAAATATTATAAAAATGTATTTAAAAATACTCAAGTAAAAGCAATGCATTGGCATCAGTGGAACTTCTAAACTCTTTTATCCATTTGCTATGAGTAATCAGGTTAGCAAAATTTGTTTTGTGATAAACTCAACAGAAAAAAATCACATCATCTGAATACCCATATAAAGAAACACTAGTTATAAAAGTAATAAATCTTTAAAGTTCTTCATGGGTTTTGAAGTCGTCCTTCTTGGGAAAGGTAATAGTACCACTGCATTTTCTCAGAGTGAAATGTAACAAATGGTTCCTAAGAAGCTGATAAACGAAAGATGCTCTTAATATTTAACTGAAGGTGTTTTTAGTTGCAATTTGGTATTCTCACCCCACCCCATCTCCTTTTGACAGACGTTGCCCAGGGACGTTGTGGAGACTCCTTCCATGGAGATATTCAGGGTCTTTGGAAATCTCCTCTGAGTGGCCCTGCTTGAGCAGGCACATCAAACCAAATGACTTCCAGGTGTTCTTTCCAACCTCAACCATTCTGTGATTCATTGTTATTCTTTTAAAGCAACTGTGTCGCATATAAACACACAGGGACTAAGAGAAATTGTAACTTCTGCTCTGGACCTAAATGTGCAACATTAGGTCAATGTTCAAAGGCCTACTCCTCCCACCTGGGAGTCAGCATTACTACACATACCATATGTCAACCCATGCTGCATATTTCTTAGTGCATATGGAGTGGTGGCCTAAATCTGTGCCAGGTGAACAGTAGGCACAGATCTGCTTTCGATTAAGTCCTTTCTGAATTAGTCACTAAAAGGGTCATCTTACTTCGTGAATCACAATTTTGCTCTAGTATGCTCCTGAATTGGCATGACTTTCCACATTTCTGGATCACTTTGCTAATATTAGATTCACCCTTAAATGGCATAATAAATCTATATCTAATAGCCTTGCAATTACAGAAGAGAGAAATGTTCTTCTAACACTGAAATATTCTCTTCACAGCTTTCTAGGCATATGCAAACTCTATTCACGAATAAAATTCAGTACCTTCTAGCATGACATGAACAGCTGCTCCACACATACAATTCTTTTAGAAAAAGGAACTAAAGAACAACATATGCAATCCTGACTCTTAAGCCTAAATATAAGGCTGAACTTGTTAAGGACAGAGGAACATACTTAAAAGGCTTCAAAATTCAGCAAATTGAGTCAATCAACAGATTTTTGAAGAAGTCAAACATAATAATGGATACTTATAAGAAGACATTTCAGCATCAGAGATTCAAGCAGCAGAACATGAATATATAGTTGCCTCGAAGGTTATAATGAATAACATCTATAGAACAAAGCACTATTTTAAATTCTAATTTAGAAGAATATTAAAAAGGTTGAATTCTCTTTTTAAAAATTGAAGCATAAGACAAAAAGTTTCTGCCAGCAAAATCCTAGTAACAAAGAAGAAAGATGTCTCCAATATAAGTTTCAGCAGTGAGCCACAAAAAGAAAAGGTGCGGTGAAATATTCCTAGGTCAAGGCTGCTTATTACTTTCTGAGGACAAAGCATGATGCTGAAATCCTGTGTGTCAGTTGATCATTCAGAGTAAAGGATTTAGTAGATGAACTCTGATCCAGTGCCATACCTTTCAAAAGAAGACTATTGACCTTGTTTCACTGCAGTTTCATTTCATCATCAGTGCTAGCCATGCCATTTTGTTAAGCCTGATAATAACATAAGGACTTACAATGATACAGCATTTTTAAGCATACACTAATACCAGAGACCTAACACACTTGTTTTAATAGAAGAATTAAAGCATGTAAAGAAAATTATTTCAACTCATTTGCTGAAATACAACTTTTCGCCAAGATGCTGACAGTTTTCTAAAAATTGGTAACGAGTTACCTAAATTTATATGCATTCATAGCAGCCTTTGGTTTTACCCGTGCTTAAGTTCATTGAACATTTATTGTGCCCATCACCTCAGAAAATATTGGTGTATTTTAACGCTTAATTCCCATTACTATCTTTAGAGAAATAAAACTAAAATCAACTTTGAAAATTATAAAATATGGGACAAATAAACAAGTAATATTACATTGTTACACATGTTATTCACTGATTATATTTAATGTTTTATATACCTACTCCCTGCATAAATTGAACAAAGGGGTCCAAATCTCTAAAAAAAGTTTATTAAACTTAAAATATAAAGAATTATACAGGGCAGTTTTACAGATGAAATGAGTAAAAAAATGAAAAAGCAGTAAGGACCTTGTAAGTCTGTTATACTGATTTAACAGAAAATAATTTGAATCAAGGAATAAGGAGCAGAAAAAATTCTTTACAATAACTTAGGTCATCAAATCAGAATAAAATTTTAGCTTCATAAATAGACTTCTTACATATTAAGGAAATGCCATGTCCACTCATCTACACAAGCCCTACAATTGTGATGAAGAGCACCCGCCCCTTACAGATTGAAGCAAATTCGTTCATTTCCCAGAAAAGTCACTAGTGAGGATTACCTCTGTCTTGACCAAGAGCAAGCCTCATGTACATAAAGAAGCTCTTGCTATGCAGAGTGTTCCAGTCATGGATGCGGGTTGGAGTGGACAGACATACTGGTAATGGAAAGGCAGAGAAAGTCACTGGAACCACTGGCAAGATAGCAAGCAGGTCTCTGGGCCAGTTAAGGGTGCCCTTCCTGGGATCTGACCCAGCAGAGGATGGGGAGCCCAGCTGTGAGTGAGGAGATAGCAACTGAGTGGGGACAGCTGGCGCTTATTTTTGGTAATCAGCTCCAGCAAACTGCACAATCATTTCCAGCGCAG
This sequence comes from Columba livia, assembly GCF_036013475.1. Classification (NCBI taxonomy): domain Eukaryota; kingdom Metazoa; phylum Chordata; class Aves; order Columbiformes; family Columbidae; genus Columba; species Columba livia. The sequence continues at coordinate 62,658,837 of NC_088605.1, read as the reverse complement.
CTTTGTTAAGGGGACATCAGCAGGAATGTCGTCAAGGAGATAATTTCTTGAATTTGACATGAAGTCTTATTCTATTTTTTGCTGTTGTTGTGGTGGTGGTTTTTTGGTCTTTGTTTGCTTGTGGGGTTTTGTTTGTTTATTTTGAGGTGATGCAAACAAACTTTTAATGAAATTCAGTTTTGAAAAGCACTTAATCCTCATTGAAATCAGTGGTAATAAGCGCCTGATTCATACTCTGCCCTGGGATTTTTTTTTAACTCCAGATGCCAAATTGCCTTCAAAAAATCTGGTCCTAGAGGGATAAATATAATGTCCTGTCCTTTAAAGCTACTCTTGCTCAGGACTCTTTGCATGGAACAAACTTTCAGTCTCTTTTCTTTGATGAGCCCAAGCCTCCTGGATTGCCCAAGCACAGAGAACGCATAAGTCCTCCTGGGCCCCATGCAGCTCAAAACCACACTGAAACTCTCCACACAATCCTAGACTGTGAACAGAAAAATCAAGCAAGAAGAATATCAAGGAAGAATAGTTCAGTGGTTGAGGTGTTTGGGACGAAAAATAAACAAGAGGAACTCTCATGGCATGCATTTGTTTCCTTACAGTGCAATACCTCTCTGCAGGAGAATACAATTATTTTAGAGACATAAACAACTCATTTTCATCTTATTCTCAAGCAAGTTACTTTATGCTTCGTCATAACAGACACATTGTGGAGATGGGACTGAGACTGGCCACAGAGCTGTCTGTTGCCTCTCCTACTGTATGTGGCAGACTCACAGGAGTCTGCCATCTATCTCTAGTTATCAGATTGCTCTACATATTATATCTCTTTGCCCTCCTCATCCCTAAACTAGTTATATGCTTTTATAATGACTATCATTTATTTTATAAGCTTGCAAGTTTTACTGAGCCAGCTATAATTTTGTAGATCATCTAGGAAAGCTACTTGATCCAGACTTCCTTACTACATCATGCTTAGGGTTATTTGGAAAAAAAGATCTTGCTTCATGTTTACTTTCAATTAAGCAAAACCATAAATAGAAAGTTAGAAGTAAATTATATTCCAATTCAGTCAACAATGACTTGCAAAAAAATTAGATTCCCAAACTTCCTAACAAAACTGAGTAAGCCCTTAACTGCTAGGATATTGTCTTAGAATACAAGAATATGGTTGTCATTTGATATGCACTAAAACAAAATATGCCTAAATATTTGTTCTGGAGTCTTGAGTATTTGTTCTTAGATTACTTTGTGATCAGCTCAGTATTTTTGATGTAAATGAGTTTGCACCAACATTTACCCTCTCCAGCCTTAAACAAAACAGCAGGACTCAGGAGAACAGAAACATAAACTTTGTAAATGTTAAAGGAATAAAGCATCTGGTGGAGACTTTCAACATACTTGAGAAGAACATATCCCACTGGACAACACCATTTTGTTGCTGGCAAAACCCCATTTTTTTTGTATTACTATTTGTATTACTATTTTTTGGTATTCCTATTTCTTCTTCTAAGACATTTTGTAGACTGTAGACACATGTATTGTTTTATAGTAAAGAAGAACTAGGGTCTTTCCCAATACACATGTAATTTAATGAAAGGTAAAGCTATGCCAACCCAGATTATATCATCTGTATCCATTTACAGACAATTTCCTCCAAGTAGAGATTTTCCTACTTCACAGGAGAGCAGAAATCAACTTATTTTCATCTACTATTTCCTATTATTCTCCTCAAAACCTTAACTTGTGGTCTCTATGATCCACACTAATGGGTAGTATAGACACTAGGGAAGCTAGAAGGAATTCAATAGCGCACCCTTTTCAGACTCCACAGAACAATCCTTGAAAAGACAACATTGAAAATATTTACGTGTTGGTGGAACTGGCTCTTCTCCTCTTGGGCCAGTTTTCTGGGTAAAAGTAATTTCAGCTCAAAGGGACATTTTTTTTTTTTCTGGAGGGGGGAGGGAATAAAAAGAAATAATGTTTTAAAGCTGATACTTAGAGGCAGTTAAACTATTTTAAAGATGTGAAGTTGAATGCAAAACTGATTTCTAATTAAGTTCACAAGAAAATCACACATGTTCAAAAGAAGAATTTTAGTTGCTAGAATAGCGAGGGTAAAAATCAAAATATTCAGCTCCAGACTCTTTAACCTGTCATACACTATAGCTCCAGCCCTGATGAAGTCCTGGCAAGCTACTACCTAGAATGAGGAATGACTGAGGAAACTGGGGTTGTGTTTTAGTGCAGAAGGAATAAGAAAGAGTGGGGTTGTGTGATGGGAATGAAGGTGAGAACTGAGTATGTACTTATGATGGAGAGAGTCAACATAGCAACCACAAGAGAACAACAAACTATAAAAATGAATTATGCTGACATCTGCAAGAATTCTCCTGTCTTCTATAGACACCAATTGAAATACTAATTTGAAATACTAATTTGAAAGTACTAAAAATAAAAGGAGACACAAGCTGGATTTTTTTTCCCCACTATTAATCATCTATGAGTGAATGGTTATTTACTAACTATTTCAGAAATACTATAAATATCATTGGCACGGCAAAAAAGGTTCAGCCAAAATGAGAAGAGAAGAAAACTGACTTATCTCTGTCAAGGGTGCACACTATATGTTAGGTTTGTTTTGCCCAGGTTTGGCACATCACAAAGTCTGACAGCAGGTTTCATTTTCACTGTGGTGGCCAAGGGACTTTTGAATGCATTGGCCAGAAACACAAAGTGACCCTTACATTTAGTGTGAGTGAAACCAAAAATGAATTATAAATACCTTAGTTGTTGTTAACCCATCCACAAAGTCAGTCAAAGTTTTCCTTTCAAATCACTAGAAGTAGTATCAACAGTTTTGTCATTTTGGGTCACAGATGTATATTGCATAAGATACGGTATCTCAGACTGATTTATAGAAGAGGCCAGCTCTATGCACAACAAATTACTCACCAGAAATCAGCTGGACTGGAAACAGGACAGTAAAGGCTTTGTTTGGAGCATATACCCAGGGTGACAGTGACGTGTGGAGGATCCCCCAGTGAAGACTAGGTTTGGCTCCCCTGGTGACACTGCATCCAAGACACCCTCCATAGGACACAGCTGTGCAGTACTGAGTTCAAGTGAGAACTCAGTACTGCCATGATGAGAGATTTATTTGAGAATTATACATCTGAATTGAACAAAAGTATACTTTTGTTAGCAAGCATGCTTCTCACTTTTCCTGAAACACAAAGGAAAAAATACAGGGTTTTAGATATGGCTGAATTACTAGCCAGCAACACATCCTTTATATTCTGCTTTTCTAGGATAAAGAAATACTATTAATGCAGCCACCACAAAAACCTGAAACTTTGTTTTCATTCTCAGATCTTCAAGAAATGTCATTATTATTATTACCATGATAACACTGGTCAAAGACTTTAGTTAGAACTGAGGCCTGATTTTGCCCAAAGTATTACGGACCATAAAAGAATGGAACAGAATCAGGAGAATTATTTCATGCACATTAGTAGAGCTGTAGATACTGCTTCTAGTGACACCCGTACAGGAAGGCTGTTGGATGAAAAATTAAGTGACAGTACAGCACACATAGTTAAGAAAAAGGAAATAGTTACAAGAAGGGTAGGACACAGTTTTTCTTGGTAAGCTCTAATTTTATTTCACACGAACAAGACATATTAACTATTAATTACTTAATGGTCGGTTGCCATATTGTAGTCTTCATACATCTTCCACAGAAATTGTATCCCAGATGGCTTTTCAAACGTGATTTAAGGACTAAGTAACATTTTGGGAACCTATTTAGCCCCAAACCATGGCTGTCCAGGTTTCTGGCTGCAGGGAGTGTCAGAGCCTGCTGCTGCTGGGGGAGAATGGCCAGCATTCCACCTGCATGAGGTGTGAGCAGGTGCAAGATCTGCTCAGCATGATCACAAAACTTAAGGAGGAGGTCAAGACACTGAGGTCTATCAGGGAGTGTGAAAAGTAGATCAACTGGTGGAGTAACTCCCTGGCATGCCACTCAGAGAGGCTCCAGGGTGGTACCCCCCAAAAGGTGACAGGCCCCTGGCCCTGCTGGACAGAGGGGAAAGACCCGAAACAGCCCCTGCCCTGTTGCTGTGATTTTCTCTTCCCTCCTTTCAGTTTTGGATGATGACATGGGATGGAATAGAAAAATTCAGTCCATAAACAATTGGCTATAAGACTGGTGCTACAGACAGGGCTTTGGATTCTTTGATAATGGCTGGTTTTACAAGACACCAGTCTGAACACTGATATGTGGGAAAGGTTTATCTCACAGGGGCAAAAGAGTGCTGGGACAGGAATTAGAAGAGCTTTTTTTTGCAGAGCTTTAAACTAGAATTGAAGGGGGATGGGGTTGTGGCTGGGCTTGGATCAGTGGGGCAGCACTCTAGAATTGATGAAGACTGGGACACCTCCCATACCCCTAGGGTGAAATCAGTGAGCTCATCTCACTCCCTGAGATGCCTGTACACCAATGTGTGCAGCATGGGGAATAAGCAGGAGGAGTTCGAAACCTGTGTTCAGTCAGGAGATTATGACCTGGTGGCAGTTACAGAGATATGGTGGGACAGCTCACATGACTGGAATGTGGTCATGGATGGCTATGTCCTTTTCAGGAAAGACAGGCCAGCCAGGCATGGTGGTGGAGTTGTTCTTTACGTGAGAGAGCAATTACAATGTATTGAGTATTGTCCAGGCATGGATGAGGAGCGACTTGAGAGTCTATGGGTAAGTATTAAGGGACAGGCTGGCAGGGGTGATACTGTTGTGGATGTTTATTATAGGCCACCTGATCAGGGTGAGGAAGTTGACAAGGCCTTCTACAGACAGCTGAGAGCAGCCTCACAGTCACAGGCCCCGGTTGTTGTGGGGAATTTACCTTCCCTGATGTCTGCTGAAAGGACTACTCAGCCAGCCAGCCACAGTCTAGAAGGTTCCTCCAGTGCCTTGATGACAACTTTCTGATGCAAATGGTGGAGGAGCCAACTAGGAGAGGTGCACTGCTGGACCTCATCCCCACTAACAAGGAGGATCTGGTTGAAGCAGTAAAGGTTGAGGGCTGCCTCGGTTTCAGCAGCCATGAAGTGGTGGAGTTCAGGATCTCCTGTGGCAGGAACAGAATAGCAAGTAGAATTGCAACCCTGGACTTCAGCATGGCAAACTTTGGCTTTTTCAAACAATTGCTAGGGGAAATCCCATGGGAAAGGCTGCTTGAAGGTAAAGGGGCCCAACATAGACGGTTAGTGTTCAGGGACTGCTTCTACCAGACTCAAGATCAGAGCATCCCGACACGTAGGAAGTCAAGCAAGGGAGCCAGAAGACCTGCGTGGTTAAACAGGGAACTGCTGGGTATGCTCAAGTGGAAGAGGAGAGTTTATAGATCATGGAAGGAGAGGCTGGCCACTTTGGGAGAATATAAAGCTGTTGTCAGAGGATGTGGGGGGGCAACTAGGAAAGCGAAGGCCTCCTTAGAATTAAACCTGGCAAGAGGGATCAAGGACAACAGAAAGAGCTCTTTCATATACATGGCAGATAAAACTAACACCAGAGGCAATGTAGGCCCACTGATGAATCAGGTGGGTGCCCTGGTGACAGAAGATATAAAGAAGACAGAGTTAATTAATGGCTTCTTTGTCTCTGTCTATTCTGTTGGAGGCTGTCCTGAGGAGGCCCAAACTCCTGAGGACCCAGAGGAAGTCAGGATGATGGAGGAGTCTGCCTTAGTTGATGAGGACTGGGTTATAGAGCAACTAGGTGATCTGGACATCCATGAATCTTTGCGTCCAGATGGGATGCACCTACGGGTGCTGAGGGAGCTGGCTGAGGTCATTGCTGGACCACTCTCCATCATCTTTGCCAAGTCTTGGAAAACGGGAGAGTTACCTGGGGACTGGAGGAAAGCAAATGTCACTCCAGTCCACAAAAAGAGCGAGAAGGAAGACCCGGGTAACTACAGACCAGTCAGCCTCACCTCCATCCCTGGGAAAGTGATGGAACAACTTATCCTTGGTGCCATCTCAAGGCATATCAAGGATAAGAGGGTCATTAGGGGCAGTCAACATGGCTTCACCAAGGGAAAGTCATGTTTAACCAACCTCATTGCCTTTTATGGGGACATAACGAGGTGGATAGATGATGGCAGAGCGGTGGATGTGGTCTACCTTGACTTCAGTAAAGCATTTGACACAGTCTCCCACAGCATCCTTACAGCTAAACTGAAGGAGTGTGGTCTGGATGATTGGGTAGTGAGGTGGACTGTGAACTGGCTGAAGGGAAGAAGACAGAGAGTCATGGTCATTGGGACGAGGTCTAGTTGGAGGCCTGTATCTAGTGGAGTGCCTAAAGGTTCAGTACTAGGGCCTGTATTATTCAATATATTCATCAATGATTTGGATGAGGGAATAGAGTGTACTATCAGCAAGGTTGCTGTTGACACCAAGCTGGGAGGAGTGGCTGACACGCCAGAAGTCTGTGCTGCCATCCAGTGGGACCTGGACCTGCTGGAAAGTTGGGTGGGGAAAAATTTAATGAAGTATAACAGGGGCAAGTGTGTTGCATCTGGGTAGGAACAACCCCAGGTTCCAGTATAAGTTGGGGAATGACCTATCAGAGAGTAGTGTAGGGGAAAGGGACCTGGGTGTCCTGGTGGACGGCAGGATGACCATGAGCCAACACTGTGCCCTTGTGGCCAGGAAGGCCAATGGCATCCTGGGGTGTATTAGAAGGGGGGTGATTAGTAGGTCGAGAGAGGTTCTCCTTCCCCTCTACTCTGCCCTGGTGAGACCACACCTGGGCCCCTCAGTTCAAGAAGGACAGGAAACTACTGGAGAGAGTCCAGTGCAGGGCAACAAAAATGATGAAGTAATGGAGAAAGGCTGCGGGAGCTGGGTCTCTTTAGCTTGGAGAAGAGGAGACTGAGGGGTGACCTCATTAATGTTTACAAATATATAAAGGGTGTCACGAAGATGGAGCCAGGCTCTTCTCAGTGACAGCCAATGGTAAGACAAGGGGTAATGGGTTCAAACTGGAACACTAAAGGTTCCACTTAAATTTGAGAAGAAACTTCCTCTCAGTAAGGGTATCAGAACACTGGAACAGGCTGCCCAGGGGAGTTGTGGAGCCTCCTCCTCTGGAGACATTCAAAACACACCTGGACACATTCCTGTGTAACCTCACCTAGGTGCTCCTGCTCCAGCAGGGGGTTTGGACTAGATGATCTTTTGAGGTTCCTTCCAATCCCTAACATTCTGTGATTCTGTGTTTTCTTGTTTCTTTAGATTTGCTAAATCTGTCCATTTGTGTATCCCAAATCTAAAATCCAAAGCTTCCCTTCGTAACACTGAACAGAACACGCATTTGCACACCATCCAGGAGCTGAAGCTGTGGTGTAAGGGCTCAGTAATCACAGGATCAGGAGATTCAGACTTCATTGCATTTTCATTAGTGAGAGAACAGGTTTGTGAATACATATTCCTGGGAAGTGGGAGAAATGGCAAAAACCCATGGAATTAACCTGTTCTGAAGTTTAAATAGTGTGAACAAGTCACTGCTTTCCGCGGTTGTGTCAAACTGTTACTGTTTCTTTTCTCTATACGTTCAAGCACATATTTCCGGGGGATAAAGTGGGGGGGAAAGGCAAATATATTTTTTTCATGCATAATTTATAATAAGGTCCTAATTCTGTAAAAATTTATGCATGTAAGTAGTTCACACAATTGGACTGGGACTAGAGCTGGCTAAAATATTTGAACATATTTTAAATACAATTTGGGATGAAGAGGGAACTGGAAATATAACTGTTTGAAAGGCTCTCTTTCAAAGAGAAAGGGCATTTTTCATAGTGTTTTAAACAAAATTGTTAACAAGGCATTTATCAAAGTGGTTATTGGCTTTTACCTTTCCTGATAATAATTCAATGTGTTATGAAGCACACTAAAATTACAGTTAATTTTAGATCTTCCCATATTTTAAAAGGAACCCAGAGCTATCACTAAATTTTTGCACTTCAGAATTTCTGGAGGGAGTAAGTCATGCAACCAAAACACACCTTACAAGTTTTTCAAGATAAGAATAAAAATAAATTAAAAAAAAATAATAATAATAAAAATAAATTTAAAAAAAAGACTCCTAGAATAAAATAGAAATGTACAAAAATGAAAAGCTGCATTTTCTTCTAGAAGGAACCCCTTTTTTTATAGTGATAAGTCACTGAATATTTCATTATTAGCTCTGGTATTATTATCTTGCATATTGTGAAAATGATTGGTCGATATGGTTTCAAAAAGCAGCTTGTGACCATAATAAACGTCCTGCAAAATCAAAATATTGAATTAATACATCAAATTATCATCAGTTCTGCTAAATCATCTGTGAAAAATAACAATATCTTATTTCAGATAAAGTTCAACTAAACCTTTTAGACAACTGTGTTTAAGAGCTCTAGAGTCACAAGACTAAAGAGCTCAGTTCACTTTTTGAGAACGATGACACTATAAAGGCCAGCTGAAATTCCCCTAATGAAAAAAGAAGAACTTTGGTTTCACAACAAATGTCTCATGATAACTCAGCTGAAACGATGCTAACTCTTCTGACTGGAGAAAATCAGGATCATTCCCAGAGGCCAAATCTGCCCAGAACTAGCACAGAGGGTTGGCGTTTGGCACCTGCGCTTATTGTGAAGTGTCAGAACTGCACAGCACATGCTGATAGCGGCCATCTGCTACATACATCGATATCCCAGTGAAGGTCGGTGTGGGGGAGAGACCTGGTTTTCAGCCCTGTGATTTGAGTGACAGAATTAGTCTTGTCTTCAGTGCCTCTCCAGAGCATGAACAGCTTTTGTACTGTGAAATTGGGTGCAATTTCTGTTCACTTCCTCTTCTCCTCTGTGCACGGAGACATCTTGCTACGTACTGGTCTGTTTGCATTAAACAGACAAACAAAAAACCCCAGTATTTTGAGTATGCTTTGAGAATGGAAATTCTCTACACTTTTAAACTCCTATTTGGTGCTTTGTTTTGTGTCAAGTTTCAGATCTGTGTGGAATGAAAAGTTCCTAATATAAACAGCTTGCCATACATCTTTTCCAATTGTGCAGGTATATTTTTAACCTTTGTAATTATTATTCTTATATTCCTGATTCAGGACTCCCATATATCTCTGTGTCTAAGAGCACTGAATGTTATAATGAAGAAGAACCATTTAAAAATTTGATTTCTGCTTTGCAATTTCTATAATTCTACACTTCCAGTAAAAATATTGATTGCTTTAATCTTTTTCTTTAAAAAATACCAAACCAAAAACAAAAGGATAAAGGATAATAAGTTTTCCTTTATTATTTAAAAGCATGATTTTTACTACCTTTTATGACTTTATGTATAAATATAACTAATAAAGAAATGAGGCAGAGTGAAGTAACAAGTAGCAATCTCTAGTTCCAGATCAGTAAAAACTGTCTGTATGACTTTGGACAGAATTTTACCACTTTCCCATCCGTGAAATAGGATCAATAGTGTCTACTTAGTGCTAGGCTTCCAAAATTCAACAGCCTGTCTCGTGCAAAAGAGAACACACCAAATATATGGAACAAAGAATTCGTTGCTTGTCCGATTTGTGTTCAAAACAATTAATAGACCTAACTAAAAAGAAGAGCCTCATTAATAATATAATTGAAACTATTATATGAGAAAATCTATTCATAGCATACCACTTCTGCCCGATGTCATGCTCACATCCAGGTACCTTCCTGGCCCCAAGGTCAACACCATCATCTTTCCTCCAGGGCGGGTGTTGGGAGGTTTGCAGCAAACTGTCACAATCCGGAGAGCATCTCCAGGTGGGTGCAGTGTCGTGGCAGGTCTCTGTGTACTCATTCTTGGGTTTGCTTGGGCTGATCTGGCATGTTTACCCCATTCTCCAGGCTGCCTACATCTACCCAGTGTTCAGGGGAGGTCTGCAAGATTCACCAGCACCTCCCTGGCCCCTGGGCACCCACTGGGCTGCTGCTGCTTCCATGTGTGCCTGTAGCAAAACCCATTTTTACTCAATTAGAAGTTTAGTAAGTTCTCTGTAGATCAGGAAATATTTTTTTGCATCCTGTTTCTGTAGCATCTATAGGGAACACTGAGGGGATATTTTCAGCTTTCATGCAAATCTGTTTGTCTGTGAATTCAGAAGTATTGCCAGGCATGTGTGGATTACAGAGGCAAAAGAAAATTCCCATTGTATGAAGTGAAATACATGTCGAGCACTGGAGCAGAGAAAATCAAAGATATTTCTATCAAATGAAATTTAAAAAGAAACTATACATCACCAAGAAATCTATGGGTCTCTGGGACCCTGCAACAGAGCTACCCCAGTGAGAGATTAATTTGTCCTCATGTCTATATTAAAGTTAAAAGTAAGATTTCAGCCTCTGACTTTGTATTTATTCCTCTAGCTATGTTTTGTTCTTCTGACTCTCCTAATAATGCTGAACAGCTATGGCTAGATTAAAATTTAAAAATAATTAACCATCTATAGACTTCATATTCACAGAGCAGAAAGAGAGGAAAAAAAATTCAGTAATTTGGGGGTGGCACAAGTCACAGCTTCTCCAGAACAGAGGACCAAAGCATACCTTTACCTTGAATAACAAAAATCTTGTCATCTTTTATTAAGAACTTTGCCTGTGAGTTTTCTCCTTACAAAATGAAATAAAATGTATCTTACACTTCGCAAGACTTACAAAGTAATGATAAGCTCATGGCATATTATCAAGTAGTCAACAGAAGTGTTCCCATAGTGTTAGCAGTGGATTAAAAAGGATTTCTAACAGATTCTTCAATTTAACAGGTCAGATCAATCTAGCAGAATAAGTGTTTCATGGCTTCCAGTGTCCTTGTAGGAACTTTCTACTTTCATGAATTCCTGCATTAATTGCTGAATGGAAAAGACTCATTCTTAAACAGGCTTTTCTGCATTAGCAAAAATATTCATTAACATTAATTTTCATACCAAGTGGATTTCAAAAGTTACATTACTGAGAAATGTATTTTTAAATTCCCATGTCTACTTGCTGCTCATGTTCTTGGGGGCATTCATCCAGGAGGGAAACCGAAAAAGAGATACCATTGATTTGCAATATCAGTCTAACTGAGCAACATAGAACACATGCTGAATTTTAAGTCCTATGTACATTTTACATTTTGAAAATAAAATATAACCTGCTAGATTGAAGTTATTATAGAAAATATTCTAGAGAATACTGTTCAAATGTTGGATACTGACTTATTCATTAACAGGCTACTGCTTTTCCCTAAAGCATGAACGCAACTCCAGGCTTATTTACAACTGCATCATGTTATTTTTTATTAATTTTAGCAGAGAAACTATTTTAATTCTACTATGAGGTAAGAATTCACTATTTCTAGGAAAGTAAAAGGAAGACCACTTCCAGTTAAAAGTTAATCTAGTTGGTGTCTTGTCATTGACAGGTGTCACTCATGGCTACTGAAGGAAGAATATGAGGATGAGACAAGGACAATACAGCCACCCAATATTCTCCTATTATCTGAAAAGTTACAGTTCAGGCAACTTTCCTGAGACACCCAAAAGTATTTCTTCTGTGCTTAATGACCCTCAACTGGGTTTTCCTTTCATGAAATTGTCAAATTGCTTTCAAACCTGTGCTGGCTTTTACTGCTCACAGCATTCTGAGCAAAACTTCTACAGCTTAATTGCTCCTTACATGAAGAATTAGATCCTTGTATTGAACATGTTCTCTGCGAGTTTCTTTTGATGAATCCTAGTTGTATCTCCTAAAGCTATGCAAAATGTTCACATAAATTAAGACTTAACAAGCCATATTTCCCTCTAATATTTTATTGAAGGTGAATTACTGCTGCTTTCTTAACTAGGAAGGAAAGGAATAGTGTCTACCTTATCTAACAGAGAAACGACTTGTAAATATTAAAAGAAAGGAGGAATGACATGTCTTTAGATTTTCAAGTTCTCAAATGCTTTTGCCAGAAATACGAAATACTATGTGTATACATGTAGAATATAGATAAGTCATTACCATTTTTTAATAACTATGACATATTTACACAAATTCCATTTCATACCATTACACAGGTCCCCGTTAATTTGTCCTATAGGCCTCTGAGTCCACAGGGAGATTCATGAAGTTTTGGTTTCACAAAAGATATGTGCTAAATCATCCCTTCAAAAATAATGTATAGCGAAGAACATGTCACAAAAATTAGGAAGAAAATGGTGACAAAAATCCCCACAAGAACTTGTGATGCATTTTTATTTTGCTGTAAAGAAGATAAATGCTTTCTTAATGAAATATTCAGGATAAAATGTCAAAATAAATGCCGGTGAAAGCCAGGGTACTATGGGTAGTTACAGAAAGGCACATTTAAGACGTCCTAATGTTTTATTCTCCAAATATGATAATGGCTTCCGTAGCAATCCCTGTTTGAGCAGTGATTTTGATATTCATTGGTTAAGCATATGCAATTTCCATCTTGTTTAGACCATAATCCTCTCCCACCACATCATATAAATTTGCGCAGTGCTCCTACTGGAAATCATCTTTAGTAATTTCTCCATTTAGAACAATCAGACTTAAGTTTTCCAATTCAAAGATTTCTCTTGTGCATTGGCTCTGAGCACTTCTTTTTACAGTAGCTCTCAGTTCTAAACGTCAGCTGCATCTGTCTAACTCAGTTCCTCCTGTGAAAGGCAGTAATCAAAATCAGACACATCACAAAGGTAATTGCAGGACTTTGGCCAAAATTTTATCTGGTGAGTGAGGAAAGATTTAAATCTTCCCCCCACCCCCCACCACCCCTGCTCCAAAAGTATTCAGTCCTTTCTGGGTTTGTTGACTTCCTTTTTGTTGTTGTTGTTGGGGTTTATTTTCCCCTCTAATTCTAGTGTAACTATTCAAAAGTATATTCAGTGAAATTATGACCTCAATGTAAACATTTCAAATTCATGGGGAAAAGTTCAAATTTGTCCTTCTTGATTTTATCTCTGTTTGACAAAATAAAGTGCAGTCTTTTCTGCATAGTCTCCTGTTAAACAACACCTGCCTGAATTAATTCCCTTCATTTAATCTTTCTCTAAATAATTTCTTTTTTCTCCTAAGCAAAAGATTTGTTTCTCATTTCTGTGTCGAAAATATATTTTACAATAGCTCTAAGGGACAGTAAAGAAACAATAAACAACAGAGCTGAAAGTTCTAACCAAGTTAAAATTTCTAACCAAATTGAAAATGTGAATCTTGATGTTGAAAGAGGAGAGATTAGACCACATAGACAAGAGCTCAGGAAGGCCTTCTTGGTGAATTGGAAGCAGCTGTGCCTGAAAAGAGACTTTATGTAAAAAAGCTAGATTTTGACAGTGAATATATCCCTGATTCACTACAACAAGAGAAAAAGGAACCTGAATTTTTTGGCTTTCTCACCAAGTAAACTAAACCCTACCCTCATGCAAATATTCAGACAAACTGTACACTTCCTCAAATCCAATTCATTTAAATAAAAAGAAAAACAAATCAAACTTTCAGATGTAACTAGGTGGATACAGAAGATTTCTGATTTTCTGTCTAAACCACCACTAGGCAGTTTCTCATTCAAGACCTCATTTGTGCAGTGCAGCTGCACCACTGCATTGTCATGACATAGCACTCACCATCACCTTGTAGCAGTTGATGTAATGAATCTGACAGCCTTAGTCAGGTTCACATTAAAATCAGACAGAAATTATCAGAACTACATTCACTACTTCGAGCTCTGTCAGCTTGACTGTTTTCAGTTTTGTCTGTAGAGTTTTTATTAAAAATTGGTGTTACATAAAATAGCTTGAAATCTTTCACAAAATAGTTAAAACCAGAATATTTGAAATCAAAAGTTGCTTATGCAAAACTACATAGATGGATGTAGGTGGAAAATGGGTCTCTCTTTCTCTTTTTTCTGTACTTGCTAATCTATTTCAAACACCATTTTAATAAAATTCTTGTCTTATTTTTTCCTCCATTTTTCAATTTTCACATTCAGCTACTTGAAAATAAGTTAACGCTGATAAACAACTTTCACTTTTCTTTTAATCTTGTCAAATACAATACTTTATACATCTGCATTGTGTTGATCCTTTACTTCATTGAAAACAAAAAAATGCACTGTACATAATTCATTTTATATATTCTATTGTTATTATTTTATCTTCCTTTGCTGTCCTATTAAAATGTCTTTATCTCAACCTACAAGGCAAATATAATGCTAACACCAACTGCCCCACTTTGTTCATGTTTTCCTTTTTTTGAAATGACCTGCTGTACAATGTCTCCTCATTCTCTCAAGAGCGTTGATATGATTACATATGCATATAAACAATTACAAATCCATGCTAACCTTCTGCCTCATTAGTCAGAAATCTGAGGGGGAAATGCCACCACTAATATGGCTCAAAACTCACTTGGTCTGATTTTTGTCAAGTTTTAATCCTATTACTTCAAGTGATTATTAATTAGCATTGTATGTAGCAATAACTCCTGCATAAATAAATAAGATGCAGCTGTGTGTGACCCTCTGAAATGCATAAACTCTCCTAAATTATGTTCTCTGTTATTATGTATGATATTGACTTTGATTTTACTTGTTAAACCACTCATCGTAATTTATTTTATACTACCACTATGCTGCCAATCATCATGAAATGAATGCTTTCCATACAAAGCAGCTATCGCAATGTTTTCTTTGAGTAGTGTTTATTATTTACATAACAATTTTCCCTCTAGGCTGTTACTCTAATCAGTGTCCAAGACTATATAAGAGCATATGAAGAAAGCCTTGTCCCAAACAGTCTACATTATGAACAGTTACGTGTAGGGAAATGTTATCATTAATAATATTTCTAGGTAGATTTGGGCTGCAGTTATGTAAGCATCAAATAAATTAGCCAAGGACTGAGATTTCAGTCTTGTTCAAGACTCCGGCATCTTTCAAATCTTTGACTATTTTCTTTCCCCCATAGCATCCTAAGAAATTGTTCACCTACTTCAGACTTATTGTCATCTGGACTCATGGTTCAGGTGGAGCAGTCAACTGAAGAAAGAGTAGCATCTCCTTGGGATCACATTTTTCTTTGTACACTATTTTCTCATGAAAATTCAACAGGTTTTTACAAATGCTAATATGTTAACATGGCCAGTCTTGACTATGTTAGCATTGCATTCACCTTCCTTTTCATTCTACCACCATTTAAATTTTGTTGCATGCCTTCCCTGTTTGCAAAATCAGAGGCAAGTGCCATCAAGGTTCTTTATGAATGCAAGATAGCCTCCCTTCCAAAGCTGCTAAAGAAGACCTATATTTTGAGTCATCAGATCACAAAAAAAAGGTAAAAAATGCTGAAGAAATTAGAAAAACACTTTCTCATATGTATAGACACTCGCATATAGACACATGTTAGTATATCATTTTTTCCGACTACATTTTTGTAATTATAATTCTGTGCTAGAAACAAGAAAATATAGTTGCAAGACTGATACAAAAACTTTCATATTTTAATTAGACTTATTAATATCTTCAGGTTCATCTTTCCTGAGGCCTAATATACATTAAACATATTGTTCACTCCATTTCATTGTTCTGGCTGTGACTTAAATATAGAGGGTATCTAACAAATACCTTTGTAAATTAGTAGTTACCATATAAATTTTGTTTACATGTAGATAATCCTACAAACTTATTATACCTAAATCATAGTCAATGAAATTATGGTCATGTTGTTGGTGTGTCCTGTTTCTTTAATGGGTTAATCATTTCTTCATTTTTGTTTTAAACTGTATACAAAAATGTTTATCTTCCCCAAATCTACTACTTAATGCACTTAGCTGTGAAACAGCTGATAATTAGTAATGATCCAAGGAGTCAGTTCATCGTTCTGAATTTGTCTCTTTACAGTTTTGCATGGTTATTCAAGTGTTGAACTTTCTCACATTTACAATATCCCTTTTTCTAGCTGACCCTGCAATGTTCTATTTGTTTGGAGAAGATGACTTCCAGTAAATGATCACGTTTTTGGGGAATTCAAGATAAAAGTTTGAAAAAACAGAAAGGCCAAGCAGAAACTGTATTTATTTGCTTTATGATAAAATCAGAGCAATATTTTTACTATGATTTTTTTCTCATTTTTACCAAAACTAAAGCTGTCCAAGAACTTACATAGTTCACTCTGTGTGCTTCTCCTTTCCCCTCTTGTCCAAAATATTACTTTATTCTTGTAAACTTACGCAACTCTCAGGCTGGGACAACTTTGAATAAGATCACGATCAGACTGCAAAATGTTAATTCATCCTGTTGAAAAGCAATTTGGTAAAAGCACAATAGAGATTCCTAGGACAAAATAAAAACTAAAAAAAAAAAAAAAAAGGCAACCAAACGAAGAACACAAACAAACAAAATAAACCCACAAACTTGGATTTTTTTCTGAAGTTGTACTTCTGCAACTTCAAAACATAGTTATTGAAATATTTTCTCCTGCATCTTTCCCACTATTACTCCAGTGCTGATAGTGACTGTAACAACCTGTTTAAGTCATTCTGCTCCAGAAGCATCTCATGTGATACAGGAGTGCTCAAAATATTAGAGATGTGTCTGCAAAGTCTTGTTAAACACCTATCTTGAGATTTTAAGTAGTGTGCTACAAAAGCCAATATTTACAGTAGCATTTTTTGTTCTCTCAGATCTTTTAAGAGGAAAAATGAAACCACTGTAAAAGAGTTAGTCAAGTACATTTAACATACTAATCAGAAGTTAGTAATTGCAAAATAATTACATTACAAATAAAGTAAGATAATAATCTATTTTTTTAGTCTTATGCACCAGGTAGGTAATGACACTGCAGATAACAAAGATCTCAAAATCCTAGGGCCGGTTTATCTGAGTTCCTAATCTTTCCTTATTTGCTGTGCAGCCTTACAGCCTTGTCTCTCCAGCTGCCATAACCATGCTTTAAAGGGCTTCAGAAGGATTCTCAGGCAAACTGGCCTCAGAAGATAATCTGTTAATAGGTTCCAGACTCGGATATGGATTTTTTTGTGTCACTGGTAAGTCAAGAGAGAAACCACTTCTTAGTGGTACATGTAAGTACATGGGGCTTTAAAAAATAAAGACAACACTGTTCTGGTGCTGCAGTGAGTTTCTTCCATGTGACAATTTTTAACTTCGCACTCAGCTTTTCTGAAATATGAGTCCGATTCTTTAAAAAATAAATTATTTAAATTTGACTGATATCAAAGTAATATGCCATTATTACAAAAATGTCTAATGAACCAAGATATCATTGCATAGCATTTAAATACTACATGTAGATATTTAAATACCAGCTAAGCAAGAAAAAGCTGTCTGTTGAGGGAATGAATCTGGGTTTGTCCAACATCTCAGACATATGCTAGAGCATCCAGAGAAAATGCTGTTAACATTGATCCCGGTGTTCTGATATTTTGTACTGGTATATTGTGGTAAACTGAGAACGGAGCAAGATGTTTCATCACTCAGAAAGAATGAAGATATGACTACAGATTGGTCAATTTTGTCTAATACTTCAATTAACATCATTTTGACAGAAAGCTATAGAGGTGATGCATTTAAGAAAGGCATCCAACACCCAAAGAATTTTTATACCTCTTAAAATCCAGATCTTGCTGTACTCTGATCATGAGGATAATGAATAGTCTCAATCTAAGTCAAAACAACTGCTCTTTTAGTCTTCACGTGGCATGGGAGGAATCAGTTTTAATTTTCTAAATGATGGAATCAAACTTGTAAGAGAATGTTAAGGAAGAGTAATATCTTTGTATCTGTACGATCTTCAGGAGCATGCTCTTAGAAAAAAAAAAAAAAAAAAAGGAGAAATAGAGGAAGTTTTCCTTATGTACTCACTATAAATGACAAAAAATTGATTCAGAAATGTGAGCAATTCCAGCACTGGGTACCTTATTTTCACCTTTTCTGCCCCGGAGGCTATATCTAAAATGCCTTAAAGTTTCTACCAACAAATGCAGGAGAGGTCAAAGGAAACTGTTAGATAGTAGGAGAGGTATACTTGGCAGCAGGGCTCAGCAATATAGGGCAAAAGAGTGACAGGCTACAGGAAAAGAGGAAGAGGAGGAAAAAGAGATGGCTGCAGAATTTTGTGACACATTTTAAGTTCTATATTTTTAAGTATGTTCACTGGCTAGTTACGTTTCTGAATTTTTCAGGTACCACAGAAATATTTGAGATTTCTAAAAAATCATTTACTATCAAACCAGCTGAAATGTTTTGTTTACTAACAAAGCCATTACAACATTTTATTGATTTTGTTTACACTTAGACTGCATACTCACATCTGAGTCACAGTCACACATGCAGGTACCCTCTTAACAGAGAACTTCAAAACCAGGGTAGCAGAGTAACCAAAAGATAGATGATTCAATTTCTTGAACAGCAGACTGCAGCACAAGAAGACATATATCCATGGAGTCCTAATAGATAGGGAGTTGACTTAGAAGAGGAAAGTATAATAACATCATTCACTCATTCAAGTAGTGACACATTTAAGTTTGATTTTACAGTTACATTAATTAATTCTCAGTAGGTTAATGTAATTGATAGTCATGCAGCCTTACCAATACCATTGTTGTATTTTTGTTGGTTACTAACATGAATAAAACTCATAGAACTAATAAGGCTCCACCATAATTTCAAGTTAACCGTTTAAGAAGAATGACCTTGAAAAGGTAGATCAGCAGGATAATTTTCTTGAGATCCCATGTAGTTCCTCTAAAACTAGGTCTTTGCTGCTCAGCCAAGAAATTTTATAGCCTAACAGTAGCTCACAGAGGTGCAGAACTGAAGCCTTAACTTCCCTTTCCCATTCCCTAGTCAGTAAAACAGGAATGCTAATTCTCTGAGGCTTTGCAACATTCTTAGAATGAAAACATCTCAGGGCTAACAAGTGTCCTGAATTAGCATTTACATTAGCTAATAGCAGTTTGCCTTCTGTGTTAAGCAAAGATAAAGAAATCCACAAACAGTTCAGTATTCATTAAGTATACATCCATTATTTTAAAGACATGTGAAGGTGATGACTTAGTAGTTTTTGTATCTCTTTAGAAAAATCTTCCAATTCCATGTATGTGTTACCAAAAGTTTAATAATATTTTTGTGTATTTGTATAATATTTATTCACAACAAAATCAACGGTCTCTCTGGGATTTTCTTGTTAATACTTACAGGAATACTTACCAAAATTGTGAATTAGTGAACCA
This sequence comes from Columba livia, assembly GCF_036013475.1. Lineage (NCBI taxonomy): Eukaryota > Metazoa > Chordata > Aves > Columbiformes > Columbidae > Columba > Columba livia. The sequence continues at coordinate 62,639,498 of NC_088605.1, read as the reverse complement.
GAATTTATTTAAACACAGCATTTGCTTACACATCTATATCCATTTTGCTCTGTTTATACTAGTTTACCTGAAAGGTCTAAGACTCTGTAGATTCATCCCTTGGTATTCGTATGGCAAAGTGCAGCTTCTATTTGCACCTGAATAAATGTGAGACAGTGAGGTGATTATTTCTGACAGTCAGTAAAGTGAGAAGCAAACATACTGACAGAAATCCATGTGCAGCACTGAGAAATGAAGAGGAGCAAAAGGTAATGTGCCTGACTCAGTTATAAAGAGATAGACAGTCAAGATATTTTACCAAATGATAAGCCAAGGATACCAAATTAAAATGTTACTGTCAAATAACCACACAATAAAATATGTCAAGTAGATCAAAAACTAGTAGCAAATTGAAGTGAATTGACCCTGGCTGGATGCCAGATGCCCACCAAGCCACTCTATCACTCCTCTCTTCAACTGGACAGAGGGAAAGAAATCATAACAAAAGGCTCGTGGGATGAGATGAGATGAGGGCAGGGAGATCACTCAGCAATTACTGTCATGGGCAAAACAGACTCAACTTGGGGAAATCAATTTAATTTATTACCAATGAAATGAAAGTAGGGTAATGAGAAATAAAACTAAATTTTAAAACACCTTCCCCTTGGCTCCTCCCTTCTTCCCAAGCTCAGCTTCAGTCCTAAATTCTCTACATCCTCCCCCAAGCAGCACAGGGGGCAGGGAGTGGGAGTTGTTGTCAGTTCCTCACACATTGTCTCTGCTACTCCTTCCTCCTCAGAGGGGAACTCCTTACATACTTCCCTTGCTCCAGCATGAGGTTTCTCCCATGGGAGACAGTCCTCCATGAACTTCTATAACATGAGCCCTTCTTATGGGCTGAAGTTCTTCATGAACTGCTCCACGGTGGGTCCCACACGGGGTCACAAGTCCTACCAGCAAACCTGTTCCAGTGTGGGTTCCTCTCTCCACAGTGCAACAGGTCCTGCCAGGAGCCTGCTCCAGTATGGGCTCCCTACAAGGTCATGTCCTCCTCCGGGCATCCACCTGCTCCTGTGCTAGGTCCTCCATGGGCTGCAGGTGGATCTCTGCTGCTCCATGGAACTCTGTGGGCTGCAGGTGGATCTCTGCTGCTCCATGGATCTCTGTGGGCTGCAGGGGAACAACCTGCCTCACCGTGGTCTTCATCACGGTCATGGGAATCTGCTCCAGTGCCTGAAGTACCTCCTCTCCCTCCTTCATCACTGACCTTGGCATCTGCAGAGTTGTTCCTCTCACATATTGTCAATCTTTTCTCCGGTTGCTATTGCACAGCAGTTTTTCCTCCTTATTAGATGCATTATCCCAGAGGCACTACCACCATCCACTGATGGGCTTGACCTTGACCAGTGGCAGGTCTGCCTTGGAGCCAGCTGGCATCGGCTGTTTCGGACATGAGAGAAGCTTCTAGTAGGTTCTCACAGAAGCCACTCCTGCGACCCCCCAGTACCAAACCTTGCCACACAAACCCAATACACAAATTAAAATTACCTTAGGTACCAGTACTTTAAGTATATGTGCAACTGTTTTATGACCTCACAGAGGAAGATAACACTTACTTAAAACAGGGTATCTGTTAGTACATGAAGAATAACATTTTACTCTAATTATGCTTTTATAAAGTGATATAAATAATCGTTTTCCTCCTGCATGTATATTCCTCTGTTTACCACAGCTCATTTAAATGAACTCTGACTCTATAAATACAAAGTTTACTCTTTCAAAGTCTTGTGTTTTGTGTTTATGAAAAATGTTTCTTCTCACTGCAGTACCAGCTATGGTAATTTTGAAACACTGAGAAAGTGTAGCTAAAAAGCAGCATCTCTGCTTGGACTTAGAAAAAACAATGATAAAATAAAAGTGAAAGCCATGCTGTGTTTGTTTCCATCTCTGATAGCTTACAATGCATTTTAACCACAGGAATCTTCCCATCATGTATTAATTATGGTCTACAGATAAAATCATTATTATTATGTAATGAAAAATGTGAGTAAATTACTTTTAATATCATCTGCAGTAGAAATTCAACAAAAGCCATGCAACTTTTATATCAGTGTTCCTCATTATCAGATTTTCTCCTATCTGCCATGGACATTATTTGGCACTTCTTTTTTCTACACAGCAAACAAAGAAAGATTTACAGAAAGGTCTCTCAAAATAGGTATGCATCGCTCTTGTGTATACTGAAGAATACCATGTTGGCTGCCCACATATGATCTCCTACGGCCTCTGCTGTCCGTTCTCTAGTAAGAATATTGGAATTCTATTTGTGCTCAATTGCTCTACTTGAGTGGATAAAATGGCTTGACAAGCAGGGCTCAGTTAAGCACTTCTAGAGATTTTCCTAAATAAAACTCCCTTTCTTCAAGGATTCTGCAAAAAGACAATTGAATTCAATTTTTCCAGCAAATGCACTCTAAGTACGTGTTGATACACCTGTGTAAAATTTTTGAAAATCTCTTGCTCAGAAATTTGCCTTGATTTTACATCTTTAAGAATCTGTGAGTGTTCCCTTATTGGAAAAGGCTCAATACATTTTACACGAGATTGAAAACTCAACTTTGAGGTTACTGATAATCTCTCAGCAGATGCAGGAATAAAGCAGATTCCAGAATAAATATTGATTAAATATCATCATTAAGTGACATCTTTGTGAAATACTCTGTAACTGATTACCACCACAAAAGAGACTATGTGGAGCTGGCAGTGCAAAAGAGAGAACAGTGAGGATACATTGAGAAGTGAGGCAGAGAGGCATTTCTGTTGGTTTGTCCACTATGGAATAGCCACCTGATACTGAAAACATTCCGTGATCAATTTTTGCAATTGGTCCATAAGCAAGAAAAGACTTTTTACAAAAGTATGTGAGGATGGACAAGATAAGAAGGCAAGAATATGGGAAGGACTTGCAGGGTAGATGGAACTAGATGATTCCTGCATTCCTGTGCTCCTCTCAGCTAAAAAAAAAAATGAGGTATTTTCTGCAGCAAATAATTGGTATTGCCATGCTTCAAACATGTACTGCCTTAAATATTACCTGCAGATGTAAGCTGGTCATGATACATTAACTTTGATTATACAGTTGTATAAGGAGTTGATCTCCTGAATTACATACCTGGCCTTTAATCTAGCTAAAAGAAGATCCTTTTATTTCTTATCCTGAAGTATTCATCATACATGTGTATGGGTACACTGAACAACGTACGTAGGCATGTATTCATACGAGAAACAAACATCCCTCAACAATCACAAGAGCAAAATGAAGGTTCTGCATAACCTAAAAAGTAGAATTTTGAATAAACAAATCTTGGACAAAGAATATCATTGCAAAAGGTTAAAGAAGATATTAACTAATAAATCAAGTTGTTTCCTAAAAATAAGTCAGAGTGTTACTGCAGTAATACAAACATGGGGCCACACTCTCAGCCAAAACTAAGTTCCTTTGCCATCAGTCATGGATGACATGAAAGAGTCATACCTGGCAGAGAAATCACCATGTTGTTTTTCAGCCCTGTTGGAATTCAGGGGGGATTTGCAATTAACTTCTTTTGGTACAGCATGCTCTTTAAAAGACTTTTAATATCTTCTGTCATTTAGAAATCCCACAGTGACATGACACGACATTGTCCAGCATATCTCACATCTCCACTGACTTCACATTCAGACATTCCGGGGTAGAAGGTAAGTTGAAAGTGTGGCAGTAAAAAATGTACAGAAGAAGATCTGACTCCAAGCATGGAAAACAAAACAGCCATGAGAAGAATTGCTACTTCTCATAAATTTTCAGAATAAAATTAAAGATTAAACTCTTGCCTGGCTTTACTGCAGATAGTCTGATAAAATATTATTTTAAGAGACCCTAATCACATGACTACAGTCATTATAACATAAATTGATTCAGAAGAGATTTAATTAATTTAATGCATCTGGCTGTAATTATTATTCTGCATTTATTACGTAGGATTTTTATTAGCTTAATGGTTTTATACATTTATCAGATAGTCACTGAAGAAAATTTCAGTTACTCATAAAGATTCTGAATAAATCAGCAAGGACTTTTTTTTTTTTTTTTTAATTTTAAACAATTTTATTATAATGATTTGCTATTTGGGCACTTAGCAGTCATGAGAAATTCCTGCTGCTTCATTGAGAAAAAGCTCTGTCCAATAACCACTAAAGCCAATAAACAGATTCCATTGATTGCATTGCACTGGAAATTGTGTTTAGCTTATCTTTATGATATAACAATTCCTGCAGTGTTCAGATATAATTCACAAGGATTGCTCTCATTTTGTTTTTTAAATAAACAAGTAATTTTAACGCTTAGAGTAACCACTCATGCCTTTGACAAATCTTTTTATCTTGATTTCTCAGCACTCTAAAGCATAGAAACATAGAATCATTTTGGCTGGAAGAGACCCTCAAGATCACCAAGTTCAACCATAACCTAACTCTAGCGCTAAATCATGTCCCTAAGAGCCCCATCTATGCATCTTTTAAACACCTTCATGGATGGTGACTCCACCGCTTCCCTGGGCAGCCTGTTCCAATGCCTGACGGTCCTTTCGGTGAAGAAATTTTTCTTAATATCCAATCTAAACCTCATCTGGTGTAACTTGAAGCCATTTTCTCTCATCCTATCACTTGTCAATTGGGAGAAGAGACCAACACCCATCTCACTACAACCCTATTTCAGGTAGTTGTAGAAAGCAAGGTCTCCCCTAAGCCTCCTTTTCTCCAGGCTAAACAGCCCCATTTCTCTCAACCACTCCTCAGACTTGTGCTCTAGACCCTTCCTCAGGTTTGTTGTCCTTTGCTGAACTCTCTCCAGTACCTCAATGTCTTTATTGTAGTTATGAGCCCAAAACTGAACACAGTATTCGAGGTAAGGCCTCACCAGTGCTGAGTATGGTGGGACAATCACTTTCCTAGTCTTGCTGGCCACACTATTCCTGATATTCCAGGATGCTGTTGGCCTTTTTGGCCACCTGGGCACACTGCTGACTCATGTTTAGCCAGCTGTTGGTCAACACCCCCAGACCCTTTTCCACCAAGCAACTTTCCAGCCACTCTTCCCCATGCCTGCATCTCTTCTCTAATTCTATGTATGTGTGGTGAAACCTCACAAATTCCATCATTGGACTGTGACATTTCAAAACTTGGTTTGGCTTTCAATCAAAATAAAAATACATAAACTTAGTAAAATAAATTTATGTATTTTAAAACTTTGAATTAAAAATAACAAATTTAAAGCAACGTGTTAATTTAAAATTTATTTCATTTATTGCAGTATTATCATTCAGACTGCAAAAAGCTGAAATATGTTTTGATCTGTCCAACTGAACTTAGGTGAACTCAGTCAAACTGTACTGCATGGAGAGAGTCACTTGGCGTAAGGATGTCCTTGTGCCCATTAAAATTACCTGCTGTGCCTCAGACTCTACATTTCTGAAGACTACAGCTTGAATGAGTCATTTCCAATATATGCAGGATGGTCTGACATTCCCTAAGTGTCATTGCCACATTCCAATGGAAACTAAATGAGAGCTAGAGAGTCTGCACGCTTTTGAAGGTATGAGGGGAGGAAGTAACCACTCTTCTCGGTCTGTTTAGTTGTTTTGCATTTGCTGCTGACAGAAAAGAAACCTGTCTTTCTGTGGGTTAACCTTGCCGGTTCATCATCAGCCAGGCACTACTGCTGTAGCACAAAAAGGTAGACAAGTTTTCAGAGTTAATAGAGCTCCACTGCATTTTGTATCCAGTACCCAGTGTGTTTTGGCTAAAAGTTCCTTTAAACTTACTGTCCAAAATTGGATTAAAATGGGCTTTTGTAAAATGACAGGTGTTCTGAGGTATCTCTTCCTCTTAAGCATGGTTTCAGATTGAAGTTTATTGAAAGAATTAAATGGTTCTTTTAGAATTATTTCTTTTGAGACACCATGTAAGACACTAGTAATATTAAGACCCTGGTTTTAAAGATGCTTCCAGTGTAAAAATGGATGTATTTTACATGCTGATGAACTCCACAGCAATCTCATCCGTTGCAGGTTTCAACTGTTATAGCCAAGATTAATTAATTAGAAATATTAAAGTTAGGATTAACTCTTGGACTTGATTCAGAAATCATTGGCAAGCTTGTGGTTCTGGCACACATATGATTTCAATTTTTAAAAGTTAGTGCTGTACTAACAATAAGTACTTTCAAAAATCCAAATGGCTTGGAAGGTGAAAGTGATATTATTAAAAAACTTATACTGAAGTCCTTCTAGATAATTTCAATTTGGAGTTTAGTTTTTGTTCCCATATTTACATTTTCTTTATGTAAGGGTACATTGTTTTCATAGAGCCATTATTTCTGTTGCATAACTCTCCATCCCACTAATAAGTCTTTTCAAACTCTAAGTTTCGCAATTAAATGTCGAGGTGGGGGTAGGGAAAATAACTCTGCTCTAATGTAAACAAGGCTTTTAAATTGCTTCTAAAATGTAATGTAGGAAGTCAAACAGAAATGATGAAATCCAGACCAAGATTTCACTTAGATAGGTTTTCCCAAAAAATGTCTTAAGGAGATTCTCTGTAAATCACAGTCACTGTGCATATTCTCATATCTCCAGCATAAACTTTCTTAAGCAAGCAACGTGAGACATCAAGTGATGCTTTATGCGCCTATATAATCTTAAAATCCTTCTATCGAATCAACTAGCCTCACAGAAACCTCAGTTTCATTATTGTCCCTGTTGAGAATTTCAGTTCTACAGCTTAACATAAACTGGCAACATTTGCTTTTACATGCTAATAAAAACCCAAAAATATCAAAAGAAAATTATTTGTACCTTTGTTAGCTGATCAGTTAAGTCTTATTAATAGAACTAAATACCTTATTACCCAGAATATGAAAGGCCTTAAAAGCTTCAGAACATCAATAAAATAAAATGAAAATATAAATTAATTCCAAAACATTACTTTATACCAAATTTGATTTACCAACAATACTGTAGTACTCTTTGGCTAGTATCAGGAGTAGAAGGTGCCAGATTCCATGCCTATATTCTCTTTAGTTAACTTGTGTCGGACTATATTTTAAATAGGTTAATATTGTGAAATAAGAATCTGAGCTTGGTAGTCACTACAAACTGAATGTGCAGCATGCACTTCAGCTGAATTACACTTCTCAGATGTGATCTAGAGTGGAATCACGTAAAAATAATTATATATGTATTAAAATATCTAAAAATCTGTTTTTCAGTAACAGCAAACAAAATGTTATCCATTCTACAAGCCTTCAAAAAAATTGTAACTTCATTTGTTTTCAGCTGAAAAACACTGACCTCTTTGCTCATAATAACTAAACAGTTGTTCACCCCTTGACCAAAAACTGATGGTCTGGATTGTTAATGGGATTTTTAAACTTATCCTCTTTTTTTTTTTTTTTTTTTTTTGATATTTTGTCTCCCCCTGCTTTAGGAACAACGTGAAAATGAAGGTACATAGTTCCCATAGGTTATTTTTCAGGGAAGTGCAATACTTTCCAGAGTATGAGGGGTTTGCTGAGTACCACATGGTGTATAAGACAGAACAGAAAGTGCTCCCTCTTGGGCAAGTCTTGGAAAACGGGACTCGTGACTGAAAGTCACAGGCCTGTTTCATATGATACTTTTGTTTAGTTCCACTAAGGGTCTTGCATGTCCTTTTCTAGTAGGAATGACTTCAAAAGCTGTGGTTGTGCCTCCCCCTGCACATTGCCCTGCCTGTGTGACTTTTTTATGTTCCTTTACCTGTGCACAGCCAGACATAGCCTATGTTAAACAGAGTTACCTTACTTGGAGTCAGAGAAAATGTTGTTATTGACTTCAAAACGTTGAGGGCCCTTAATCCTTGGAACATTTTCATTTGTCTGGCGTTGCTGTAACTAAGTTATGCAAAAGGTCTCTGTGCGTTTCTTCATTCTAGATTTTTATTCCTAGCATGCCCCTAAACATTTCCTCTATTTTAACTTTAGCCCACATACACTAGCATAGCACTAATTTTTTTTTTCTACAGTTTTATTATTGCACGATATTTCAGTTTAAAAGATTTGGCTTGTATCCTCTGGCAAGGGGAATTGCTGATTTTGTGAAATATTATCCATCAACTTAGATAAAATTGTTCATTTTGCAAAGTTCTTTTTGCAAAAGAGTTAAAATAAAAGCATTTATGGTCTGTCCTAAATCATTTTTCAGCAGGCTAATACATGGCTCACTATTTTTGAGAAGTCTTATGGAAATTATTATGAACTGTGGTTTTGTTTACTTTTTTATATTCATTGATGCCCAGATCTCAAAGTTGGTAAAAATCCCAGGAAACCAGTCAGTCATTTATTTTTGTAAATACATATGCATGAATTATAATTATACACTAACTCATAAAGCCAGGAATTGCCAACAATAAAAACTGTCAAACAGAAGAATTCAACTATGCTGGAGAGAAAAAGGCCTTGTTTACACAACTCTCCCCTCTGGGGATTTTTAGGCATGGCATTTAAACGTGACTATCTACCAACACTGTGCCTCAACACACAGTTTTGGGGTTTTTTTAATAAGATGCTTCATTGAAAAGGTACTTGGAACTGCCTGAACTATTCAGTTATGGCATTTCCTAGTGAGGAGAGGAGGAAAAAAAAGAAAGGCAAATAAGACAACGACCAGCCTGACTCTGTTGATGATCCCTCACTGCTTTTTCCCTAAGGGACAAGGAGCAGAGTCTGAGATGACAGTGAGCAGGAACACTCCAACCCCTTTGCCAGTGCCCATGAGAGGACAAGAGCAAGTGTGAATTCTCTTTTGTTTGCTCTGCTCTATCTAACATGTTATATAATTTACTGCCAACTTTAGACTAGACCTTGTATTTCAGCACATAATAGGACAACACCTCATCTTTCCTCACAAAATTAAGGCACCTTATTTTTAAACATTATTTTTATGGGTAATGAATTAACATAGTCAATGACACCCAAAATATTTGGAATTTTTTGAACCTTGGGATATTACTGAAGTAGCATCTAATGCAAAATGATCACAAGCTCTCCATCCTCCAAAGGAATGCTTGAGGGCAGAATGTTACACCAGAGTACATCCAGACTTGGGATTGAGAATTTAAACCTATATAATGGAATGAAAAGAGGGGTGTGATGTCTTTATGAAAATACAGTGTGAACTCCCATGTATAATAATGACTAAAGACTGCTTTTTCATGTGTAGCCCATGTTATATCTAGACCTGTATTGACTAATCAATTTTGGTCTCATAGACACTTACTGTTATCCTTCAAATTCAACAATAAGGTTAAGAGGGCTAGTATGATTGAGAAATGACTGTTGTCATCTATCTTAGGTGCAGAATCAATTTTTAAATGAAAAATAATTACCATAGAAGTCATCACTTTAGAGGAAGTGCTTTACTCTTGGATTTTCTTACACTAATCTAGCCATCAGCTATCTTATAAATAGTATGTTTTGCACTCTCACGTGTAACATCTGACAGATCTCAAAATATCTTGCCAACACGCATCTTTAGGAAAATTTTAAATTTTGAATAAATCATCACATATCAATTATCTCCAGAGAGGCAAGAGGAAAAAAGCCAAACAGTGCTTGGAAATGTCAGCAGAAAAAAATTAGACAAACTCCTGATGGCTTCTGGATAACTATTTGAGGCACTCTTAAGAACATTATCTATTGAGTTGATCTGATGTGTTCCTTTGTAACAATACTCTGAAAATACAAAATATTATTTCTTTGTAAACCAAATACCAAAACTTATCTAAGTTGAATTTTTTGTAACTTTCTGAAGAAAATTTGAACTCCTACATGTAAAAATAAAGAAAAAAAAAGTTTTCCTAATACAGATTTGAAAGCAGCATATACCATAAAAATGACAACATTTGAAACATGATTGATACATCCCCTATAAGGCCATGAAAATAAAGCACAAACAACTAAGTGGAACTTTATACTACCTTTTTAAGAGCTCACCTTCAAATTGTCAAAAACAGTCTTAAAACTCATGGACATCAGTCTCCCAGCATCCTTTTTACCAGTCTGTCTTCCACTAAGCATTTCATGGTGTCCTACAACCTTCATTAAGCCTCCATATTACTTGTGGATGTTTGGTGCACAAATATAAATAATTTATAACAGATATGTAGGCAGAATTGTTCTGCTGCATGAAGACAAGAGCCTTAACTACGATGTAGCTTATCTGTAATTTTATAACCTACACATAAATAAGGCCAGTATGTAATACAGCTATTTTTAGTCTCACACAAGTAAATGTGATGTAAAAATGAAATGAAGAGTAAATATATTTACTTTTTCTGATGGTTCACCACGTAATTTATTAGGCTGATGTTGCTCATTATGTTTTGTGCTCCATCAGTTTTCTCTGTGAAGTCCCTTACAATATCAAATGAGGAAAATTTATATTTAAATTAATTATTTCAGAGTGAAACATTAATATTCGAATCAAATATGGTGCTATTGCAGGGCTTCAGGGGAAAAAAAAAACCTTTCATGCCAAACACAATGAAGGAATGATAGGCATTTCTGTTATCTCATTCATTAGTCATTCTGGACAGTTCAGACAAGCTGTTACCTACAACAATAGAGAGCATTTTATTTTTAAAGATTAATTTAAATTATACTTTATACTGAACTGCAGCAAGCTAGTTATTTATTTATTTCTTGATTCTGACAAAACAGATATCTGCATTTTTTTTTTCTGAAGGAATAAGTAATATTCATAGAGCTGTAGCCAGAAGTCTGACATGAGGCATGATAAGCAACATATTCTGGTTCTGTGGGAGGATGACCAACTAGGTCAAAATGTGCACTTGTCTAATAAATTTGTAACACATTTCAGAAATTTATAAAGCAGACAGGAAAGAGAAAGTCTCTTACAACTGGCTTTGCAAATCTTACTTCCTTTTTCATTTTCAGCTCCTATCTCCATCTTTTCTCTGCACAACTTCTCTTCTGAATTTAAATTCACCACCTATTTGTTCATTCAGAAATGTCTTTCAATTTCCTTCGTTTATAATACCAGTGTACAGAGTCAAGTATGGCTACTATATCAGTCCTACACATCATTTTGTAAGTCCTGAGGAGCCACATCCAAAATTCTATACTTGCAATAGTGGAGAGTAACAACACAAGAAAAAATAAAGTTTAACTAATATCAACACACTTATCCCCCCTTTGATTTTTCAATGGAGTCTATAGTTTTCCTTCACAAAACAACAACAAAACACAAATGGTCAAGGAAATATTTATCTATCATCTTCTATCTTCAGCATTTTTCTATGCTGCCTTGTTTAAAACAGACATAAATATAAAATCTTTATTCAATAAATGTATGTGTTAATCAAAAGCAAACATTTAAAGAGGACAAAAAAGTCCAGACTGGAGAAAATAAAGTATGAAAACCATATTTGTTTCACATATGTATAAAAAGTAGTTTTATAGTTTAAAAAAAAAAAAAAAAAAATCAAAACCAAACCCAAACATTCTAGCATCATCAAAGGCTTAGCACTGTTAATGACTTCCTTATTTGTAAGCCGTCACCCGATTCATTTGCTCAGGAGCAAGTGAAACATCAGATTTAGATTGGTAGTGACATAAGCACTAGAAGGGAATAAAGAGGCTTTAAAGAGTGGCTATATCCGACTCCTTCTCTTCCACTGTTCTTCTACCTGAGTCTCCTTCTCTTCCCCACTAGAGGCTATACAGGGTGGATCTCATGCCACAGTTGTTTATTTCTCCACCCAAATCTCAAACTGCCTCCTGACCTCCTGGAAAATTCCCAGGAGCTGTATTTCAGCACTTGGGTTTTGAGAAAGCAAGCAGACATACACAAGCCATTCTTCTTGCCCATGTGCATTAGCCAGCAAGCGGAGCCATCAGATATTCTGTTTGTGAGAAGGCGGCAGTATGAATGTTTAATAATTAGCTCTTTTGGCTGAGAGCAGAGTCATTCCCTTGTGACTTAAAAAGCTTGAGCTGTGAACTCTGTTCTTTAAGATGAAGTCCTTTTTTATCACTGTTAGAAATATACTTGGTATTATAATTAAAACCTTGGAGAAAATGTTTTGACGACTTTTGAGCATGCTCTGATTTTCTTTAGCACTAGAGTCCCTTTACCTTGTTTTACTCTGCAGATGCAGGTGTGTGTGCATGTGTGCACAATCGTAGGCACTAATGAGAATAAAAAGGACGTGGCACTTAAAATCAGAGCCTTTGTATGAATTTGGATTCATGATCAGAAAAATAGGAAGATGACAAGCCTCACCTCCTTGTTGGGTATGGTTCTTGGAAGACTGCACATTTTTCTTGCTGCCAGCTTGGATGGCTCAGCAGCAAGAGAACCTCCATAGGTAACAGGGTGGTGGGGAAGGCATGGAGAACTCTTCTCCAGGTTAGAGTGCCTGGGAAGAAGCTTTTCTACACAGGTGACCATTTGTCATTAATAAAGAGTTTGTATATTTTTATCTGCTACTACTGTCACTGATTATTAGTGCAGAACTGAACCATGCAATGGAGTCCTATTTGTGATACTAGAGCACAAATTTACCACAGGGGATTCATTTGAGTCCTTGTTTCAGTTCAGCCATTCCTGACCTCCAGTACTTTCCTCTGATGCCGATAAGATTAACCTGATCCCAGACTTGCAGACATGTGATTTTTCTTAGAATAAAAATTGCATAACTGCTTGAGTCTTAAATCACAAGTGAAGGACACTGGTATAATTTGTTGGACAGAAAGACCTTTTTAAGTTTCTCAAGCAGCCTTAGGTAGTTTGTTGAATTGCTAGGAAATATCTAGTATATCCATGATGCACTTGATCTTTCTTCTAAAACAGAAGAGGAGAGGTTAGATCCTACTGAGAGCTCCTTGAAGCAGCTTTTAGTGTATAGAGTGGGTATGACTTTTACAATCACCTTCAGATCAAGGCCACAGTTTGTCAGATGAAATTGTCAAAGGGCTGGCATTTCTAGAGATTTAGGATGTTTTACCCAATTTGTGTATATTTCTAATGGAACCTGAAATCTACTATTTAAACCATATAATTTTTTTGCATAATTCCTTTAGTTTACAGCTATTTCATATTCAGTTTTTCTTCCCAGATCCAAAGTTTGCATAAGCACACTGCTAATAATAAATATTTCTGGCATTTATGTTTTATGAGTAGCATCTGTAATTATATTACTCTCACTGTAAATAACTTAAGCACTGATGCTTTTATGATGGAAATGAATTCAGAAGACTGAATATTTATGAATTAGTATCTTTCCTCTAAGAGAATATGACAGCATTGAAAACATGCCATTACCAGAAATACCTGTAGCGATTAAAATGGTAATTAATGACAGCCACTCTTATTAGCATAAAATAAAATTAAGTATACACCTATATTTCTTTTAAAAATATTAGACAGCATCTCCTGCCTTCTGAAGCTCAAAGTGCTTACAGGCTGCTAGTCTGTTTATCAACGACAGGTGGTGCAAAATACCTAGAACAGCAGCAAATCTTCCACACAGAGCATGTAGCTATTTCCAGAGGAGAAAAAGAAAAACGTCACGACAGCACTGAAGTTAAAAATCTAAATTAATTTCAAGTCAGAAGCAAGTTGTTTCGCCTTCTTCACAGACACATTTGTGAGGTTTATGTCCTGATTCTGCTGACACTAGCATCTGGAGGTAGAATCAACGGCTTATTGTGCAATGATTCAGCAAGTTAATTTATAATAAAAATTACTTGTTTTCATTTTAGCTTGTAGTTTTGAGTTGCTTACAGCTTCTTGAAAACAGAGACACACAAATCACACATCTAGACATCTATGGCAGGTGCCCTGTCTTTGCTCGAAATATTCAGTAATGCAACAAAGCCTTATGCAGACATTCAGTAAGTCAAAGTAACTGTTATTTAACACTCCTGAAGGAGCCATGAGAAAGCCCTTATGCTTTCTATTCAGATGTTCAAAAAATGTATTTTGCACAGTACTTTCAAAAAAATGCCTGAACCAATCTTCCTAAAGTTTTAAATATAATGGCTTCCAGGGTGGCAATAAAAGTTTCAGAAATCTGTGGGACTCAAGAAAGATACAATCAGAATATCCATTGAAACCTCATTACAGATTTCCTTACAGTAAAGGAAGTTTCATTTTTATTGTGGAGTAAACACGGCTGCCCTGTTAATTACTACAGTTTCTCCACAGTTGCCAACTGAGTGAAAGCTGATGAATTGTGGATCATCTTGGTATGCAATTCTTAAAGCTAGAAAATATTAGATATCTTGAGTATAACTTGGAATTCTCTTCCAATCTCTCTAGTCTCCTCCAACACAAAGGTTGGTGAACAGTCCCACACATGGCTTTTAGAAAGACGCAGAAAATTATTGACAAATGAGGCAGGACAAGCCAGACTGGCTGCAACTGTTTGTTGTTGCAGAATTTTCTTTGGAGAAACCAAAAACCAACTGTGTGATTCATGTTCTGCAGAAGAATTTTTCTGCAAAGAATTTACATTCAGTCCAAAACATGAAGTGGCTCTTCATGCTCTTAAGTAACACTTGGATGTCACTATTCAAGATTACGCTTCTCATGAAAGACACACTAAAGCCAGTTCTGTCCACCTAGTGTCATAGCTAGAGACAATTGAAAGGCATGAGAAATTGGAGAGTTAAATATTTGAGCTTTTCAATGCATCTGTCTCATTAAGTTCTTGAAAAAATAAAGGGGTCTGGTGTCTTTTAAGTTGTGCAGATCATTGTGTCACGATTCAAATGAGTAAATAAATATCCCCTGAACACTGTCTTACTTTTGGGTGTAAGTAACCAAAGAGTTAGTTTGACAAAGATTCTTGGACAATGTGAGACTGAGTTTTGTGAAACCAATAAAATAGGAAGCTGTCCTCCCAAAGCAGAATCCAGAGCTTTGAATGAAATATCAGTTCTCTGCCCACAGCCCTGGGCAAGGTTTAGAAACATCAGAATAGTGCTCAGAAAAAGCAGCATATTGAATGAAGTAATCACTAGAAAGTAAAAATATGTCAAAGGTGAGTCCTGCAACTCTGTGTTAACTGTAAACCAGCCCTGTATTGAAGATGAAAATTCTGGATTTTCATTTCCTCCCCTATTCTACTTATGTCAGCACACAAACTACCAGGTGGTCATTTCAGAGGCTGAAACAAACCAGCAACAACATCCTCTAGAGCTTCAGGTTTCTGTCTGTGGGACATATCAAGGCCAAAACTAACCTTGAAAAAAAACAACAGCCTTCTTTAATGCAAGGCTTCAAAAAGAGTAAATCTAAAACTTTCTTAGAGACCTGAAACATCCACCTTTATCTTTCCTGACCATTTTACATCCCAGCATTAGGTAAACTTCAAATAATCATACCATCCTTAAGATGCACTGCACAACAGAGTCAAGTGCATCTTTGTGACTTGTCAGAACTCCAAACATCTGCCTAACTCCCAGTTGGTATCAGCCTCTCAGATTGTCAGATGCCATAAAGTGCACTAAGCGCATGGGCAAATATAAACTCAAAGATCTACTAAAAAAACACAAATAAAAAAAGTCAGCAACTTCTCCTGTCTTTCTATGTTCTATGTCTGCAGGCAAACACTACATGCTGCTATAGTGATTCTAAATTTTCATTCTACACCGCTTTACGACCTTCATCCAGTAACTTACTCTCCTCCCAGAAAACAAAAAATCAAATAAACTGGTTGACAAAATGATAGGAATATCATCTAGTAGGCCAAATCAGGGAACTGACCAAAGTTACACTTTGCAGAAGGTTCAAAAAGCTTGGCTTAAGATTTCAATTGAGATAAAACTACTTAAAATGAATTTCAGAGAAAATTGATTTTGATAAGGCAAATTACTGCCTAAAAATTTATTCTTGCTGCATTGCTTCATTACAAACTAGTATTAAATCATGGGTGGATAATAAATTTCCTACAACTAAGCTGAAAAGTTACAAAATAGTTTCAGATAACTGTAGTGGAAAGCATTTTGGGGATTACACTACAAGGAATTCATTAAGTATCTGAAATTTTCTGATCGTCAACCCCAAATACCTTGGTAATTCACTTAAGTCTAGACTTTTATTTATATAAAAATGTAATCTACTTCTTCTTGGAAGACATTTTTCTTTATAAATTGGGATAAAATGAACATTATATTTCATTTTTGCTAGCTTTTCAATATGATTGATGCAGACCTTTAATGCATTAATTTTACATGAATTCATATTCAAATAGTCTTGTTAAGAAAGATTAACAGCACCAAATATGCAACAGTGAAGATCTGAACTACCCCTTTTCCCCCAGCCCCTCACCAAAAAATTGTCCGTGGAATTTATTAGTACTTTTAGTTTCTGAATATCTAGTCAAAGGAACTAGGTATAAGATAACTGGAATCAGAGCTAAAACCAAAACTGGAAAAAAAAGTCTGAGAAAAAAAAATCCAATAACTGGTTTAAAAATTGTGAAGCCTCTATGACAAATTTCCATTCCCTCAAAATGAATTAATATTTACTTACTCTGTGTATTCACAATATCATAAACCCCAGTAAACATACTTTACCTACTCTGTTGAACAGCTGTTGCTGTATTGCACAGGTCTCAGTCTAATATAGGTATTTCCAGTTTCAAGGCATGACACACATGCACAGTGATGCACGTCCTGACTAAGCAGCAGTTAGGCAGAGACATCTTACATTTGACACAAGTGCACTTAAACAGGTGCTTTAACTTTCAGAAGTGTAACACAGATTAAAATTCTGCTGACCTGGTTCTTCCCATCACTCTCCCTTCACACCCAGTCTGTGTCCTTTCAAGATCTCCAGCAACCTACTAGACCAGTACAGACTGTATATGGCTTTGACATAGGAAGATTCTGTTGCAGGGAGGCACAGAGCTACAGCATATTGAAACAGCAGTTCAGAGAATGTTGCCAACTTTTGCCAACTAATAGCTGTGGTACACTTAGTACACATGCACTACTATCCACATCCTGCCTTCTCATTTTACCAGCAGATATGACAGCAACACAGCATGCCTCCAGTCAGCTGCTGCAAAGAGTCCCAGCACTGTAAAACACCACTTCTGTGGAGTCCTATAGGCATCCATGCAGCAAGATGTGTGTTTGTAACACTTGAGCTGGATTCCTGGCGGGCCTGTGACATGCAATTTAAGAACCATATTCTCAGTGGGCACGTGTCCAACCAAAGTAAGTTGAGCTGTGCTTTAATATACCAGCCAAGGATCTGAACCAATGTGTCTGATAGGCAGCAGAAAACTGGCAAGTGGGCTGAATGAAATGCATTTGTCCCTAGTGAGTAATGTGTTGAAACATCCTACTTTTGGAGCTATTGCTACCCTTCTTATGCATCCGGTAAAACATCATAGAATTATAGAATGTCCTGAGTTGGAAGAGACCCACAAGGATCATCAAGTCCAACTCCTGTCCCTGTATGTGACAACTCCACAGCTCAGACCATGTGTCTGGAAGCACTGTCCTCTCTTTTCTCGAATACTATCAGGCTTGAAGCCATGACTACCTCCCTAGGGAACCTGTTCCAGTGCTCCACCACCCTCTGGCTGAAGAACCTTTTCCTAATGTCCAACCTAAACTTCCTCTGACACAACTTCCTGCCATTCCCTCAGGTTCTGTCATTGATCACTAAAGAGAAGAGTTCAGTGCCTGCCCTTCCTCCTCCCCTTATGAGGAAGCTGTAGACCATGATGAGGTCTCCTCTTCTACAGGCTGAACAAACTAAGTGTCTTTAGCTGCTCCTCATACAGCTTCCTCTCCAAACCCTTTGCCAGCTTTGCAGCTCTCTTCTGACACTTTCTAGTAGCTTAATATCTTTTTTATCATAGTGTTTCTATATCTAGCCTCAGCTAAAGTTAAACTACAGACCTACTGAACAAACTCAAGGTAGCTGCCATGGTTTTGTGTAAGCAGTGTGCAAAGTAACAACTGTTCCAGGAATCCCAAAGAAGTGTTCTGCCAGAGTCATTAGAGAACAGGCCTGTGTCAAGAACTAGCTCTATTCAGAGTCCAAGATAGATAAATCAAGAGTTTTATCATGTTTCCTTCCTTGCCTGCACCACTTTTGTGCCAAACATTGCATTATCCCACCCAAGAGCTCAATGGGGCATCTTGCCAAAAGCAGAAAACAATTCCCATACAAGGATACAGCCACAGGACCTCAGAAGTCTGTAGTTAAGCATATCACTTAATAGCAAGTACTTAAGAATGTAATGGGACCAATATAACTGAACTGAGTATGGTAGGGCTAATAGGCCTTAATATGACATAAGTGAAAATCCACTTCTGATATTTTTCAGCTTGAACCTACTGCTCAAGTCATTTAAAGTTGAGAAGTAACATACAATAGGATAAATTAATCTGAATTTCTCTTTCAGCTGGAACTTTCTGCTTTAAAACAAATGCTTTTTTTCCAGCTGTCATTCTTATCCTGATGAAACTTTGTCTTCTTCCAGCTCTCCACCCCATATTTCCACATAAAGTTACCCATTGAAAAACATTCCTGTCCAACTTATTCCTTGCTATTTGACATCCTTGAAAATTTGCTCTTAGCAAGAAGTGTGGAGTGACCATCCAACCAAAATACAGCATATTAAAAAGGTCAAAATACTATACCAAAATAGCACAAATTGCAAAATATAATAGGCATTAAAATTCTGACACCTTTTTGTCATGACCAAAATTGTAACTAGAGTGAGAAATTATACGGAATTAGCTTCTTACTGATATGCTCTGAAGACTGTAATTTCATGGTGCCTGGATGTCATTTTCAGAACCTTCTGCCTCTTTGCAGTCATGTAGGCACACATTCGGTTACCATCTAGGGCACTTGAAATAAAAGCAAAAGGATAGATACATAAACGCTTTACTTAGAGCAATAAGTCATGTTAGTTTTTGAAATTACAGTAATCGTTTAGAATTGCTTCTGCTGTAGTCAGAAATCTTCAGGAGATGCTAGATCTCTTCCTGTGAAGTACAGTACTGAGTCTCCCAGTAGAGAACATTATGCTTTAGGAAAAAAAGTAGATCTCAATGTTATCAGTTGATTTGCCTCACATGCTTTCCTTCCTGTTTAGCCCAAAAGAACAAATAGGACATAACAGAGTCAATCCACCTCATCAAATCCAAAGGCACAATGTGAAGGACGATATCTACTCTTAAATCCTTTAACTGAGAATCTGAGAGTTGAAGTATTAAGTGACCAGCAGTAAGTCTCACGTTTTTGTTAAGGTGATGCCACTTTTGAAGCACATTTGATTTAAAGCACACAGGGAAGATTACTCTGCTGGTTTCTTGTTGATTTAGGTGATCTCTGTTTACAGAGTTTATGAGTTCCAGTTTGTTTACTTTTTTCCTACACTCTGTTTTATGGCTGCCTTTAGCTTTGTTTGCCTCTTTGTGCTAAAAAGGCAAGGGAGTGACATCAACATGACTATCCCGAATAAATGGATCGTTAAATGCTCTCATCACTTCTGTACTCCTTCACTTGGTGACAACAAAAGGATGGAGGTGAGTCTGAGATTAAATCTGTTTCCTCTAACTGCTCAGAAAGCAGCTGGGGCTTGAAGAAGTTGAATCTCTCCAGAAGTGTAACAAAGAGACTGTGTGCTAGCAGTGGGTCTTAAAAATCACAGAGCCTGAAAGACTGGAAAATACAAAGAAAGCTGGAGGAGGAGAGAGGAACAGAAAGGATAAGAGGCAGAATATATTATTTTAGACATCCCACCCCGCTTGCACAACAGTGCTGCTGCCACATGGGAGCCAGCTCACATATAAATAGCCGGGAGCAGAGGCGGACAAGGTCTTGTACCTCTGCACTACTGGGCATAATCTCAGTTATTGTTACAACAATAAGGCTACTGTAATGGGAGAGAGAAGGCACTTTGCCAGTGTAAAAAGCAGATGGAGAAGAAACTAAGTGAACCAGACAGAGGAAGCAAATAACATTATAGGTGTTCGGCTGCAGTGGTAGCAAGGAGAGTTTAGTTGTCTGTGCTGCAGTGAATGTGAGATACATTGCTATTGCTTCACTGTAGGACAAAACCTTTGTATATTCAGTTATATTTGAAAGTATAGAAAGTGAGAATAGAAAGTATTTCAGTTTAGGGTGAGTGCTGAATAATGTGGACAAGAAAATTTCTGTATTGTATAACAATTTTTGGTGTGATATATGATTTACTTTCAGTGAATATAACACATTTAAATGCTGAATAGGAGAAATTACTTTAGCTCATAGATTATTCAACCTATAATGGAAATAACTTTCAGTTAAGCAAAGACCAAGATAAGGCAAAACTAATTGATTTTGAGCACAATCAGATACATTATTCCCTTTGTGCATGACAAATGCTCAAATGCTCAGTTACATTTAGGTTTTCTTAAGAGAGAAATGTTTTTCTACATCAGGATTTCCTTAGCATTATTAATTCTTGAGCACCTGATCTGAAGGATCAGGCATCCTGTGGGGAGGTTGAACCAGATAGTTTTAAAAGCCCAGTATAGACTTGTCCAGTCAGTAGATGGATGTTCTACGCTGCAAAGTAAACTGGTGCAGATCTGAGATGTGAACAGGTAATGCAGAAGTTTATCATCATCCTGGCTTTGCCTCAGCCCACTTAGATCTTGGAAAAGTTACAGCCTAACAACTAAGGTGTGGGAATCTGATTAGAGCCTGTATCTTGCCAAAAAATCCTCCACATTAACCAAGCATTAGTGAGCAGAGATTTCCTTTGTTTTTTAAACTCAGAAGAAATCTGGTCATCTAATTGAATGGTTGTTGAAAATCATTTACTTAAATAATTAAAGTCATTTGCTTCACACATTGCCAGTAAAAGTAATGTGTTGCAGGAAAAATGCCAGAAACCGAGGGGCATTTTCTCAATATTATTTTTCTAGTATCCATCTGGGATTATTCTTCGGCAGTACAATTATAGGTCAGGTTATACTATATGATTTCCTCCAATGACTATGCTCTAACAGACTACAAGTCACTTGTTTAATTTCTGATTATAATTGTTTGGTTTCAGGAATAAGCACACTACCAAATGTAATACCATTCAACAGAATCTATAGGTTATTTATTAAAACCACATAAAAGGGGTAAGCCACAACCACAAAAAGATGAAGCAAAGCTTGTCTTTGCAATCCAGTGTCCCAAAGGTATGATTATCTCCTGATAAACCATATCTCCCTCTTCTGCCTTATTGCTCTTACTGCTAATTAAATTAATTAATTAAGGAAGTCTTTCCCCAAGTGGACTTGATTTAATATGCTGTATGTAATTAACAGCTCTTGGAAATGAAGATGAGATGATTTCTCCTTTTTGTGTGTGTGTGTGGCACAGAGAGCAAGCTCACAAACTTTGCAGAAACAGTGAGTGCTCAGGATTTTGCAGCCATAAACCACACTTTTCTGCTTTTGTCTACAGTGATGTCTGTTCACCATTAATAGAAAGTGGGCATATATTTTCATAAAAAGACAGAATTTGATTTTAAAAAGAAACAAATGTCATGACAGGAAAGAGCCAAATAATTTTTGCTTGAAAGCTGGTAGTGTTTGTGGTAAAAGGTACTTTTAGGTACTTTTTCTTTTTCCCCCTTTGCTAAACATGCTGGATACAGACCTATTTAAAAACACGCACATTTGCTACTTCTATGTGAAGATCTGACACTATCTATTTAAACAGAGATACAAAAATAATGTTGACATCACTAAGGAAATTATATATTCAAAATTATATATTATAATAAAAAGTCTTTATTACAGAGACAGAGTCCATTTTGTTAACAAAAGTATCCAGTTCTGGTTATTCACAAAGAACCAGTTAGAACAGATTTTTATCATTAAATCTGCAGTTTATATTACATTATTTATGTAGGTCACACTGTATTGCTTCTGTTCTTTGATTAGATCACTTATGTATCTCAAAAACAAAAATTAAAAATGGGCTAATGCTTTGTGTAATTCAGAAGAAAAAAAGACATTTAAAACTACATCTTGCCAATTGGATATTTTATCAAAATATTTAATTTTAATACAAGGAGAATAAGACTCACTGGTAAAATAATGATTTTCAAATAGATAAACATTCTAAGTACGTTTATAAAATAAAATGTTATGGATTATTAATGGTCTGTATTGTATCTACTAAAAATGTTACAGACATTGAATAGACAAGAAAAACAAAGATTACATTCAAAATTCTTAACTACTCTAACAATCCACAAAAAAAGTATTGTCTTAGAAGTTATCCCACAGGGAGCACCCCCTTTTTTTTTTCAGCCACAGGATAACAAGTCAAATTCTGAAACGTGATATAATGAAAAGACAGCTGCTAGAACTGTGGAAAGGGAAGTGGAAGCGTGATACGTATGTTATAACATTAGTGTCTAATAGCATTTCTTCACAGAGGAGAGAAAAGGAAAAGAGCCCAAGAGAGTCAATATGATTAAGGACAATGAGATTTTTTAAGTGATCCAGGCACATTTGCGTGAGATGATCTGAACAGTCTTTCAAATTTAAATGAATAACAAAGAAATTCCTGTTAAAAGTAAATGCAATTGCTATAGAGATGATACTGCAGAAACGGAGATCTGTACAGGGATTAAACACAGGAGAATTGCTCTACAGAGTTAAGTGACCTGACAAATTTGGTGAAAACTTTTAGTATAAATGACAAGGAAGGAAATTGAAGAAATATGTTTCATCTCTTCTAAAGATATACTAGACGATATATTCATCTGCTGGAATCACAGAAAAATACAACAGTTATTCAATAAGAAGTAAAATAGTTCTGGATTTGTTACTGCATCATTAGATTAATCTATAATTATTTTTATAAAATTGTTTATTTTCTAGGCACAATATACACCCCACGCATACTCAAGAGATGGTAGATAGGGGAAGGCAATGCCCAAGCAGCTGGTGAGGCATGTTTTCAACTGCTCAGTGTGCCACCATCACTTTATCATTTACCCATGACCTCCTCCTCTGCCTGCTAACATCTTCCTCAGATTTATTCTAAGGCAACTAAAACCCTAATACCTGCCAGAAGCTGCTAGCATTAAAACCTCAAGTGCCAGAGATCTGCTGCTGCTTTTTTTCAAACGTGGTTCATTTTGCCTCCAAAATATCTGGACAAGGAAGTCTTGGTGCTGAAACTCAGATTATACATGCCTAAATAAGGAACTTTAAAAGCCTAATGTTTTAAATGAATTATCAAGATGAAAAGGGCTCTATTTAATGCCATTTTAAAACAGCAATTTCATGCTTTTAATAGGCTACGGAATGCCCAAAAATATAAAATCCAGGTGCCTTTCTAAAAGTCCTATTTGACTTTTCCTGTGAAATCCTTATTAACATAATTTACTGTTAGTATAAAATGTTTAGTATTGTCAGATCGGTATTTCTGTCTGTGTTTTATAACTCAAAGATTCCAAACAGGTCTGAAGCTATTCTGGAGCTGAAGAGAAAGGAGGAAAATGATCAGTATTTGTTGTTGTAGTATTTGTGTTTCTGTGTAAGAATTTAACTTCTTGATTAAATATTTGGGGGAGGAGAATGCTCACTATTTCAAGCAACAATAAATGCAATAAATATTCCTCCACAAGAACCCTGGAGAAAAAAAGAGGCACATATACATTACAGTATTTGAAATATCATTGTGCTGTGTATTAGAGAACTTTCTGAAAAAATGCCCTGGAGGGATTTTCTTCCTACAGTATGGATTAAATGTGATATAGATATGGGAAGACAAAATGAATTCCTAATCTTTAAACAAAACCAATTAGAAACAAAAAAGTCAGATGTAGTTTAGAGTGGGAGGGCAAGATGACTGACAGGCAGTTGTGGCTTACAGACACTAACACCTAATTATCAAGAACACAGAATTCCTCTTAAAGAGCAATAATCACTAAGATTATTAGCAACTCAGTACTTGTATACCGTGCATTGGGGAATAGAACGCTTTACTTTTTTTTTTTCTGGAAAGGTCAGAATGGCTGGTAACTAAGATGCGTAACTATGCATCTTCTGTGAATGAAGTCATCACTTTGAAGCATCATTTATGAAAGTCATTAAACAACCACATCAATAATTAAAAATTTCTTAAGAAAGGATGCAAAGGCTGTCCAAAAATTTCTGCTGAATCTCATGGGGATTTTTGGTACACATGCCATGACCTTAATCACCCCTTTTCATACTTGGAACTCAGAGACAAAACCCATTCTATTTTCAGGTGGTTTTATTCAACCTCGCTTCAGCTTATTCTCTCTTCCCCAGACCCAGTTCTGGGTCCCTCAGTTCAAGAAGGTCAGGGAACTGCTGGAGAGAGTCCAGTGCAGAACCACGAAGATGATTAAGGGAGCGGAGCATCTCCCTTATGAGGAAAGGCTGAGAGAGCTGGGTCTCTTTAGCTTGGAGGAGACTGAGAGGTGACCTCATTAATGTTTATCAATATGTGAAGAGTGAATGTCATGAGGATGGAGCCAGGCTCTTCTCTGTGACAACCAACAATTAGGCAATGGGTATAAACTGGAATACAGGAGGTTCCATTTAAATTTGAGAAGAAACTTCTTTGTGGTGAAGGTGACGGAGCACTGGAACAGGCTGCTCAGGGAGGTTGTGGAGTCTCCTTCTCTGGAAACATTAAAAACCCATCTGGATTCCTTCCTGTGCAAACTCATCTAGGTGTCCCTGCTCTGGCATGGGGATTGGACTAGATGATCTTTCGAGGTCCCTTCCAATCCCTAACGTTCTGTCATTCTGTGATACTCTGGCCGCAGAGGGTTCCAGCCACAGCCCCCAGGGGATACACTGTCTGAGGCTACAATACGCACTGCATCCATCACCAGAGGGTACTACAGGCTGAAGGAACAGTTTCTATGTGGAAAAAAACAACAAGAACAAAGGAAAAAAGGAGAAAAAAAAAAAAAATCCAAAACAAACCACCAGCACACACAAAGCTAATCTCTGTCCAGACTGAAGATCAGGATTTCAAAGCCAGTCAAGAAAGGCAGTCGGTAAATAGCTCAGACAGTTCTCAAGCTTTAAAAACACTTACCAGAGATTTTATTTATTTATTTTTAAATACGTTATATACAAGAGAGAGGAGCTGGAGGATTCAATGTTTCAGCAACAGGATTCAGATAATCTTACTTTGAGATCAACAGTTTCAGTCAGACCAGGGTCAATCCAATCACACATTACCAGTCCCTCCTGGCTCACCAGAAATCCTCACAGAAGTTTGTGGTCTCAGTGAAGTAATTTAACAGATGTTAGCAACACTGGAATAATTTGGCAATATCAAAGACAGCAAAAACTACATTGGCAAGGATCAGAAATCAAAACACTGTCAAGCCTCAAAAATTCCTCTGAGGGCCACCAAAACCGTTCTGCAGTACCCAGAGAAAAGAGAGCTGATATTTTCTCATGCTTTCAGTGCCTGTCCTCAACTTGAGTGCAGACTCCCATCAATCATGCCCATTTTAACACCTCCTATACACACAAAATTCAGAAGAAACATCCAAAACATCAGCACACCAGGGATCAAAAGAGTATATTGGGTAACTACAATATCAAGCTTTTCTTCTATAACAAGTGTCTTCAGGGAATTCTAACAGTCAGCAGCAGTAACATGAAGAATATCTGCTCTGAGATTTCTTAGACACCAGGAATATTTTTTTATATATATAAATTATATGTGCATACACATATATATGTGGCTGTGGGCCTGTGTATGCACATTTAGGAAAAGAAAGACTGTTCTTCAAGTTACGTGAAGCTGGATGGTCAGTAGTAGCTCTGCATGGCATATCCTGTGCACTGATTAGAACTGCATCTATGAAAACTCAATATGCTGGCATGTAATTAACATCACTGAGTTTCCATACATTCAAGGGGAGTTAGAAGCAGTAAATCAACATGACAACAATTAATATCACATGTACATTCCTACAGCCTCATATTTTTCCTCCAACTCCCAATTTCTAACAACAGAGCTGTTGATCCTGCACTAGGCTCTGCAAAGGCATATGACCCCAGTGGAACACTGCTGAAATCACAGAAATCACCTTTTGGAAATGTGCACAACAAATGGTCTCCACTGAGCTGAGGCCACAGGGAGATTGAGATTAGATCCATTATAGAATCATGAATTATTTAATTAGATGAGTTTTAAGTGAGTTAAATTAGCATTTTTCCCCCTGGTATGGCACTTTGTTGATGATATCTGTATATCTAAGAGTAAGGGTGCTTGTGTGAGTATTTTAAGTGACACTGTGAAAATAACTAGATAAATGATATGTTTACTTATCTCTAATATTACCAAAGAAAAAATAAGGAAATGTATTCACATTTGCATGCAGAGTTTCCTCTTGAGAAGTATTTTGCTTATAGTTTAGCTGCAAAAAAAATATCACTTTCAAGAGGGCGTTTGTTGCACTGCTAAAGAAAACTAAATAATATTTAAAGAAACTCTTGGGGGGGTTTGGGGTAAGGTGGAGGAGAGCATATTTTTTCCAGGTGCTGAGCATAAAGGACATCCAGGCCATGAGTCTGTAGTAAAGTATATCACCAAAGCAGGTCAGAGGAGAGGAAGACTTACGGAGAACAGAGAGACTCTTGCAGAGAACAGAAAGGTGAGTTGAAGCCAGGAATCAAGGAGAAAACTGAATGCTGTAGAGTCTTTGGAAATTGCTCATGCATAGCTTTATATAGGCATATTTTTAACCTTCTTTAATAACTATTTCCTTCAGTTACTAACCACATAAACTGCAAACACAGCTAAAGAAATGACTAGAATTATACCTCTGTTATACCTCTTTTTTTTTTTCCCTTCAGTTTAAGAAGCTTCATTATGGTCATGGAGATCTTTATAAAAATCCAAATTATCTCTATGACATGTTGATTATCCCTCATGAATAAAGTCATGGTTCTCTAGTTTTTTTATAACAGTAGTCTTCAGAGGAACTAATAACTTCATTCAGTTGTTGACTTTTGTGTTTTCTCAAAAAATTAGAAACAAAACTAAAAGACTATCCTGCCTATCAGATGTATTTAAGGAGTCCCTCCCAGCACCATTCTTGCACACATAGAAATCAAGAATAAATGTGAAATAAAATGTAAGATAACCAAAATAAAATAAAATGTGAGCTTTATCTTATTTATATTTTACTATACATCTCCTTGTTCTTTAAGTTGCAAGCCAAAGCTGAGTAGGAAAGATGTAGCAAGGCTATATCTTCAGTTTCAAGAGGCAACAACCACTTTGTAAACTGAAATCTTAGCTCCTCTCAAAACTGTAGAAAACAGCTACAGTTAAGATTGAGAAGGCTCTAAGATTTTAAGAGCTGATTTTACTTCATATTGTCAGCCCAGCAAAATGTAAAACCAAAATTAATACATCTTAGAACATTAAGGCAGTGTGATACTATTTGAACTATAGTCATGAACAAATTTATATCATCATTCTCAACCTGTAATTATGAAATTCTCTCTATTAGATAAAAGTAATGTTTACCTAGTGCATATGTATATGCATATACAATAATCCTTTATATTCAAATAAATATAAAATTCGAAGTGTGAGACTACAGCATTTCCGAAGAGATCACCAACATAAAGATGAGTCATCTTGTCTTGCTTTCAAGTGTGTAGGTGATTTAAAAGTTGTATAAAGTCACCACACAGCTGGAAATTTGCAAGTTTTGTAAGATGGTAGGAAATTGTAAATCTTTCTCATAACAGCAAGCTTTCTGTCTATGTCATGGACCACTATTGATTGCTGTCCAGTACATTGCAAGACAAAACACTCAGTAATAACTCACCAGGGCTCTTGCCCAATAAAATCAATGGCAAGAGTTGTGCTGATTTCTGATAATGCTGGGCTGAGTCCACCAAGCATTAGATTTCACAACTCCCGCTTTTAAGGAACAGCCAAATCATCAGCCAGTGTAAATCAGCCTGACTTCACTGAAGTCAAGAAGCTGTGTTGATTTAAAAGGAGTCCGTGACATTTAAATTATGTCCTTCAAGGGGTGTTGTGGGGAATGACAGTCAGTAAGAACTTTCAGCCTTTTGCTAAGCATTCCAGATGACAGGAGAGACACCAGAAATTCTCCTTTTCATCCAGCCATTGTCATAGGCATAAACAAAATTACATCAAACCAGTTCTTTGAACTTCCCCCTCTTAAGCACAGCTATGTTTTCTGCATATATCAGATATTTGAGCTGCTTTGCTATGGCAGCCTCAGGAGGAGAAAACAGGAGCCTCTCCTCCCAGCACTGCCCAGGAGGGGGGACCAGGTCCCTTGGTCCCACTCAGACTTTCTGTACGAGCACACTCCAGCAAACCCACCACTCCAGACTCATCTCCTACCAGTGTGTCAGATGGAAATTGCTTTTTTAGGGGAAATTAAGTTTACTTGCCAGCTCTGTGCACTTCTGAATTTGGGAATCAATCTGACTCCAAGCTTTGTGAGCTGATGTTGGACCCACATGTTTATCGAAGGCAAAAATATATCTGTTCAAGCCAGATTACATCAAATGGATAAACAAAACATTATCTCCAAATTGCTGCAATGTTTTTCAGACCACTTTCACCTATAACTAAATGGCACATTAAATTACCACTTATCCAGCAAAACAAATGTCATTTCTGCACTCAGCTTCTTGTACCATCAAAAATAAAAATTTGCAACCTATATGAAGTAGTCATGCTGTTATGTCCCAAATCATAGAATAGTTTGGGTTGGAAAATACCTTTAAAGGTCATCTAGTCCAACCTCCTACAATAAGCAGGGACATCTTCAACTAGATCAGGTTGCTCAAAGCCCCATCCAACCTGGCCTTGAACATTTCCAGGGATGAGACACCTGCCACATCTCTGGGCAACCTGTGCCAGTGTTTCACCAACTTCACAATAAAAAATTTCTTCCTTATATTGAGTTTGAATCTCCCCGCTTTTAGTTTTAAGCCCTTACCCCTTGCTCTGTCACAACAGGCCCTGCTATAGAGTTTGTCCCCTTGTTTCTTATGAACCCCCTTTAAAGTACTGAAAGGCCACTATTGTGTCTCTCTTGAGTCTTCTCTTATCCAGGCTGAACAACCCCAACTCTCTCAGCCTTTCCTCATAGGAGGGGTGTTCCCATCCTCTGAGCAAATCAAAAGTATTTTCTAAAAGCACATACGACAATAAATCCCTATGAAAAAGTAGCACACAAATAATAAAAAAGTCTAATATTTTTAATTTTAGCTGGCAACTCTAACCTCCACTTTTCATGTACAGCTATTGCCAGTTTTTGCACCCAGTCCCCCATTACTCATGTACTTCCATGATCTTTGTTTGACTGGATACAGACACAAAGAATTTGTAAGACCATCTACATTGTCTTTCCTGAAATAATATTTACAAATTGACTCTATCTGGGAAGCCTATGTTCCCTGCATTCTTTAAATAAACAGTTGGATGTAAAATTTTGCATTTTTTTGGAACAGCGTTCAGGTTTTTGTGGTAAAGATATTCATGTCTCATGCATAAAGCATTTGCAATTGCTTCAGTGCATGCTATTTAGTCTTCAGGAAATATCATTCGGACTCAGAGAAATATTTTCTCATTGATCTACTTTTCATTCAAGAGTGATAATGACACAGACATAAAATTTCAAATTAATTTGTTTAATAATGCTTATATCATAAGTATCAGTGTGTAGGACAAGGCTTTTGCAATTCTGCATGAAGCTATTATTTAAAGATAAAGGCCATTTAAAATAACTTATATGTAGTGCCAGAGAGGAAAAAGTAGGCTGAGACTGAATATTAATTTTACATTCTTGCCTTCCTATTGTCAGATGAACACACTTTTCTATCACTTCTTTACCCAACTAAATACCTGCTTTTATTGAATCACATTCATGTCCTGTTCTATGAAAAGGGGAATGGAAAGAGTCCTCCTTTCCCTCTCTGCCTCTCTTCTTCAATGCCTGGTAACAGCCATTGTCCTAAATCCACATGAGCACAGGAAGTCTCTTCATTAATTACATGACTTGATCCACTACATACTTTCTCTTAAACCGACGTGCTAATTAAACAAATGTAAGGGATTACTTAATGTCAAAGAAAAAAAAAATAATAATCCATTACATTTTGTGGAGATAATTGTTGTAACTATTTGCTAGAACTGTCTATTTGACATAGTTTAAGTGTGTGTGTGTTTACACACATATATGTATGTACATATACATAAAGTAAGCATGTGCCCATTGGTACCAACTTTACCTTTTATTTGCTTTCTTGTTGGTATTTCTGCTTTTTTCCTCAGTCTAATACATGTCTGACATGCTAGATGTTAAACAGATAAGGTATTGATTTAATGGCTTATTATTTTCTGTCATAAACAGAACACAGACGAGAAAGAATACACTAAGAAACAAGTAGCATTTCTTTTTCATTTCTTTTCTCTTAAAAAACACCCATAAAAAAAAAAAAACACCCACAAAAAAACCCGAAACAAACAAAAAAAAACCAAACTCAGAATTAATAGGGCACCTTTCACTAGCATTCAATTGTTTAAAATATAGTCCAGGTAGAAAACTGTTATCAACAGAGAGCTGTTTGATTCCCCTCACAGTCCCCGTAAATAAGTTTGAGATCTCAATCCAAAAGCTCAGTTCAGACAGAGAAGTGTCTGCACCAGAGCTGAAGTTTTCCTCACAGTTTCATTTAATAGTCAAAATAAATTCCCTTCCTACCCCAGCAGGATTTCTCCGGATGACTGTTGAGGTATGGTTTGTGAATGGGTAGTAAATAAATACACAATAGATTTCTGAAAGGTGACGATAAATAATTCTGCCTGTTCCTTTCACTATATCTATTGTGAAGACAAATAAAGGTCTTTGGTGTCAAGAGCTGTCGATCCATCTCCTGTAATGTTTCAACTGTAATCTCAGAGGCACGCTATGCTGAGCCAGATTCCTGAAAAGTGGACTTCACAGAATCTGTGTGTATGCCTAAAACACATTTGTTTCAAACCTCATTAGAGCCTGTGTTTCACCAGACAGGAATCACACACTGTCTGCCTAATATGTTTTTGCTACAGGTAATAGTGTCTATCCACACAGAGGACAGCTGAGTTTGCTAAAGACATTTAATACGTGATTACAGAGCCCGTACCCCCAAGGGCACCTCTTCCTCAGCTCTCGCAAGGCTTCTTCAAATGTTTAGAGGAATGTGTGAAAGAAAACCGTCACAGAGGAGCAAACAGTTAAATTGTAAATGTTACAATTTGAAATCTTATTTTGACCTTAAGTGTCCTTCCAATCTGATAGATACATTGTACTAAAGCCTCGTATGCCGCTCTGACATAAGTTACATTTTGCATCTTGCACAAATATCCTGTGAATCCAGAGTAATGTGAAGCTCGGTAGAAAAAATGTATTTATGAAACCACTGAAATGAATGTCTGTCTTGGTATTACAAAGTACTTGGGCATGTATCTCCTTTTCATATATTGCAGATAAAAATATCAAATTCCATAATATAAAATTAGCAGTTTTGTATCATACACAGCTGGATAACTAAGTTAAAATGAAACAAATGCGTTCTTACTTTGGATGCATATTTATTTTACTGTCTTATCTCTCACTGTCTTTCATCTGTGTTGTATCAGGTTTTCTCTGAGACAAAGGTATCATTTGACTTCAAAAAATAATCCACAAAAGCACAGGTTGGATATATAAAAAAAAGAAAATATACACAGATATATTTTTCTCTCTTTTTTTTAATCATTCTACACAACTACTTCTTGAAACCTTATCTCTAGCTATGAAAAAGATCATGATTTCCCAGTCTGTTGTATCTGTTTTTATTTGTTATCATTAAAGTTATTACATATCCATGTGTCATTTTACTCTGGGAAACACTACAGGGAAAAAAGCATACTGTTCCATGTTCGTGAATGACTGAGCAGACGGTACATGTTGCAGCAGATTAGAATTGAATGTAAAAATAGGAGCCCCACCTATTGGCAAAATGCATAAACTGATCCATCAAATTTCATACCAGCGTTCATGCTGTTTCTGGATTTTAAGGTTGCAAGCTATTATTTTCAGTTTGTTTTAGTTGTTCAAAACGAACACATTTGTTAATATGGCTTTTTTATTTCTTTTACGGTTCATCTAAAACAGAATGGATAAGGACTGGGTTTTAAACTAGCAAGGCAACCCAAATATTCTTCATACTAGGGTCAAATTTATGCTGAATATATCTAAAAGATCTAAGACCTTTCTAAGTTGTGAATTTTGTCGACTGACCAATGCCATGATCCAGGAATTTTAGGTCTCAAGTTCCCCTGACAGAATCTCAACAGATCCATTTTACTTAATTGGACTATTAACCAGGACAAAAATCAGCATGGAAGGGAACTAATCTAGTGTTGGGGTGAAAAGAGAAGATTTTCAAATATTTATGCATATCAACAGCTATGTATATAAAATGTGACCTATGAACTGCCCTTGGTTTATAGTTATCATGATTCTTCTTAATATTAATAAAGTAAAATTGCTGCAGGCAATGGGATTCAATGGGAACTAAAAAGCCCCTTTAATTTAGCTAAATAAGAGAGCCTAGGAGTTGTGTGTGTAACTTCATTTTTTTTTATCCAGATGACGTTTAAACACACTGTTAATCTGTAAATTATTTTACTGCTTCTCTGTTTTGTTTTGTTTACTTGCATTGGGTAACAATTGTGAACAATCCTAAATAAATTTTAACTTTATAGGAGAACTTGTTTCTGAATATTTCTTTTTTAATTATTATTTCTGTAGGATTGATTCTTATGGAACCTCTATTATATTTCTTTTTGCAAAGTAATAACATTTTGCTTTGCTTTTTATACATCAATAGGATTTATCAAGAAACTTGGTTTAATTCATGCCTTACCACTGATGATATTTTTTTTAAGCCTTCTCTTTGCCTGCTGCTCCTGTTCATTGCTCCATCACTGCTCCTGAGAAAGAAAACTATGCTAATCATTGTGGGTCAGATTCTCACATCAGAAAACTGTCTCAGCATGCTGATTCTGACAATTGACCAGCTCTGCATTCCTTGTCATTTCACTCTTTTCTCCTATACTGCTCAAAATTTTTGAAAAACTACTTTTACTCCAAGAGCAAAGCTTCCCTGTGCTCAGAAGTGTGTTCATTTTCATTTTGTTTCAAAGGAAGCTGGTGCTTTTGAAGTGTGCTAATAGTCTTTGTATTTGCAACCCATTACCAACAAGATGTGTTTGGTACACAAAATTGTGCCAAACTGTGCTACCCATCAGAGCTCTGAGGTGAAGACGTCTGGCTGTAAAGGGGGTACTTATTCTCCATGTTTGCAATCTCCTGCATCTCAGAACCCATACTTTCATGGCCTCATTTTGATGCTAAGTGATTGCCATCTACACTTGTGTCTCCAGTCTTTGCCTGTGATGTTTTACTAGAAACAATGCCAGCAAGAACCATATCCTCTTGGTCTGCTTTGTGAATACTTTCCTCTGAGCTGAACCAGAATACACACAGTCATTAAGGCTTGAATTTACCACCCTCTTGTGTATAAGGGGTTTTGTTTGGTTGTTTTTTGTTTGTTTTAAGCAGAACACATTTCTTCATAGTGTTTTCTATTAAAAAAAAAAAAAAAAAAAAGGTTGTTTTTATTTAATGGAAGGAAAAATTCAATTTATTTTTTAATCGACTAGAATGCATTGGCCAAAGTAATGGGTGTAGACTTCCTTGGCTTCATGACACTGTCTCAGCATTACAAACAGAGCCAGACAACTGCAGCTGCAGGCTTGTAAATACTTGCCTAGCAAAACAGTCCTACTACAGCTAATGAATCTTGGTGAAGCTGTCACCTCTTTCCTAGTTAGCGCTACAAATTGTGCTACTTCTGTTCGGTAAAATGAAAACCGGACAAACAGACTGACAATGCTGCATCATTTTCTAAGGGGCTCTGAAGACATGTCACAGGTTATGTCATCCCGCATTGAGTCAGGGTATTGCATTGTTCTGTTATATACATGTTTGATGGTAATTCACCATAGCAATCTCCATGAAACATGAAAACAGTGTGTTGGAAAACTTAAGGATTTAGAGATTTCTGAGGGGCAGATGTAACCTCAATGTCCTGTGGCAGGAGTCTGCCCTTAGGTGGCTGCCATCATGTCATGGGACACAGAAGAACAATCTCACCTCCTGGATTACTCTAACCAGTACATCCAGACCTCCCAGAAGCTACCCTTTGGTGGCTGGAAAATATTATGGCTGAACAGAATAGAGATAAATATCTTGCTCAAATTCAGGGAAATGACTCAGTGCAAGAACCAAGAACAGAGTCAAGCAGTCTTGACTCTTGGTCATTTGTTTTAATCATTAACCACAGTATTTTATGTACGTGTGATGATTATGCCTACATTCACAGCTCCTGAGCACTTGGTGTCTCTGAAATTTATTACAGGCTTAATTCCTCCCGCAATTACGTCAGTTTTAAATGTGTCACATCTGTCATCATGGGAATTACTCTTAATTTGCCTCTTTGTAACAAGGAAGAAAAACTAAGGCTTGTGTCACTTATAGGGAGCTATATATTTTTGGTACTACAAGTTTATTTAACTTCTGACTAACAAAGAAAAGCAGATAGTAGAGCCAAAAGAATTATAGCAGGGGAGAAGTGATTTATCAGAAGAGAGAAAATTTATCATTACATGATGTCTTACAGAGCTTACTCTTGTGTGAGTTTCAGGTACCCATACATTTTTAAAAAATCATTACTATGTCATTCAAAATAAGAAAACCTAACATAAAAAGTCATCATGTTGCATTTTTAGGGGGGAGAAAAAACATATTTGTAGGCTATACCCTTGGTATGCACATCAAACCATGTACTGAAATAGTGGATTATGTACATTTCTTGAAGTCAAGTAGCTTATGACTTAGAGTATGTAGTGTATAGGATGAAACACTCCAAAACACTAGGTACTAAAAGATTACATCCTCCATACTCACATTTGATTATTGAAAGTAATGGAAATCTATCACCAAAAAAATTGGAGGCATCCTTCTTAAAATATAGAGGAGAAAGACTGACCTGTGGATCTTAGGAGCTATACAGGTTTCATATTTAAATGATAGCTAGAGACATAAATTACTGTAATCATCCTACTTCTATGATTTCGTTGTTTCACTTGGAGGCTTAAGGAACAGGCTGGGTAATTTTTTTCCAATAATGGTTGCAGTGACTTTTACTCACATATTTCATTATTCTATTGGCTTTGATGCTCTGCAATTCTCTTAATTCTGCGTGGTATCATACACATACCTATTTTCCCATTAAATAGTACTAGTAACCACTTCCAAAACAGTTTCCAAGTAAACACAAACTACTCTCAACAAAGCATTTAGTGCACACATAAAACACAGAATAGGCTATCTTTGTGTGTGTGTGTGAAAATCATCACTGTGACTGTAACAGAAATAAAACAGAAGTTAACTTGTAACAGATAAACCTAACACATTTCTGATTAGGACAAATAATGTTTTGAGCAAAGACAACATTTTAAAACACTAAGAAGCTTGCTCTGTCTGAGGAAGACACTGATAAACTTGATAGGCAGTGGAACCACTTTTAGCGCATTTACATTCTTCAAGCCAAACATGGCACAGAACCAAAGCAAAAAAAATGGGGGAGGGAAAAAAAAAGAAAGTATTGTAAGCAATTACATAATAGGATTTTTTTAACCATGTTAGACTAAAGAACTTTCAAATTAGACACAGAAAACAGAAGATTCATATGGACAGAAAAATAAGGAAGAGACAAACTCTGGTGCAATTCAACTTATGCCCACTTTCTGTGTAGATCCACATGGCTAAAAGCCTCCATATGCAGGGAGGGACACCTGGCTCCATTGGCACATGGTGCCAAACGGTGCTGATGCAAGAGGTGCAAGCCATACCCTGTCCAGCAGGTGGGCAGAGCACACCACTCCTTTGTGCCTGGTCCTGCCTCCACTGCCAACCTACAGCACATTTAGCCTGGGTGACTGCTCCACCTACAGGTCCCTCTCTAGGGCTCCCTGAGATGATGATTATGTCCAAGGTACTGTTTCAAACAGCCATTCATGGGATTCTCCTCCATAAAACTACCTTAAGGAAACCACTTACCTTTCTGGTCTCCGCAGCACCCAGAAGCAAGATATCCTTCAATTTGAGCCCTGTGTTCTCCAAAGGTCTCTAGTTCCCCAGACAACATCAATAGTTGAACTTCTAAGAGAGACAGTCCATCGGCTTTGTTCTGCCATCACAAACACTGACAGCTCACCCCGATGGTGACACCAGCCTTTTCCACAAATGACAACCTTCACAAAATTGCGAGGATCCAGGTTAACTCTAAAATGGGACAGCAGGAGATCCAGATCTCCTATGGAGATGAATCTGCTGCCCAGTGTGTCAGGGATGCTTTGGAAACTGCTTATGAATTGCAAACACTTACTTATTATAAATGTTGTGACACTTTTCTCTGCATTGTACTGATGTGAGTGATGAAGAAAATGAATATCATTCAAACATTTCAAGAGAAGACCGCTAAGTTCTTTCTGATTGGTTGTAATGATTCTGCTCACTAGGCCATGGAGTATTGTTAGATTTTTCTTCATTTCAGATTATTAAACATGAAAAATAAAGATTTTAAAAACAAATTCATATTACAAAATAGATTGAACGGGTGAGAGATCAGGATGCAGAGGTGAAAGATGATGTAAAATACAGGTTAGGAAGGGTTCTTTTTCTTTCGTGAACCAAACTGTGTTCAATTAAAATTAAAATAATCAAAGCCTTGTATCAAAATGACTTTTAGTCAAAGAAAGAAGATTTTAGGAATGCCATTGTTTCTAATACAATTCAGTCTCAGTGCCTGTGCTCTCTACTGAAAAAGGTTTGGATTTTTGTGCTCTATTCCTTTGTGGCCAGAGTGGTGCTTTAGGTTTTTTTCAGACTTTCTCTCTCCTTCATTTTCATCTCCCCCATTCTATCTCTTACATTTCATTGTAGGGGATGCCCTGTGTTCTACTCTCATTTCTCAGTATTTCCGCACAAATTGATACAACTAGCAGCCATTACACATTTATTCCCCTTAATTGACAATCCAGTTTTTCTCTTGTCAAGTTAAGGCCTTTGCTTCCAAACTTGAAACACAGCTCCACAAGGCAGGTAAGGTCAAAAAGAAAACTGATATAATTCTTCAAATACCAAGTACTATCAGGCGTCACATATATATAATGTAGAACTGACCAAAAGACTTTGACAGTATAAGATCTTATATTGTATATGACTTCAAGAGATTATGGATAGTATTAATTTACTTAGGACAAGGGAAAGAATCAGAAAAATATATTCAGTGCTTTCTGATATAAGCTTCCATACTGTGAAAGTCTGGCACATGGGCAGTACTTATCTCTCTTTTAGATCCTGTTGCATTTATTTTAACTAGTCAGACAAACTTTTAGTCTGAAACTTTCTCATAATTGATGGTTTTTCAAGGTGAGATGTGCAGAGAAGCAGGTTAAACTAAAGCAGTGCCGGTAGCTCATTCTGAAAATGGGACTGGGGTGATCACACTGAAATCAGCATCGTATGGATAATAGTAAACAGGTTGATTTACCTATATCACAAATTTACGGTTTAAAAGAAAATTTAGATTATACATTCAGAGTGAAGGGACGTCAAACTGAGGAATGTCTTCTGCTGTTGCTAATATGGGCAGTCTGTAAAATTAGCTTTTTAAAATCTCTGTTCGGTTACAGAGAGCTGAAACATACAGTTAAATTCTCTGAAGTATCTGCCTACAACCAGCATGTACACAAGCCCCTCCATGCAAACAGGGAAGGGTGTCTGCCATGACTGAGAGCACCTGAATCGTGATTTAGAGGGAGCAGGTCTTCCTCTCAAGTTCTGATCTGAAGGGACACCACACACTGTTGTCTTCTGGCAAAGAGACTTTCAGGTCTCTTAATTCCCACCAAGACTAAGGAGGGAAGGGAAAAGGCCTCCATGAAAAAAGGTTATAAACAAGCAGAGGAAAGAGATGTTTAATGGTAGTTTTGGGCAGAAGGAAGGAAGGAAAGAAATACATTCAAGATGCTAGAGAAGGGCTGGAGATGACTGCTCCCTTGCAAGCATCAAACACCCATGGAAGGCAGATGGGTGTAAGCCTTGTATTTTTACAGCTCTGAAACTAGTGACCCAAACTTTTCAAGCAAAGTATCAGTAACTCCAAAAAACCCTGCCCGGTGAAAATGCACTAAAGGCTAAAAAACTTCAGGAAAGAAGCTAGGAAAGGTTTGGAATAGAATAATCTTTTCTGAACAGTATTTTCTTGCCCCAGTTCTAAGGCTTATGTTGATCAGGCTCCACAATCACTGTCCTAAAAAAAAAAAAAAAAAAAAAAAAAAAAGCCGGCATTCCCTTTCTGAAAAAAATAAGTTTCCTTTAAGACAGCTAGTTGTAGTTGCTGTCATGCTTTAGGTAAAGTGCACATCCAGGAATTTTTTTTCTAGCTGTGTTCTTTCAGCATCAACTGAAGAAACCATTCACATCAATGAACCTACTAACACAAAAGCAGCCCCACGGGGAGACCTGCCTTAACATTCATTACTCTTCAGTACTTTATCTTGCATTCTCACACATATTTTTCACTAACCATCATGTCTCTGTTACTAAATAGAATACAATTTGATCTACAAAAGGCATTATAATACGATATCAAGACAACACTTAAACTCAAGATGGGGATACAGAGCAACCTGAAACAAAACAGGATTCACCAGGCAGCATGGAGTTCACAATTTGTTCACAGCCATATCTTCAATCTGCCACTTCATGTATCACAACTCCCACCATGCTCTATTTTGAGATCTGAGATGGGACTAAATGAACACACAGATCATGATTCAGTTTTTTGCATATGGGTGGATTTCACCTGCAGTGCCTCACATTTTGTAGCATATTTTCACATAAATCAATGGTGACCATGCTTCTTCATTCTTTTGCTTCCTTTACAATTTCTCTATGTAAAAAGTTTAACATAAATCTTAACATAAAATAATTACAAATAATACAGCTACTCCCTTAAGCAAAAATGAAGATCAACTAGAAATGAAATAGGTTGCCTGCATTGGAAGTTTGCAAGAATGTGTCAAAATTAAGTTTGAATGCAAAGAGTCTGAATAGCTGAAATTATTATCTCTCTTTTCTATGGTTTAGACAACAATAATGACAGCAATTTGTGTGAACTATATTTGTTTAGCTATATAAAATAAAACCACACTAACTGGATATATTTGAAATCCTTACGACTGCACTATGAGAAAAATATCTATTGCTCTCCCTTGCTTCAGCTGCACATGAAACCAGTTCAGAGTCTTAAAATGTATGAGAATAAAAAACCCCAAACACTTGCAGTGAGCTACTTATCACACACTGTGACAGTGATAAATTCCCTCAGTGATTCTCAGGTGCCCTGTTGTTATCTTTAACTGCCTTCTAGGTTGTCAATCTTCTGCTTCCAGATGGTATCGGTCATTCACACAGGCAAAACCTTGCTTAGAGGGACTTACACTTTGTGCTAGTAATAGGTGTTTTATCTTCCAGTGGATTATTTGCCCACTGTTCTTGTGGAATTTCACAAAAGAAGCATCTCTGATTATCTGACAATTTATCTTTTGTATGGATCTTGTCAGAGATTGAGTTACTAGAAGGAGGTGGTTCTTTCAAAATGGAATCTCTCCCTGAGGCTTTTAGTGCAGGATAATAAGACTTCAGCTTCTACAGCACAGAGAGTAGAGGACAGAAGAATAACTACACCTCCAAAGTGTTTGACGAGGAACACCAATGATTCTGTACATTGCACATCCTTCTGAGGTATCTGATACTACAGGTGGCCCATACAAAAAATAAGGTATCTATTCAAAGATTTCTACCAAAGCTCCACTACATCGTATATTTCTACACAGTTGTCATTTGCAGCATAGAACACTTGAGGCAGGATTTTTTTTCACTTTAAGTGAAAAATAAAACCATACTAATTTCTCCTTGACTAGCTGCTGCACTGTAGATCCATTATTGAGAACCCATTCCCATGTTTAGGGGCATCACTGATTCCTCTTTACGCTGCTGACATGTGATTATCTCCTAGTCCTGAAGCTGTATCAGAGCTATGTATAGGTAAAAGCATATTAACACATCAAAAATGGTAAGCATTCTATCAACTTCATAATATAATATAGTCTTCCCTAATAAAGTTCATTTTTTTTTGTAGGGAGGTTAAAGTATTTAATCAGTAGCAGACCTAATATTTGACTTATTGAAAAGAAAATCATATATGCTTCACACACCATTGTGAGCCATGAAGTATTATCCATGACCATGCTATACTGAATGGAGGTTCTTTATTTTTAATAGTAGCTAAATAAAACATTTGCTAGAACTCCTAAAGAAAAGAAGAAAATAAAAATATTTTCATTAGAAGATCAGAATTGTGGTATTCCTTAATTCTCACAATGGATGCTAAGACTTTTGCTTTCTTTGGATTGATTTAGTATTGTTTTAATTGGTTAAAACATCTAAAGCAGGGACAAAGAGATCAATGTCATAAAAATGGAACAGGTTTGCCACTGCTCATCTGAAGCCAGAAGGTAAAGAGAAGAAAGCTTTGTTTTAAGAAAAACAAACAAAAGACAAAAACATTGATTCTGCTGACAGTCCAGTGACAAAGAATTTTTAAACATTTTAAACCTCAACCTATTTACAGGTCATTTTGTATAAGTGATTTGGTTTGGTTTGGGTTATGGGGGGTTTTTTGTTTTTGGTGGTGGTCTTTTGTGAGAGGGGAGTTGCTGTTGGTTTCTTTTGTTTGGGGTTTTTTGTTGTTATTGTGGTTTGGTTTGGTTGTATTTTGGTTTGGTTGTTTTATGTGTGTCACATAAGAATTGCATCCCAAAGCTCTAATAAGTTACTTTTCAATAAAGGTCATAGTCAACACCTGGACAATTCTTCTGAAATATTACATAGAATTTCAAAACTTGGTAGAGTAATTGAACAAACAGCATTTCCAAGTTAAATAAGAAAACAAACAAACAAAAACCCCACACACTTTCTGTTTGCCAGAATCCTTTCTTTTACTAGAACTAAATGAATTGCAATTATAATAGACTTCCCAGCATAGAAAAAAAAATCCACCAAGTAAACAGAGTTAAAAATAGGGATAAAATAAGATCTGCTAACTACAGTAACTTCTACAAGAAACAAATCTATTTGTCTAACACACACATGAGTTAAGGTGGTATTTTTCAGGTCAAATCAGTAAAAAAAAAGCCAAAGTTCTTCTTGATCTCTGTCAATCTGAGACAGACTTGAAATGCTGATCAAAGGATATGGGGCAGTGGCCTAGAAGTACCTTTGAAACATTTGAATTTTCAGTTTCATACTTAAGAATATGATCTATTTTCATGTTTTGGCCTTTATTTGAAGACCTATCCCTCCAAATAGGTTTGATCTCAGTAATGAGGTCCTGTTATCTGAATACCAATTTTTCTATTTCTGCAGAAGGAAAATACTTGCACACAATTTTCATAGAAAAAAAAAATATATAAAACCAGAGAATAACAAGAAAGACAGTGATAAAAGCAATCAGTAACACTGGCAGCAATATGGGAAAATTGACAGTAGATGCTTACTTTCACCTCATCTTTTTTGTTTTATTCCAATACAAACAGTATTTTTCAAACTGGTTATGAAGATAAGGGGGAAATATTTGTTATATTCACAATAAATGATGATACTACTTACGATCACTCAGTTCAAAGATGTCAAAACATTTTGCAGATATTAATGAGACTGTTAATTGAAACTCAAAGCTTCCTATGAGGTATACTAGTATATTTGATTAAAAAAATGAGACATTTGACGTGTACACAGCAGTGTACCTCCATGGTACATCATGGTACATGCCATTGTTGTTCCAGAAAAGAAAAAATAATAATAATTCACATTTTACATGCCTTCAAATCCAGCGGTGGCCTAGCCAAAACCCAACCAAAAAAGAAAATGTTCACCATTTGTGGTGGGACTGCAAAGCT
Source organism: Columba livia (assembly GCF_036013475.1). Classification (NCBI taxonomy): domain Eukaryota; kingdom Metazoa; phylum Chordata; class Aves; order Columbiformes; family Columbidae; genus Columba; species Columba livia. The sequence goes on along the minus strand of NC_088605.1, from coordinate 62,597,208 downwards.
TTCAATTCAAAGAAAACAAGCTAAACTACCCATTAGTTTACTTTTCTTCCTTTTCCTGCTTCTTTGTTAGAGAAAATGTAGAGTATGTTATTACTTTGTGTTGTTCAATTTTAAGGTTTTTAAATTTTAAGCCTGACATCTTATTTGGGCTGAGAAATGTTGACCCTGTTGATCCAGCTTCCTGACCTCTCTTCATTGATATTTATTTCATTATGCATATTGAATCTAATAGTATGACCTTTCAAAGTATCTTTTTACTTGTAGTTACAACTAAGTTTATTAAAACACTATTAAGTGTTAAACACAACCTTTCCTGCCCCTACTCTTATTGGCTGAGGAGCAACTGATCGCTAAAGATTTTTCATTGAGTAACTCCCATAGATCATCACTTAAAAAAAACACACACAAAAAAGGGGGAGAGGGGTAAAGAAAGAAAAAAAAAAAAAAGAGTAAGCAAAACATACTAGAAAACCACAGTTCTGAAAAAAATCCTGAAATATCACACAAGATCCCGCTAACTTGAATCTTAAAATTCTTTTACGTGACAGTCTTAAATTTGGCTAGCCATTGATGTCAGATTTTCCTACAAGCAACAGAAGAAATGAAAAATCAGAGTGGGTATAAGTGGTTAAAGGAATACTCATTATTGCAAAGGTGAAAGGGAAAATGAAAAAAAAAAAAATTTCTCTTTCAACGTCAGCACCCTGTATGTATATTTACATGATTTGGCTTCATCACAGAGACTTTTGGAGCCAATCATGTGTGCATTTACACTAATATTAGGCTTTTAAAAACTATTTATTTTAGCAAGAAGTACTCATAGAGAAATATCTCTCTGCCACAGTATAATATAAGTTAATTTGTCACTCTGTTACCATTATAAAGTTTTGGTTTTTAGGGTTATTTTTTGTTACTTCATTCTTTATTATTCCATTTATTTCACTAGAATTCTTGGGAGAGGTTGCAGGAGTAATCTGTAGCCACGTAACAGCTGTTTTAGATTTTGTCAGGATTTCTGTTACATTTTAATATGCTTTCGGATTATGTTGTCCTGTGCTCAATGTGTGTAATCCGTGTCTGTATTAAAAGGATACTTGACCGCATTTGGTGTAAATAGCAGTGCCATCTAGTTGCATGAAGACAACCAGTAAATCAGCTTACAATTAGTATGCTTCATTTTATCCTAGAGACTAGTGTTAATCCATAGTGCTAAGGATCACGACAGCAATGCCTTTAATTAAATATAACATCGTGGTTATACCAAATACGGTCCTTGAATTCTGACACAGCTGACTAAACTGAAAGATGCATAATCCCAGCAGCCTTTGAACTGGTGGTATTGTAACCAGTAATAGATTGGAAAAGCTTTTTTGTTGTTGTTTAAAAAAAAAAAAAAAATCTAAACTGATATGTTTTAGGAGTTGGCCCCTACAATGCAGCTTTCTTAATCCGTTCCAGATGGTTACCAATACATTCGCAGCTACTACCAGAAAACAAACAAACAAAAAAACCCCACAAACAAAAACAACCCCACCATGCACCTTATGATTTTTGTCACTAGCAGGGCTTTCATCAGAAAAGCAGCTAGAACATGCTGCATACTACACAGACCTGTTTCTAAGGGCCTCCTACCTCTTCCCAGCACAAAGAATAGGAAGGAGAAGGCAGACAAGGGTGGCGCCAGTTACCTTGACATTTCCAGAACTCCTCAGAAATTTAATCACCCCCAGACTGGCCTTGACTCTGTTCTGAGTTGTTGGAGCCACACCGCATGACACAGCCAAGATGCAAAGCACTTTGCCAAACCAACTCCCTCTCTCCCTGAGATGCTCTCCCGCGAGATGTGGTGGGATTGTGTATTGGCAGATATAAAGAGGCCGTCACACTATGGCCCTTTACTTCTTAAAAGGAGGTATTTGGAATTTCAGATGAAAGCCACATACAAATACTCCTGCTTCCTCTTTTCTACTGCTGCTTTACTAACCTTGTTCATTAACTGTAATCATTCAAAAATAATACGAACTAAATAGTCACACTTTCCTATCTCACAAATAATTCATTCTTTTAGTTTTCTTCAGTAACCCTCTGTAAGTCAGAGGTGCAGCAGTACTCAGAGCACTCCTTCAGGAGCTCCAGGAATGCTCCACAGGAATTGTGCCATGGATGAGGGAAAGTATACAGAAGTGTTTTGAATTAAACATACCAGGCTCAGTGATGTGGCATTTTCTCACTAAACATATTATAGACAGCTTCTGATCCTCTCTACTCTGAAAAGCTTCCTTGTACCATCATGTTACAGTATTTTGACTATTATTTTAAATTGTTATCACGCAAAGGATCATGAGGAAAACACACTACCTTGCTGCAACCATCACTATGCACAAGGCACAAGCCATCTCTGGTTCAGAAATCAGTGTTTTGTAAATGCAGTCCAGTTCTTAATTTTGATGTATTTTTTCCACAGCATGGAAGAGAGTGATAAATTTTCTTGAGTACTTATGAGAAAGCACCAGCTGGAAGTGCCAGAGGACACCTGCCTCCTGGCCCTGGGGTTTTGGAGGAGCACTCTGTGCTCTCCAGCTCCTTTTGCACCAGATTTGGGCACACACAGGTACATTTGCATGATGCTGTTCACGGCTCCCACCACAGCAGTACCCACCCTGGATTCCAGCTGATGCCACCTATCAGCATCATATGCATCAGAGGAAACACTGAGCTCTGAGGTGAGAAGTGATGGGTATATGGCTATATTGTGGCTATATTGTCAAGTTGTAAAATCTGATATAGTCACATTACAAATCTGGAGCATTCATATATCCAAAAAAAGGTTAGTATTGCTTTATTACACTATTCCAGTCCACAATACAAAATAATTTTCTTCTCTGCTTCTTTCCTAGATTTAAATGACTGCCCCGCAACTTGCCAAACTTTAACGATTGTGAAGATGAATACTATATTTTAGCTCATGGTAAATGAGCTCCTTATGTCATTTGCAACAAGTTATGAAGTTGAGCTTCTTCTGTAAAGTACATTGTGACAATTGTAAAATTGGCTTTTCACCTAATGGTAAAGTCACAGAGCAGTAAAAAATACTCAACTGTTACTTTATATCATGTCAAAAAAGCTACCACTATGTGTAATTTATTATAATGCTCATGCTTTGTTCCAGATGCTTATGTTTGTAAATATGTTATTTACTATTTTAATATGAATCCCTGACATTTCAGTGGAACATGGTGACAGACTACTCATGTCCCTGGAAAATTAAATACTACACAAATCAAGTAAGTTTTACAGGAATATCATTTTATAAGTGTAAGCAATTTCTATAAATGTCAAAATATCTCATTTCATCATTCTGGGAATGAAATGTTTTCCATTTTAATTTTCTTTTCAAATTTATATTTTCAAGTTTTAAAGTATGATGCATGTTTTCCAGTAAAAGTGTTAAACTTTAAGAATTAAGATGTTTCAGCCAATAATAATCTATTATTTTTGTCTTACACAGACTACATATTAAGTTTTTCACTTCTTTCAAGAAGCAGAACGAACTCCAAGAGTCTGTCAAGGCTTCACAGTCATGATTATGCTATATGTTTTAAAAGTAGCTACCATAATATGGGAGATATGTAAGGGGAAACAGGCTAGGAAGCAGTGGTTGAGTGTTACAAACAATCAGATAATCTTTAACACATGGCAGATTTTCATGCTGGCTTAATGACTAATACTCCTGAGCATCTTAAAGCTAAAATACAAAGTAGTCTGTGGTGTTGTTAGACCTTAATACTTTTAAAGACACATTGAGTGTTAATAGGGTACTCTGGATTTAGGACTTTGTTCTTTATTATACCCAGACTGCCTGGGTTTTCTCTAATGACATTCCCCAGCAAGTCACCTAATTCCCAGCCTGCTGTTAAAGTCAGAAACCCCTGGATTATCCCCATTCACCTCCCTGCCTGGAGCAGCCTCAGTTCAACAGTGCAGCCCAACTCCTTTAGCCTCCAAAACCACGCTCCAGGCTCCCAAAACATGCTCACATACCACATTTTGTCAGCATCACCACTGCACCACAAACAGTGGCGACAACCGAACCTGACCCCCATGCCAAAGAGAGCAACACACATTTGGCTTCACTTGAGCACCCCTCCAGGGCAGGACTCCCCTGGGCAGTCATATCTGGGGCTTTGGAGAGGCCCCAAGTCCCAGAGCAGCTGGCTGCAAGCTGTGCAGAAATGAAAGTAGTAGGAAGAAAGCCTGAAGGCAGACAGAACCTGGGAAGGACACAGTCTATCTTGTCAATCTTGCTCTTTGAAAATGGCCATTTTACAAAAAACTACCTGCTGTCATGCCTCTGTAGCAGCTTGTAATGTACCCAGATACATCTGTTCAACAGTCACTCTCTCCTCTCCCTTTGTACCATTCACCAACCTAGCCTAGCAATGGTATACATCATATATTGATTACATAGTATAATGTACAAGCTAATTTACAGAAGACCAAAGGGAAATCAGAAGAAGGGCTACATGCAAACATGAAACCAAACAGTTCAACCACATTCCCAAATCCAGTTGTAGGCCCCGTTTTTGCACCAGCGCAAGGTTTGGGTGCAGCTTGACAGCAGCAGCTTTTCACCCCCAGCTCCCACATCCATGCAGGCCAGGCAGAGCCAGGGACAGGAGCTCAGTGTGCTCAGGATCCCAGTGTCAGATAAATAAAGACCTTGAAACACAGTGCAGCACGGAAGGAATTGCAGATATAACCAAGGAGCCTGAGGTGTAAAGTGATGATAGATGTAACTTCCATTAACGATATTCACTTGTTGTCACACAAAATTCACTCTGGAATGCTAACAGAGAGCAGGGCTCAGGTCAGTGGCCCCACCACTGCCAAGTATGCTTTATAAACAGCCCTGATGGCAGGCTCTGCTCTACAGCTGCCTGCAAAGAACAGGGAAAGGCTGGTTTAAGAAAGAAAACAAAACAAGGCAAGAAAGGAGCTTTTCCAGAGTAACCTTTACTCTGAAAGCCCAAGTGTGTACAAAGCCATTTATCTCCTCTGCTCTTACCTCTGGATTTCATTTGGATATGATAAAACTGAAATCAAGGCAGCAACAGACAGTTAATACCACTGTTCTTGGTTTTCTCCTAAGACAGATGTTTTCCTGTTCCTAAGGGAATTATTCCCAGACTAAGGTTCAGAGTCTTCTGTCATTTAAACCAGCAACAAGGTTCCCACTACCTCTTGTGGCATATGACTAGGACACTATAGCACTGCAAATAAAAGATTAATCACAGTTGTACATTCAAGTGTTCATAGGCATTGCAAAATTAAATCCACAATTGTTAATTTCTGATTATTTCTAATAGGTTTGTCTCTGCTACACTATGAAAAGTATTTTCCTTTGATCTTGCCCAGTACTACCTCTCAAACCCCTGTCAGGTTTTAGTCCCAGCTGCTGTATTTTGGTTTTAAGGTTTTGAAAGGGGAATTTTGAAGAAGCTTAAGGATTTCTGTAGGCTGTTCAAATCTCATTGAAATTCAGATAAGTGTCTAGCTGCCTAACTCCATCAGAGCACTTGAAAATCATGACCTAAACTCTCACAAGCACAGACTAGTTTTCACCCTGTGCTTTCTCAATTTGACAAACAGTGTTTGTCATCTAAGAGTACCTTTTTTTTTTTTTTTTTTTGGTAATACAAAGACTAACAACTTCTTGCATATCTACAGCTGACTAATCTCACAGGTACCAGAGGGAGCTCATCTTAGAGCTGCATAGGGACAACAAGAGGAAAGATCCTGGAGTTACAGCAGGAGCCCCAGGAGGACTGTTTAATTTCCTGCTGTATAGATGGCTTTCTGTGTCATGTTGAAGAGAGTCATTTAGGCTCACACCTTTAAAGGTACTTCAGTACCTAACTCTCATTGAAACAGAAGGGTTCAGATGCCTAAATATCATTGGAGAACTGGACGATAATCTCTCACATTCCTGTATGAATTAAGGTCCCTAACAAGGAATTTAGATATAGTTGGGGGAAACTAACTGCAGGAGCCAAATTCTCAAAACCTACAAAAACCATTTAAGTTGGTATTTATGCATGCTATACACTTCAACTTAAGAATTTTTTACTGAGCAGCAAATGTTTGCTTCCATCTGTGTTGAGAATCATCTCCATGCAGTTAATGAAGGGAAACATTTGTGTGCATTTTCTAAAATGAGAAATTTTCCTGTCAGCTCTAAGTTACTTAATAGACAGGAGTGAATTACAACAGAAACAGTATACATGGGCTACTTTCAAAAATATGTCTCAAGGAAGAAGCTGTAGGAATGCCCTAGTTTTTAAATGGTAGCTCAGGTGCTGAATCCCTAAGCCAGGATGCCAAAGATACATTCAATGGCTTCTTCAGTCTACAAGAGTTCAAATCTACATCTCAGGAGAATCCTGCAGCTCCCCTGCTGCATGTGAAAGACAGGATGCTGGGTATTTCTCTGCTTTCCAAATTCTACTGGTTTTTTAAAATCACATATTTTGCTACAGATAGAGATTCTATAGTCCATTGATAAAAGCATATGGCACGAGACTTCTGCTTCCAGTCTTGGTTCCAAAGATGATTTATATATTTTCCATCCAATATTTTTTAATACAATGCTTAAGTAGTCCTTCTAATTTTTGCTTCTTGCAAAGAAGTATCTCCTACCTTTATTTTCAGAAAAAGGATGCTGATTAATGGAGCTGCTTCTCCCAGATACCTCCCAGTCTTCTCCTCATTGGAGCTACACCTTCTAATGAGTCAGATTTCTTTGTCCAGAGGATTAATATGCAGCTCTCTGTGATTAGCATTCTCTTACAAAATTTTCCAGCTATTCTTTCTGGAACTTAACTCCTGATACATTAACAAGACATGACCTTTGCCCACATGTTATATATGACACAGCATATAGTGTCCATCAGGTTCTTATTGCACTGATATTCCTAAAATCCTCCCCAGGTTAAAAGTGACCAGCATGTGCAAAGTAGAACTAACAAACTTTTTTGTTTCTTTAACTGCTGATTTTTTTTAACCTATACCAAACCTCTGTGGTATCAGAAGTTATTTGCATTCAAAACATTATCTTTAAATATAAAAAAATGGGTATGCAATTTGCTTAAATCCTGCAACTGAGAATTTATCTCAAGAACTTAATTTTAACAAATAAAGACAAAAGATGTTCATAACTCAATACTTATTTAATTCGGTCAAGAGTTTATATTGCAGTAGTTCCCACCTCCCTCTTTAGCCTGAATAATTTTGTATTTTTCCTTAGTATTTCCATTTTAAGTACAGAAACCTCCCATATCAAGTGAACAAACCTCTTTGTTCTGTAAGCTTTGATAAATGAGAACATCAGATACACCCAACAGCCTACTGAAATTCCACACCTTGTTTTGGATGCTATCAAACGTGCTGCAGATTGTTTATTTACCAGAGTGTGATTACTTGGAGAAAATCTCATCTTTGACAGTGGTGCTAAACAAAGTGTGGTTTCATTGATATTTAATAGATAACATACTTAAAACAACACTGTGGAGCATATCTTTTGTACCCAACAGCTGTTCAGTTTAAAAAGACAGAAGTACAATACTGTATTGTATACTTGAATTACACATTTAGTTTAAGGGATAAGAATCCCAGTAGCAGATGGCATTCCAGGCTGTCTAACATAGCAGGGGAAAGAAAGAAAGAAAAAAAAAAAAACATAAAGCGGGCCAATAGTCTGCCTTGATATTATAAATCAACAGACTGGTTACTGCCAAACACATGAAGATTAATACATCAAAATCTGTGGGTTATTTCTGACAAATGAAAGTAGAAAACATCTTGTGCGGACAATGTCATGTCAAAGCTGTGCTTGAGACTCTGAAATAAGTAAATGGAGAAGCCTTTGCTAATTGAAGTTTCTCTAGTGTCTCTCATTAAGTACAATGAGTGATCTTGAACTGAATTGTTGGGGAAGAAACCTGGGGACAGATTCTCTGCTCCCAGGAAAGTCCAGGTGTTGCAGTATGACAATGTACAAGAATCATGATTCCCAGGCATGTCACCCTTTGCCCAAACGAACTTCGCAGCTGGACGTGTCACAGCAACAAAGTGGATCAGGGAACCATGAAAGCTGAAATATCTGGTGTAATCAAATTTTATTCCAGTAGAGAGCTCCTCTCAGCCTGGTTTCAACCATATGACAGCCTCAGATTAGGTGAGGGATTTAAATCCCTAGTGAACAAATAAAGGCATATGGTATGAGAAATCTTCCTTAGAGCTGGAGGGATTAAATCAGTTTCCTCAACTGAAACAAGTATACTCAAGAATTCAGGACCAGAAGTTGTGTGTTTGTTTACTGTGAAAGAGTTACTGTACTGCAGATTAAGACAGTGACTTCTAAACTGCTGTACCTAAGCCCCTTCAAAAACACAGGTGACTCCAAGTCTAAGTAGGAAGTTTATGGGTAAGCCTTGCAGTTCCCTGTACATTATTTTTACATACATTTGTAACTTGTGCATGACTCTGCAGCCTTTGTGCATGGGATTTTTACTGTTATTTTAAAGAGCATCTATTGAAGTATTTATTAGATTTCAGGACCATCCCCGGTCACTTGTTCAGTTTATTTCTATAGACTGTTCAAAACTGGAAAATGTCTTTGTTAGCTTGAGAGGCAATATTACTATGGTTTCACTGGTGGCATAAAATAATCCTCTTTTCCTGTTTTGTTTTCAATCATATTTACTGAGTTGTCCTAAATCAGCTCTGCACTGCCACTGCTATCTTCATTACAATAATTGCAAAGTAATTGCATCTATAATTCACAAGTTGTAATTATATTATAAAATCTAATGATTATCAAAGAAAATTTATAAACTTTTCAAATTGATAACGAAATAAAAAGTATGCATATATGTATCAGTGTAGGTACAGAGAGATGTGAAAGCCTAGCTCTTGTTACTGAAAGCCAATGTGATCCAAAGACAATTTTTAAGTACTCAATATTTAGAACTCATCATTGCTATCTGCCTTATGAAATACTTGTTGTCCTGGACCTCTTTATGCTTGTAAATATTTTCTTTTTTTATTTTTAAGGAAAAAGAGTGAAGAAGTAAAATTAAACCAACGGGTTGTTGGATTTAACCATCAGACTGGGGTTTTTTTTCTCTGTTAATAAAAACAAAAGTACACACAAACACAGATGAATAGTGAACAGAAGGCAGAGTGTCCTGTATAACACACCTACTGTATAATACACCTATATCTCTTGAGCTGCCCTCTGGAAAACAGATGTTTTGAATTGATTTGTCAAGGGAATAATGATGCAGTGAGGATTTTTTTTTTTTGTTTTCAAACAACAGAGAACCAGCAATTAAAAGTTAAATTATATTGAAACATTTTCAGCTGTTTCATCACAGTATTCTTGTTTAAGAAAAGGAAATTATCTTACCTTCATCTTTTCTGAAATTTGGGGTCCGTAACCAGAAAATCTGGAGTAAAATAAGTTTTATATTTAAAGGTGGTAAGTTTTCACAGTTTATTGAAATTATGAGTTCATATAGCTCTTAGCTCTCACCCAGCAAAGCACTTCTGTGTGATATTTGAGTTTGTGATCAAGCTATCTCCCCAGCAATGGCACAATTTGTGTAGAATCATAGAATTATTTAGGTTGGAAGAGACCCTCAAGATCATTCAGTCCAATCATAACCTAACACCGGCACTAAACCATGTTCCTAAGAACCTCATCTGTATGTCTTTTAAACAGAGATGGTGACTCAACCATAGTATAGTGTAGTGTTATGCTATAATGTAGTCTTATGCTGTTGTTTCAGAAGATAATTTTAGCTAATGAGCTAACGCCCATCTTAAAATAAGAGCTTTATTACTAAACAAGATCCAAATTTATGACATACAGTGTGTATTGTAGGCAGGTCACACCAGTCAGTGTGACACTGGAGCTGGGTGGCCCTTACTGACCATACCCACCATACCAGGTAGACTCAGCAGTGCGGAGGGGTCCAAAGCAGAGACCTCCACCCCTCCTGGAACCATATCTGGTTAGTCAGAAACTGTAATCTCTTGCATACTGCAGATGTGCCAAGAGTTTACCAGCTCTCTGAACTGCCATGCATTTCACAGCATAGAACATTCTACCTCCACTTTGCCAGACATGGTAGAAACTGTACTACCAGAAGTGGTCAAGACCATCTATCATATCTATCAATGTTTCTACATAGGTTTTTCAAGAAAATAATAAAAACAATATACAGAGTGGCATGACAGAATAGACAGGATTTTCTTTTTGATTATAGTTATATATATGCTCGTCTGATTGAATTTTTAGCATATTTGTTTTTAATAATTCAATTTATAATCCTTCCCATATTGCCAAAGATTCAAATATTTTAAACAATTGAAAATATATTTTCATGAGCCTGTACTGTATTTACTGCCTAAGAAAATAGTTATCTTCTTGTGTGGACAAAAGCAGTTTTGATCAATCAAACAACAGAGAAATTGCCTTCAGGAATGTAGTAGAAGGGTTTATTTTTAAAATACTAATTAATTTATTTAGAACCCTGGAGAATTTTGCATCATATCTAGGTCTCCCAACATATTTCTGAAATAATTTTACTTAATTTGTGATTCGAGGTTAAACCATGCAATGCTCACTGACATTACTTACACAATATACTGTGACTCTGACAGCATCTGTGATAACTCAGTGACATGTAAAAAACCTATTTCCCAGGGGAGACTTAGACATACATTCATCCTCACTATTATTAATATATGTTATTTGTACCATTCGCAGATATTCAGCAGAAATCTATTAACTACATACATTAATCTTAAATATTCTTAAACTGTACTGTTCAGTGCTGTATTACCAATGTCAGCATAACTTTCGTAGTTTTTCAAGAAGATAGCTCCTGTAAAATGCAGACTTAATCCTTTTGATTATCTTTGTCATGATCTATCTAGCTGAACAGCTACCTCTCCATTGTATCTGAATGACACTATTACCCAGAAAAGAACAAAACCAGAATCAAATATGATGAGCAGGTACAATAAGAGCTTAATTAGAAAGAAGAAAAAACATCATGCTGTTCTCCATTTTGTAATACCATAATTTTTAAAGGCCAGCTAAGCACAGTCTGCTGCAGCTTTGGAACCTCACAGATTTTGGTATATTTTAATACCTTTTTCAGGTATTTAGGATCACTGAAAAATTAACAGAAAAGGCTATCTTCACACTAATATATGGTATATATACAATTTGTTGTAAAATATAGTTCAGAGCATCTAACAGTTTTGTTTCTTCACTTCACAGCACAAGCCAGAATACGTAAAAATTCCTTTTCACTGCTGCATTTCAATGACCATTATAAAAACGTGTAGTGCACAGATGTGGCTGATTCCTCATTTGGGTGTGAGATAAGGCAGGTCACACCGGGGAGATCACATCTAACTCTGTGGTGTGGGTGATGTAGATATAGGTGGATATAGATAAATTACTCTGCAACTAGACATGAAAAGACAAAAGAGCTATTTTGAGAGGAATTCAGGTTGGAAGCATCTATCTGGAGCTTTGTGGTAATAAGTGCACAGAAATCTTGTGAATGTCCCCTAATCAAGTGTCCCCAAACCCTCAAAATTCAGAGGCAGTGCTACATTAAAATTACAGTAAAAAATATACAACTAATGCTTCTGAACATCAGCTTTTGATAAATGAGATCCAAAAAACATAAATAATAAAATTATATGTTATCAGTTTTACTGTGAGCCATGAAGATTATCACATTAGCTTCTTTCAGTCTTAAAAGTTTAAGGAAAAAAAAACTGTGGATAAAATACTGCTGAAATTTTTATTAAAACAAAACCACAACACAAACAGCAGCAGCAAGAAAGGAAAAAACAAACAAACAAACAAAAAAACCCCGAAACAGCAAAGAACCTCATTTTCTTTTGTCCCTCACCATTTCTATTACAGAAGCTTTCAGTGCAAAAGTTTTACATTTCCTCATGTTTGCTTTAGGAGGAGTCATCCTTTACAATAGTTATTGAGTGCATGTACAGAATTCTGTTGATTTAAGGGAATTACAGGCTGAAATCTGCTACACATTAATCTTGAGTGCTGTCTAACTATGTAAATCACCACAGCTGATCAATGGCAGGAATTTCAAGGTAAGACACTAATCAACACGAGCTGGAGTAGAAGAATAAAACCCTCTATAATAGCTTTTCTCAGATTTCCTTTCAATGACTTCATCCCTCCTAAACATGCAGGCATTTACTAAAAATGAAAGAACATGCTTTGAAATCTAAATTTTTCTGCCAGTATCAAAATGCTTACATTCTGAAGTTGAGAGGCACATTAAAGTTTATATTTGCAATGTTGTTTGTAACCCCTTTGTTGCTAAATAGACAATTTATTTGTATAATTAATCAGCTCAAATGTCCCCAAGGATTTTATTTTTCTAGAAAGACACCTTTTGTTGTTTTGAAGTAATGAAAACATTTCATCAAGGCTTTCTGGTGTGATTGATAGTCTTTGCTGAATTCTGTTGAAGGCTTTTTGTCTGAGTGATGCCTTGAGCTCTTTATTCACTTTCATGGGATCTGGAACATTGTTTTAATTCCCTACTAGTAACAGGTGTTTCCTCTATAGGAAACCATGAGCTCCACACTTTTAAACAACGCAAATCTGATCCTGATTTCAAACTTGAAAGTTTTTTGTTTTCTTTTTTTTTAAAAATAGATAAAACCTTTAATAATTCACAAATAAACTTCAGATCCTCAGACAGATGACAAATGGAACACCAAAGGCTTTGTTCACTGAACAGGCTTCTAAGGGTATTCCTAAATCAATGAGCTTTCTCAAAATAATCTGCATATTGTTGATTTTTTAAACTATTCTCTTCCTTTTTTCTTCTGTGCATTCATTCCAAAAGCAATGATCAAACAGAAGAATAGCGACTCTGGTTTCAATAATCAATCTGAAAATATGGGAAGTAATTGAATAAGATTTTTTGGTGTTATGTTTTTTGTTTTTTTAAATATATGGCTACTCTTTGGAGCTACTCACAGGCTAATCTTAACCTAGAAAACAGAAAAAAAAAAAATAAAATTCCTATAACTATGTGATGCTCAATCCAGTACTGACTATTTAACAATGATCGGTGATTCTAATAGCCCCTTCTGAGGAGGAGCTTTAACCTGCTTTGATGACTCGAAGAACATGGGGCTAGCAATCAAATCTATAGAGGCAGACTTAGCAAAAAGTCACTTTTTGAAGTAAAAAAAAAAAAAAAAAAAAAAAAAAAAAATTGGCATTAGCAAATCTCAGTAGGGAAAGAATAACTGAAACACCTACAAGAGTAAGAATTTTATAAGATACATTTCTATTATATGTGTATGTACAAAAATACATGTGCATATACCTGTACTTGTATATACATATGTATAGGCTACTGAAAACTAACAGAAAGAATAGGATAAGTCACATAAGAGTATGATTGTCATAACTATTGCATATGTTACTATTGATTGGATTATGTAGATCACAATTAATAATGAAATTTGAGTTACCTGTTGATATTGCTAAACATTTTGGATTAGTTTTGGTTTTCTACAAATTCCCAGCACATCAAAGACTGATTTGTAGCTTCCCCATTGACTCCACATTGGTGATGAGCATGCGCTACCCAAATATGGCTGTTTAACAGTGGAATGGAAATTCCGCATGGCAGTCAGGGGGTTATGTGCAGATATTGTCATAAATTAGGGCCTAAAGGTGGTTAAAAAGAGACAAATACTATTTTAGATTGAAAATACTTGCTTAATGAAGCACAAATACCTGTTTGAACTGTGAGTATGTAGTTCTGGAACACACAAAGTAGATTTATTATAGAGCTGATTGACTTGACTGCTTAAGACAAAAAACTTGCCCTTACTACATCAGAATTAAGAAAAAAACGTCTTTAATAAATTCTTAATATCTATTGCTTTGTAAAGCAATGAAAAGAACCAAAAAAGAACAGAATTCTAAACACTCAATACAAATGACGCTTTAAATCTAAAAGGGTTTAAACAAGCTAATTATTCCCAGAAATGAATACTCTCTCATGCCGTGTTGATGTTCAATGAAAGCCTAATACCTTTCTACCTGTAATGCGTCCCTTTAAGACTGCTTGTCATAATCATGTACTGCTTTCTGTGTAATCCATGAACTGAATTGTCAAGTGTAATAGTAAGAGTAGATATCTATATGAAAAATGATAGTTCTTATAGACAAAGCTTTAGAGCTTCAGTTTTGGTTTTACAGGGTGACAATTTTTCCTGGCAGAAGTAACATCATTAGCTGATTTTTATTTCGTGTTTCATTAAAGATGCAAAATATGGTCAAATAATTATTCAGTTGCTATATAAGTGATGTTTATCTGAGATCTTACTCATACAATCAGAAAGAATATAAATAGGTTGTCACTAAAAGTGCACTAGCAGGCAGCTGTGGGGAAAACAAATTATGAACATAAGCAATTTATCAAGACTTTGTATACAAACAAGTGATATCTTAGCCCTACATTGATTAAATTCTTTTACTAGAAATTTTATTTAGCTTTATACTAACTACTATCTAGTTTTCTTCTTAAATATATATATATAAAAACACACACACACAGTAAAAATGTGAATCATCCTGAAAATTCCAATCAACTTTGTTCCTGTTGGAAAAGAAATTATATTTTATGTATTTTTTATGCAAGGAAGTGTTTATCAAAACTTTTTCTCTGAAAGTTCTTTTTCTTTCACCTCTCTTTCCAAAAAAAGTTATCACTCTTTCCTTGTTCTTAAACATATATTGGGATAGGGGAAGTCAATCTGCTGAAGTAGGGGAAATGCCAATGATATCAAAGCAAGCATTTAAATCTACTTCTTCCTGTTTTTTGGTTTTGGAGACACTCATCCCTATCACTTCTAATAATGCATTTTCTGTCAGATCTAACTGTAGAGCAGCTTTCAGAGTGGCCCTTGGACCTGAAAGAGAATATAGCATTTTGCTGAAATTTCTCCTCAAAACTGAGGCTTACTGGGAAAAGAAGCAGGACTAGCTCCAGGGAGGTGGGTGGCTGTTGTGGGCAGAAACCTCCTGCTGACACCTGCTCCACTCTGTAGTGATGGCTGGGGTCTCCTGGACCCCTGACTCCTGCCATTGGACATGAGCAGAGACATATCTGCCTTAGCAGAGCTAAGCCAGCAGCTCAGTGTTTCTCTGATAGTCACTACAATGTGCTTCCCATCCTTCCCAAAAAACATGCTGTCCCACAGGCAACCCCAGGACAGGGATGGCTTCTGTAGCCTTCCAAAACAGGAGGAAGCTCCCATGTCAGAAGAGTGCCACTCTGACTGGCCTAGGAGCCTCCAGCCTGCGTCCCATTTTCCAAAAGGCTATCTTGCACACCATGCTCAATGATAAACACACTCAAGAAAAATAATTCATAACTGAGCATGAGTAAAGAAGCATGAGCTTTGTGCCCACATTTCCAAGTATCTTCCTTTGTCATTCTTCACTGGAAACAGTTTGGGATCTAGGTGGCTCTTTCATAGTTGAGCGTCAGAATAATATAATACAGAGATTCTAGCTTTCCATGAGCCAGATAATTCTGAGGCTGTATTTTATTCACTGACCAAGTAGAGCAAATGTGATCTTCTCCTCCTTTTCCCAAAACAGAAGTTGTATTTAGCTTCTTTTCAAATTTTGTGTGATAACCAGCTCTGGAAATGGCTAATGACTGAAACAAGCCTTTTGGCAAGGCTGGTCTGCTTTAACAGATCTTTTCAGGCTTAACCATCAGCTGATTGCCAAGATACATATCCGTGTTAAGAAGGAGGCACTTTGTCACACACCCAAACAGAAATGAAGAAACTTGGAGGAGGAGACAAATCCCTTAAGATACTTACAGAGTTACTAAGGACTGAATCAAGATCTTCACGGTCAATGTTTTGGACATAAGCATTTACATTCTGAGCTTTGTTTTGCACTAAGTCTCACCATCGTTGTAATGAGGCTATTAAGTTTTTTGGGTTGCATGTTCCTTATTGTAGGGGATTTGAAGTTTAATTTTCCGAAGAACAAACACAGAAGGACTTCACTGATGGAAGAGGAGCTTTAGAGTTGTTAGGTATCACCAAAAACATTTGAAATTATTATTGGAACTATTCCAAAATCCATCAGATCTTCACATTGAACCAAGAGAAGCAGCCATATGAAATATCAACTATTCAGTCAAAAAGACAAAACTTTATGTAGAATATAAAGAACTTTGTGGAAGATAATTTTTAAACACACACTGATCTTTTGATTTATTTTATCCATTATTTGAACTGTTTGTTTTTTTTTTTTTCTATGTATCTCTGTAACAGAAGATGCAAAGAAAATCTTACTTAAATTAGTCTTGATGTCAAGGAATAAAAATAGCCAAGTAGCTTAAGAATGATTACCTACATGACTGATTAAGCTATTCAGATGCTATTAATGCCTCTGTTGCAAAGTAATCACCTCCTTTTCCCTTGTTCTGCAACTCCTTATTTCAGCCAAGTTTATTTGACTGGTTCTTGTTACTGTTTAGATAGGTTTAAAATAAGCCTACGCTGATAGCCAGAGTCCATTTGTGGCAGCATAGGTAAACTCTTGCTTTAACATGGATACCAGGAAAGTCAGAGTGTTGCAAATTATCCCAATATTTAGATATCAAGAGAGAAAATGGGTTGCTTTTTGTGATGCATGGTAAAGTCAACCTTTTAAGTTCAGTACCTTCAGCATTTGGTTTAAAAGACAGGTCGTAGACAGACAACCCTCTGTCCATATTAAGTCCACATGAAAATCCACTAGCTTGCATTTTGTAAAATAAATTTCATTTCCTATTTAAACTGTTTACACTATCAAGAATTCTGACTTGATTAGCTTAAGGAGTGCTCTTCCATTGGCAGGACTGTTTACAGAGACTCTGTTCAGCCTAACTGCTTCTGTTTGCAGTACAAACACACCCTGCTAAGAAAGGATTCTGGTCTCAACAAAATTTAAACCTTGAGAAAAATAAATAAATAAATATACAAATAATTTCCATAAGGAACATTCTCAAAATACATCCTCATTTTCTATATATAAAACTCATCTTTTTAAGCTTTAATGCTGTGTCAACACACATACATCCCTCAGTATCCAGCACTAATACCATTTTAATAAAAGTAATTGTTCCCTGCTGTGATCTCATGGAAGTCAATGGAGCTGCATAAGGGACATATTTGGCCTCTTATGTCTTATCAAGCCAATGATCTAGGCAAATTCTGATATGGCTAAAGGAACTTAATGCCCAATTAAAAGCTCAGTAAGAAGTAGAAGAGCAAGTAATAATATATCGGATCTCTTATGGCTGGTAACACCATCAGTTCTTTCACATCAGGGTTGTTTGTGGGAAAATCTCGTAAAGACCTATGTTTGCATCATACTCTCATTTTCCCTTTCACAATATAGCCACTACTAAATGTGACCTTTCTAAAATATTTAAATGGAGTTTACTTGTATTTCTCTCTTTCGTCTATTTCCTTTTCTTCCTGAACCGAAAGCTTTTGTGGGTACTTACGTACACCAACAGGAAAGTTAAATCGTATTACTTTTTATGTGCATTTTATGTCTTTGTAATAGCGTAAAGGTGACAACAACCTAAAATATTTCTTCGACTACTTTTAAAAGAGTGAAGACTTCCTGAATAACATCTAGCAGCAATTATGCAGAATTGCACATGGTTTTTATAATATTCATTCAATACAGAATCACAGGATGCTGTTTAGAAGTAGAAGCTATAAAAAGCAAAAGAAGGAAAAGTATTTTGAAGATGCATGATCATGACAGTGAGAGAATGCTGCAATGTTTAAGTTTCCACAGATGTATAGTAACTACAGTTTAAAAAGATTCATAAGAAGTAGAAAGAAGCATAAGATCAAACTGCCATCAGAAATGTAGTTATGAAGTAATACCTCGGCCATCTTTGAAAGCAAGGAGGACGGGTTTAAATTAGATTAAAAAAAATGGGCAACAAGTTTTAGATTAATAAAGTGACCAGACATGAGATGGATGGCTCCCTACCTAATATGTCTGGTGGAAGCATTACAAACCACTAAAGCTCCGAGAGAAAACATTTTAACAGATTTTGAAAATGGGAATCATGTTAATCAAGATGAGAAATTATTATGTCTGACATATGAAGCTTATACCACATTTCATACCTCAAAATCTTAGCAAACTCTTAGATAGACATTAAGCCTTTACAGTTCCAGCAGATTTAGCAAAATCCTGATCTATTAGCACAGTATCCAGACCACTGTCAGAATCATCAGAAATTGTTTTCTTTAGTATATCCCTGTTGAGGGAACTGGGGCTGTTTAGCCTGGAGAAAAGGAGACTCAGAGGAACCTTATCGATCTCTACAATCACCTGAAAGGAGGTTTTAGCATGGAGGATGTTGGTCTCTTCTCCCAAGTAGCAAGTGATAGGACAAGAAGACATGGCCTTAAGTTGTGCCAGGAGAGGCTTAGATTGGATATTAGAAAAAAATTCGTCACAGAAAGGA
The DNA here is from genome assembly GCF_036013475.1 of Columba livia. Taxonomy (NCBI): domain Eukaryota; kingdom Metazoa; phylum Chordata; class Aves; order Columbiformes; family Columbidae; genus Columba; species Columba livia. The sequence goes on along the minus strand of NC_088605.1, from coordinate 62,578,558 downwards.
TTGTCAGGCATTGGAACAGGCTGCCCAGAGAAGTGGTGGAGTTGCCATCCCTGGAGGTGTTTAAAGGGTGTTTAGATGAGGTTCTAAGGGACATGGTTTAGTACTACAGTTAGGTTATGGTTGGACTTGATGATCCCGAGGGTATCTTCCAACCAAAACAATTCTATGATTCTATTATAATTTTACTTTACACTTTCTATATTTCAAAAGCCAAAGTTCCATTGCACTGCATTTCAAATGCTTACCTACCACTGAGCTGAATAATGTCATCAAGTGCTGTTTCACCTTTGTTTCCATTTGCACTCTAAACAAGACTTTCATCTTCTAGATGAGTTTAAAAATTATGACCAGTATGTATTAGGAAACAAGATTTCTTTTAACTTTCAGTGCTGCTGAACATTTCTTTTGGGTTGGATAGGCTGTACTTCACAAGATGTTCTATACAAAGTTCTGAAGTAGTCCTTAATAAATCTTTCAAATTTGAAAGCAGACCAACCACCTATCTTAGGAAAACACCATCACAGAAAGTCAGGTTGATGGAAGTGGGGAAACAGGAGGAAAAGAAAAATAAAAGAGAGTGCTGGCTGCTACTGCTGAAAACAGCAAAGTGCAGTTTGGTTCTAGTGATTCTACTAACCTTGCTACATGTGGGGTTGGGGAGGGTATGTGTATGGGGGCAGGGGGTGGTTTTGCTTTTATCTTTTTTTAAAGAAAACAAGCGGCAATGTAATAGGTGCCATTACTATGTAAGCCGTTCTCTCAAATCTATCATAGCTTTCCTGTTCCAACACTTTTAGTCCACCTGCTCACTTAAATATCATAGATGACACTTTTAGAAAGTAGAAAAAAAAAGTTGTTTCAGAGAAGAAAACGTCTGCTTTTGTAGTACAGCCCTATCAACACATTGTATGATTTACTCTGTTGTTGTCTGATGGAAAAAGGAGGTTATTCACAGAAAAAATATTAAAAAACAGTAGCTTAAAGAATTCAAGTGGCCTAAAACCACCTATTTTGGGTGTACAGGGAGCCAAATGAGAACAGTATTGCAGATATTTGTCAAGATGTGCACTGAGGAGTTCAAAATATAAAAGAAAATGAGGTGTAGTAGACAGGGTTAGAGCATGAAACAACCACTCAAGTCTTAAGCTTGTGGAAATGGGAAATCAGAACAGTGAGTCAAAAGGGCTGTCTCATTCAGCTCTCATTTTTCTTTTACTAACTTCTGATACTGTTTTCTAACAGTTGTATGTCTTTAATTTTCACAAATTTAGAAAGGATTGCTAAAGCAGTGACAATATGAAGAAATTTAGAAAGCACAAAGTGAACTACTATCTATGACATGAAAATACTACTATAATGTGAAAAACATGTAGTATCAGTTTTAAGAATATCAAATCTCTACAATTGTTCATGTATGTGACCTTTCAAATGAAGGTGAAATCATATCCTCACAATAACTTCTACCTCCATGTTTTAAAGAATTTTTTATAATAGTAAAAATAATGTTTAAATTAATACATTGAAAATTACTAGAATTAGCACAAGTTGGAAAAATGATTATGATATTTTACACAAGAATAACTGTGACAACTTTTTTTTTAGTATACAAATACTTTGTTTATTCCCAGTTTTGCAGATGTGCAAATAATAACACAAGGTGAATGGCAACATCAGGCAGAATACCTGAACATTCTCAGTATTAAAGGAAATTAATTTTTAAGGGAAATCTTCTAAATGTTATGGCCATAGATCCTGTCTTACATCTGTCCCACTACGTCATTTAGAAGTTCTGCCTACACACAGTAACATGCTTATGTAAAAGCATATACAGAAAGCCGTATATCAAAACACTGACTTACTGAAGCACTGAACACTGTTTTTGGACCCAGTTTGTTTGCAGGTCTGCCTTTCCTAGCTGCTTGAAAGTGTTTTTTCTTGTATTTGTTTTGCTTTTATAAGCACATCAGTAGGAACAGCTTTGAAAAAGTGCTTTTAAAGTATCAGAAAGTAAAATGACTCTCTTGACAATGCTGCCTCCCAGAACAGCATTATTAGTTGTTATATTTCACCATCAGTTTGGTAGGAAATAGGATTACTGTCTCTCCTCCTTTCAGAATATGTTTCATATGAATTAGGATTCTCCTTCACTTTTTAAAGGCAGAATAATAATGATAATGTAACACAAATATAGGGGAAAACGTAAGTTATAGGTAGTCTTAACAACAAAGACAAATAAGACCTATCAGTATTTCTTGATCTAACACACATTTTGAGAGCCTGCTGGACTAAAGGAAAGACAAGATGCCATATCCACTGAGCACCATCCCACTGTTCCATTACACTTTTGTCAAATAACCCTTGTCTGATCACAGTTGACATAGCAGCAGCAGCAGCCCTTGAACCCAGATAAATCTGCATTATTTAGGTTAACTGCAAATTTTCACATGCTTAGGTTCTTCCCTGTATTATGCAAACTACAGAGGCATGCTGGACTTACAATTAATTTGAATGTGAGTTAAGGGTGCCAGCCAAGGAGAGCAAAGGTGTTTGCACTGAGTAAGTAACTCAAAACCCCAACATTACTTGCCATTGAAAAAGACTTGAAACATTACTTGCTCAGAAAGTGTGGCAGAAAAAACTGCATTATCATGGCTATTTGAGTTGCTAAATATTAGAAACGTCAGGAAAACTGATTAATAGTTTCTTACTGGATAACAGGAAAACATATATTTCTCAAAAAAAAGTAGAGCCTCCTATACATGAGAAACAGTGTACAAACCTTGTTTACAAGTTAAGCCAAGGAAAGTAGGATTTCTCAGTCACAGTTTTTCTCTCTCTCACATACACACTTTCTTTTATCATCACATACATAAATGCCTAAGTCCGATTTTTGAGACATTTTGTTTTAGTGTTACTATAAACAAAACCACTCACCCAAATCAAGACAGGCATTTTTTCCCCTCTTAAATAAAATTTCAGCTGCAATATTTGCTGCCATTTGCATCTGCATATTTGCTTGCTGGTTCAGAAGAAATTATTCTGAGTTCCTTTTGTGCGCAAAACTAATTAGCTCAATTTTTGTAACAAGAAAATATTTTGTTTACTAAATTTTCACACTAATCTTTCTGTAGACTTGCTACTTACATATAAGCTCACAAAATATATTTCTTTCTAGAAGCAACCAAAGACTAGAATGGTTTCAGTATGTGTTTCACTTGAGGTCTGTAGAGTAGGAAAAAAAAACCTATTATAATTATCTCATTAAAAAAAAAAAATCCCACCAACACCACACTGTACATCTTACTGTACACTTGAAAACCAATCTATGCAGAGTCCATGCTAGAAAGAAGTTTGGTTTTTTTTCCATCAACCATACAAACAGCATTTCCAGAGTACTATTTTACAGTGCACTGTCTTATTTCCTGTACTATAATTCATAAAACGAAAGATGAAGGCTTTGAGTTGCAGAGGACATTAATGGCTTTTTTCCTTTGTGTTATTGCTGATATCAACTATATCAATGGCAAGCAAATTACAAAGAATAAAAAAAAAAACAACGGTGGAAATGATAAGAACTATGGCTTTTTTACTCTGGAGCTCTAAAAATATTTTACAGTGGAGCAACAGGTCTTTTCATGTGGACAGTTCAGTTGAGTGATAAACAATTTGTGGCAAAATCTATTTTTCAAGGCAGATTACAAATCTGGGGAATAACTAGCTAGGTAGACATCCTGTGGCTGAGTGAGAAAATCAGAAGTCTAGAAAGCTGCAAAAAGTGCTATTTCATTTTTCCTTGCAATAGGACGGTGTGATTTATATGTTTCCAGAAGCTGAGATTTATAATCTCTCTGAACTCAGGCTATAAATTAGAAGAACAAATGGAGCCCAGGAAGAAGTAGCAGGCGTGAAGGAGAGCACAGAGGTGGGTCTGGACACAGGGACTCTGAATGACTGGAGCTTTGTTGAAAGAGTTCACAGAAATATGAAAACTAGAAAAGAAACGTATATTGAAGTTGTGAAGAGCCTGGCAAATAAACTGGATGAAAGGCTCAGAGAAAATGGGGGACACTGTCACAACAAGGCAATCGAGGCATTTCAATGACATAGCACGACTCCATGCAAGCAAACCTCCACAGGAAAACATGTCCTTCTCCTTGGAGAGTGTCACAGAGGAATTCTAGAAACCAATTCAGGCAGGTGATAAGCTCCAAACAGACTTTATTCTAACCAGAACTGTTTAGCAGAAACCCATCTAGAAACAGGGTTTATCCAAAATTATTCAGCATTCCAATAACATTTAATAAGCTGCAGGCTTGATGTACTGATTGGGCATGTAATTACTGCACGACCACACAAGAACGATGACCCACATGGTGTAGACCCTTAATCACAAAGAAGAGGCCTCTCTCACTCAGGGGTTCCCAGAAGTGCTCCTTTACCTCACTTTGAGGAACACATATAATCTAGAGCAGTAATGTATACATTCATATAATGTCATTTATTCAGTCCTAAAACTACATTCAGCCTTTTGAAGGCAACCATGATGCTGATGTGGGCCCCAGTGAAAATGACTTGGGCACCCTTGATCTGGAGAATCTTAACTCTTTCCACACAAAACAAACAAACAAAAAAACTCAGCACCTCCTAGACATATCCTTCTTACACAAGATACCTGCTGGAAGAACAGATCAGCACTCACCTGTACCTCTACAGGAGAACTCTGTACTCGCTGCTTTACAACTATTTTGGTAAGAGGACATAACACAACTACATTTTAAAGTGCAAGCAGTTGTTCCTGACTGTTTGAAAAGAGGGCTTGTAGAATAAGTAGTTAATGTTTTAAATATAAGATCTCAGGACAAATTGCATAACCTGCAAGTTACTAATTAAATGAACTGGGTTCTCCTGTAATTGCCATTACTGCTTTTTGTCATAACAAATGACTTGTTATGTAGTTTCCAATACATATCTGTTTACTGAGTTAACAGCTTATAATAGGTTTTAGTTTTGACTGATTCTGTACAAAAGCCTTTCTATACAGCAATAGTGACACAAAGTAAGATTTATAATCCTTTCTACAATATGGTGACTTACATAGGCAAAAAAAAAAAAAAGCCTTAAGCTGCTTACATGATACCAGTTATAAAGACCACAACAAGAAACTTCATCTGTAAGGCTACCTGTGTCACGCAGATAAACAACCTGGCTGTGTATTTTGCACTCTAGCTTATCTTAAAGGCAGAGTTTAAGGGTGAGAGAATCTTTAGATAGGATGCCCACCCTTAAATACCAGTATTTCATTGGCTCCCTCAAAGTGTCAGTCATGTCTGGGAAACTACCAGTCTGCCTCAGCAAACAGACCACTTGCTCAAAAACATAGTATTCAGCAAACAGGACATAAACTACAGAAACTGAAGGCAGTTTTTGTGAAGCTGGGAAGCTTGATTGTTCTAGTTTTCCTTACTCAATTCATCCAGTTTGGTTCCACTTACTGCTTCAGGAAATTAAGATATCCAATAATACTAGTCTCTGACCCTAGCGTTTCTTAATGGTCAGTTATCTGAACACTTAAAGTCAATAAGAAATACTTAGAGGAAAGATTTAGCTAGAATTTCCTTAGTTCAATTGAACTGTGTTTCATTTCTTGTGAATATCTTAAAGTCATCCCACATGTGAATTGTCACTGAAGATTGAAATTATATCATTTAAGGATTATATAAATGTACAGATTCAAGCTGGAATGAAAACGCTCATAAAAACAAACTGGAGGAGTCAGCATTTAGTTCCTGATAGTGGATATTAGAGAGTTCTCATTTGACCTTAATAGATAATTCTGTCTATATGTCTACTAAGCTCGTCACTTTAGGGGTTTATACCCACAAGACGATCTGTAGGGCTTAAATTATTTTTCTTCAAGCAGATGTTCATATTGTGACACAACACAGAGAAGTGCTGCTTCTTTTTCAATACATTTGTCATGGAAACCCTCTGTGCCAAAACTGAACAGTAAGATTACAGATCTCTTTGAAAATTTTCAGAATTTTGGTTTTGCATTTCAAGGCTCAGATATTTTAATTACTAACACATCATATTACTAAGTACAATAAAGTTTCCAGAAATGAAGTTCACAAGATACTGCTGACTTAACATGTAACGTGTGCTCAGGTGCCTATTCAGCATTCTCATCAAGTGCCTGGTGTCCAACTACAGCAGCAAACTATATTTGTGAATGGACCTCCTAAGCATATTCCTCATGGGCCATGCTTCTTGCCCCTGGGCATTTTACAGTGGAGTCACAGATTAAATTATTCGGATTCCTCTGTTCTCCCAATCTGCATAGCTGATGTGTCTTGTTAAGCCAACTCTAACCTTGATAGCACTAATTGACCCCAGCTTTCAGTTTTGCATGGCAGAGAAATACCAAGGGAAAGTATTTTATTTATTTTATTCTATAAAAGTGTGAGTTCTTAATTATTTTTAGGTTTCTACTGCAGTAACAGAAAACAGCATTACATAGGAGAAGTGAAACCTTTCTTCTTTCCTACTTCAGTAGCTCTCCACTGATACATAAGATTTCATTTTCTGCCTTGTTTACTTAAAACATTTAGTAGTTTTGGAGATGATATATAAATTAAACATATTCCACTATTAGACTAAAAGAAAGAAATGTAATATCATATGCAAATGAGAAACTGGACTCGAATCTGAAGCCTCAGTCTTCAAGAGACAAGAAAATTATGGGCCTCTTAACTAATGCAACAAAAAGCTCAACACAACTTGCAATTATTCTTGATCCAGAATTATTCCTAACATTCCTATACAAACAATGCCTAGTCACAATATAACACTGCACAGGCACAACACTGACATTTTTCCTGCGGTGTTTTCTTCTACGGCAAATGACTAACTCCAAGCATTCAGACTTCACATGTTTCAGACCAGTCACACTATCAAAATTTAATTTTAGGCCTGGATATTAATGAAATATACATAAACAATAAACTGAACTTAAACAACCATCTGAACTTAAAGTATCTGTCTTCCTCCTGTAGGAACCATGAAGCTTAAAACACGTGCTATATTCGTCTTAAGGAAAATCATTGTCAGATATAATAAAAATAAGCTGGACTATCACATCTCTTACAAATACATAATTAATTCATCTTAAAAGGGATGAGGAGGCCTGCTTAGTGCAATGAAGAGGTTATAAATTATTTGAAAGTTGGGAGGCAAAGCAAAATGAGCCAACAGAGATTTGTAAAGAACAAATCATGTTGAAATTGCCTCATTTCCTTCAGCAACATGGTATCAAACTATGTGGTTAGGGAGAAGCAATAGGCATCATGTATCTTGTCTGTAAAACATGACATTATTTCACATTACAATCTTTTAAGCTAGGGAAACATGATCTAGATTAAATTACTATAAACTGGGTGCAATAGTGGTTGGATAGTACCTCCCAGAACACTTGTCAAATGTTCTCTGTCAAAATGGAAGCAAATACCAAATGACTCCCCACAGGACCTTGTCTTTCATGCAGCTCCGTTCAGTCTTTAATTAATGAAAGGAGAGAGAGTAGGCTTCAGTGTAAAATTAGAGAAAACACAAAGAACTATTCTGAAAGTTAAGACTAGCAAGCAAAGAGATCTCAACAAAGCAGAGAAATGGTCCAGGGGTGATTCAGGAGGGACAGGTACAAGTTTCTATAGTTAGGAGCAATCAACTGCAGATGTACCAAGCAGAGAACAACCAAGTAGACAGCACTCCTTCAGGAAAGGTCCTTGGGGAGATGGAGTATTACATGCTCAAGCAGAACTGGCAATGTCATGCTTTCACGAGACAGGTAGACATCACTATGGGATGTATAAATAAAAGTGCATCCTGAAAAATAGATGAAGCAATCCTCCTGGTCTGCTAAGTGCTGGCAAGACCTCAGCAGGACACTGCACCCAGCCTCTTGCACTTTGCTTCAGTAACAGGACATGCCACCAGGGCAAACACCAAGGGGCAGCACATAGGAGCACCAGAGGCATCAAGAGGGTGATCTGCAAGGCAGTTCTGAAACAACCAGGGTTTCTTCCTCTAGACAAAGGTGGGAAGAAAGGAAAACAGGGAAAAGTGATGTGACCTTACACATTAGGTATGTTAGATATATTACTGAAAGGGAATAATCTTTATGTCTGTGCCAGATATAGAAAAAAATAATGGGTCACTTCACTTGCTCACCTGCAGCCATGTTTTAAGCAGTTAGAATGTTAAGTAATCAGATTAATGAGCTTTTTAGTAAGTTGATCAAACCTTTGTCAATAAAATAGCATTAATAAAATTGATCTTTGAGGAAGAAAAACAGGTTTACCTCCGGAAGTCTCTCTCAGGTATATGTTTCTATGATGGTATATAGGCACATATTGACTAAGGTTTGTCTGTACCAACATAAATATTTCACTGTTGAAGCATTCATTTTCAAAGGACTGGATGACAGTAGCCCATAATTTGCAGTCAAACTGGACAGATTCTTACCATAAACATTTCTTGTAACACAGATACAGACAGATATGAAAAATCTCTGTATTATGAGTATGTATTTATGCAAAATTACATTCATTATACTTTTCATTTATTTGCTAATTGTTAAGATAGTCTGCTAAAAAGTCACTAGGAGCAGACAGAAGCATTGAGCTGGGAATTTAACCTCAAAGTGATACTGTGTACATAGGTGTATTGTAAATATTTAAAATTCTATTACTAAGCCTCACATTAATCCTTATTAACAGACTTTGAGTGTGCAGACAAGAATATTACCCATGCTCCCACCCTAAGCAGTGCCCCATGAGTAACAATGTTGATAAGCCCAGCCTCTGAAAACACACATGTAACCTTTTCCCATTTGCTTCTTTGATGTGGGTCACTGGGTTACATACTTGAAGCTGAAAGGGAATTAGTTCTTTTATTTATAAATACAATGTACATATAACTTCATAGCTATGGTGAAGTGAAAGATACAAGGTGTTAAAGAATATTATGTGCTCTAGATTTACATTAAGTATCTCAGGTGGCTGCCCTTTTTATTTTTTTTTTTTAATAATATGCAAGAGGCAACACTAATATGTTTAGAGTTTTTAAACTTTATTCCGGCTGAGCATGAGAGATTTAGCTGTTTGTAAAATTCTTACATTTTACAGGATTCATTTCCCTGAAAGAACTCTGACTTTTATAACTTAATGCATGGAGTTACAGCTGCATTCTTTTATTTTGTCTATAAATAGTGTCTACATTTTGTGTTTTCTGTGCAAAACTTTTTTTGGTAAACACATATGTGATGGCTAGCTGAGTTTCTCTTAAGTAAACATACCTCTAACATTCATATGAGCTTTTTCAAGATCTTGAAACACAGCATCCTGCCTCATTACGTCTGAGACATCCAAGCAGCTTTTCAACTTTATTTTCCCTGCTCTTCCAGTAAGTACTGAAGAAAAAACCCTTATAAAACAGGCAAATAGATTAGTTTAAGGCATAGCTCCTACAAAGGTGAGTCACAGCCATGGCACAATACGAGCTGATAATGCACTATTTCCATTTATAATGCACATAAACTCTATTCTGTAAATTGACTTTTATTTAACATAATAGGTCTCCCGTTAGAGAAATTTTTTTGAAAGGTAGCTTTAAGAAACCAGAATACAGAAAGGTGAATTATTTTTCAGTACAATCTAACAACTTCCAAGTGAGCAGGCGATAACAAACCTTGTGTTCTTATCCGCTTCTTATCTTGGATTAACAAAAGCACCTTGCCCACCTCCTCCCGTGTGGCATTCAAGCTCATAATAAAGGCGCCTGACAAGCACATGCCCTTTGTGCATCGTGCATTATACACGGTCCTCTGGAGCCTCCTCTACTGCATGGATCTCTCTGAACTGCCTTTGTCTCACAAGTGCCTGGAGGAAAGCACAGCTCCTTCCCTGCTCCTCACTGCCAGCGCCTGATGTCTCTGCCTCGGCAAACCCAAGAGTCATCCACCGAACAACAAGCTGAGAGGTCTCAGCTACTGAAAGAACACAAGTTGAGAGGTCTCTGCCAAATAGGAAAGACTACATTTTAGTTACCAGCATTTCAATGCTGTAATATTATTAGCATGCTTTTATTAGCAATATTTGCCACTAGATAACTATTTGATTCACCCTGAAAAAATGTGCCAAAGCCAGCAAGTAAAATGAACTGTGAAGATCAATTATGTCAACTATTCAACCCATTAGGTCAATCCATTACCATGCACAAGAGAAAGGTGATAATATTTGTGGATTAAGTGAAAAATCTAGACAGTTTGCTGGGATACATGACAAGGGAAAAATCTCTTTGAGACATTGTTTTAATTTCACTGGCAAAATGACAGCTCAGTATTTGCTCAAAGATATATAATCAAAACAATTTGATCTATGAATCATGAGGGTTTCCAATAGGAAAAGGCTTGTAATATACATAAAGCTAACATATTTAGAAACCAACTTATTTTTGAGTTAAAATAGCAGAATGCCTACAAACATATTTTTGAGATTTCAGTGTTTTCTAATTATAAAAGTGGATCTTCTCCAAAATATACTAAGGCATTTGTGTTGTGTGAATCCCAGTGTATGCCTGCCAGAAAAAGACAGGTTGTCATTTATTTCTTTTTTTCATTTTTGAGTTAGTGTCTAAAATATGTTTTCATTGACTCCATGTGAAGTAAAAGGCACTTTGTGCTCCCAGTCACACTAGGTATTTGCACTATTTCTTTGTGCAACACAGTTGACATCATAACATTCCTGGTACTAGAATAAGCATTTTATTAAAATTACAGTGAAATCTTCAAGAGTCTTATCTGCAGTGAACCTTGGATCTGACAGGGATGAGTCAACTGAATGATATTAATTGATGTGAACAGGAAGAATGAAGGGAAGAACAAGTGCTGACTTGTGTACTATACATAATTTATTCTGAGAATAAGATTACTGAGGCAACATGGCAAATGGAGAGAGAAAAAAAATATTAGATATCTGGATATTGAAATAAACAGGATATACTCTGTACTAGAGAGGGTACTAGAGAGATCAGGTTAATACAAGTAAAATGAAATCCCAACATTCTTAAACATAAACAGACATTAAAAAGGGGGAAAATAAATAACAATGAAAATACACCAGAAACAAATAATTTAGAAAAAGAGTATAGGAAACAAAAACACAGAAGGAATCTTATTGTCAGCAGAGGACAAGACAATTCAACACAGTTTTTATAGTTTATTTTACAGTCAGAAAATATTTTCACATTTTACTCAGTTCCTGGTGGGTAGGGCTGCCTTCAGTACAGCTAATGAAATCATCAGCCAAACATTAATTTCTAGTGTCAGATTGTGTCACAAAGAGCAAATAAAATGCTGAATATACAAGGGACACCAGGTAAGAATAAAAAAAAGTTATCCTGCTTGCCAATGGAATAACCAGTACTGACATAGTCTGTCTAGCTCTGTTACATTTAATTTCAAAAGATCCTGTAAAATTGAAAAAGTAAAGAAACACAAGAATAAGATTAGAAGTCACATTTTGTTATCAAAAACCTCTGACAAATCAGAGTCTATTCCATCTGTTCAAAGAAGAAGTTAAAAACTGACTTATCACTAAATAACTTGTTTGTGGAATATTAATTGGATAACTGAGGGATGTATGCTCTCTCAGATAAAGATCAACATGCCAGAATTCAGTCACAACAAATTCAGAGGTGGTGGTAATTTCTTAGACAGAAGTTAATCTAGACAAATACAGTCAGTTGGTAAAATGCAGGTTTCTAAGTGAGGATAATTAATAATAGAATCTGCATCTTGTGCAGTTTATGTGAGTTAAAGAAATATTTTTTACAGCATTACTAGTCTGAAGTCTAACATGTCTAATCAAAGACTTACTCCTCTACTGACAAGAATACTCATGCTTATTGTCTAAATTATATTACAGAAAAAGCCTCATTAATAGTACATTTAAATTTGTTATCCACACATCTCAAATGTCTATCCTGCTCCACCAGTGTTACGTACCCCTTTCCCCTGCCCTTCCAGATCCTAAAGTCAGCAGTGATGCTTGCTGGCAAGAGGAAAAGATGGGGGAGCTAGGATCAGAGGCCAGCATCCTGCCTTCTTCACCAACAGGAATCTGATGGCTGTGTTTCCTCCTCCTCCCCACTTCAAGGTCTGCATGGCATTGGTTCTGCTCATTTCTCACATATGTGTAACTTGATCTTTGTTAGTCTACAACTCCACGTCTTATAGTCAGGTACTACGGTATAAAGAATACGTATCATGTATTCTAGATATTTGCTTTTCCTTTTGTTTTGCCCTGAAACTGCTTTTATCCAATTTTCATATCTTGAAAACACCGGCAATTTGTTTATAGACTCTGCTATCATCCTTAGGCTGTATATTCAAGATCTTTACTATCATCCTTTGCCTGTTCTCCTCTAGTCCACATTTTTATTTTGGGTTCAGAGGTAGTTCACTCTGCACAAAACAGATTATTATGACTATCTATTACTTACAGAGATGCAACAACATTATCATAGTGCTGCACCACACAACTGCACAGAGTTAGCCTAAAGCTAAACAAGTGAGGTAAAATTCAACTTCTTCTTAGACAAATGAGCTCAAACATCTCTAGGTAAGCCCAAAGAAGGGCAGCCACAATAAGGCTAGCAGGGCTCATACAACATCCATAGCTTCTTACTACCAACAGCAGTATCAAATTTACTGCACTGCAGAACTACAGATCAACAGACCAACAATAAAGTGAATTCTTAAAAACTTAATTCTAGAGCTCAAATTATGTATATAATCTTGTTCAAATGATAGTTCATTCAGGAAGATGAAGGCCATTGCTATACAGGTAGTAAGTCTAAATGACTGTAACCATCTCTTTCTGGACTTACAATCTCCAAGTGAAAATTTAGGATAGCCTGTGTCAGAAGGGCTGACAAATTCCTCCTCAAAATTCATGTTTTCATGTAAACCACAATGCTGGCAGAACAAAACAGACTTGTTTGTTTTTCATTATTTTGACTTTGGATTGTAGGTACTGCTTAAGACACCTCAAGTTGGAAGCAGTATAATTCTCTCACAGAAGAACTTTACATGCAAAGTTCTAGCTTTGTGCAAGAAAAAAAGAAACAAAGATTTTCGACAGTGTAGCACAGCTGGCTTTGTAAGCAGATAAGAAATTTTGTGGTTTTTTTTTTTTGTTGTTGTTTTTTGTTTTTTCCCTGTGGTCAGTGATCTTTAAAGACCTGGAACAAAAGGTGATGTGATGTTCATATCATTTGATCACACCTGAAGTCCAAACTAAGGCCAGACAGATGGAAAAAGCAGTTTTGGGGTCAGTAACTTTCAGCAGAAGGACAACTTTTCTTGCAAGTATGGGTTTCTTTTTATTACATTTTATTTCTCTACTTATTCTACACCTGTTCCCCTACATATCAGCCACTATTTTGCAGTCTGCCCTTTAGCTGATAAGTGATACCTTCTGGGGTTTTATAGAGCAGTTCTGGACCGGGTGGCCTTGCAGAAGTAATTCTGCACCAGGGACAGAGTCTTTTTTCTGACATGCTCATCTCATATTTGTTGCTGGATGACCTACGAACCTCTTCTAAACATAGGTATGCTCTGTATTATACTAGGCCTTTTCATAAGCCAGAAAAGTTAAGTTTTTCTTGCCAACAGGAATATCAAGGCTGTGTTTAAAGTTAGCTTTTATGTTTCCCTTTAGTGCTGAATTTCAGGGAAGAGACTGCAATATTTATTTGTTTGGAACATTAGGTCTGTGCAAATCAGTGCATTAAAATGTTATTATATTCACAGGAGCTGAATTAATTTGTAATCATCTGGTTTTGTGTTTGAACTTCTTAGAAAAGGATATTCTTCTAATACATTTTGACAACCTTTAAGAAAGCAGATCTTGGAGTAACAAACACCTTAGGAATCACCTGCTGAAATGGCTACTACAAAGTAGCTGGAGTTTTGTACTTAATGTGGACAACATTCTGCTTGCTTAGGCTCTGAGCCTCATCAGTTCACTGCTGAAGCAAAACTCCAGTGAAGGAAATATATCCAAAAACTGCTAAAGGTGTCTACAGCTTCAGTAGTCTGACCCTATTTGATGTACACTAATTACCAGTACACTAATGACTGCCTATAGCCCACAGAATGCTCAAGACGAATTTCTTAAACAAAGGTACACTAATGAAATATTACTTTGTTAATATACATTTTGTGCTATTCACAGTACTCAGAGCATCTTTAGCAACACAACTTAATAATATTCCAGTAATTATTAGAACTACTGCTGCATCCTGGGAAGGAGGGGGTTGGGGGTTGAGTTTCTCAGATGTCTTTATCTTGTACAGTTTTCTGCATGGCAGCAGCTTTCCCTCCAGGAGTCCTTAGTATTTCGCATGTCAGGGTTCTTTCTTTCTCTTTGATGAGATGTCCCAGCCATGTCACATACTGTTACTTCAGGGCCTTCCTAGTTCCAGAGTTATCAAGCACAGTGTCTTCACCCTGTGACTACAAAAGTTACACCAGGCTCCTCAGTGCGTCTAACAAGTTTATTAGTTTACCTTTCGGTGACTTCTAGTTCCACAGAGTGCTTGCTGAAAATCTTCCCTTGGTCTACAAACTGCTCCTGCTGTTACCTATATTAGCCTTAATAAAATCCATTAATTATGCACAGTGGTTTCTTTATTAATGAAATAACATTGACATTTCTGGTCTAATATGTGGCTAAGCAATTGTCAGTATTCTATCCAAATTGCTATAAAATTCAATGTATATAACAAGAGGAGGTAAAGTACTAATATGTAGAAATGCTGAAATTGTATTTAAAAAATGATTGCATTCACAATGATTTTTAGCAGGTTTAACCATTGATGTGATATATCTAGTGTGTTATTTCCCCTTAAAATACTATGGAAAAAATTGTATCACAAGTTTTTGGCTTTGATTACACATCAATGATCTGCTTGAACCAGATACACTCAAATACTGTAAACATGAAAGTAAATATTGTGGCAGGCTGAAAAATAAACAAGGCTTAACTCTTCCTGTGCTTTGCCCCAGGGAAGCACTTTACACAAAAGCAGAAAAGATTCAAAACATTGTTATTAGAGTAACTGAGTGAAGAATTTTTATTCACCAATATTTGTACCCCTGTGCAATATAAACACACAGAAGCACAGATACATGCACACACACACAAAATTCTGGGCACTAAAAAAGTAAAGCAACAATGCTGTGAAGATAACAAGAACTGCCAACAGGCTGGAATCTGGTATTTCCTGTCCTTCAAACCCCACCTAGCCATAAGCTTAAACAGACATTTCAAATATTTCCCATGCCCAGAGCCTTTTGTTTTAAGAAATCATGGTGGGAGTGGAGCTTCAATTACTGTAATAACCCTCGTTAAGTGCTTTTTAATATCTCTTCCCTCCTTTTTAAAAAAGGCATAGAGTACTGGAGTTTTGTAGGAAAAACAGGCAAAAGTTCACGATCAGCTGAAAGAGAAGTTTTAGTCATTGGTGAATTGGAGGTGATCTTACCATGTAAAACACAGCAGGTTACAAGGAAGGAAGGAATATGTTGTACAGAGGGTTTGCTGCATGCTTTGTGGTATGTATGATGCCATTTAAGACAAAAACATCGATTGGGATCATCTCCTTCACCTTCCATTTCATAGTAAAGAAAACTCTATGGTCAAAGATTTAGCTGCTGAAATTCATAAAGATACACATCTTTTGGAGGTCCATTTTCACATTTTGAAGACCTCTGCTGAAAAGTAGTGAGGATACTGCTTGAAATCAACCATTGGGTACTCAGCAATCACATGAATATCAGTTTACTCAACATGGCTTCAACTTTCAGTTTTCACTGTAAAATGAAGTACTACATGATGTATCATTGTTAGTATTCTTTCCTCGCATCTTACATAGCACCCAAGAGTACACTACTTTCACATGCTCTTTTCCTGTGAAACACAGTCTGAAATGCTA
Source organism: Columba livia (assembly GCF_036013475.1). Taxonomy (NCBI): domain Eukaryota; kingdom Metazoa; phylum Chordata; class Aves; order Columbiformes; family Columbidae; genus Columba; species Columba livia. Next base: position 62,562,502 of record NC_088605.1, on the reverse strand, counting down.
TTTAAAACCATTGCATAATACGAGCAGAAGCAAATAAAATGTGCTACTCTGAGAATGTTACTTTAACTGACTTTGCAGGCTGTAGGTGAAACCCATTTTTTCCTTATTCACCTTAAAATATTTTCTACTTTACCATTCACCTCTCAGAATGATTCAATTTTTCCATTTAGTCTCACAACACCAAACTCCAATCAAGTGTTGAGCTAAATGTTACCAATGCTTTAGCTGGTGGTGATAGTCCTAACTCCTGTTCCATAACATACTCCTTCATGTGCCCTGACAGTATAAATTGTGCAAATAAATAAGAAGTTTGGCACTTCTGAAGGACAGAGCTTGGTGCCAAAGCTTTCAGTACTGATGTTATGAACTTCTTACCTCCAACTGGTGCCAAAGATGAGACCAGACTTCCCTTTTCATACAAGATATCCTCACAGAAACACCACACTCCTTATCAAAGTGACTCTTCAGTGCTGCAAAATACTAACGTTTCTGCAGAAGTGATTACGGTTTTGGCTTAGTGGAAACCTAGGTGCAATGCTGATTCCAGTTCCATTTAACAGTGTTTGACAGCAACTAAGCCCAAGGATGAATCAAAGTTGACATATTTAGAACAAAGTAGTGGAGCACTTGACTAAGCCAATAAATGGTTCCAGCTGGGACTTGTCCTATGGTTGGTGATGAGGACACTGGGTGCAGTTTCTGCGGCAGATAACTTTAGCTAAGGATATTTAGCATTTACAAGAAACAGAAAATACTTTTTATCAATTACTTTTAAATGCAGATTTTTTTTTTCCTTTTACTTCTTTTTTATTGTATTCCCCATCCCCCACAGTATGCATTAAGTACGACCAGCTTGTATTTATTCCTATGCTCAGCCTTGGCATGGGTCTGATTGGAGGCTTCAATAATTAAATGCAAAATAAACTATGATACAAAGATCAACTGAAATAATTTGTAGGACGTATTTGGAATAGATGGCTGTAGAAGACAGAAAATATTGGTCACTCCTCCTTCAGTCTACACATAATAATGAGGGTAGTTCAGTATTCACTAGGGGGAAAAAAAGAAGAGCATACTCCAACACTGCAATGATAAAACAGAAAAAGCATGGCAATCTCAAGTCTTAACTTATTTCTTCCTTTTTTTGTGTTTAGGAAGGAAACTTTATGTCTGAAAAAGAAAAGACTGTATTACAGTCACTAGAGTGAGGTTTATTTTCATCAATAATGAGTATGAAGTCTGTCTATCAATTTATATATTCTTGTGAGAGGTCAAAGACAGCTTTCATCCAGTAACAATTTGGAAATTTAAGCACACTTATCCTACTGGAATTTTAAACAGTCTTTTAATGCTTAATGACATGTGGGATAGTATCTTTTTGATATTATTATTAAAATTCTGTGATAAGTATAATCAGTAAATATTTAATGAGAATTCTAGCATATCCTGTTCTGCTTATGTTCTTTCTCCTCACCAGAGCCTAATCACTTTAGCCACACCACTTCTAGCAGAGTACAACAGACTTAATACTTAGAACTCACATTCAGTTTTCAAATTGCATGTTAGCCCTTTTCCTATATTATATACACATAAGTATAATTAGAGGCTTTTGGAATTTTTTTTAACGTATGTGGTGTATAACAAAGAAAACAGGAATAAGTGGTTTCAACCAGTATCCCAGGACAGATTGGGGTGGGAGGAAGTTAGTTAACAAATTTTTTCCTTATGTCACAATTATAACCATAAGAACCTTGTCACTATCAAATGTTGATACACTATCATTTCTCTGCCTTTGTTGTCTCTTAAGATTTGGCAGTGTACCAGCTTTTGAAAAGCAGACACACTAGAAGTTTTAAGTTTATTGGCTTGATTTTCTCATCTAGATAATGCACTATATATAGTATAATGCATAAAGTACAGTACAACTTCTAAAAACAATGACATTTTGTAGAACACAAAAAATGTCATTCTCTGTTTTCAATGTCTTCATGTGCTGATTACAAAATCTGTATTCAGACAGGCAGTATACAGACAGAAATCTGTATTCACCTAATTCATACTAATCTGCATTCCACATGCAGTCTCACTACATATATCACCTAAATTCTTTATTTTTCCTCTGGCCCCGCAAGAGATTATTATTAATACTACTTTTATTATTATTGACATTGTTTTGTCTCTTCTCTCAGAGAGCAGAAAAATACCAGTTTTCAGCCAGATTCTACTCAGTACTGTTTTGTCTTCATCTTCATTGTTCCTTATGTCCCCATCCCAGCCATGCATCAAAACAAGTATAATAGTCAAACAAGCAGTGCTTTTTGCCCCTGAAATATCTATTAAGCTTTATATCTTACGTTTATAAAATCTGACTACTCATACAGAAAGTTTTGTGTTCTTCAATTTACAGCTAGGTGATAGGATTTCAGATGAAAGTATCAATGCAATTATCAGCAGTGGAAGAAGAGAAGAGCTCCCTGTCATTTCTAAGTATCAATTGCTCGGTGAGGTGAAGGAGGATGACAGCACCTATTTGACAGTCTCTGCCTTCCAGGGGATCCTCAGCCTGAATCGTGGGGTTTCAGAAGTGCTCCCTGCTGCCATCAAGCACAGAAGAGAGGTACAAACCTATGCATGATGCAGTACTTGCCCCTTGCTGCTGCCCATGAGACAGCAAAAGTAGAAGGTCACTGCCCTGCAACAGCTCTCTGAAAAATCAGTGTAAGAGGCATTGCAACTGCCTCCACATCACTGGCAACACCAGGACAGATTTGGTCCTATGTCTTGGCTGCTCAGAATTTTCCAACAGTAAAACTGCAGATCTGCCTGAAGAAACACAACTGCAGAAAACTCACCACTCATTAAACTCCAGTATAGCAAGGTCATTTAAGCCAGTACTGGATCTCACTGGTGAGACAACATGTTTTTTTACCTAACATGCTTATGTGCAAGCTGTTGCAGAATACAGGCTGACTAAAAACACAGTTCATAGGAGCACTGTAAAGACATCTTTCTCTAAGCCTCTGTGCTCCATGAATTTAGGACTACATGGAGAAAAGAGACTTAAGAGATAGTTTTAATACCTCACTGAAAGAGCCTTTAAAACAACTGAATTGGATTCCTCTAAAACACTAATTGCTATTGATTCAAATGACTGGACTGAGTAGGAAATAAAAATTAAGAATGGATCTCCCTAACCCTATTTCCTGTTTTCTTTCTCTCTAACATTACATTCAAAATTAAAATAGAGGCAGTCTCTTGGTCACACATTAGCTACAAAATTTTCCAATATAGAAATAGAGATAGAGATGCCTCGTCATTTTCTACCAACAGATGATTACTCCAGAGAGCATAGTCTTTGTTAAATCTTGTTGAATCTTTTACTACTTCAAGGAAGGTATGAGAAAGCAAGGCTGCTGAAAGAAAAATAATTAACCATCATATTCTGTGATACTGTGATACAATGGAATGCTAAAAGCCTCTCTTTCAATTTGGTAGGCTTCATGTAGGGATCTCTCTTTAACTGGACATTTCCTTAACACTTGCTGGGCATCTACACTACAGTGCAAATCCCAAGATTCCCACAGCTGTGGCAATTTCAGTCAATGGAGAAGTCTGAGTAAAGTTGTCTTTCTGAGACCAAAGTCAAACAAACTTTGATGGTAAATAGCTTTAGTAAGATTTTGTTTGAGCTTGACCTGTTAAGGACTTGATGGATTTTCTATAAGGCCCCATCTGACGTACTTTCAATATACTTTTACCTGCTCAGAAGCATGTATCGGCAATTACAAATCAGAGGATGTCTTAGCTTCAAATGAATCCAACTTTCCCTATGAAGTTCAAATATTATCTCCATTAAACAAGTGTTCAGCATCACAATACTATGCTTCTCCAATTAAATTGAAACGTGTTTTATATAGCACATAATAATTTGGGGATGAAAAGTGTGAATACTTTCAAATGTGGCATATAATTTTCTAATGCAGGATACTTTTCAAATACGAACTCCTGCTGAACGAGTTCATTGTATCTAAAAAGTAGAAACCTGTCAATAATACCCATGTGTCCTATAAAATGTTTTCATTTCTTTCATGGTATGTTATGCTTCATCAGTTTCCTTAATCCTAGCTGCAGTTCACATTGCCATGCTGAAACAGCTCACTGAGCAGTAATTTATCTCTTGACTGTGGCATAACAACCACAAATACAGGTTATTCTGGGAGTGAGGATTTGCATTGCATAAACTGTATTTTAAAAATCATTTTCAAATGAGATTAATTCATGATAGGAAAATTATTCCTCTATTTTTGGATCTGGTTTCCAAGACACTTGTGGCTGAGTCTTGAGTGTTTTGTTGGGTATCGAGTAGAATCTTCATTTGAGGATTAGGGATTTCTGTAAAAACGAAATGATACCGCAAGAGAAATGAGAAGACGTTTCCCCCATTTACTTTAATACCTATTTAAAATTGGCATTGGAAAGATAATGACAGATTGCATTTTAGCTGAATTTTTCAGCTGTGCACTAGATGACTTGTATTTCTTTTCAATTAGGCTGACTGCTTCAGCGTGGTAGGAGATTACTTCTCCCGCATGCTGAAAAGATATTAACAATTAAAATGGAAGGGGGAGCAAGTAGCAGAGGATTATTGCAGTTTTCTTTGCCAAATGACAAGGGTTTCTGTTTGTATCTTGTTTTAATGTTTGCTGTTAAGCAAGGATGGTATGCAATGAATAGAAATACTACAAGAATACATTTTTTTTTTTTAATTTTTTTTTTTTTTTTTTACAAATGTAGATGTTTACATATCAGTGGTACTTAAATAGCTTGGCCTCATGTGTCAGGAGGTGAAGTTCTCTTCAGACATAACACTGTGTGAAATGTGCTTCTCAAGCTTTCAAGGCCCAGATACAGCAAACTCCACCCTTCCTCCTGCTTCTTTCCGCAGAGAGAAGGAGAAAACAGAGGGATGCAGAGTGCCTCCCCCAGCACTCAAGAGGCTGGGGGTGCTGCAGAAGGACACAGGGGCACCAGTGGCCCCAGCCACCCCTCAAGCAGCACCTTCCTCTTCCTCTTCTCAGAGCAAACATCACCCCAGTTCCCATTACTGTGTCTCTGCATTACTGATATACTCCTGGTGGCTTTCTTACAAATTACTGACTTTGTAAATGGGAATAAAACTCAGTAACAGTAAAAGCGAACCCCCATATTAGATACAATGCAATTAACAAAACTTTCTTTTCTAAACTGCACTCCAGAGAGAGCAGACAAAGATATTGAAGAGATCAGTGGGAGCCTCTATCTTTAATCTTCTCCCAAAGCAACTCCTTGCCTTCCTCCCCCACCCTTTTGATTACTAAAGGGTTTTTGGTTATAGATTACAGAGGTATTCTACACTGCCTGTTGAGAATCTCTGAATATCTGAAACACTGGATTACCTTGATCTATTCTGTTTCCATCCTATTGATTTTTCCATACAGGCTTATAATAGTCCAAACCAACATTCACTTATTAAACATCTCAGCAACCAAGTGAACATGTAACCATCATAATTCGATTTCCATCACAACAGGTAGTGGTGCAGTGGGCTTCATGTGATGTGCACATTTATCTATACCCCTAAATCCCATTGTTATTATTTATATCAATTAATGTCTAGATTATGTCTATATGAATTCTTAAAAATTGAAGAAATAGAGGGGTGTGGAGAGATGTCTGCACACAACATATACATGTGAAGTCAATAGAGTTCACTTTGGTTTTGTGTAAAATTATGAGGTCTCACATACAACTATACTAAGCCTAATCAAAATCACTCACAATCTTTTTGAGGTACATAAACACAGAGGCTTTTTTTCTTCCAAAGCTAGATAATCTTCTGAGTTTTTGTCTGGGAATGTTATTCACACCTTTTTCATTAATGCATACTTGAAAACAATCTCTAGGATCCAAATCTTTCATTTCAGTAAATTTGCATAGCACAATTGATCTTAGATATACACCAATTAACAGCCTTTGAAAACATAATTCTGGGCTGAATTAATACTGGTAACAGTTCTAGCAAATTCTTTGTTCATGTTGTCTCAGGATAAGAAAGTATAATTAGATTCAAAATCCACGTACTGAACTCCAAACAATGGTGGTGGTGGCATTTTACCTTGTGCAAAACCTTCAAAAAAAAAAAAAATCAGGAACAAACATTTTTATGTCCTACACTTATTTTCTTTTAGAGAGAAAAAAATTAACTAGTAGCAAAGAACTGAAATTAAAAAAAATTAACAACACTCTTGATATCTATGCATACATACACACAATTTCATATTTATATAGTCATCTGTCTGTAGCCTGATCTTCCCACAGCCTTTTAGACTAGTGCAACCACTAATTTCAGAGTGACTATTCCTGATTTATATCACAGCTAACACTCATCAAAATTATGTTCTCATCTTTCACATGGAAAGGTTCTTGATCAAAACGCTTATATCAGGTGAAGACCTCTGTCTTTGTTTACAATTGTCTTGATCAATTTGAGTAGCCCTTATGTTATGCAGTGTTTTATTTCACAAAACACAACTGAATTTGTGAAAGTCAAATAGAAGGGTTATACAAAATGCACAGGCAGAACTGATTTGAGACAAAACTACTCAGTTCTAATTGGAGCCAAAATGGACCAAATAAAGTGTTATTTGAAAGTACTTAGGAACTGTATTTATGAAATAGGCTTAGAAACAAACTGTCCCATGTGTTGTTTATGACAGCACTTACCAGTAACCATCTAAACAGACATACATTGTGATAAAAGCTTCAGCTTAAAAAACAAGATGAGGGTCAGTACATGCAAATCACATTTCTGTGTTTGTCACATTTGTCACTGAATTTAATGCTTTGATTCTGGTAATAGTAATTGTTAGCAAACAGACATTGTGTCTACACAAAGACACAATGCACGCTTATAACATTAACCATCTTAGCCATGGAAAGTGTGTTGTTCTTCTCACAGCTCATCCTCCAAGTACATGAACCCAGGTGTCCAGGGCTCAGAATCTTGCAGGAGTCCATTATTGACATCTCTGCTGAGAAGACTGGTGTTGAAGAACAAAGAGTGACACTTGAGGTTGTGAGTTTTTCTGTTTGGTTGGTGGTGGGGGTCTTTGGTTTTATTTTGGATTTTTTATTGTTGTTTGTTTGTTTGTTGTTGTTATTGTTCTCATCTACTTTTGTTTGTATTTTTGTTATATATTGCAACGAGGCATAAACCTCTATGAATTCCTGAAAGAAGATTCCTATGTATTCTTATTTGACAAATGGTTTAATTAATTCTCATATATATATATATATATAATTTTTTTTTTCTAGTATATTTCTAACAGGTGGAATTGCTTCCCTGATGATAAAAAACAGAAAAAATCCGTAATTATGCCAATTGAATTGATCTGATTTTTTTAATCTCAGAAAAAACAATAATCGTTTATGCATACTCAAAGAGTGAACTTGAACTCAATTATATTCAAATAACATAAGTTACAATGGTGTGAATTCAAGAACTGTATTAGAAACTGAGACATTAAAATGTAGAGCACTGCCATACAGGAAAGTCAGCAACATTCGCAGTAATCATAAGTAAATTATCAGGGACAGAAATTAATGGTGGACACATATATATATCTAAAGTGTATTTGGAGTTAGTTAGATTTATTTATTCATTAACAGCTCTTTGCCAATCCTTAGTCTATCTCAGAAGTTTTATTAAGAATATTATTGTGAAGGTATTTACAGTGAAGATCAATGATGCAGAAGGATTTTAAATGTCAAGTTCCCACTAGCTGGCAATATTCTTGCTGTATTGTGGCACTGGGCTGTAACAACAGAAACCTAGAAAAATCCAAACCACTAACTTGAATCCTAAACTTGGAAAAAGTCTTAGGTCAGCTCTACAAATAATCCAAGGTCTACAATAAGGAAGAAAGGGTGCATATACATGTGTGTGTGCGCATGCACACACACATGCGGTTTTGTTGTTGTGAGTTTTTCTTGTTTGTTTTTTGTTTGAGATTGCTCTGGTCCTTGATTTTTTTTTTTTTTTTTTTAATTTCCCTAGAATTATAGAAACACATTTGGATCATCATTACAAACAACTTCTATGTGCAGCCATTCCATTTATACACAGGGACTCACAAAGAGATTTGTCCCCTTGCTCCACTTTATTCAGATCACCCCTTAGGCTGCATTTACATGGCTTGTTATATGTTCATGGCAACAAAATATTTTCCAGTTCACTCTGAGATGAGAGCTGAGAAAATAAGAAAATAAATACTTCATTAGAGAAGAAGTAACATGGAGGCTTATCTTGGTTAATGTAGAGTGAACGTACACTAGACATTTTTAGTAAAATGGCAGAGTCTCCCTATCAGGTAATGTTAAGAAGTATCTGTAGAACTACCAGATATTTAGGACCTACAGAAAAATATCTTGAATAAAGAGCTCCCTGTGCACCTAAAGCAGTTGCATATATGTATGTATGTACACACAGAATATTTGAGGTTGGGAGGAACCCCTGGAGGTCACCTGGCCCAATGCACTGCTTACATCTCCAAACTGACCAGCACCTGAACTAACTGTGAAACAAAGCAAAAGGAAGGTGACAAAAACCACAAAACCAAAAACTTTTTTTCTTTTTTTCTTGGCTTTATAGGATTGTGGGTTTTTTGCATTGGTCTTACTTTGGCCATCAGCTATTCAGTATCACAGTATGTTTGGGATTGGAAGGGACCTCAAAAGATCATCTAGTCCAATCCCCCTGCTGGAGCAGGAATGCCTAGGTGAGGTCGCACAGGAACATGTCCAGGCTGGTTTTGAATGTCTCCAGAGAAGGAGACTCCACAACCCCCCTGGGCAGCCTGTTCCAGTGCTCTGTCACCCTCACTGAGAAGAAGTTTCTTCTCAAATTTAAGTGGAACTTCTTGTGTTCCAGCTTGATCCCATTACCCCTTGTCCTATCATTGTTTGTCACGGAGAAGAGCCTGGCTCCATCCTCATGGCACTCACCCTTGATATATTTGTAAACATTAATAAGGTCACCCCTTAGTCTCCTCCAAGCTAAAGAGACCCAGCTCCCTCAGCCTTTCTTCATAAGGGAGGTGCTCCACTCCCTTAATCATCTTTGTTGTCCTACACTGGACTCTCTCCAGCAGTTCCCTGTCCTTCTTGAACTGAGGGGCAGTGTGATTCAGTGGTGAAGGGTATAAAACTGCTACCGCTTACCATCCAGCAGCAGTAAGCAGTAGGGTTCTGGTAAAAATACATGTATGCATTTTTACATTACACAGGTCTCTAGCTGGGGATCTGATACACCATAAACACAGATGCACATGTTTGTTTAAATACAGAAAAAAATGAAAGAGAGGTAACAGTATACTGAGAAAAAAGATGAAATAATGAACCATCAAGCAATAGTCTCTCCAACAGTACTTTTTAGACCTTACCAATGACTTTTTAATTCCTTACATGTTCAACCTTTAAAACCTTAAAAAATGGCTTAAGAGTTTATATAAAACATCTCACAGCTCTTACTGCTTTGCTTTTTCACATCTAACATTTGTAATGGCACTCATTTTCAGTGAAAAACTAATGTTCAAAAGCAGAAAGTCACAGGAAAAGGAAAAGAGCTTCTTATAGACAAATACTTCCAGTAATAAACTACAGATGCTGTTTTAAGTTCTTCACCTGCAGATCTAATAGCATCATCTTACCCAGTACTAAATGCTGTTATTTCCAAACTAACTAAAAATACTGCTGCAGGTGACAAACACCTGGTCTCCTCACCTCTGCCAAAGTCATGACTGAAGTAGCTGCGGAAAATAAAGCTCTGTATTACTTTATAGGTAGACCCAAATGTTCTAGTAACTCATTAGACAAAACACACACAGAAGCACTTGGTAAATCTTCGCAAACCATCACTGTGTTCTCTCCTGAGCACTTCAGACTATATTAATTTATATATACACAACAGCACACACTCACTGATCAAGAAAGTCAAGCAAAGTAAATTTTGAAGTACAACAGGCACCCCAAAAGACTGGCTTATTGCAACACCAAGGAAAAGACAATGCAGTAGCATTGCAAACCTGCTTAATGTATTTGGTTTTACTCGAAGAAACTTCATTGGAACATGCATTTTACCAAACATGCTCTCATCTGCCCCCAAAAATGCCATTGCAATTTTCCTGAGTACAACTGAAATGAAAAGCATGTTAATGTATTTTTTTTCCTGCAGAAACCCAGTGATGGTGTTGGATCACTCAGTTTCTGTAGACCACACAGTTTCTACTATATACAGATCAGAGAAGACACAATGAGGAGTTCTGTCAGCTACTTCTGAAGTGATATGGGTCATGCTGAAGTCCTTGAGACTTCATTTTATTGAGGTGCCTTAACTGCATCAAGTCTTATCTACCACAAACATATAGACCTGAGGTCTCCATGCATTCACTGTCTGGGTGAAGACTTCAACATTAGGCCCTTATTCAGAATAAACTGCATGTCAGATCTGATAGGGAAAAAAAAAAAAAAAAGTTGAGAATAAAACCAAGGCAGTCTTGCAAAACTCTTATCCTGATCCAATCTTATTTTCCATTTATGCTAACAATATAGAATGGGTTGCTTGGAGCTCTTTATCTTTTCAGTGATTATACCATTTTGTATTCTGTAAGTACTTCATTGTCCTCAGTTATAAATGAGCTATAACAGAATTTTAATAAAATTCAGGAAACATTTCTGATTCATGTTTGCTATTAAACACAAGTAAAATGAAATTTATTATTTCAGTTGGGATAATACATTTAATACTGATAATGATAGATTGCCTAAGATTTTGGCTTCTAATCAGATGTTACTGAAATATGTTTAAGCATTTTGTTGGGCTGTGCTCTGTTTCTTGACTGTACAAGAGAAAACATAGCCAAATAACTACATCTTCTGTATTGCAACATTCTGTTTAATTTATTCAACTAAGCAATTCAGGTTCAAGGAATTAGTTATTTCCTATCGAAGAGTATGTCAGTAACATATTGAGTAGCTTCTGCATAATACTGAAGAAAACAGATTTGGCTTTTTCAAGCTGTATTTGTTACAAAGACTTCCTCCTGTTTTCTTTTTATCTTACACAGGTTGGTGTATGGGTGTCCTGGTTTTGTTAAAAAACAAGTTTCTCTTTTAGTGAATTGGCTTGTCAGCTGAAGCTTTCATATTAGCTACGTTTTCCTGGAAAACCAGATACATGTTTTGGAAACATAGCAATGAAATGTGAAGTTGTGATAACAATTGATGCACATCTCTTGAGAGGGGCAACGAAAAACAGGTGACCAAGGAACTGACAAACTCAGTATAACATCCCATTCATGTGAATAGTTCATATAAAAGTGGGAGATCACAAGGATCTCATCCCTTTCTTTCTTTTGCTTATGGCCAACATTAGGAGAGGACCTTGCTAGTTGTCCCTGCAAACTGAGGCCTAGTGAGAGATTGAATCTGGCTCCAGTTGGCTGCAGAGTCCAATCCAGGATTTTCGGTGCTCTGCAGTTGCTGGGACTTTCAAGACTGGTTTTGTATATTTTGTATTATTTTCTCTATTCTTATTAGTAGCATTAGTAAAACATTTTTAATATTTCTAACTCTCTTCTCTCTGTCCTTCTTTTCCTCCTGATCGCCTGTCCTTAGTTGAAAGAGGGGAAAGGGAGGCGCTGAAGGAGGAAGGTAGGGGGAGAAGGGGTTAGCAATACATCTGCCATGGTTTTATTGTCACCCTGCAATCAAAACCCACATTAATGGGACTTCTTGAACAGAAGATACCTGGAAATATTTGGCACATGCTCTTTTACAGAGCATTACTTGTTATACATGTACATTGTACATCTATGTATTTCATACTTGTTCTGGTTTGATAATTGCATAATACAGACTGCATTTAATCAATCTTGATCTGGCAGTCTATGTAGATTTTTTAATAAAATCATTAATTAAATTTTTCATAGTCAAATCTCATTCCCATAAACCTTTATTTTTAATCCTTTTCTCTGAATGTTGCCAAAAGCACTGCAACTTTGCTCTTGATTTATGAGCACACTGTCACCGTCCACCTTGTCCCTTGGAGGGATAATTTGCAGATCAGTTATTTGACAAGTACTGGGAGAAAGCCATTTCCTCTCTCTTTGCCCAGCTGTTCCAGGCTGTGAGAATAAAGAGAGGCTATAAACTGTTTTACCTTCTTAAAATCCACAGAGAACAATAGATACTGCTCCTTTGTGCAAACCCAAATCCCTCAGTCCCATATCTAGGTGATATTTTTACACCAAGGTTCAAAGGTTTTAAACAGAACTTTAAAATATCACAGCTTATTCAGGACCAAAACTTAGCCACCTTCTTGTTTCACTAAGATCGTATGTAATAACTAAAAGAGGGGACCAAAATTCAGAGCATGAACCAAACTCAGTGTGAATAAAATTGCCAGAGAAAAATGGACACATTCAGAAATCTACAACAAATAGAAAGTAGTTTTTCTTGGTGACTGTTCATAGAGCTCAGCTGGGGACAATAAGATGCAATATTTTAGATTTGCTCTTGAGAATCCTGAGAATTTGCTAAGTCTGTTCAAATGTTTTCCTCTTCGTAAATGTCAAAGCTAACTTATTAAATGTTGATCTATTGTAAAGTTACACTGAAACAAAAGCCATATTTTAAAATCTGTCCTTTTCTTTGCAGAGAAGAATCTTGAGCAACTACCCAGCACAGAAGCTATAGTCCTCTCTCAACACCTGGCCTTGTTAATACTGGCTTCATGCTATTGTTATTCCATATGGTGAAAGATTCATACTAGTAACATCATGCAAGCTGTTCAAGTTCTGAGTTTTTGGTGTGTTTGCTTTTGGTTTGTTCTCCCCTCCCCCTGGAGTTTTAAGGGAAAAAAAATAAACAAACACCCCAACAAAAAAAAAAAAAAAAAAAAAAAAAAGAAAAACACAAACACCCCACATTGGTCAGAATGAGATGGACAGCCTATCATGTAAAGCCTGAACAATGTGTAATTTTCTTCATTAAAAAATTTTAAAATAAATCTCTCTGGTGTGGTGCAAAAACCTGGAAACTTCAGCAGTATGTCTAGATGGTATTTGGAATGCTGAGTTTTGTCTTCTCAGTAAGGTAATGGGAACTTGGGGAAGTGAAAATCAAAGAGCAAGTCACAACATCAGATTTTTGGCCCGCATTATCCCTATGCTTTTATATATCCCTAACTTTCATCAGCAAAGAATATTACCAAAATATTTGCTGTGCTGGAACTGTAAAAACCCTTATATATCAAAGAACATTGATTCTTAATTTAGGTCAATGGTAATAATTAATTTTTAAGAGCAGAACTGATCGTTCCCAGACTGTAACCAGTGCATTCCCAAGTTAATAAGCAAAGAATATAGAACATGTCTTTTCCCATTTAAACTACATTGTGACTCTCAGTGTACCATCTCATGGAACTCAAAAATAAACAAATATTTCAAGCTGTCACCTTGTACAGCCCTGGGAGAGACTCACAGGTTTATTTGGTTACAAATATGAAACTACAGAAATAAAGTACCCACTTGGTTTTATTTAGATTGAAACTCTGGGCAACTTTGTTTTTAAGGTGGGGAAAAAAAAAAAAAAAAAACACACAGACAACTTGCTTTTACAAGCCAATACCTCTTGAAAAAACAGTGGGGATAAGTGGACTTGGCAACTGTGTTGCTAGAAGTTCCCAGTCCTGTGACAAACAAGGCTTGGCCATAGAAATAAATGTTACTTGTCTTGGTAATCGAATTCATTTATTTGCAGAGAGGGCATCTAAGGACCCAAGAATCTCAAACCTCCAATCTTCCAGGTCTGATTACGAGATGCTCCTTTTCAAATGTCCCCCCTCTTCACTGCCAAACCTCCTAATTCAACTAACAACCAGTCCTGCCAGCATGGGCTTGGTGAGGAAGGTCCAAGCATGACTGCCTGGCAGCAGACTCAGGTGCTAGGATGAAGGGGAGGATTGGAACATCCTTACAGAGCAGGGATTACAGGGAAGCAGTGTAGGTCCATGCCTACAGGGTTCCTGACATCCACAGTGGAGCAGCTGCAGGTGTGAACTGGGAAACTGCTCTGGGGAGTTACTTCTCTGAGAAAGCAAGACTGTGGATTATCCCACCCTCTCCTGTGAGTAAACCTCTTTCCAGATGAAATCCTTCTTGAGGAGTCACTAAAGAACATAAGCTATTACCTAATGGAGTTACTTTCACTTTTGTTGACCTTTAGTATGTGAATTTGTATAAATAGAAACGTTGTCTGGCTGAAAGGGCAGTAATACCGAAGTCTCCTAACCCAAGAGTAGAGAAGGAAGGTTGCAGTCTCAGTTCAATATAACTTCGTTGGAGAATGCTTTTACCTACCCGGAATTTAGCACATTTTAATACAACTGCCTTAAAAACTAACTGGAATTGCTTCTATCTCCTCACTTTTTCTGTTTAAAGTGGGAAATCACTGCACAGTTAGTCAACATGAAATACCTTAAAAGGTTTTTCTGTGTGAAGCTGATTGCATTTAGAATGCTTAGCTAACACAGTTCATGTAAATTATGAACTTGATACTGGTTTAAAACAGGCTTTGTTTAATGTGGTTTAATAGAAAATAATCAATACAGTATATACGGTACTTTTCCATTAAAGCATGCTACAGCATAAAAATATTTTATAGTATATTGTAAAGACTTTTGTGTTTACAATACATTAAATATGCCTGTGCTATAGATGCTGTTTTTAAAATCAAACAGTAAACAGTTTTCAGTATAGAATGTGCTTCTATTAACAGTTTCCACATACAGGAGGCATATTTAGAAAAAAAAAAAAGCTAGTGCTTGTTTTGCATAAAAGGTGCATTAACATTGAAAATTTCAACAAAAATTATAATCTAATTTGACAACATTTACTTACTGCATTCCTGGCAGAAGCACATACTATACTGGTGGTAGGTGAATTGCTGGTTTAGAGAAGTGAAATATTATTCATAATTGTAGTAAATGCATCATTTTACCTAAAAGACTTTCTGATGGTACAGCTGCTGGATTAGAGTATGGTGTGCATCACAGTAGCACCCAGAGGCTCATCCCAGGGCAAGATGGTACATTAACACTAAGAAGAATTTCATTCCCTGAAAGGGTTTCACTCTTTTCAGAAACTGCGCTTGTTTTTCACCATATAAATGCAGATTAGGGTTTGGGGCTTGTTTTTTTTTATTCTAGCTCACAAGACCACAGTCTTTCCTGAAACATCCATGATTTCAAACAAAATACATATTCACAGCTAGCTATTTTGTGGATGGGTTAAGGGTTCCTTCATTCCACTTGAAAAAGGCATAGGACAGAGACATATTATAATGCTACAAGATTCTGGAATTGATTAACATCTCATTTACACTTTTATAAATCAAAAAATTTCATTCAAGTCATCTTGCTATAATGACTACAACCCATCACGAATAAATGCAAAAAGGTAATACTTGTACCAAGAATGTGAAAAATATTTTCCAATTTGCATTTTGTTACTGCATTATGATATTTACATGCTAAGGAGTGTATATTGTATATAGTATTAACAACTTTAAATCAATTTAATATTCAGTGTAACTACATTAATGTAATATTATGGTTAAGAATTTAAATACATAAATGCCAAGAAATGTTAAAGCTGTTTCCCACAGCAGACATAACTCAGTTTTATATAAATTTTAATGTAACTGTAGCATTAAAAATAAGAAAATGAATTCATTAAAATAGGCCTTTTGGAAGATACAACATCTCTTCACTGATTGTTTCAATGACTTATAAGCATTTTGCTACTCACTAGCCACTCAGAGCCAAGCAATCTCAAATGAGTTCTGCTTCCGACGGGTCTTGTACAACACATACAGCAGCGCAACATCATCTGCTCAGCAGAATGCCTTCTGCTGTTCACTTGTGGGCGAAAGCAAAGTCATTCTGTGTAATGTTAAGGTTTCACTGAGTATACAATTGGTTTCAATTAATGCACACCCCAATACAAACTGCCCCTTATATTTAATTTGTCTGGGTCTCCTCCCTAGTCATTCCCTATCTCTGCCCAGAGGAATATTCTGCAATCAAGGAAAGTGTTGAGCTATGTTCAGCAGCCAGGCCCTGGATGGCATCAGCAGTTCTGCTGCTCCCACCAACTCTGTTCGAGTTGATCAGTTTGGGGCAGACAAAGTTTTTAACTAAAACCTCAGACATATTGCTAATGGCTCTATACTATCTAATTAGCATGTACATTTGCAAATAGCTTTTTTTTTTTCCTTGCATAACCTATATCACTGGTAACATGCTTCTTTCTACTTTAATAATTCTGAAGAGCATAATAAACACCCAACACACAGTTTTCAATCAGCTTTGTGGGTAAGTTTGAAATAACTTGGAAGCACATGTAGTACATGCAAAACCCGAAGTAATTTTATTAACAGCAAATGCTGTCTTGAATTAAAAATAAGACATTTATATGTGCTTATTCACTATGTATTTAAGGCCAAATTATTTGTCTCTGCACCAGAACTCACCAAAAAACCTTCTCTCCCTCTCCCTATCATCTGCTAAAAACTCTAGTTTATGGAACAAATGTTTTGAAATCGTAAACAAGAATAATGGATCAGCAGTGTGGAACAGGCATCAGCTCATACCTAAAAGCATATGATGTGGCAAGTGAGGGACATAGCAGGAAATGCTGACTTTCAAGAAATGGGTTCAACCCATTGCATCACATGCACCCAGCACCTGTGTGCACCTTTTCAGATTACAGCACACTTGCCCAGCTTTTTCCACATTCAGGGCAAGTCAGAAACCATCTGTATTGCCCTAGACTAATGCCCATGACTAGCCTAAAAATCACTAAGAATTAAGCACATACCACATAGATGTACTCTGAAAGAGCAAATCCTGACTGTAGCTGAGGAGTCTGCACGTCCAAATCAACAAGGTGAGAGAAGGGCGGGAGGGAGGAAAACAAACATACACTTATGGGAATACAGCGGAAGAATGGCAAGGAGGTTGGTTAAACGTAAATATGCTCAAGTGACTTGCAGTTGTCTATAGAAAAAGCACATACATCGCACTAGTTGTTTTACTGACCTTGTATGCTTGATGAGTAGAACCTCTATGTTAGGTAACACAGGGCTGTGAGAAACCTTACCATTGTGCCTGAGATTCCTGCTTTGATGCTCAAGAGGCTGTGCCTGCTTGAAGCCTTGGAATACAGGTGAATGCAGGCAGCCCAATGATCTTAACAGGGCTGGCTGCTGCAGCGCCTGCATCCACACTTGTGTTACCTCTGCATGGGAGCTTAGGTTCTACTTCAGAGATCCTCCAGTAGAGAGGTAACTAAAATAAAACTTGCTCTTTACAAATGCATTTATGGCCTCTGGCTCTTCTTGCGATGTGCCTGCCTTTGTGCACACAAACAACATCACAAACCTAAAAATATTTGCTCAAGATAAAAAGTTCTATTGTGCATTTTAATAGTGGGATTTCTACAAGCATCTGATTGTATACACTCTTACACCCCACAGAGCCCTTCTTTACTTGGATAGGAATGGTTTATTGTACTTATCACAGACAGAAGTCTATATATATATTTAAGCAAATCTCTTAAAGACTAAAGGACAAAGCAAAATTGAGACAATAACCACTAATTAAAAGGAATAAGTAGTGTGATTACTGAAATTCTTTCTAGGCACATGACATGGGGATTACCTCTTCCTCAAACAGTTTGTTTCCTCTTCCAAAGTTGACCATTGGCACAAGAAAACCATGCTGCTAGAAGTTTGGTCATTTGTTTACAGTTGTGACCCAGAGCTCAGGGAAGATCATACCCATGCTTACCTAACTCAGTGAAAGATGCAGGATGACTCTCTTTGAAATAATGCAAAGTTTGTAGTACAAGCATTTCCAATATTTTATGTTGATTCTAAATTTTATGAGTAATATCCCTTGAGTAGGATGAGTGAACATATTACCAGCTTTAATGTTCATACGAGCACTTAGCTTGTGGGATCATTCTCTAGGTCAGCCGCACTCTGAAAGCCAATTTATTGTATATATTTTAGTACACATCTGAAGACATCTTTGTTCTTCAGAGTTACTGCAGCTTCAGGGAGTTATTACTGTACTTTTAAAAGACACTTCCTTTACCTTGGAAAGGTTTTGGACAAGGGGGAATTCCTTTTGGGAGGGTCAGGAATTAATTAGAATTACTCTATGAATAGGAATTTTATACAACAAAACCCAGTAGGATTGAAACTTAATGCCCCAGAAGCAGAAGGCACATATTTGAACTATTATGGGAGTCTTTGTTGGCATAATTTCTAGGTAAAATCTCAACCATTAAAAAGGCCCTGTTTATCATTATCATTTTAGAAACATATGGCAAGTGCTTATATGAATGTTTGAATGTACATACTTAAACAATATTACGCTCTTTTTAGACAAGCTAGTCATAAATAAATTACTAAAGTCTTCAGAAAAAAACAGAAAAATAACATGTTTTATTCTTTCTTCACCTTACAAATGCATGCAAATCAACTTTTTATTCTTGTTTCTTTATATTATTTTATGCATTGTCGTATTTCTTTCAATTTTCTGGGATTTGTCTTGTTCTGCCTACATATTCAGTGGTCTACTGCCATTCTTTCTATTTTTAAGGAGTGATAGGCATAAGATAATAGTTGTTCATTTGCTGTATATGCTTCATATGATTCTGTCTACTGAGGATATCTGTGGTAAAAAGGCAAAACTCATAATGAATGTCATAAGTTCTCTGGTCAGAGTTGAGAAGATGATTTGTTTTCTTTATTTCTGTCAGAGGGGTTTAACCTCCATTATGTAAGAATGAGTTTAGTCACAGTAATCATTATTATAATACTTTAAGTAGAATATCTTAATGTATCAGTGCTCTTCTTGTGGGGAGAAGTCAACAAGACCAAAAACTGCCAGGGCTGGGAATCACGGACACCATAGAGTAGAGCCCTGGCAGCAGGCACCTATTGAGGATCCACATCTGACTGACACACTCCAATCAGGACCCTGGGTGGCTTTTTTTTTTTTAATTAGTGGCTGTCCAGCACTTGATTATCTTGCAAATACCAAACGCATCCCTGAGGGTTTCTGCTCATGCAGACTGCAGCTGCGAGAATAACCACAAACACACACAAATCTAGTTTTTCTAATAAAAAAGATAGAAAATTCAGGTTGTTTGCAGCTCACCAGCTTGACAAACCCTCTTATTTCTATGTTTGCAAGCAGCCACATGCACAGGCATTTGCTGCTGCAGAGAGCAGGAAAAAGCAGAGCTGGTACAGGAAAGGGAAGCGTGTTACAACCAACCTAAACCAACACACTACCCCAAGTGTGAGCATTTTCTGGAGACTGCAGAATTGAGTCCATACATGATTCAATGTCCATTGCCTAATCACTAGACTACTTGCTTTCTCATGTATGTAAATAAATGAAATAATATGATTAAACTGGTTTATGGAAGCTTTGGATTTATATGACTAATGAACATTGGTATTTTCTGTCAAAAAAATGAATTAAGACAAGAGATTGTTTTGCTCATCAACAGAATACCCATAGGCAAGTACAGTAGCACTTTTGACCATAGAAAAATTACAAGTTAATGTATCATTTACTATAAAGTGCACACAAACAAAAAAGACACTACACTGTTTTGTTTTGTTTTCCCTGAAAGAGCTGGATTAGTTGCCAAAGGGCAGTTTATAATTTGTATTCCACAAAACCTGGTTATGTTTAGGTACTTAGAACATAATTCCACACTATGTTGATGAAAGCTGGCCATTGCTTCACGGTCATATATGCATGTACAACCAGACTCCGACTGCTTCCTCAGTTTTCAGCTCACACAAACTTCTGCCAATGCTTCCTGCACATGAAGAAACTTCTATTCTAAATAATGCCATTGTTCCATGGTAGAGGTAGAGATGGATTTTCTGAGTAGACAAAGATGTCCATGAAATCAGCTATCAGATGATAAGCCCCTGTAGTTTCACAGGCTGTATTTCATGCTATTAAAAATACATGTATTATCTGGTATCACCAGTTTTGACACATTTGGTGTGTAGATATTACAGAAAAATGAATCTTTTAAGGCTTATGGTAATGTAGTTCTAGCAACTGAACCACAAACCCACTTCTGAAAATTAATGAAGAAAGTCTACTCCCCCTCGCCAACCCAGGCACAGATGCCAATACCAAAGTGGTGCTACAGCTGCTGGGCTGAAATAAATTTTCTTTTTATTTTGTATTGTCTTATTAAGAGTAATGTTTCTAGCAGATAATCTTACTGTCACTCCAGAAAATATGTGCTTTTTTGATGAAAAGAAGAAAAAGTCATTGGCAGTAATGTTGGTGAAGGTGCATATCCTGGTAACAACAGAATGGAAAACACAAACAGATTATTAAATGCAACTAACAGGAATGTAAAATAGGCAAATGAAAAGATGCAAGACAAATCACTCAAAAAAAAAAAAAAGTCAGACAGTTCAAGTATTTACAAGTAGTCTAGCCCTGCTTAGCTACAGTCTGTTCCCTGTTACCTGACATATTAGGGGACTGGAATACTCTGGGTGATAAAAAAATCCAAGATTATAAACATATTGAAGGGATCTATAGAGTCATCTGGAATCAAGCAAGGCTCATAAGCTGCAATTCAGATCTGTCCCTGACTGACCTGGGCTGGTTCCTCACAGAGCCACCAAAGCGCCTCTGCGTTGTGGTCTTCGGCACTTAATTCTGCCAGGACCTAGTTAGGCTGAGCACAGTCATGGCCCCCAGCCGAATATCTGAACTTCCATGGCATGGTGCCTGAGCCAATAAGCTTTCCCAGGAGCTGAGCACTGAGATGTGTAGAGTGGAATCCACAGGACGAAACCAGCTCACTGAGGCTGAGCTGCTGCTGGCCCGAGGCCTGCTGTCTGCAGGGCCATCTGGTGTCCCCACACCATGGCAGCTGCGGCACAGACCTGCTGCCATCCAGAAAGCACCCGTAGCTGGCTGAGGATTAACGGTCCCTTGCGCTTTCCTGATACCGAGATGCATTTATTACGTAATGTACATTAAAAATAAAGCAGAGATGGATAAGAGATTAGTTCTGAAATTAAATATTTTAGTATAGTCAGAGCACAGACACTTGATTCCTGGGATTTCTCACGTATGTCCGACAAGCATGGTGTTTAGTGATGGGTGTAATCCTAGCCAAGGAAGTAATGTCCTGATGCTTTGCCTGCTAAAGTAAATTTTTCTGGACACAAATAAAACCCTATAGGACTCAGAATTCATTTTTGATTAAAAAAATAATAAATTCTGTTTTCCATTGTTTAAAAAGTTCAACAAATAAGCTAATAAAGAGACATATGAAGTCTTTCCTACTGAAATCTTACTGAAGACTTCAGAAAGAAACCCAGAACATCTGAATATCCCTTTTGACCACTGAGTATAGCTTAAGGGACACATTTTTCTTAAATACTTAATACCATCTTCCAAATCAAAGTGAAAGTGAAACCTGAACTGAGACTAGGGATCTCAGTGGACTGCTCTGCCTGTAAGCACTGACTGGAGCTAATTAGTGTGTCCTGGAGCTGCAGCAGCTGCCTCCTGGCCAGGAAAGGCTGAGGGCACTGGGAGCTACTTGTCCCCACACCTGGGCTCAGCCGAGACTTCACACTCCATAGCTGTAACTGCTGGGAAACAATGGTGCATAGTGGACAACGAAAGTTAGATCTGGTCAGGAAATTTCCACTGACATCTATTCATCTATTTTTCAGTGAGGGGGAAAAAAAAAAAAAAACAACAACAAGCAACCAACAAAAAACACACACACCACAACACAAAAACCAAAACCAGAAAAACAAAAACCACACACACACAAAATCACACACACAAAAAAACCAAAAAACCACCGCACACCACAAACAAAAACCACCAGACATTGTAGGAGCTACTGTCACCCTTCCTGACCCAAAGCAAAAACAACTAGCTTTTTCAGCTTCACAATCTCCTTGGCCTGGCAGGACATGATATTAACTGATGTTCAAACCAGTGTATCGGGGAAAGAATTGAAGAATGCACTTCAAAGTCCACCATTTCATAAACCAATCCATGTATTTCATATATTCATTTAAAGCTATAAAGTATTTGTTTTACAGTGCATTTTATTCTATTTATTAGACTATAATTCACTTCCATGTGTATCATACCTACATCAATCACAACATTAGGGTTGCAGTGATCTTATAAATATCTTATTAAACTTGGCTGAGGTGAGAAAAATCCAACCTCATAGCTGCTCCACCGAAACTTCCATATCATCTAGTGTAAGTATATTCCAAACCAATACCTCAACATATCAGATGACCAGAAGAATTTCAACTGGAAACCAAAGACAAGTCTCTGCAAAGCTGCCATTCTGCTCTGTGTTGTTACACCCGCTCCCGATCTGATGTGCCCTGCAGCCACCCTGCGACCCTGTGCAGCCCCAGGAGACTGTGCCAGTGCACAGTGTCTCCATTGCCACCACTCTTGATGGTGGGAGGGGAGCCCATGTGCAAACCAGAAGCCCTGGGTGCAGTGCAGGCATAGCCTCTGGGATTCAATTCCTTTCTGCATGCACAGCTAAAAATCTTAATGTAGTCAGCACAGTTTCCACTAGCTGATTGATTGACTGCCCTCCAATACTCTGCCTTTATTTTTAAGTTGTATTCACTTGCAGGAACATGCTGGACTTTTTTTTCAACAAAATCTACTGCTTGATGTTGGAATGATGTTTTCTTCCTTCACTGTTATTTCATTAAATAGCAAATCACTCCAAGTTGTTCTCCCACCCATGTCCTGAGGAAAACTCTTTTCCTCTTTTATTGCATTCTGTCCCCTGTGACCTTGTCGACCAAAGTTTCCCTCTAGAGAAATTCTCTACACTAGTCCACACAGGTTGCACCCAGGGAGATGCAGTCAGTTCAGGGAGCCAAGGATGGAGAATGAGTCTGTGAGATTTTTGAACTACAACTCATTGGGGCAAACCAGTACCATAGAAAGTACAACTTCATACTAAAAGTCACTCAGAAAATGTTCCAATGTTTCTTCATTGGCTAATTTTCCTGAGCTCTTGTTAACAAAATTGTGTGAAGTTTCAGTATTTCAACTTCAATCAGATTTGGGAAAAAAAAGCAAATGTTGAAATACTGGAGTTTCCCACTAGATAGAAATTCTGATTATTATTATTATTATTTTAATATTTAATCTAATCAAGATCATTTTGCTCAAAAAAAACACACACATATGCAAAAAACCACACACCACCACCTCAATCAAGCTCAGGTGTTTCAAAACAACCAATTTTTTTATAGAAGAAAACATGTGGGAATGATTAATCAATACAACACAGACATTCAATCATATTGAGTAAAGTTGCTGTGTTTCCATATTTGTCTGTTTTGACTTTTAGTAAGTGAGTTCTAGGACTTAGTTCAGTCCTAATTTGAATATGTAATAAGTTCTGTTGGCTGAACATATGTTTCTTGCTGTGATAACTCAAAATTTCCAGAAACAAAGAATATATTACTTTTTAGTTACTATGCAAAACTCACAGAAACTGGAAACCAGTAAACCAGATAAATGGTAAAGCTCTGATTTAATGAAGCTACCTGTAGTTAAGCATAAATGAACAACTACAATTATTTTTTAATTACAACCTCTGTCTATTCTGTTAATTCCCCTAGAGTATTGTCAACACAGGAAAACCTCTGCTAAATAACTCTGAGACTAAAAAAAGAAAGAAAAAAAAAAAACACAACAAACACCAAAAAACAAACACAAACCACCCACTGCAACCAACAAAAAATACTAGCAGCTTTCAGCCCCATCTCAGAAAATATTTTCGGGGGCTACATTTCTGGGAATAATCTTGGTTTCTTGATACATAGTTCATGGCTCTTTTTCTTCCCAATTAACTGTATTAAGTTTGTTATACTATGCTGGTAAGTATTTTGGAGTAGATGTCCACAGTGAATTATACTGAATTTATAGCCAGATTCACCATTCTGATGTTGGCATAGAGCTGATTTTACATGTTTATGAATGAGAAGCACACTATCTTCACCCAAATTTAGTACCTGTAGGCATTTGTGCTTTGACAACTTCAGTGTCCTCCTACCTGCCCATGAGTAACTAAGCTTGTTATTAAGAAGAGGCTCACCATTGCATGTTGCAGTAGCTGTGGGGGTACTATGGTCAATGTCTATGAAAAAAGGTGCCCAATGGTGTTGGAATATATACTGACCTTTAAAATGTGCTAAAATATAAACTCATTGTTTGTATTACTTCTTCATGAAACACACAGTTACTGGTGTCATCTCATAGTGCTTTCTAACATGCTGGCAGAACGGGTTGTATATGTGTCTGGGGTTCCTCTGGCTGGGGCTGATGGGACTGGTCAGATAAGAGCATTACTTGAAGGATATCTAGGATATCCACCGTTACAGCTGAGGGCATGAGGTTGCTCAAGAGAAACTGCAGTATAAAGGGGAGGGGGAAATCAGAGAAGAGAATTAGTTTTCTTGAAAAACAAGGCTGCAGCTGGACACAACAGATGCAAAACAAGAAGCTCATTAAAGATGGGACAACTGCTGCCAGCTTTACCCATTTGCTAGCAGAAGATATTGGTACATTGCCTAGGCATGCGGAATTGCTCATAAAAGGCATGTGTGAAAATTTGAGGGCTACCCAGACATACCTGGATGCTTAATTCCTTCAGGATTAATTTAGGCCTTAAATATTCATTGTACAGGTGTACCTGAGGACTGCATTTTATGCCTCAAATTGTTCTGTCCTGTTCTTAATAGATGTGATGATACAATCTCATAAGGCTAAAGCTGGCCAGTAATATAAGATCTATGTCATTTAATGCATAGTTCCGTGAACATTACTCCCTAAGGTGGAATCTGCTATTAAAGTCAGAATTCTCTGATATTTCATCATCATATACTTAAAAGCTTATTCACATGAGTTATAAATGAAATTGATATCTGCTGTACAAAAACAGTAAAATAATTTGAGATACTATGTGATTAAAAGAGACCTAAACAATGCCTGTTAGGATTATAATCTGCCGAGAGCCCTTTCATCTGGTGACAGCACGTTACTGCCCATCTTCTTCCCCACCCTGCCCAAGGAGCTATTAAGAATAAATACCTGGAAATCACCACTTCAGTTTTTGGTGCAGGGTAATACCACAGTACTTAATTTTTTAGTTGCCAGTATATACGTAATATAGCTCTGTGTTCTGCAAGTCTAGTCCCACTGTCTCCACAGAACTCATTATACTCATTGTATACCTCTATACACAAACAATAAGAAGGAGGGAGTAGGTTGGGGATTTTTTTCAACTTATGTTTTAAATTTGCCACTGTTTTTATTTTATTGACATGAGTGCACAGTATATACTATTTCATACCTAATATTAGCTCTTGTAGTTTCCCTAATTAAAAAAAAAGTCCGTAACCCTTAGGTGACCATATGGCATTACATATGTTTAGAATGAACTGCAGATGTAACACTCAGAAAAAGTTGTCCTTTAGATGATCTAGATGTTAATCTGCAAATTGAACAAGTAGAGAACCTCTCAACCCACTATGCCTCTGAGTTATGAAGGCTCGCCAGGATCCCAAAAACAGTGTCTGAGGCAGATTCCTCTTTTTAAATCCAGATATTTATTCTGACATTAAAAAAAAAAAAAAAAAAATACCACACACAAACACCCACACTGTAAATTTTAGACATGCACTAGAATTATTCTGCCATAGCCTATAATGCAACAAAATGAGCAGAACCTGTCCCCAAAGACTGCTTTGAAAACCTTGGTATGACAAATAAATTTAACACCACAAATTCCTTCAATGCTTTTGATCCACAACTCTTAGGTGCAGGATAGCATTTCTGGTCTGTGACTATAAGAACCAATTCAGACTGGGAAATAGCCTTCTCAGCAAGGCATCAATCAAGAATAGGGAGATCCCAATTCATATCCTTATACTGAGCTGGTCTAGAGCAAATACTCCAAGTTTCACTACAAAAATAGTCTTTCTATTCCTTTTTTTTTTTTTTTTTTTCAAATAATTTGCAAATTATTTTGAAATGTCTGATGACAAACAAGAACATATTGAAACCTTTAAAAATCTCATGAAAGCAGAGGTAAAGTTCGGTAGAAATAGAGCCCTTTTCAGAAGGCAACCCTTCTTTCTCTGAAAGGTTAACAGACAATCCAGGAAAAAGAACTGATAATTCAAGTAACAAATATCAATGGGAGGATCCATGAAAGGAAAGATGCTGTTTTACACTAGGCATATTTGCTCTTTGCCATTGTAGGGGTTCTCCCCTCAGTTTGAATGCCAGAAATGGTGTTTTAGGTAAAGGTAGTAACACAGAGTAGCACAAAATGGTGGAGTCTAAAATGCTGTGAAGGCCACAATAGAAGATAACATGCTTCGAGTGATGAAACAGTACTTAAGTTTCATTCCTCACTATGCTACCACTGGCCATAAGGCAATCTCTTTACTAAATATAAAAAAAGAAAGGGTAAAAAATAAAAAAAGTATCTTGACCCAGATCCCTGGCTACTATGCAATTGTTCAGATGTTCAAGCAGTTTGATGCACAAGAACAGCCTCACTGCTATTATGGAGAACACCACAACTCATTTAGAAATGAGAGGAACATTTTATTTTTATAGTACATCATAAAGCTGTACATTGTCAGTATTTTTCATTATGTTCAAGTGTACAAAGACACTTCCTCATTCCACTTAATTCCTGAACAGCTATTTAACTCTTCCCTTCTTTATTTTTCATTGGTTTTGACTTTAGTTCTGAAAGCCATGCTCTGTTTTTGTTATTTTGGGGGCGGGGCTTGTTTTTGTTTGGTTTCTTTTGTGGGGTTTTTTTTGTTTGTTTGTGGGTGGTTTTTTTTTTGTTTTTTTTTTTTTTCCCAGTAGCTAGCACGACATGTCCTGAGCAAATGGAAGCTTTTAGGTACTATGTAACACAGATTAAAGGAAAAACAAACAATCAAAAAACCCAACACAAACCCAAAACCCAAAGAAACCCACAGCCTACACTCACACAGAAATGTGGGACAAGCTGTAGGGAGGTGTCTCAGCAATAGAGAGTTTTATAATCTGTGAAACTTATTTTATCTCTATCATAAACAGGACTCAAGGAGCAGAATCTGAATGCTTCAAAGTACTTACTAGTCTTATCATGGTTGGTGTGGTATTTAACAGTTAAAAAGTTAAAAAATTGTTATGGGAAAATGCTAACTTTGTTTAAGTTACAGACGTTATTAGATGACAATTGCAACAAGATTTGCTTTGCAAAGATTAAGGTCAGTGACAATTTTTTGCATGTAGTCATTCTGCAGTTCCTCCCACTTGCAGTAAGTTGTATCTACTTTCGTCTTCTCTACGTGACATAACAGTACTTTAAAGTGGGAAGAGGTTGAGAAGGTTTTATCTGGATTTTAAGTATTCTGAACATTCCCTCCTCACCCCCCACAATGAGTTTTCCACTAACAAGACCACTGCAGCATTTAGACTTCTTTTGGAATACTTTTCATATTGTGTAATTAAACTTATTTTACAATTATTTAACATTTTCAGCGTGAATTTATTACTTCATTTTCAGATCAAAGCTATGCCAATTGTTACTATTTAAATATCTCACATTTTCCTGGAAATACAAAGTGCTTACCTGCAATTTGTTTCCTTTCCTTTATTTACATCAAGAAATGAGTGGAAAAACTTACAAAATACAGAAAAATAGTAAATTGTGTGCTACTTTGCAGGAGGGGTTCGGGAGCAAGGCTTTCTTTAATTACTACAAATTGGTGAATATTTCAATCATTACTCACGGCCATTCAAGATGGGTCAGATGTTTACCTAAGTACAAAACAAATTATCTTAGAGAAATCAGTGAGAACTACACTGGCTTTGTGGATAATCCTTAGTAAAGGTGCTATGGTGACTTGCCTTTTTAAAATTGTTTGATTAGTCATCTAAATTACTGAATTTTGTCTTCCCCCCCAAAGCTAGTGATGGTTCGATTCAAAGCGGCATTGAAACAGCAGAATCAACATTTTGAAGTGAAATCATTTTTCCTTACGTTAACACTTGGAGCACTGATCCTCCGGAGGCCTTATTTTGAGAATAAGAAGTTCTTAATCATGCATAAAAGGTAAACTTTAAAAGACTCCAATTGCTAAAAATATACTGACTACTTGGTTAGTGGGTTTCTTTAATTATTCATAGATCTCCATGGTATTTCCTATTTACACCAATGATCATATAAATACAAAAAGAGAGATGGTACAAGCATATTTCATTGTATATTACTCAAAAGAAACCCACTGTTTTTGAGATTAGATGAATTATCATCATTTTGTTTGGAGGAGCAGATTGAAGCTTGAGCAACCACAGACAAATTCGGCCAGTCCAGCAAAAGGCACACAACTGCAGTTCAGGCACCACAAGCACTGCTGTGCTATGCTCCTGTGCATAGCTTCTCAGATCAGACTACCCTCTATTATCTTCTACAGTTATACAGTTTGCCACTGAATCTATTCTTCTCTTAAAATTCACTCTAACATATCTTTTTATTTTAAATATTTGGTCCCATTACATGTTTGAATTACAGGCGCAAAGATCAAGAAAATTCAAATTACATGGACAGGTACAACTACATGTTTAGTTTTAAAACAGATTCGCATACCAGAGTGCAAAGTTTAAAAGTGAACCAGACATGGTTCAAAGGTCTACACTGATAACTTAATTTTAGCAGAGTCAGAGTGCAAATGTGTTAATGACTACAACTCATAACCACTCTCCATTCAGTGCATCTCTAGAAGCGTCACTTCCTCTCCAGGTTGATTCCCAGGTGTTTATATTTTTTTGTGATGCCAGAACAATAGAACAGAAACCTTTACAAAGCCTATCCCCCGCTGTAGTCAAGGACTGAGGTTAAATCAGTTACTGGAGAAATACTTAGCTCTCAAGCTGTTATCAAATGAATACTGAAAGACAATGATTACTGTCCCCACTCTCCCACATTTTGCTGTAACTATGGGTCTTATACAATAGTTTTAGCTGAATTCAGTAGTGGAACACATTCACTGAATTAAGAGTTTAAAGAAAGTACAACAGTCAAACTGGAGTGATTAATTCCTCACAATCACATCATTGTCTTCCTTCCCCACAAAAACTGCATCTTGGCAATGTCAGAAAAACCTTTTCAGAGATATCTTCCATTATTGTTCCTTTGCCCATTTTCCCATTTTTTTCCCCATATACCTTTAAAGTAGACCTTTGAGAATTCATATTGCGGTTTTGATATATTTGGCTTTGTGTTCCACTTTATATTGAATTTAATCATGGGGTCACTTGAACTAAGTAGTTCTGCTGTTTCTAATCTACTAACTGCACATTTTTGCTGAGATTGGAGGGGACAAGTCCTATTAGGATTCTGACACCACAGGTCAATAACTCTTTATTTCTTCAATTTTTTTTTTTTTTTTTTTTTTTCATTGTGTCATGCTTTTTGTTTTTCCCAGTTCACACTGGGAAACTGAAATCACCCATCGCTACATCCTGATTATTTTCCTATTTTCCTCATGTTGTGCTGAGGACTGTTACTCTCTTCCCTCCCTTGCGTGTGTGTTCCAGGAGCAACCAATGTCCTTCTACCTTACCAAGTACATAGCTAGGATACAAGTACAACTCACATAAAGAGTTGCTTTAGATGAAAATACAGCTTTGCATGTAGAAAAGTACTTTAGTAGACTCCTCACATATTTCTCATCTAATTCTTTATGTTTAATGACATTTAACTTTCTCCCCAAACTCTTCAAGGACATAAACCCAGAACAGTTGTACAGACAGCATCTGCACACTGTGACTGCATTTTGTCCATCACAAACAGCACCTACTTAAACTTTAGAAACCAAATTCTTAATACTGCCACTCAGTATTACAAAACCATTAATGGCTGGTTTCATGCAACCCATACCTCTTGCCAAAGCAAAAACGGAAAGCCTCTCCCATGGTTTTAAAGCTGCAGTTCTAAGTTTAAGCAAACACATCACACCACTTCTGGATGAGCAAATCTTGTCCTTGAACCTGTAAGGGCACCCTCAAAGCCCTACAGACAGCCCTTGCCACTTGTGTGGCCCCACAGGAAGCCAGGTCAGCAAACACAGCATATTGCAAAACAGGAGAGGTGAACACAAACCGCAGGGACAGACATGCAGACAGCATCCTGCTTATCCACCATACTGCAGACTGGTGATGGCTGTAGGCTTAGTCCTTGTTTTGTGTGGCCATACAGTCTTGAGAGCCTACACTCACATGTTTATGTGCACATGCACCTGCTGCAGGCGTATATATAAACAAAGCTTTCAATTGTGCAAATATATGATTATGCTAACTGTTACAATTTAAATATAAAAACAGTAAGCAAGGCATTCAAATAAAATACTGCATTTGAGTTCATTCCACAACAGAGAGAGAAATCAAGAGCAGAGGGTGAAGTTGTACTTGATCAGACCTTGTTTTGTCCTTACCTTGTTTTGCTGTGCCTGTAGATATTGTAAGTTCACTTACAGCCTCACATAGAGTTTTGCTGCCACTTTGATTAAATGCTATCTAACAAACAGTCTTTGTGGCTAAATGTCCACAAGGATTTGTTTTCACTTTCTGAGAGCTACAACTCTTGATAACACACAAAGATATAAAACAATATTGAGTGAATAATAGAATATGACCATTATAAGTAAAGCTGCAATATTATCTTTTTCTCACAAGTAAGATGTCATGGAGGCACCTCAAAGTTAGTTTTAGGTGAACAACGGGGTCCAAATCAAACTTTTATTCTGGTCAAAAAGGTACAGCAGATTAACGGGTAAAGAACGGAGTTTTAGTTCTCCAGTAACGTAAATACAGGTTCGAATATCACTTGAGGAAATTATCGGGGTGCAGCAAATAATAACAATGGAGATCCACAGTGTGCGTAGATGTAGCTCACCAAAAACAATGCCAGAGCCACCCCTGACTCCAGGAAGCAAATACACATGCTCATATTTAGGCACAGAATATCCTCACTTTGCCTAAGTGAGGAAAAGCAACACCTGCAATCCTGCGAGAAAATATTAAGAAGCTTATCACTCACCCACACAGTTTGGTGAGGGAATCCCAGTCCCAGGAGATTACCTTAGGCAGCCATCCTGCCTAAGGGGAGGGCTCTTGGCAACAGCATTTGGCCCACACTCTGAGAGGACACGCCAAGCACATGCCTTGACGGGGATCCTATTTATATACCCAAGAGAGATCTGACTGTGGGCATTCCAGAAGCTTCCCTGCACCCCCACTCCAGCTGTTGGGTGCCCTGAAAGTTCTCAGCACTCCTCCCCACTCTGGCTGTGGGTGCCTAGTGGCTTCTTGGTGCCTCTGCGCCCCCTCCTCCTCTCTCTTAACAACCCTGGCCAACAGGCTCTGGGATGGACCAAAAGAAAATGTTATGCCCCTTGCAGGGTGGGGGGCTGGGGAGAGAGGATGTGTTGAGGGAGAGGGGGATGTGCCTGCACTTCCCTTATCCAAGGAAGCTGTTGGGGAGAGGAGTGTGTGCATCTGCCACAGCACCCATCAGTCTAATGAAACACTTGCCTTCTTACAGAAGTAATGGTTTCTGATAAAAATGACTAAATAATAAAATCTCTGTCTATAAGTTCATTGGAAAAAAACCTCAAAATGCACAATCTATGTTGTGCAATGAAGTTTTCTGCTGGTAACTTCTTCCTTTGTATGGCCATTTCAGTATCACATATCCTGCAACTTACGTTCAAAGGCACTATCCTCTTTTTAGCAAGAAGGTAATGATTATTTAATGAGTACCTCCTTAGAAAGATTTTTGACTTTATGGCTCCTGAGCTACCATGTGCTAGCAACAGTACCACAAGTGATCATCCTTATTTTAGAAGGCTTAGAGAACACTAAAAATGACAAAAACAGACAAAAGCCTACCAGAGAAAAGAACAAATTGGAACTTAGCTATTGTTGCTGAAAGAAAATAATTTTTTTTATAAATCTTATCTTTTGTATCTTCTCCTTCTCAGGCCATGCCACTGATAATTCCCAAGGTCTGAAAATGGAGAATATCCATTAAAAAGCACTGCAATTCCTTTCTTTCCAGTCATAGGTAATAGATTACCCTCACTTCTGTATCACACAGAGGCAATATTCACCGCAACAGGGCCTTGAAAATTAAAACAAAATAACCTTTAGCTTCTGTTATAAGACCAGTAATAATATATAAGTTACCCAAATGGAGAGCATATCAATACTTATTTTATGAAGATCGAAGTCAGAACACATAACTGATTTGTTTTACTCCTTAACTATGCTAAAACAGATTAGTATAAAGTTAGAGGTGCTACTAAATCCACAACATCAGAAAGAAAGAAATCCATAGTTCAAATTAACATTTGATTTTGTTGCCTCAAAAAACAAAACAAAACAAAACACACAAAGAGTAAAAAACACCAACAAAAATATTTTCAACATTTCGCTGCATTGTGGTGCCATAGCTGGTGGTTTATATCACTCTCTGCATATTTTTATAAAGAGAGAAAGTTAACTTGGTTTCACATAAATACATTGAGTTAAAAATGGAAAAGGGAGAACAAAAGTAGCTTGGTTTGACTATGTGAGATCAGATAGTAAAATTATCCTTTCACAGGCATATTTAGTTCTCTAAACCACTTTAACTAATTTACTTCGGCACACTACTTTCTAGTGAAACTAATGAAAAAACATGCAACCTCTGTGTTCATTTTTGGTGAATATTCAAACCTCTAAATCTAATAACACTTAAAAACAAAACAAAAAAAAAAGTTACTTTAACCAGTTCATCTCTGTAACACTCTCTTTGCTTGTTCAAGCCGCTGTTTTGAGCAACTGCTTGTGCTACAAGTACTCATAGTCCTTAAATTTATTCATTTAGGGAACTTAAATGATATCAGATGATAAATATTGTCACAAACAAAGCAAAAAAACCACCCCAGAAGCTTCAAGCCTGAACATGTCTATTCATAACTACCCACGGAATTAAATAAAAAATTGCCAAATCAGGGAATATTTCACCCCCCAAAATATAGGCAACATTTTTTCACATGAATTTGACCACAAAAAGAAAAACAATAGCCAGATACAACATTTATCACAGGGTTTTTTTTTTTAGCTTTGTTTTTTACTCTGTTCAAGGCATTAAACAAGTCAGAAAGACTATTAGTATTGATTTGAACATGTACCTTACCTCACATATGTTCCTGAAAATTCAGTTAGGGACTAGCTCTTGACAAAATGAAAACATCCAATCTCACCTTGCTACTAACAAAAAAGTCCCTTGTTTTTGTTTGTTTTCTCTATCAATGTATTTTATCACATGCAAACCAGTGGAAAGCAGTATGTATCAATCAGTAAGTCAAATAACTCACAATTTCTGATGGCCTTTATTTGCACATCCTTTTTTTCCTGTCTCCTCCCAGCAGCTTCTATGTCACACACAGATCAAGCACTACTCCATAGAAAGGGCTTATAAAAGTTAGGTGGGCTTGGCTTTCAGGCAGCCCAGGTGTTTTAAATCATCCTCTATTTGCTAAAGAGTCATCTACAAGCTTTGCAGCTGATGATATTTCTCTGTGATCAACCCAAACCTGAATAAGCAAAAAAACCTGCTAAATGCCTTAGTTTTTCAGGTCTAAATGGACAGGCAACTACAGCAATCACCTCCTGAAAACAGTTAGTGTGTTGGAGGTCTGTGTGTAACACTTTCACTCAAAAAGAATGTAATTTTCAGTTTCCTGGTGGAACTAGTCTTCCAATGTGGTTACTACATAGAAAATCTCAGGTATTTGTTATCTGCCACCAGACACACTGATCTCCTGCTGCTGTTGTTTACAATTTTGCTAATAGCGTGGGGTTTAGATGAGCAGTCCAGAGACACCTAGCAGGTAAACCTCACTTACTGCCTCCCAGCAGTGGGGAGCAAACGAGAGGCTGCGTGGTGCTTAGTTACCATCCGGGATTAAACAACAACAACTGTTCAGGCAAACTAAGGGTTTTTGTCCTTAACAATTCCACCTTTCTGGTGTTTCAGGCCCTCATTTGTAACTTTTCCTCCATCTACTAACTTTTCCTCCATCCCCACTCATCCTATAATTCTTAAACTGTGGTGTACATGTGACAGGCCTAAATCATAAGTAACATCATCTTTGTTTTGATAAAATCAATGTTAGAAAAGAAAATATTTCAAGCATCCAGCTAGAAGTCATTTTCCCATTTCAGTCTCTAATTGTAACTGTGTGTAAACTGAATACAGATTGCATATAGGGAATGCCTAGCAACACTGCTGCAATTATCTTCATCAAACTTCTGTCAAGTTTAGATACTTTATCTAAAAATTATATATGGTAAAAGAATGTACAGCCTGCAGAACATTTGTAGTACATTGACATAGATTTTTGTTTCAGCTTTCAGTAGTCCAGAAGGTAGTTCAAGGATTTCAAAAGTGTTGTGTAATTTAACATTATGAAAACTCTATACTATCCTCTACTGTCATTAGTAAAATCAACCGCAATGTAGGTAGCAAAATGTGTTTAAACAGGTGTAATCCTATTCTGAAAGAAAAATCTAGGCCATCTATTTCATGCTGTTGCTAAACATGATTTGCACCTGAACACTAATAAGGTGCTAATTAAGAACTGCCATTTTAAGTCTATCATGCTTTGCATGTGAATTTACCATATGCTCTAGATCAGATTTCCTGCTGTGAAAAAATTGAGATCGCTCAAGCTAATGATGTGCAATAAACCCTTGCCTTTCAGTATCCTCTCCTCTAAAAATGCTTCTCCTCTTGTAACAGTAAGCATAGGCATTTGATAGTGTTACCATATGCTTCTGTATCTTTTGTCTGTGTATCATGTCTGCTCAAGGAACCTGCTTTGGAAAATTATGGTACAGTGCTTAGAGAACCATTCATAATTAATATCGTAAGCTGGGGACCTGTCAGCTTTCTGGAGCACAAGTATTTATGTTCTACCTAGTAATCCCTAGTAATGAGACAGATCAAGCCAGACAGAGTTGTAGAAGAAAATACATGCTGGTTGCAGGCTAAACTTGAAGCAAACAACAGAAGTCACTCTCCTCCATTGGAGCTGCCTCACATCTAGATGTTGCTATTTGATACAAATGCAATCAGTGACTGTGAGAAAGATAAATTTATTTCCAATCTTATAGAGAAGAGATACACAAAAGTGTAAAATATTCAGTTAAAACACCAGCCAAAAGTCATGTCAATTTCTTATGTCTATTTTTAAATATCCTCCTGAAGCAAAGGATATAAAAGTCCCACCTTATTTGATAAACTACTATAGACTGGATTTTTAAATAATGTTCTTATAGCCCATCTTGATTTAAGGGGCTGTTGATCAAGCTGGACCTTTATTTGAATGCAACATGATTGCATATAAATGACAGGTAATGCAAAAAAAAATTAAGTCACATTTTAGGGAGAAAGAATGCTATTTTATTCAGTGTTTATTCCTCAAAACAAGCAAAACTATCTGAATGAATGACCTTTTATATATATATATATATGAGTAGTTTTATCATTAGCTTTCTACTTCTTTCTATAAATAAGTGCTCAACAGCATGAGGCATCATCAGCTTTGTATTTACTTTTTGAGAATCATATATTACATCATGACATATTCCAGGAGTTACAATGGAAGAATATAATTTGTACCTGGTTTCCTAGAGCTGCCCATGCAACTGCATTCTTAATGCATTTAAGAGGATCTATTAACTAATACTAGATATTTGCAGCAAAATTAATCACATAATCAAACAACAGTGCTGTCTGTTGTAACAGTCCCATGTGGC
Source organism: Columba livia (assembly GCF_036013475.1). Classification (NCBI taxonomy): domain Eukaryota; kingdom Metazoa; phylum Chordata; class Aves; order Columbiformes; family Columbidae; genus Columba; species Columba livia. The sequence goes on along the minus strand of NC_088605.1, from coordinate 62,526,390 downwards.
TTATGCTTGTGGCTTTTTAGTCCAACATTTAATTACAGTATGTAGGAGCAGTCTTTTTTAGGTTGCAGTACACAGTTTTCAAAGTATGTACTCCTCAAAACACCGGTATTGTATACAGAACTGAAAATGAGAAGACAGTTTTAATTTGTAAACAAAACCAAACCCATGAATTTCAGTTTGACAGTCAGTATTTCAGCTTGTTGCTACAAAACTAAGCCATTATACCATTACCAAAGTCTGAAGTTGTTGAAAACTGAATCCCTTCTGGCTTTTTGTAAGGCAATAAAATGCATTTCCTGAAAAACGTCAACAAGAGTGTTTCTTGTGTGAGTAATTGAGAGCTGACTTTACTTAGATTTTTTTTTTATTTACTGTGAAAATTCAATGCTCAATATACATCAGGATTTTCCATTTCTTGTATGTGTTGTTACAGCCTACTAGCAACATCACATTATGTCACCAAAAAAAAACCAAACCAAAACACACACACACACACAAAACAACCAAACAAAAAACCAAACATATCAGTCTTGATCCTACAACTCTTATTCATAGGCATTGTCCCTAGGCATAGTTCCACATGTATCCATTAGGAGGAAAAAAGGAAAAGGAAAAAAAAAAAATATTTACAGGGGTAAGGAACATAAGGTCAGACTACCTCAGGAACATTTAAGATCTTCTAAGACTATCTTAAATTCAGTTTGCCCATCTGACTTGTCAACAGCTTCATGTTCAGTATCTAGACAAGATTTTCATCTGCAATATTTGGAGAGAACAGACCAGATTCTGCATATTTGTGATACAGAGGGAAAAATTTAGATTTACGCCCTTTAGGGGGTACTAGGTATTGATGTGGGCGTCACAGCAATTTGAGAAAGGCAGCGATAGCCCCAGGGGCTCACAGGTTGTCTTCCAGCAGAGGTGAAGCCAATACAGGATCGCAAAACAGACAAGATACGGGATTAACATAATTGTTTGTGCAGCACCATCATCCTTAAATGATCACTCCTCCAGCTGAGGGCAGGAGTGTCAGTTTGCTATCAAGCCCATAAGTGCAAGACCATGTAATTGTGTTGTCCCCAAAGCAACCTGGCTAAGAGATAAGGACTTAAAAAGTCATAATATCCCTCACAGTCTCTCTATTGTGCCAGACAGAAATGAACTGACACATATCTGCACCTGGGGTGATACATGAGCCAGGAAACATCAATGTCATTATGCCATCAGGTACACTGCTGAATTACACTTCTGCTCATTCTTCATCTTCATCCATCTCTTACCACTTGTCTGCACAAAATGGATTCTTATTAGCTCCCCAGAGCTCGCTCGTCCTTGTGTACAGAAAACTATAATAACTCCTGAGCTTCAAAGAGGAATGGAGTGACCTACTGCTCCCCACAGGTTTAACCTGAAATGCAGAAAAGGTCTTTCTTTTGCCTGTAGCAAGGCACGACCATTCATTAATGAAGAGCAATGCACATTTCTCTTCTATCCTTTCCTCAAAAGCAGCTTATGTGTTTTTCCACATACTTAACCGAGAAATAATTGTCACACAAGAGAAAACATTGAAAAATACAGTCTCGGAAGCAAAGCTTTCACAAACAGTGATCTATAAGAGGTAGTAAGTTCAAGTGGATTTTATTGTATACTCTAAGTTAAAATACTTCTCATCATTTCTATACAACATAGTGAGAATTGTGAAAGTTAATGTTAAGTTCCTTCTATATAGACTAACAGGAAAAATGATGGTATGGAACTTAAAGATTAACAAGGGTGTTAAATTCTGAATTAATATTGTAAATTATGATAGCAGGACTAGCTCCTACATTCTTAAAAAAAAAAAAAAAAAAAGAAGAAAGAAAAAAAATCAGCAAATCATACACCACAAAGAATATCCTCTCCTTGTCTGGCTGGTTTACCTAGATCTTTTCTTGTTTACCAGGAGACACACAAGTTCACCACAGAGAGTGAAACACCATCACCTTTTAAGAGAAAAAAACCTGAAATATGAAACAAAGATTACTAATGGAGGCATAAAAAGATGTCCAAGCTAATAGTATCTTAAATAATATTTGAAAGTTAAGGAGGAAAATAAGAGCACATTGTATAGAAATAAAACAGGAGACAATCCTAAGAGGTAGAGTTGATTGTAACTGTAACTTTAATGGGTGCATATGTGTAGTTTTCGGGTTAGGCAAAGGCTTCTATATCAATAGTAGAATAATAGAAGATGTAATAGAATTGCATGTAAATGAATAAACACATACAATGTCCTAACAATCCTGATGTTCTTTTCTTGGTCTGTTCGGGAAACAAGAAAAGCTGTCTCTCCCTGAGCATTCATTAACAGTCTATAGGCCCCAAAAAGGCTTAGGCACTCTGTTTGGGAAAGCTAATGTAGTATAAAAACTCAAAAATTTGGAGTGGCACCACTGATCTTTTAATCGCTCCATCCCTCTATGAAAACAAAACTAAAACACAAAACAAGATACCAGTCTTTGACCTGCTGTGCTTCTCTCAGGGCTGCACTGCCAGCATTTGCTAATCAGCAACCCAAAATCCAGACCTGAGAGAGGAGCCCTGATGATGCTCAGAGATCGCCTGTCCCTAGGAGCCCCAAAGTGGGAAGCCCACTGGTCTGCGCCTGTGTTGCTCCAGCCCAGAAAAGCATCCTCCTCTCAGCTCACAGAAATATCCTCTCAGCATTCGACAAATTTGTCCTAGCAGACCAAAATAACTCTGCAGGGGAAGTTTACAAGCACTTGCTAGTATGTATAAATAAAAGTGTTTTTTTCCAAATTTACCCAGGATATGTACCTTTCAGATATCCTTGGGCCCATCCATAACTGCAGTATTCAAAAACACTGCAGTGTAGAGCAGAGATTAAATTTAAACTGTGTTAGAAAAATACCTGGAGATGGCATAAGAGTAGTGATTTTCTGCATAAGACACAAGACAAGGTCTGGGAAGGACAAGGTCTGCCTCAGCAACACAGTTTTTGTGACCTTGTGCAGTGTTTGCATCTCAAGTTCTCACCTCTGTGAAATAGTTCTATCAGGTCTGTCTATCTGTCCATCTTGCTGTTCAGATTTCACCTTCTTCAGATCAAGTTATTGAGTTTTGTATCTAAAAAGACTCAATCTATAATTAACATGTATTATTTGATTGAACTAGATATTTACTTTAATGCATTAAAATTAAACTATTATTTTCCTTTGTATAAGAAAAAGCACAAGAATACCTCTTGATTTTGGTCTACTCATTTATTTCCTGTGAACCAAATTCACTTAGACCCATCAGTGCCATGAACATCCCTGTTTGCATGAACTTCATTTGTAGGTACCTAAAACTTTATTTTACTTTTTTAATAAAATAACCTAATTTGAGGTCTTACTTAGATCACATTGTCCATGGAAACAAAATATTCAGGAAATTACATTTTTGGATGATGGAAAAACTCTCAGAGAGAATTGAATATGACAAGGGAATGAGAAAAGCAGAAAAAACATTGAAGTTTTGTCATCTGGAGATGAAATTCAGGTAGCATGTTAAGGGAAGTGAGTGCAAAAAAGAGAGATATTAGAAAACTTAAATTTTGAAAGCCTCATAAGCTGAAAAGTGCTTTCTTTCATTTGGGGGTAAAATTCATCCTGTCTCTAAAGCAAACATGGGCAAAACCTGCCACTGTTCCCACCCACTAAGTGTTTAGTAATGCAGAGTGATGTGCAGGTCTGCAGGGGGAAGGGGAAGGCAGAGTAGAAAAGGGAACACACATGAACAGCCAGGTCTGACCTTTCCTTCCTTTTACCTGGGAACCCCAGTAGTTCTTCCCATTCATTGTCACCATGCTTTTCTTCTGCTGCCATGAGGTGTGGCATTATTTTTCTCTGCAGTTAGCCGGTTATTTGCGGAACATGGCTTTTTTCCTAATTTATAGCAGTTTCTCACAAAATACCTGGCTATCAGCCTGCTTAATCTTGCTCATATAATTTTATTTTTTTATAGTTTATTGCAATAAATGTAAACAGAAAAACACTGTAAATTTTTATACTAATTTAGAGATGAAATTCTAATAAAAGTAAGAATTAAGGAGGGACCGCTTTGGTGTTAGAAGGCTCAGGAGCTAAGCTATGTTCTTCTTGAAGTTCATAAAACCTGGGTCAGAAGAGATCAGCTAGTCTGTGGGCATGTGGCTCACAGGGTGTTTAGTGCAGATCATGAAAGCACAGTGAAAATGACTTTACGTAAGTATCTCCAAGTGGTGACACAGTCCAGGCCTTGTGTCCTCCAGGAATTTTCTGTCCTCCAGAAGTGTAGCAGATGTGGTTCTCATTTTAGTTGCCTCTCTGGGAAATGTAAACACGTCTGAAGTTACTGAAGCTACTGAAGAACAGACTTTGCACCTTGCACCATGTCTTTTTGTTAGACAGGATGGTGTTTCAGCACAGACCTGGTTGTAAAACTCTTGCAATCATCAATAAACATTTCCCCAAGTAGGTCCATTCATTTATATGGGGCCATTTATAAAACAAATTACTATGCATACAAGGTAGTATTAATGACAACTGCTCCCTGTGGATAAATAGTGCCTGAAGGCTAAGAAACCTGGTACTCACTTGAATAAAGAACAAAGTTTGTGTTTAAAGTGTGAACATTTTGTTTGTTTATTCAAGTAGTGTTTAGTCCAACCATGACAACAATTAAACATTTTAATTCTATTTTCTGTCACTCTAGAGCCACAGTTTTCAGAACAGAAAGATGACATTGCTTTAGCAGTCACCCCCATTTCCCTTTCTGTGAGATGTCTGGTTATTATCCATGGACCATTGTTGAGCGAATCTTATAAGAAGTGCAAATGAATAATACTTCATTTAGTATTAGTTTCTAGGAAAACAGATTTTTTAAATGGTCAACAAAATTGTCATGAGGTCTTTAAGAATAATGACTTAGCACCACCTCAGCATGTTCTATGTTAAAATACAATAAGGAGTTCATATCACTGCTTCAAATCCAATTTAAAAAAATAATCAAAACTTTGCATGCCACAGAATCAACAGGAAAATGCTAAGTATTCAGTCATTAAAAATTCATTTGGTGTTCATTGTAACAGCATTAATCATAATGTATTCATCTGGCATTCATGTGGCTGTCACATGTAAGAGTTCAATTATAATGCACACTAGCTAATGAGCATATAAAGTGATACTGAATCAACATTACTGTGCAACATTTTCTTATTTGCATTATTCATATGCTTCAGGTTTAAAAATCTATCACCAACAAGCTGTTAAAAAGCAGCGATGTATTATAAAAGACACATTTTGGAGGCCTTGCTTTTGAAATCTGTTCAACTGTCTGTCTAAGCAAGTGCTTATGTCGCCTTTGTTGCTGTAGTATCCGAGTACCTGGAGGTTTGCCCATGGTTTTCACACATGCCTAAAACCATACTGTTAAAATGTGGTCCTATTATTTTCAGCATGGACAGTACAGCACAATTTGTGAGTCCAGATGGATAAATGCAATTAACTTCCCATCATTTCAGTGGGAACACAGAAACACTTTTGAGGAGCTGAGCACTGGTCTTCAGAGGAGGGAGTGCCTCCTGGTGATCAACACGCTGGGTGTCACAGGGGTTTAATGAGACTGTTTAAAAGGTACAGCATCCACAACTGGTAAGGACCCTGTCAAGATGTGAAGCATACTGGTAACTTCCACTTTTAGAAGGAAGTACAATAAAGTCTTGAACCCTGAAGGATAAATGAGAGGAAAAGCCTAAGAGATGAGAAATCTATCTGCTCAAACATTGTCTTTGGAAACTCCAGTCTTCCTACCTCGCTCAGACTGGCATTGTATTGCACCACCTCCCATCAGCACAGGCAAGAAACAGCCCCCCCCAAACAAAACAAAACAAAACAAAACAAAACAAAACAAACAACATTAATCGAGCTCTGGAAACCATAGAGTCAGCAGGAAATCAAGATAATTTAAAAAGATTGAACAAACTTGCAGGAAAAGTCAGGGAATTGTTTGTTTGTTTCTCAGAGGCTGTTTTTTACACGAAGGGACCCTGATCTGCAGATGTCTGTGCTCAGGAACAGTGGCGGTGCCCATGCGGTGCCAGAAACTCCAGCACCTGACTCAAACTTGAAGTGAGGTAAAGACTTTAATTTATGAATGCAAATTATTTCAAGATATCTTTCTAGTTTGGGAGAAGCCTAGGCTGCACAGAAATTGATGTAATTTTGGAGATCTGCAAATACAAAACAAAGTAAGTACACCATCTTTGAAAGGAAAATAAAAATGAAGTGCACATATGCTTTACTGCTATCATTTAAAATATCACTGCTTTTTGGGCACATGCCTCTTCACTCAAATTGTGTGCATTGCATTATACAACATCTCTAGCTCATAATTTTTTTAATTCAGTTTTCTTTTTTCAAGGTGCATCCAATTACCCTCATTCTTTTTACTTGCGTCATACATACCTTCTTCCTACATCATTCCTGTGTAATTTTTTATTCTTACAATTTGAAAGACACACATTCATCTTTTCTGGCTGCAATGAGAATGGAAGTAGCCCTAGTTTACAGGATAATTATTGTTTCAGGTTAACTTTCCAACTCTGTCTTTCACAGTGAGCTTTTCATGTGGATGCACTGAAAGTCCCCATTTCAGAATCCCTACAGAAATTCTGAAGAGTCAGAAAATTCTCAGCAATGATATAAAGAATTTCAAAGCATATTGTGCGTATTCTTAAATGTTTTCATAATACATCCACTAAACTCTGTGTCATTAAATTGTAAGAAGTTAGCAGAACAAGATTTTGCTCCAGGTGTTTAGATGTCCTAAAGCGATAGTGTAGAATTAAGTCTACATAAGCAAGTGCTCTAAGTAATTAGATCACTTTCTTGTTGTCTGAGCTGAAAATTGCTAAAACAATGTAAAATGAATAAAAAGCTTGTCATGACTATAAATGTGATTTTGTAACTGGCTCAAATGTAGTATCTTAAAATGGATGCAAGAAACATGACTTAATTTATATCAGAAAGTTGGGGGTTTTTTCTCTCCATCATAGTTACCATGCTCCCAGCTGTGTTTGCTTAAGCATTGAAACTTATTTGGGCCTAGTAGCTGGCTAACTGGCAGTATTTCTTATTTGTTAGACTTTAGAAGCAGCATAATGAGAACAGGAAATCTTTATCAGACAGAATTATTAAGTCTTGCCTTCTTCAAGGTAACACAAATATTTGCATATGACTGAAGAAAATGAAAACATAGATTAAAAAATAAGACTATAAATAAGATACAGTAGAGAGAGATACATGAAGTTACGGGGCTAAGACATCTTGTTATCAAAATGAGAGTCCCACATCAAGGGAAAGTCAAAACTGCATCTACAATATCTCTTTTCTCTCTCTAGGATATAAAGCACATCTACTGCAATTTTAAAATAAATATTAGATATAAAGATTGCCAATATAAGAGACTGCTTTGGGTGTATTTTAAAGTAGCTTGAGGCTAGGTTTTTTTATCACTCCACCTCCTCTGCAAAATTATCAGCATGCAAAACCTGAGAGATCACTGAACTCCTGCTGTCTGGTGAGATGATAAAACTAGAGAGAACTGGAACTGCCAAAGCAGAATTGCTGCTGCTTTTTCTTGAGGACACCAAAGCTGTTTGCGTACACCAGTTGGAATATTGATCGTAAATTAGATAAATTAGGTGAATATTACATGGAAGAATCTTTACTGTGTCTACTAAATCCCTTCTGTTTTTCTAAACATATTGTTTTCTTGGAAAATATTTACTCCTTCTTGTCAGTGATTACATTGCCAGGTTCTATCCGCTAATCATCTGTAAATCAGTTCTGGGGAAAATGTTCACCTTTTTAAATTCTCTGCTCAGCAGACATGCATTTGGGTTTGTTTTTTTCTAAAAACTAGAAAAGTGTTCTAAGGTACTGAACAAGAATGCAAATACAGCTGTTAGCATTTTTCAGTGTTTTCCTCTAATCACAGAACCACAAGAATGTCCATATAAACAAATGCTAATCCCAAGTCAGCAGTCACACCTGTGATCTGCGTAACTATTCTATTACTTACAGATTGTTATTTGCTCTAAATGCAACTGGTTTATTATAATGTTATCAATTGCTGCTTTTTTCCTTCAGTGATTTTACTACAGGATAAATTACACATTTGTTAAGTATTAAATACAAGAAGGTAGACTGGGTCATAATATTGTATTCTGCTGGTTCATGCTAGAAAAGCATATGCAGCATGTGATATAAGCTTCGGCGCAGCAGGGGTTTAGGCTTTATTGACAAGCCTGAAAACATTATCTCATAAATTCTTTGCACAGAATACCCTAGTAATCAAGGAGTTTGAACATCTTATGTATTTTTTAAAATGGAATATGCATATTACAGATTGAAAATAATGAATGTTATGATTGGGAGAAATGTATCACTTATATGTACTTCAAGCTTTCAGCCAAACCCTTTCATTAAAGAAGATTCATTTCAGGCTAAATATAAAAGAAGTTGGAGTCTCTTTTAGGTAGAATTCTCTATTTTGTACTTTCTGACAGCAATAAAAACTACATTGCTTTATGCCTGAAAATCAAATATGTTTAAACAAAACATAAATGCACAGTGAAGTCCACCTGAGACCATAGCAGCTCTACTTAAGGATGCACAACACTAGAAGCAGGGCTTTGAAGTATTATGTCCACACTCAGCATTTGCTTACATTATTTTACAGAGTTGAAGTTTACAAAGAATCAAAGGCATAGCATCTGGCCCCACTCCGATCTGACTTCCCAGTGGTTCCAAGGTGACAGGCCAACACTCTTAGAATTGCCCTTGCTAAGCCACCTTGGATCTTCTGAAATCCCATAGTGCACGCAACATCTGACCTTTTTAAGAATAAATGCCTTTTCCACATGTACCCATTGCTGACATCAGTACAAGACCTCCCAGCATAAGGACAGTCAGATGCTGAGCACGCACAGCTACCCCCAGGACTGTCCATAAGTGTAGTCCAAGGCCTTCACCAAAATAGGTGATTGATCTTGGGTTTGTGTTCAATTAGTTTGGATTATAGGAGATCATTTCTTCTGCCAAGTATTGACTTACGCAATATAGGTGTGTGCATTCATACTAGTTGGCTGGATGCCCTTCACAATCAATGGAAATAAGTAAGCTTAATTCATCTTACACTAAATTAGGACATCTAAATCACTGCCCCCGAGTCACAAAACAGCTCAGAGGACAGTGAGGCAAAGAACGTATTTAATTTTCTAATAAGCTTTGCTATTTACCTGTTCTCAACATAAATTGCTATGCCTTTTTCCTTGTAACATTATTCTTCGTTCACTAATACATTATCTTCTTATGTCTTTATTCTCTGTCCACTATAGGAATCTTTCAATAGCAATGAGATTCTTCAGATGATATTAAAGAATGAACACTGCCAACATCCACTCTAATTTTCATTAAATGATCTATGCCTTTTTATAGATCCTATTATTCATATATCCTTTGTGTAACAGTGAGCAATAGGTTTATTTTTTCTCATACAATACAGCTTTCATTTGTATTTTATTCATTACTCTTTCTTTGTCTATATGGAACACATAACATCCATATAACACATTTCAGGGACCTGATGTTAGGGTAAAGGACTGGAAAAGGTAGTTATACTTGAAGAACTTACTGCATGCATTTAGACAGTTTTTGAGAATTTGTTTGACTCCATGGATTGGGCTCACTCTTGTAGAGACCTGGGATATGACAGCTCTCTGAGTACATTTGATTTCCTATAAAATTAGGATAATTGTACTGCCTTCCTTCTTTAGGTGAGAACAATAAGGTTTTACTCAATATTAAATAATTTGAATTGTGCTCTATCAGCTGAAAAAAAAAAAAAGTTTAAAAGTGCAACTATCTGGTTCCAAGGAAAGGGGGAAATTGTAGTTTGAAAGGCAATAATATTGCAAATCTCAAAACTATTGAAATGTCTGTGAAGAAGCTACAAATGCAAGTCAAATTCCACTCTCTGTCTTTGTCCTGAGGAAAACAGATCTAAATTTCTAAAGTTAACTGATGCAGAATAATTCTCTAATGATGAAAGTGCCCAAGATTACCAGGATGAATTTCCAAACAGGTGCTGCTGAGCATTAACTCACTAGAAAAACAGGTGAACATATTGCAGAACTCATTGGACTACAGCCCTAAGGGACATAGTGCCTGAAGCCAGTTTATTCAACCCTTTTATTCAGGGCTCTCTGCTATGAAATGAACTAATCAAGACTGTATGCAGTCAGTACCATGTAGTGGCAGAAGCATTTCATTCAACTAAAACAGTCTTTTGGACCTTTTCTGCATTTATATGCTATGTGGCATAGGCTTCATGTTCTGTACTGAAAGCAGCTACTTCTGCTTTCTTGCTTTGCCTACTGGAGTAACATATGATGACCCATGTAACTCTGCAAAATATCACAGATGTCAGTGGTTAAAACGGAAGCAATTATTAATATTTAAAATGTAATCTACAAAATATCAATTTTAATTAGTATATTTGACATATTAAAAATCAATACTTAAGTAGTGAAAGATTCTGCTGTTTAGGCTGCACTCCACACGAATGATCATTTCTAAATTAAGAGATGCAAATTTAATCAATAGATTTAAAACTTTACAACACTTGAGGCACCTGAATTGCTTCTAATCAGCCTAGTAAAGAGAAAGCATAATTTAATTGTTGTTTTTTCTTCTCTCTTTGAAAGACAAACCTACCTTCAGGCTGGATTTTACCCAGAATAAGCTGTATTATCTGCAGATTTTGCTCTTCATTGTTATTGTTAGCAATTAAAGCTGTATTTAAAATGGCAAGGGAAGAAAGAAAAAAAAAAAAAAGTTCAAAATCCCAGAGGTCACTTCATCATTTAAGAAACTTTAGCAAAATCAACACCTTAACTTGGCTTTTAAAAAATAAAATGGGTAAAAAGTAATTTTCTTATTGTCATACTTTTAGCAAAACAGTATTCTGTGGTTCATGTGAAATCAGCCTTTGAGTAGTTTACTGTGCTTAATTTCCAGAATTATTTTTAAAAATGTTTGTTTTGTGAAACAGGCTGTATAAAATTATCATGCTTTGGTAATGGATACTATAGCCACAAATTATTTAAATTTAAAATTCCTCTTTTTTTCCAGTATTTTTAATTTTATAATCTATGCATTAATGATGTTGTCACAGCTATCTGTAAAAACCTTGAAATATAGCTCATACTACATTTTAGCCTTGAAACACATTTTATTTTTTCGTAATGTTCATCAACAACTTGTTGAATTTACTTCTGCAAAAAGGGCAAGAACATCTGAAAATGTATTTTTACATGAAAAGTCACACTGAGGTTTCTAGAACTACTTATGTACTTGATTCTTGAAATCTGAAATTAGTATGAAATTTTTCCATTGAGTTTTATAGGATTGTATCTGCATGTTAATTATTACATGTGCAGTTGAAAGTACCTTGAAAGCATTTCAGATCAATATATCCTGAATACATTCAGGCTAAATCTTTTGATAGTGTACATGAAGTCTACATTTCTGCTAAAATGGACAGGGACCAGTTGTAATGGAGAAGAATATGGGTGGGTTTTATTCTTCTTTTCTTAAAGTTATCTGTTGATATTGCTGCATGGAAAGCACCATACATTCAAATGGAGCAGGATAACCTCTTTATAAAATGTGGTATATCACTACCTAGCTATTTGGCATGCAAAGGTATTGTAATTACATAAGAAATTGCATGACAACATATTTAAATTGTTATTAATCCAGTTTTTCTGTAAGCCAGCAGAATTACATAAATAGTTATAACCTGCAGCTATTGGTAGTGTGCAGTAGTGTGTCTTCAGCAAAAAGTGTGCTTCTGAATCATAGGCAACAGGATATTTAGACATTTGCATGATCTGAATTGGGTCACCAATCTTTTCTCTCCATAAATTTCAAGGACAAAAATAATGTGGCACATGCTTTAAAACACCCTGAGCATCAAAATCAAATCCCTCTTGTATTCTGTGTTACAGATGAATCACCACAGCAGGAGCTTCCAGGGCTAAATTTTTTTGGACATGGGAGAGAAGCAGAGATGATATATATTTCATCTATGAATTGTACACAGACTGTGCACTGCAGTTGGATGGTTTCAGTGAGCACTGTGGTTTCCTAGAATATTTGAGCTACAAATGGCCACAGGTTTCTGACATTGAAATCTTCAAGAATCAAACAACATCAGTTACTTTGTGGTGTTGTGAGGACATTCAGTACCATATACATTATTGCCAATGTCTCAGTGTAAGGTAAATGTGAGTATAAACTCACAGGTTAGGGTGAAGTTCTTTCTGTGCATGTAAACCCAATAAGAATTCTGACTGAAAAATTGAGTACTGTCTTATTTTCCTATTCAATACCAGCATGATAAGAACAGTTAGGGTTTGGGGTGTCAAACACTGTTATTTTTCATGAACCTTTCCTTGCTGCATAATATTCTGCCCATTTGAGAGCCTAGAAGTCCCACTAGGCTATGGAGATCTTGCTAAACAACTCATAGGTGTACTGGAATCTGGCAAATTTATTTCCCCAAACCAGTTTTCTTGGCTGTCAGATATTGGGTGGGGGGGGGGGGGAAATCCATACAAACATAATTCAGTTTTACCATGCAAGAAATTGCACCCCCAAACCCTCATTTAATGAACATTGTTAGAATTACTAGAGATCTAACAAGCAGCTTTTGAAGGAAAGGCTGAGGCTGCAGCTAGAATGTGTGAAGCAGCTATTTTCATATGTAGAAAACCTTCTCATTTTACCAAATGAGAACTACTTCCTGCACCATCTTTTAAGATCCTTTGACAAGGTTGACAAAACACCATTCAAGTGCAGGTGTGAAACCCAACCCACTTCCCTTTTCCTCTACTTACAGACACTATGTAAAGTGGTTTCATGTACAGGTCTTGTCATCCACATTCAGAGAGGCACACAGGAGGAGAAAAATCCAAACAGAACTGAAAAAGAAAGCACAGAAAGTTCTGAACATTTTGCTTGATTCAATTACTTTCTCTCAAGGTATCGTTCTTCACCGATGACTGCCAGCTGCTCCTGGAAAGCTTAACTGACAGCCACATTCTTGCAATATACAGCATGACTTGTGGCAAGTTTTGGGTTTTCCATACCGTCCAGAATGATGCAGGAATTACCTTTAACATGATGGCTTCTGATACTTTGAAGGTCTGGAATAGTCATCTGGCTTGGATATGTTTTCTTTCATTATCCATTAGAATAGAACCCTTCTCCATGAAACATTCATTGAGCTCTTTTTTGCCTAGGTTTCATAAGCATCCCGCAAGAGCTAAGAAGTTTCCAAATTTTCATGTAATTCAAAAGGTCATAATTCTTTCCAGAAAGTTAATGTATTACTGCATAAAAATCTATAGTGCTTTTATTTTTTTACATTTTCTGGCTGGTATACAATAGTTAAGATCAGGCAGCATCCAATATCCTATTTGTTAATAGGAAGATCATTCAATACTATCTCTAAAATCTTAACAGCTCTGTTCAGGAATCTATATATGGTCCAGAACTGGCAACCTGTGTGCTTTTCACTGATTTTGTAGAGACTAAAAGGTCGATTATTTATTTATTTTACTAGATAATGTATGAGCAATCAGTTATCCTCTGACCTCAGATCCCCTGGGCCCTTTCCATCTGCCAGATATTTCTGTAACTACACATGTTCTTTCTCTACATCAGTCTAAAGCACTTGACTTGTACACATCCCTTACAAGTAAAAAGCTGAAATAAAAACAAGAAAGGTGCCACATACAAAGAACTCACCTCTGTTTTCCTGTTCCTCTCTAAAGCAGCACAGAGTCGTCTTTAACTGTCCATTTGAGTTTCATAACATTATATATATTTATACAATCATCATGTGTTATGTCTTCAGCGCAAATGAAAGCTTGAAACGTTTTCACTAAGGCAAAAACATATTTACAATGAGGCAGGACCTCAAGGTATCTCCTGTAACTCTCTGTTACAAATAAATCACAAACATGAGCCCTAAGGGTTGTTTCTTTTCCTGTCCCTAATTCTTTGAGTAGGTAATATTAATGAAATACTAAGTAATTGGAGCTCTTTAAAAGGCTAAATGAGGAGTTTCCTGGAAATGTTTTCCTTGTGTATTTACACAGGGTCATCTAAAGTATAAATATAGTCCCTGGATAGTTAGCTCACATTGTAATGAATTTAATACTGTGGTTCAGATTCACAGTTGACATAAATGTTTTGCAAATATAGGGTCATTAAAGTCAATGAAGCTAAGTCAATTTACACCAGTTAATGGTATGACTGTGTAGAGAAGATTTTGTTCATTGGCAAAATCATCCTGGCTTTTACAACTTCATGGGGCAAGAATGATTTTAATATGATGGTGGGTCTCCCCATGAAAAGGATATTCTCTCAGATACAGAGGAAATGCAGGGGAGAAAGGGGAGGCACTCATTAATAAGTCTGACTATAATCACCGTAGTGTTAAAAAGGTCTGCATTATAGGAAGTTATTAGTAGAGGTCTCCATTTTCTAGAGATGTGGGTGGCTGACTTGGACTGCCTCAGCTGTTAGAGGTGCACAGTGGTAGCCTTGTTTTGTACTTCTGTCATAAACCATAGCCATTAAAATAATTGTGTGTCTCATTCAGACACACACTTTTTAAGAAGTTCTCTCCTTCACATTCAAAGCAATAGCAGACCACCCTGGGAAGAAATCATAATCGTAGCTACCTGAGGTCAGGCTACAAATAGAGAGGAATTTTGGGTCTCTTGTATAAGCATGTCTTTTACTCAGCCAAACCAAGAAAAACCTCTAGGAATTATGTCTTTATTTGTATCTTTTTGGTTTATTGTTTTTGCCCAGATCACTTGCCTTTCATTTTTGTGATTCACTGGTGAGGAGCTAACACTATCCAAGACATGGGCCTGGAAGGAGACATGAGTTTTTTCCTTTGCTGAGCAGGTGAAAACACTTATAAGTTCGCTGCTCAATTGTGCAATACATCCTTCCAATCTAGAAAGTACTTCCTTATAAGCAGAAGTAAAGTCACCCTTTTCCAATTATTCTAAACAGTTCAAAGTTTTTCTTTATTATTATCAGTTTTTCACTACTCAACTCCCTCCTTTAATCTGCATCTATGCAGAACACATGCCCTAGTAGCAAGGGTCTGACACACAGCAGCCACTTCTTAAATATATAGAGCTTACATATACAGCTTCTTTTTCTGAGTTATTTCCTCATAATGCTCACTTTAGATAGTTTGGCTGCCTTGGCCTGTATGTATTACATAGATTACAAGTGAGTTTTCAGAGTAGAAAATAGCAAAATTTATCTGACAGATTTCCGCCTCCACCTTATTTTTAATATGGAAAAGACACTGAAAAATAAAAGTTGGCTGCTTGTTAATATCTTTCATCCCACTACCACTACAAATTCTTACTTTATTTATTACAGGCTTTCCTGATACCGTAAAAATTAGAAAGTAATTTTTTTGGAAGTTAAGGTTACTTTCTTTCATTATTTATTTTAAAAGAAAAAGGTGTAGAACCTACTTATATGTCATTATAAATGTATTTGCTTGAGCTGTGCTGGGAAAGGTGGTGTCACAGGTTTGGTGTAAATGGTAGCAGCAGGTATTCGTTCTTTCTGAACAACATTCCTGTCTTCACTAAATTTTACAGGAGCCTAATAAGACTTCATGGAGTCATTTGCATTTTCCTGTTGGGGGAACAGGAAATATTTCTAATGGTGAACATGACAGAAAGGAAAGCAAAAACCTACTCACAGCACTGATTAAAAAAGAGAATTACATAAGATATGCTCATTTTCCTTCGAAGACCCCCTTTTTTTTTTTAATGTGTTACAAATAGGTTTTGAAAGTATTGGTTTTCTGACAAAGGAAAACAAACAAAAAACCCAACACATAACAGCCTTATGTGACGTAAGGAAGAGCTGTAAATTATATCAGAGGGAGTACTGTAATGAATAGAAAAGACCAGAAAAGGAGTTCTGACATGGTTGTATTCTGAAAAATAATAAATCTCCTTGTAGAGAGAATATTCCACTTAATACACATACTTTTAAGTTTGCCAGTGAGAAAGTTATATAATGTTACAAAACCCATGCACCAGTTCCAGTGAGCACTTTTCAACATACCATTTGAAGCATAAATTGGTACATACCTGGTCAGTTTTTACTCATTGCTCCAGGATGCAACTACATTTCCCTTGATATACTTGGATAATAAAACAGTTGGTGGTAATTATCTTAATGATTTCAGCATGAAGATTAGTAACCCTTGTAATTTTTATTCTTGCTAGTATAAATTAGTTTACAAGAGCTCAAAGTACTTGTTAAGCTGCCAAAGGAGCGTACACATTTTCAGTACTCAAATTAACCTCTGACTTTAGAACAAGAATACTTCTGTAGAAAAAAATTAAGCCTTTTGCTTTTTGAATAAGAGGCATTAGTAATTGAAATACTAGCTGCAAAAAGACTCTGGATTTGATGCCCTTGCTCCAGAAGGGTGGAAGTAATGAGGGAAAAAAATAATTCTGCACTTCAAAATAGAAATTCAGATACAAATCATTTGGAAAAAAGAAAAATCAGTTTCCTTTGTCATTAAATATTATTATTCATATTTTGGAATTGTCATAATTCCTGTAGTATTATATTATGTGTATTTTTTATTTATGCTACATCTAATGCAACAATACTGTGTGTATAATCTGCAATGATTTATTAATCTGAGTCAATGAAGACCTTCAATTTAACACAATTTAAAGGCACTTACTTAACTTAAAATGCGTCGCAGGCCCTCTTTGTTCTGTCAGTTAAATAAATACTGTTGTAGTGCAAGGTTAAGTAACCTGAACACAAAAACACATTCTGCAGTGAGACCAAGAGTCACTTGTGTAGTCCTAATCTGTTTATAAAAAACAACATTAAGGAATTACTCTTGCATGTATGAGTATTGAAATGCAATATATACATATTTGCACAGATTAATATTGCAAGGCAAACACTACTTTAAAAAGACTGGTAGATACATACTTTTCCATTAGTTCAATTTTCTGTTTAACTTGTATACTTTCGAATTACAGAGCCAATATTTAGTCCAGTTCTCTACCTAGAAACTCCTTTAAATACGAAAAGACATTTCCAATATATGGTTTTCCAGCATGAATCAAGAATCAAGATGTAGAACAACTAACAGTAAGTCCCTAAGTGGAAAGAAAAGTTTGAGTTACCATTTAGATTTTCATCCACCATCAGAAGTAAAACAATAGCAGCTTACCTGTCTAACAAGTTTACTTAGCCTGTCCTTGCATCCAATTGATGCACTTGATTTGTCAGTAAAACAGTAATAACTTGAAAGACATTATTTTATTCTTGTCAAAATTTATCACCTTTGTAATATCTCAAAGATAAGATTATCAATGCATAAATAGAATTTTGTTATTGTTTTCATTGTTCATATGGTTTTCGGTCCTACCAATATTCATTGACTACTTAAGGTCTAAGAGTAACCACACAAATTTGTCTACAAAATACTTTTCAGCAACCTTGCCTTCATTCTTTTTCATTTTCTGCTTTACTTAGCTTTTACTATTTTTCATTTGTCTGTAACGTATCTCTATATCTTTATTTAAAATATAAATATATTTCTTTAGACACATTTCATGTCTATTCATGACATAAAAAACCAATGGGGAAACTCCAATTATTTTTTTCCTATATTCTCAGTTTCTGTGTGCAGCTTTTGACAACCATCTGCTTAGATTAGACTTCACCTCTTTCTACTGTTCATCCTTGTCATAATAAAATATTGACAGAAACGATTTCTTCTGGGAAAAGAGAAAGTTAATAGATAAGTGAAAGCTCTACTTGGTTTTTCATTAAATTCCTGATGTACTCTCACAAGCTGTGTTGTATTTATTTATATGATCATCTAAAGTTGTGAAAAATTAAAAGGTAAAGCTCCAACTCAAGCACTGGATTTCACAATGGGATTCAGACCATATCTAATATTCACAAATTACTGTAGAGCTTTTGTAAATAGCAAGTAGCATGTCAGATGATAATCTCTAGGTGCAATAAATGTAGTGCAAGAGGAGGCTCTTTAGCACCAGTTAAAGGAGACAAATTACAACATTGCCCACACACAGGTTTACATAAATGACAAAAAATTCTTAAGGCATACAGGCCTTACATAACATAACAGTATTTCTAAAACAATGTTATTTTTCCCCTGTTAGGGTTGCAGGCAGATGAGCAGGCCAGTGACTATCTCTGGCCTGAGGTTTAATGAACTGCACAGACATGGAAAACTGTGGAATGTGACATGAGAAATTGCTGCACACAAGAGATGACAAAGCGAGAAGCAAAACCGCTATAGGGATGACACTGTGAGGGGTGGAAGGATTTTGCAGACGGTTAAGGGAGAGATGGGGTAGAAAGGGCCAGACTTCACAGACACTCAAAGGGAAGTGCTGGGGGTTTCTGAGGAGCTGAGTTTTGCAAAGTCAATAGCACTGAGGTACCTGCATCAGCAATACCAGGCATTGCCAAATTTACCTAGGTAACTATCAGAAATACTAAATTTGGGTAGGGATGTAGCAAGCTAGGACCAGCAGGGGAAGGAGATACTATGGTGTGTAAATCCCATGGCAGGTGCAGTGGATGGTGTCTGACTGCCACTGCCACAGCCAAAGCTGGGCAAGATCCCATACCATTAAGCACCACAGGCCACAGCAGCCACATGGGTGGAATGACCAAGGTAGGTGCACCTTCACTGGCCCTAGGGTCCCCTGCCTGCGCCTTGTGGTGGGTTGACGCTGCTACCAAAGCTGCTGTATCACTCCCCTCCTCAGCTGGACAGAGGAGATAAAATATGGCAAAAGGCCTGTGGTTCGAGGGAGCCATCACTCAGCAATTACTATTCAGGGCAAGAGACTCAACTTGGGGAACATTAATTTAATTTCTTACCAATCAAATCAGAGTAGGATAATGAGAAATTAAAACTAAATGTTAGAACAGCTTCACCCACCCCTCTTGTCTTTCTGTGCTTCACTCCTGATTTCTCTACCTCCTCCCCTCAGTGGAGTAGGAGGACGTGGAATGGGGGTTGTGGTCAGTTCATCATACATTGTCTCTGCTGCTCCTTCCTCCTCAGAAGGAGGACATCTCACATGCTTCTCCTGCTCCAGCATGGGGTCCATCGTACAGGAGACAGTCCTCCATTAACTTCTCCAATGTGAGTCCTTCCTACAGGCCCTTCTTTTCCCCTTCTTAAATATGCTGTCAGAGAGGTACTATCAACATAACTGATGGGCTCAGCCTTGGCCAACAGCAAGTCCCTCTTGGAGACAGCCAGAATTGACTCTATCAGACATTTGGGAAACTTGTGGAAGCTTCTCATAGAAGCCACTCCTGCAGCCCGCCTTCTACCAAAACCTTGTTACCCAAGCCAAATACACACTTGTCCTGGACTGGACACCATCAACAATTAGCCATTGTTGATAACCTTCTACCTTCTCCCTCAGTATCCAAGGAAGAATGCTCATAAGAAGAAACAGCTGAAGAGATGTTGTTTTGTAAAAATCTCTCCTTGTGCAACCAGTTCAAAATTCTGAGGGATCTGATTTGTTGCTGTTGGTTTTGCCGGCTTGCTTTGGCAGCTGCATGCCATGATCCAACTTTCAATATTCTAATGAATTTGGCTGGAAAGATCCTCAACATTTTTATAGTGCGTATATCAACCCTTACTTCATATTCCTTACTTAAAGATCAGATACCTTCTCATAGCTATAAAATTATCCTGGCAACTCGGACACCATCTTGGCCATGACCCCAGGTCCCTCTCTGAGTGGTGTGTTTCCAGGAAATCTTCTCATGCCTTACACGTGTGCCCTGCATTCTTTGTCCTCAACCTTGTAATCTTGCATTTGGCCATTTTAAAAACCAAGCATTTTTTTCCAAAAGAAACACCTTAAAAAGCAAATAAGATCAGCCCACATATATGAGTTATCTTCATAATTATTTACTGTTCAATCAGCTGTACTATCATTTGTAAATTTTCTCAGTAATAAGTCCATATATTTTCTTCCAGATTTTTTGATGATGTATCTAATAACACTGGAACAAGGAGATAAGGATACTCATTAGGAACATCCTCAGCGGATGATGATAGAATATTAGATAAAAGTACTTTTTGCTACCACTACTTTAACAGTGTGAGTGAGCACCTTAGTCTTCTAAGGTTGTTTCTATTGACCCTGTCTCCAGCTTCTAAGAGGTGGGGAATTTAAGAGCAAAATCTCAAATATAAGACCCTGTCTAATAATTAGGATATTAAAATGGCCAACAGAAAACCTAAGAGACCTTGCAAATTATTTTTTTAGTTAGAAGCTGATGTTAATCAGAGGAACTTAGTGAAAAAAATATATTAAATTGATTAGCAAGAATCAGATGGGGTGATGCTAACAGATTTAACTTGTAAGAAACATAGCTTCATAACAGTTTCAGAAAATCACAGATAGAATTAAATTGGCTTCTCTTATAGTCCTTGTTCTTGAGAAAGAGGAGAAAAAGAGGCAGAGAAACAAAGGGAGTACCAAGAAAGACAGATAAATTTTCTGTAGCTATTTTACAAGTTTTGATAAGAAAGCTGGATCAACTCTTTATTTCCCCTGTGTCCTTTGTCCTTCTTGTTTAAGAAGATATCACTGAATACTAAGCCTAAAGCATTGAGATGGCTTGGTTTGTAATTAGTAGCTTTTGGATGCATAAAACAAATAGATTCTTCAGTTTTACTGGATATTCCAAGGTAGAAATGTAACCAAATATGCATGCTACTAGTTGACTAATTAAAATATTGATTTCTGGATTTTTGTGTAGTTCTGTTTAATATTATTTTTAATTGGGATGCCAGTTACTTTAAAAAACTTTCGGTTATGCTGCACCAGTAAGTTCACAATATAAATAGATGTTAAGGCCAAACATTATTTGATCATATCCTCAAATATTAATATACAGGAAAACTGTTCTACTATTATTCTAGGAAAATAAAACATTGGTATAGTGTTTATAGATAAGACAAAGCTTTAAAATGTTCCCATGCAACATCAGTTATGCATCTTCAGGTGAGTGTTGAACAATTCTTAAGGTCTCTTCGGAAGATTAGCTCACAAGCTCTGAAAGAGTAGTGTTCAAGAACATACATGAAAGTAAATAATAAAATGCTTAATCACTGTTTTGAGTACAAACCTGAAGGCAACTTTTGTTGTGGAAATCCTCTAGCATTTCCATTAAATTTTTTCTCTTCTGAACAGGTGGGGGAATGGAGGAGGAATGATTATCACTGAATTAATTAAGCTACTAAGATTACTGGTCCAGTCCAACGGGAAATGACAGCTTTGAGATTGCGCATCGGATGTAATCATCTCACCTCATTACTACTTTTGCTACGAAAATAAATTAATTTTGTATATTTTCAGTTCTCATTACTATACTTGTCATAACAGGGAACTATCAAAATTCTAATAATACCTGATGTACTTCGGTAATTATGGTGCTGTGCTCCACAACTTTAACATTTTCAACCCTGCGTTTGATTTGTTGACTATTCCACTCCTCCCTGTCAGGTTAATAAAGGCTGTAAATATGGAATCAGCTAGGTAATTTTCTACAAAATGCAATTGCCCCACTTTATCCCTTTCCAGTTTTCAACTATAGTTTGACAGGGGGGAGGTGTGCACGGAAATGAACAGAAAATTAAGCTGAACTGCACTGATATTACTGCACTTTATAGTATCAGAATTTTTGTTGTGTGCTGAAGTAAATTATATAATAAATGTGGATCTGGATATCAAGTTTACACTCAAATCCAAGGACTAAGATATTTTTCTGATAATATGCAGGTTCTGGTAATGAAATCTAGCCACAATTGCATGGGTTACAAACAAATGTTTTTGTGTTTTTACACATAAGAACTTTATTTCAGTTGATTACAGAAAACACCTTGGATGACAAAATCCCATCAAAAATAAAGCAAAAAATCAGAAGCTTCAAAATACAAAGTTATATGCTGCTCTTACACTATGCTCCAGTCTCCTGCTCCTGAGCATAACTAAAAATTGGGAACATCAATTTTTTGAAAAGCATCCTGAATGTCTTGTAGTACAGCACAAACCACAGAACCACAGCACCACAGCAACTTAGGTACGCTTAGAAGAAAAACCTTGAGTCCACAGACAAGAAAAACCTACCACCCTTACTTCCAGCCCAACATGTTGTACTGTATTGCTGCTGTGGGGCAGCTGGTACATCTCTCTCTGGCCAGCTGTCAGTTGCTGCCAATATGAAGGTGACAACAGGACTGGTCCTGCCTGTTCATCCTATAGAGTAGTCTCTAATGAGCTGGTAATGCTCACTGTATGTGGCAAGTGTAGAAGAACCAGTGACATGAACTTCACATCACTTACACCAAAACCTGTGGTCTTTTCCTCCTTTCTAAAAGCTTTGGCCCATGGGTCACAATATTCACTCTCTTTGTGGGCTCATGGCAGAGAAAAGGACACAAGACAGACTGGTTTAGATGTCAGCAGTATTCCAGTAACACTCTAATATACCACTCATTTTCAGACAGGGCAATCATTAAACATTCTTGAAATCAAAAGACCTCTTAGCGTGCGAATGGAAGAAAGAAACAACTAATACAGGACTGAGAAAGGATCAAAATGATGCCAGATAAACGAAATTCTTCAGAAAGATATCCATCTTTTCCTCTAACAATGGTAAAATCTGCCACTTACCAAAGTGATGCAAAGTTGTACTTTGAATGGTAAAGTTTTCCAAAAATATCTTTCATCATCCATACCTTTTTAGAAATGTGTTTCTTGTGGATGATGGCACAGCTACACTGATTCATGCATTTGTGCCTCTCTGCCCCATTTCTGTAATTCATAGGTAAATCTGAAAGTCAAAGTTACTTGGATCCCCTGATGATGCCTATGTGATTGCACTCCTTCTTTCAGGGCTCTGGTTTTAGTAGGAACATAAAGCTTTTGTTGAAAACCTTCCACCAGCATCCAGTCACGTTCTCATACCAGCTGAAAGCCTTGGTTCAAGTTTTCAAAGCAGTTAAGGGATGAAGCTCCAGCTACATCAGAGAATGCATTTTGATCTATAAATCACAGAAAAAGTGATATTTTTCAGGGAACACAGAGAGTGAAGATCACAAAAGCCAGAACAAAGCATGCAAGAGCCAGGGAGAATGCATTTTCTCTGTAAAGAGACACAGCTCTGAAGGAATCCTCTGTCTTTCAGAGGACACCAGATAGAGCAGGTCTGATTGCCTTTCAGAAGCATCATATGGCCTCATTTCAAGTGACAGAACACATTTTTGATCTCTAGCTCAGTAATCCTCCCAGAACACCTCACCAACTGCACTCACAAACTAAAAATTAAAATCCCTAGTCCTCATAAAATTATGGACTCAAAAAGGCAAAAGCATCAAAGCCTTCATAAATTGTACAAGTTATTGTAATGTTATGGAGGTATATGAAACCAGGTGTTACTTCTCTACCACTGGTGTCTTGATCAATACCAAATGAGAATAAATTTCTTCCTAGGAACAAAATGAGCAGTCTGGGAGATAAAAAATAAGAAGTTATTTGGCAAAAATAACAGTAGTGAGCAGAAGAATATTCATTAACTGTAGAAAGATGCAGTTGCCAAGATTCTATATCTAAAATCTACTTGGCACTTAAACAAAAGTATTATTACAGAACTTGACATCACATTGCAAAAAACTTTCATAAGTGCCCTGTATGATGCTACCTAAGCCTTAGTGCACATCTTGCCATAGCACTGGGATTTCAAATTATGTGATAGTTTGGTGCTCATATATTCTTAGATCTTCAAGGCTTAAATCTCTCACATATCCCAAAATTAATGTAGATGTTTGTCAGTCTGAGGCTTTCTAGCACATATTTTTCAATTATAAAATTTCCAGCTTTGAGCAAATGCCTGTAATGAAAGAGTAAATAAGGTTTTTAGAAACAGCATCAGATAAAAATGCTGAACATGATTACTTGCAACCACTGAAACAATATCTATAGAAAGGACTCTAAGTAGCTAGAAATCTGAAAGTAGAAGGAGAAAATACAGCAAATTATTTTTAGTACATATATTAGTCATTTAGATCTTTTAAATCAAATGAACAAATCTGTAGGAAAACCCAAACAAACAAACAAACAAAAAACAAAACAAAACAAACAAACAAACAAAACAACAAAAACACACACACAAAAAAGCCAAAACCTAGTTCAACTGAAATTTAAAGCAATATTGGCACTGACCTTAATGAAGTCAGTGGGTGTCTAACATGATTCTGCTGTGTTTGGTTTATTATTTTGTCTAGACAAGAGGCAAGATGATATCTGTCACATAACAGTTTGTATCTGTTAGGGAACAATAATACTAAGCAAAAAGATCAGAGATAGATTACAGCAAAGATTTGTTTTCTTCTGAGGGCACAATAACTGTGCAAGAAAGTTATGCATCTGTCACCTTGTAGAACAGGCTTCTTGTGACTCCGTTAACAGAAGTAATTCTAAGTTATATATTAGCTGGCTTTAATGAACAACAAAGTTTCCTTTTAAGCAATTGGGAAGCTCAGAATTTGCAGGCTGGATTGTGCTGCTTTTTTAAGTGTTCTAAACAATCAGTAATTAATTAGTATCTTCCTTTTTCTCTGGGGTTCTAAAGGTCTGAAGCAGGTATTAAATACTCCCAATTTTTAAACATTCAAAACAAATTCACAATATGTTCCATATTTACTCATTCACTGAAGTTTGATGGTCACTGAAAAGTAGATGCTAGGGCTTTCCTGGTAATGTAAACATCTGTGTTAGATATGAATCAGTAGAGCTCTTCTAATATAAAAATCACTATGAAGAAATCAATAAAAACACCTTCAAAGAACTTAATAAAAATTAACCTGTTTTAAATAATGTATTTTTACAGAGGTGATCTGAATGATAATTCTTTCCAGATCTAAGGAAGCCCCAGGCTATATTTCCAGACAGTATATACCAGAAGAAAAATAACAGTTACTTAAATATTTGTAGATTATTAGTGGTTGCTAAATAGATTCATTTGATATTTTTATGATCCAACTGTTTTCCATTTAGCCGGCAGACACAGTTATTTTTGTTCTGCAGAGAAAACCATAACAGACCAAATAAAATTTTTTATACAATAAAGCTGTTCTGCCCTCAAGGTACAGAGTTTTTCCATATTGTCTCCATTTGAAAGTTTATTCAGATTATGAACCCCCTGCTGACACAGATACCTCTACACTCTCTCTCCCTTCCCAACTCTTAAGTCAAATAGTTGGGTCAGCACTTGTGCTTTTACTTTGATTATGTGATGTCCCTGTGGAAAGATACAGTACATTCTAAAACATCTTTATTTTATGGTCTGCTGTGAGCTTACATATTTTGAATACTTAATTTACAGACATGCTCAGGGAAGTGTTGTTGCAAAGAAACCAGCTATTCATACATAACACAGATCAAAGCAGTACTACTCAGTAATGCATGTTCTATAGCATCAGTTAAATAATTTAGAAAAAAAAAATCCTCCCCAAAACATCTGTAAGCAATTTAAATTAAATTTTAAAAGTCATGGCTGACTTCTTCATTACTTTGCCTTTCTGCCTCCTCTGTAGCCTGATTTTTGTTACCAAATGACTCCATGTCCTACCCACCACTGACTACCTGCACCAGGGTGTTCATGCACTCAGGGAGCAGCAAGCACAGCCTCTCATCTGGGCAGATGCAGAGAAGACCTGGCCGCATTTTCAGCTGTCCAGAAGCTATACACAGCACCAAATTTGTGCCTCCATGCCCTGCCTCTCAGCTGTGCTCATCAGCATGGGCTTGGCATGCCATTGGCTGTGTTCACACAACATCAATCAGCTTGTAGCAAAGGCAAGTCAGCTTGCACCTGCCTGCTATGTACTGCATGAATCCTATCCCATTACAGACACATCCATAACAGAAATGAAAGGTGGAGATTCAAGTTAAGTGCCTTTATGCAGACATGATTCACCACCTGAAATGTCTTTTTGGATTTTGGGGTCAATATAGATGCAAAGAAGCATCAGCTTCCTCTTTGCAGGAGATGGAACAAGAGTGATGGAGCTCAGCATGAGTAGCCTCAGTGGAGATAGAATTGCAGGGCTGCAGGAGAAGATCTCTCTTGTCTATTTACATTATCTGGCCATTAATATGTCATGCAGTACAGGTACACTGGTCCCTGACCCACACCACTGCTGAAATGGTTTGACTCTTGCTCCAGCCCCTGCGTCACTCAGGGCACCTGAGAAACAGCCACCTCAAGACCAGAGAACAGATCCAGCTACCAAATAACGTGCTTGTCATTTTTCTCTCAAAGAGGAGAATGTTTTAGCTGGATCCCTATTCAGTTCACTTCGTGGTGTTGTTTTGGACAAGAACAAACAGTAGGGATGTAATATCTTAACCTAATATTGCTGCCAAACACTTTCTTAATGTTGAAAGACACCCTGAATTATGGTTTTAAGTTAATATTCATATATTGTTAAAAGATATGCTCAGCACATTAGGATTGTTCAAATTGCCAGATTAAGAAATTAAGAGCAAAAAAAATAAGATTTTAGTGTCTAACAAACCAGCAGTAATCTCATTGATGATGCCTTAGAACAGTAAATGACTTACTCTCTGTTAATCAGGACTGTAAGTCGTTACAGGACACAGTACAGTCTGCTAAGCTCAGGCAACAGCTAGGTAGGAAATCACAGCAAACACAGTAGAATTTATGAACTCATTTTGAAATGTCAAGATATTCTTTCACAAACTCTTCAACAGATCGGTAAAATGGCTGAAATTTGCTGTGGTTTTAAGTGTTCTAATAACTGTAGCATGCCAGGTGGGTTTTCACATTTGCCTTGAAGTAGACTTTGGTTACATGATTTTTCTCAAAATAAAGAAGAATAAAACAAAAGCAAAGAGATACAGTTGAAATACCAGTCATGGAAGCAGAGTATACCTGAAACTAACATTGATTTAAGTAGTCCAGTTTCCAGATGCTCAATTCCACTGTTCTTTTAAAAACAGAATAAATCCAAATTATCTTGAATATATATATTTAACCCATACTTTTGACTCTATAGATCTCAAATTTTTATTGAATTTGAAAAGTAGAAATGCAAGATACCATAAAAAAAAAAATGAAACCATCTTGCAAGCTCCCTTCCTCATGAGATCCCACTGACTTCAGTGAAGTTATCTTTGCTATTGATTACTAGAAATTACTATTGCCATCTTCTGGTGCAACAGAAAATTGGAAGTTATTCTCATTAAAATGTATGTTGAGATTGCTGATGCTATCTAATGCCGGGAATGGTACAGTTCCTTTTAGAATTGAACATGAAGAGTATAATTGGTATGTTTTTCCTATATATAAATAGTTGTGTTTCTCCCCATGGCTTTTTTTGTACATTTGATTTGTATAGAACTCAAGATGGGTCTTGGAAAACAGAAAGGGGGAAACAGGGATGTCAGATCAAGCTCACTACACTTCTGCACTTCAATAAAATTATTTTGAAATAAAGTAATATTTTGGTGTATTGTGTTTGGCTAAATTTCTAAGAATAATCAGGGTTTCTGTACACCATTATTGAGAAAAATTGCCAGCAACCTTGTTCATGATTTCAAGGATTTGAGCTCCATACTGAAACCAAGATACACTAGTTTGTAGTTTATATGAGTAATAGTCAAATGTCTGATACCATAAGCAATCATTCATGTTTCTAGATTGAAAAATAAGAGTGAGATCTTTAGGCACATTCAAAACATCCTTGCATAACTTTTACATTCGCTGTAACAAAAAATAGGCCAGCCCACTTAAGAACAACCCATTTGTCAAAATAACTCATAAAGATAATAAATAACATCAATTCGTGAGTTAAATCTTTTCATATAAAAGGCTGCTGGAATTGTAACGCTTATTCCAGGGTAAAGGATATTGACACATTTTTAAGTATTTTATAAATATTACAACACTTCATCATTGCAAAGTAAAATGAACAAGCTTCAGACTTGAAATAGGTCAATGAATTTCTAGTCAGTAAGGATCAAGCCATCAGGGAATTTTGCATTATTTGGTGGCTTTATATCTCTGTGTATATGCTTCCACTCAAGTACAACTTTCATGCACCAATAACTTTGTGAAATTTTATGGCCTGTGTTATATACCCAAGGTGTTTTCAGGTTTTCAAATCTGCACATCTGTAAACTAATTATACAGAAGGGAATGAAATGCACTTGCTTACCTGCTTAGGTTCAGTAGACTGATTTCGGAGTTTTCAGATACTTAATTTCAGGACAAAAAATAAACACAGAACTTGTTCAAGAACCCACTGGGAGCTTTTCCACTCACTGCAGTGGCACTAAGTGTGTTATATATGCCCCTTGGTTAATAGGTGGTGCTACTTAAAGTCAACTCTAAATTACTGGAAGTGATTCAGCAATAATAGAGGTTTCTATTGGCTCTAAGATTAAATACACAATAGCCCCAAAGAAGTGTGGGTGAATAAAAGGGGAAATGAAGATAAAGTCACATAGGATGATAAACTGATCTCTTTTTTTTCTTTTCAGATCTAATACCAGACTAGAAGATAACACACACACACACACACAAAAAGTCATTGTTATGCTTACCTAACTACAGTACCTGATACCTTAATGTTTCAGGCACTCTATTGACCCAGAACAAAGATGCAGTCTTTCTGAACTGTAGGCAGAGATTGATCCAAAACAGTTTATCAGTAGGAGGAAATCATGAGATGTGCAAGGAAGGGTCCAACACCAGCTCATTGAAGTGAGACCTGCTCAGCCCAGGTCCTTCAGTTCTCCTCTGGATGTCATCATGAGCTTTGAATGGGAACTGGCTTCATTTTGTCCCACGGGCAAACCTAAAGAATTAGCCATGGGGGTTGGCTGGCCCAGTCTAAAATCCCTCCAGGCACCCAAAGGGTGGCTTTCTGACATTTTTCTTTTTCTCTCCAGCTGAGTATATTGTATTATATTACCAAAAGACAGTGGGTCAAGCTAGCACATTAGGTTGTGTTCCAAAAGACTGTCCTATGATGGTCCTGACCCTATCATTCTCCTTCCTTTCTTCTTCTCCTTCCTTGGTGCAACCCTGAGAAATTTTTCCCTCCCATACTCCCCTGGCTTGTGTACTCCGAAATGCAGAGGGGAAGAAATGTATGGCTGAAACATGTGCTCAGGGAGCTCCAGCATTTCTCTGTGCAGAAGAGGTAGCAGCAAACTTCTAGAGAAGAAAGGTAAAGCAGGTCTATAAATAATTACTGGTTGCATGGCAAGAGCCTTGCAACCTGGATTTGATTAACTATGAGACAGATAGATCTTTTACCCTCCATAAAATATGCATCATCAGGCTGCCTCTTAACTGATACTCTTGAGTTTTAACCAAACCCCATTAGAAATGAAGAAAGAGCAAATTTTTTCTGGTCTTCCTTTCTTGAATATTTTTGCTCTCAGGCTACTTTCAAATTTTATTGGCTGACAGCATACACTGCGCATTTTCTATTAGGTCTAGTCAAACTCACTGTTAACTCTGATTCGTCTCGCTTATGATTTATAATTGTAAATTAAAGAAAACATAGGCAAGGTGTTATATTTTTATAAGGTTATTTTAACCTATTTTACATTTACTTTCAGGAACCAATTTTGTTGCCTGAAGTGACAAAAAATAGCAATTTTTATGTTGCTCATGTATTAATATTTATCTTTTCTTTCTTAATTCACATATATTTGTTATGGCAGATGATGAACCACTCATCTATACCACAGATACCCTTCAATTCTCAGACATCCCTTTTTTTCTAGTTTAAACCTCTAATCAGCCTATCTACATTCTGCATTGACACCCCTGGTCACACTACAGTTTGGGGATCATTCATCCACCAGAAAACCAGACATCCTGAGTACTTAAGAAGTTCTTTTTTAAAAAAGGGCATTCATTTTTTATTATTGAAGCAAATCAATTACTCTAATTTTAAAGTTTTGCTGGATCAGAGTCAATCATTACTATTGTCTATGATCTGCCAAAGGCACATCAAACAAAAATTTAAAACTCTCATAGATGCCAACTATTTTGGCAGCCATCCACCAGTCTTTAAAAAAACTACTTAATTTTTAATAGCAGTCAGAGTTTTCTAAAGTTAATCTATTAAATACACAATTACTTTCAAATAACAGTAGGCCAATGAGTTGAACCTTTCAAAGCAGCACAACTGAAGTTGAAGACAGCATTGCTGGGAGGGGCATCCAAATGTCCCCATTGCAGCAAGGACTCCTGTGGGTGGAGCAAGACTCCACTGAGCTGGATGCTTTACAAATTCAGAACAAAGAGCTGGTTCCTATCCAGGGCTCTAACCCCAAAAGTATTTGATTTTCTGTATTGTGGCTGCTTAATTTTCTATGAAAGACTGAAAAAAAAAATAAATGGCTACCTTCCAGTACCATTTCCCCACAGATTTTCAATAGAAATGTATGTTTCTCAGATTATGTGGTTTTATTGTCTTCTTGATTCTAGCCCTGACACTGCAGGTAATTTTAGAAGAGTGTTGTTACTTCCATGTTTCTCAGGTTGTTCATATTTAGAAAGGAAAAAATATCGTCTATTTTAAGTACCTAGGCTGGAAGGTGGTCCTTGTAAGCAGTTATTTAGAAACAACAACAGAAGATGTTTTAAAACATAAAACAAAATTTCAGCAATTCTGAGGATAATTTTTACTACTCTTCATTTCCATGTACAACAAGGTATGACAGCAGCAATGGGGAGGCTCAGGTTTTTTTCCCCTCACACTTGGTGCACTTATCATCACTTTCTCTCAGCTCACTTTCCACTACCTTTTCTACTTTATTTTTAAGAGATTTTTTTCTTCTTAGATTTTATTTATCTTTTCTATTTATTCCATTTTAATGACCTTTCCTTTGCCATTAACCTTTTGTTGATGTAAAAGAACACAGACTAAAGTTCTGAATAAATTAGTATTAAATAAAAACTGTAAGTGTGGTAGAGAAAACTCTCTTTTTTTTACTAACATATAACATGCTCAAACAAATTTGCCAGAATGCCACTCCTCTGTCAAGGTCTGGTCTGAAAATCATTTGCTTCTGCCCCTCACCAACATCCTCTTTTTCTAGAACACATTGGCAGAGGCACAGTTTTCACAGACATTCCCCTAAGGTCTGTGAAGAAGCTGCACATTTCACTCATGTCCCTTAGAAACCTCAGCTCTTACATCTGTTCATAAGATCAGAGATTTAAAGGAAAGAGAGGGAGTTTACCAAAGCTTTAGCCATTTGGATGGTCTAGATAGGACTTAGAATTTCATTTTACTTCACTGATCTCTTGCATTAAACTGCAAAAAAAAACAAGGGTAAACAGAGGAAGAAGAGCAAAGTCAACCTTGTGTTGTTTTCCTGTTACGAAAGAGCCTATGTGGCTTTCTGATAGACTTATGAAGAAAGGCCTTTAGGATGCTTAGGGCATGAGACTAAAAGGATAGACCAGACTGAGGGGGATTTAACAGAAATTTGCTAGGACACCTACACTGCCTTCTTAACGTCTTCCCAAAGCTCCCCTCTGGTGGCCACATGTGTTTGTCTTCTGGCTTCCCTATTCAGAATAGTTGCCTGAGGAGATGAAGAAAAAGTCATAGCACCATTTGTACTCAAACGAAAGCAGATTTCCATGTGGGAAAGGGGAAAAGTGAAGGTGTTTGAGACCTGTAAGACAAGAAATAATTTACATATATGTTGCTACATGTTGCTGCATGTTCCTCTATATGCTTTCTGTTACTGTGTTGTAGTGGTTTCTTACACTATTGTATATGTTAAGATAGCAGCTATATCTTAAACTGACCATTTAAAGCTTTTGCTTATTAGTGTTCAAAATTCCTGAAAAACAAGTTTTGTGAAGACATGAAAATAGTTCGCTAAATGGGTTGAGTCTAGAGTTTGCAAATTAAATGGAGAATATTTCAGGATTCTTATCACTGAAAATATTATTTTGCATGCAATAATCATAAATGAAAAAAAATCTTCTGAAGTAACTTACTTTACAAAAAAAATATTAGCCACAAATGTCACCTGCACGGTGTTTATAAAGAAGATTCAGCACAATAAATTTAAATGAAGCTTAGTTTGTAAGACATCTGGAAGAATGAGGATTTTTGTTGTTCATTCAACAGCCGTTTTCATCACTGTAAAAATAATATTTTCACAAGATTTCTGGCTTTATTTTCCTGAAAATCCTACAATATTTATCAAAAGTAATGTTGCCTTCAAACAAATTCTCAGTAAGAGAAGGATAAATATTTTCTGTATTACTCTATTGCTAAAAAGAAGACATAGTGTTTATCAAAGAAAATATGACACATAGAAAGTCAGCTACAATTTCAAAAATCTCAGTTGCTGTTCATAGGTTTGGTTAGCTTGAGTAGGGGCTGGTACATGTTTTGTCTGGTTATTTTTATTTTTTTTTCTATGAACAAATGTAATATGGATTCATCAGAAGTCTCATACTAAATTTGTGAAAGAAGGGTTGCTTTCCTTTGTTTATTTGGTGATATAGTTATACTTGTATTTAGGATATTATCCATCTTGTGGCACTGGAAAGTGATAGGCTTATTAGCAGACCTAAATCCTTTTTATAAGTAGGCTTTGCACAACAGAAAAATTATGGGGTTTGGAGCAGGAAAAAAAATCCTAACCACTGTTGATGCTGTCTCCCATAAATATATTTTTCTTAGGCAATATTTATTCAGTAAGGTAAAACTTGTAAATAAAATATATTGACAGTCTCACTTTAGCAATAAATAGAGAGCTAATAAGTACCTGGTGTCATGGGAAGCAGAACTGAAGCAGCAATAATCAGATGAAATTGCAGTAAGAAAAAATAAACCACAAGAGTAGACAATGAACACACGAAGTTAATATACACTACAATAATTAACAAACACATTGAAAAAAATGAGAGGAAAAGAACTTGTTTCAATATAAGCCAAACACAGATGTTTCAAGACTGACAATATCAAGTGTATCTTCAGTGGAAATAAGATTTATGTGTGCTTTCTGGCAAAGTTCTCATTATTTTCAGCCCAAATAGTTCTCTTGTGGGCCTGTTTCCACAACCATAAGCTCAATAAGAGTTGGAGGTATTTTTCATTGAAAAAATGATTTCTCATTATATGACATGATTCCCCTATCAAAGAAATTCCGTGTTTATGCCTGTGTTGTTATTCCTCTCCAATACAGCTTCAGAAATAGGGATGACACATTTGTTGGTTGGGGAGGAGAAGAAAAGATTACAACAGAATTCAAGAAAAAAGAAAGAAGTCTGAATGTTTTTCCTGTAACAGTTTCCTCATCTTCTATTTTTTCCTGTCTCTCTATAATCACTGAACTTTGCACAGATTTGGAGTCTCCTTGGCTGATTGCCCAAATAACCAATAACACAATGAGCTCATCAATGTCCTCCACATAAAGTTTTTTGCATCTTCTGCAAATAATGCAATCTCTGTTTTCCCCTTCCCTCCCTCTGTCTGAAATCCTCCTTACTCCTTCTGTCAATTTTCATTTTCAAAGTACAGAGGGTGTGCAATTAGGATGCTAACATGTTCATTGCATTAATCAAATTTGAGGGTGGGGGTTGAATTTTTGGCTGAGATTTATTTTTTCTTTACTCTTCAGAAAGGTTGGCTGTTTCTGGAGTGTTTTTTTCAACTTCTGCTTACCAGAAGTCTGAAAGATCTGCTTGGACAAATGTTTTTTGCTCCCATCTGGGACCACCATAGACATTAATTCTGTGCTAAGACCAGGTCTTGGATACACTAAGACTGAGAATCAGAAAGGGAAGACTTCCATCCTCCGGTCTTAATTCTCATGCAAATGAAGCAGAGCAATGAGGAATGATGTAAGTGAAAAGCAAAGGTAGTTACCAAGGAGATCATCTTTGGCCCTGGCCTGACCCAAAGTGGAGAGCCAGATCTTGGTGCACAGGGAAATGAAGTGGAGAAATACCAGGGCAAACCAACAAGGAGGGTCTGGTGGGGAATGTGAAGCTCAAGGGCAGCCTTGGCTGTAGTGACCATGAAATGGTGGAGTTCAAGATCCTTAGGGTAGTGAAGAGGGCGTACAGCAAGCTTGTTACCCTGGACTCCACCAGAGCGAACTTTGGCTTCTTCAGGGATCTGCTTGGTAGCGTACCATGGGATAAAGCCCTGGAGGGAAGGGATGCCCAAGAAATCTGGTTAATATTAAAGGATCACCTCTCCTCCAAGCTCAGAAAGCTGGAGAGGAACTTTTTACAAGGGCATGTAGTGATAGGACAAGGAGTAATGGCTTTAAATTGGAAGAGGGTGGATTTAGACTAGTTATAAGGAAGAGTGGTGAGGCACTGGAACAGGTTGCCCAGAAAAGTCATGGATGACCCATCTCTGGAAGTGTTCAAGGCCAGGCTGAATGAGACTTTGAACAACCTGGTCTAATGGAAGGTGTCCCTTCCCACGTCAGGGTTGTTGGAAATAGATAATCTTTGAGGTCCCTTCCTGTGATGAAAGCACATCACAGGTAAAACCACACATAGATTTTTTTTAACCAAACCAGTATTTCTTTTCCCCTTGTATTAGTCCTGCAGAATAAACACTTCTGCACTCAGTGAACTAGTTTCTTTCCCATCTACTGCATGATATTCTGAGTTGCATGCAAATCCCCATTAACTGTGATGGCTATCAGCAAAGGATAAACCCACAGCCATCAGAACTCAGGCTTTATAGCCTACCATCACCTTCTATTTATATGGTATTTAAAACCTACCACCCCTAAAGCACAATTGGAAGTCTAGCTTAATTAATCGTTTTCAAAAAGAAACCATTGGTTTGCTCCAACTTGTTTCACACACTACAAAGAATAAACCTGAGGCCATACTCTCCTGATTACCACAACATGATAGCATGCACTTACAATTAGATAGCCAGATGGCCCAGTGTATCTTGTAAGCATGAATCTCGATGAAATGTTTCTGTTTGGGGATAGCACACTTTGAACAACGATAATACCAGATGATCATTCACCAAACTGTTACTACATTAAAACTTTATAATA
Source organism: Columba livia (assembly GCF_036013475.1). Classification (NCBI taxonomy): domain Eukaryota; kingdom Metazoa; phylum Chordata; class Aves; order Columbiformes; family Columbidae; genus Columba; species Columba livia. The sequence goes on along the minus strand of NC_088605.1, from coordinate 62,491,031 downwards.
ACAAGCAAACTCATGCTGACAAGAGCAGCCTAATAACAGTCTGTCATTCACCATAATTAGGAGCTTGTGATAAATATGGTGTTCCTCTCTTTGTATATATATATCCCTTTTAAATATATTCGCTTTCCTTTCAAGATTGTTTTTTTAGAGAGTATTAGTCATGTTCAGACAAGGAAAATAAGGAACTTAAACAGCAAAACATGTTAATTCTTCTATGCAGTTTGCAAGTACCGTGTATCATGCTAAGAGAACATATCAAAGAAAACACATAACAATTAAAGGTACACATTTCCCAGAGAAAAAGGAAAACTTTTAAATCCTTTTAAGTTAACATTATAAGGGCTTGATGTCCTCTTCTTAGTACAGAAACTGAATAATTTGTAGACTGTAAGAGAAATTCCACTCCACCAGGAGGCATCAGACATTTTGATCTACATTGTCTCATACTGACCCACCCAGGACACATTCTTGGAACCACCAGTAGAAGCTGTCTATGAGTTTAGGGGTTGCTAATGTGCATAATCTGGAAAGTGTATCAGCAGTAGCTCTTAAGGTGGCTCTTAGGCAGTACTGATAGTCATACATGTTTGTGATAGCAATAAAGTTCTTGATAATATTTTGAAGATAAATTCTCAAGCTATCAAATTAAAAAAAAAAAAAAGGTGGGAAAAGTAGAAAAATGCGACATATACCCAGTCTACAAAAGCTGAAGAATCTGGCTTGTGAGTGAGACACAAATCCCTAGTCTGTTGGGATCCAGTCTTTGTAGACACAATTTTCATGCTGGATTAACTCCTGATGAAGACTTCAAAAGAACCAGGTTTTCACCTCAAGTTTTCAAAGCGAAACTGAAAAGAAAAAGCACACACAAGACTCCCCAACCTGTTTTTGATGTGGAACGTGCTGCACAGGATGACTGGGACTCACTGAGCAGCTCTGAGCAGCCCTGATCCTCTAATCTACATTGTTCAAGAAAAGAACTTTGAAATGCATTTTGTGGTGCAGAAATATTTTGTGGTGCAGATGATTATGTAACCTGACTTTTACCATCTATATAATTTAATGTGTAATCATCAAATTCCGTACAACAGAAATATAGCCAAAATGTGTAGAGTGTCTTATTTACAGCATTACATAGATTTGCAAAAATATTTCTGACATGTACTCTATGTATTATTCAAGTGCATGCAGTTTTATGGATAACATAGCTACATATGTTATACCAATATATTATATTTTTATTCTTAAATATTTCATTCTACAGCTTTTTTGTACTTCAGGCTTTCAATATTTTAATTTTCTTCTCATGTTTAAAGCAATATATCAAGCTGAGCTTCATATTTAAGTCCAAACAGGGAACAGGTGCATCTTTATGTTTTGGCTAGGAAACATTAGGCTCTGTATCAAAAGCTGACTAAAATCTTTTCAGAATAGTGTGTGTGTTACAGGGGAGCAAATTACAACAACAAAGAATTACATTTCCTATTTTTCACCAAAGCGGAGGCAGTAATGAGTCCTCTAATGGTAAGATGATAATTGTCAGGTAATTATAATATCTGTGTTTGAAGGTGGTTTTTATTTTCATTTTTTATCACCTTTTCTGGAAGGTGACACAACCTATAAATTAGATATTATACAAAGTCTGGGTGAGCATACCGTGAACGCTGCCCGAACTCAAGACTAAGCCAGGCAATAGAAAGGTCATTTCATGTCAGCACATCGTCGAAGACTCCAGCTAGAAATCAAATGGATATCTAAGGAAGAAAGGTGATGATAACTTTAAAGATTAAATGAAGAAATGTTTCAGAACACAATTCCACATTTTCTAATGAAATGACAAAGTTGTTTCCACTTTAGAAAATGCTTTTGACAAGGCTCTGCATTTGAGGTTAATGTCTGTGTCTAGAGGGCAAGCATTACAGAATAAGAGAAAAGTCAGTTGAGAAAATTTCAGACCAAACAGGGAAAAACAAATAGGTAGTTTTAAATGGGTCCATAGAACAGTAAATAATAATGAATCATGAAAATAAATACTTTTTCATTTAAATGTTAGTATCACCTTTGTCTTCTAGAAAGAAAGAAAATTAATAGGAGCAACATTAATGTACTTAGATAAAGATCAACAGCCACTAGCTACCAGCAGGATATTTACCACTTTGTAACTAAAAGGAACATTTCATAGCTATGTAATTTTGCAGCTCTTTGTGCTGAACTAAACCATATCCCACAGTTGTTCTGTTACTGGTTTATTCTGCTCCATTACTTTAGGGTGAAGCTGAAACATTCGTGACTATAAACAGGGAAAAAACTCTGTTCCGTCATAAGGGGGTACCTCAGCTCAAACAGTGTGTGATTTAATACAGAGTCATACACAGAGTTCCAAGCCCAGCTGTGTGTCCTCTCTCATCCAACAGCTTCTGCTGTGGATATTTAAGTGCATCTTCAACCAAAATGATGGTGCAGCTGGAAAATACACCTCTGTTCAGAAGAGAGACAATAAAACAAGTTTTCTGAGTTGACATTCATCTTGCTGAAATCTCTCCCAGACCTTTGCACCCAAATTATTTGGCATCCACACCCAGCTTAAACACTGAGAGCTACAGATAAAGCAATATGCCTCTCATCCTCCATGACTTAGGTCAACAGCATGCAGATATATCGCTAAAAGCTGCCTTTTAAATGGTTCTTTTTCAGGTGTGAAAAAGAGAAAGACTTTGGGAGCTGGGAAGCAGCTGTAGAAAAGAGCAGAACAAGGGAAACAAGGGTTTGGGTGTCACTATACTCCTGAATAACTGAATTAAAATATTTGTAAAGTTATTTCTGTGACAAAGCAGTTTTCACAGGCTTACTACTGTCTTTTCAAGCCAGTATAAAATTGACCAGGCACATACCCTACAAATGAAGGAGTTTTCCTCTCAGGATTTACAGGAGCACTCTCTTTATCTATAGGCCCTGAGAGAACTAAGTAAATAGACTCATTGCTCCCTTGTGAGGTAGGTTATTCCTCAGTAAACTAACTGCAGTAACACTTAGATTTCTCACTTTTTAGGTCTGAGCCCATCCACAGATAGACAGCAGCAAATGGACAGACTCATGGTGCAACCCAGCACTTCCATGTTTGCACTGGTGGCTGGGGCATCCATGGGGCTTAGGGTCACCCGCACACTCAGGGAGGAGGTGGCACCAAGAGGTGGGCATCCTCATGTGGAAGTTGCTGAGGATCGAAACTGTCATGCCATGCTGCTTGGCATGAGAGGCAGAGTAACGGATGCTACCTGGCAGATAAAGGTAGGGAACTATAACAGAAAAAAAAAACTGTGTCTTCCACCTGATAGCGAAAGCCAACACATCCCTGTCTCTCTCAACACAGGAATGAGAAGGCAAAAGGCAATGTGTCTTCACTCAATGCATGCCTACAGGATCCCACTGCTACAAGGTTTTGCAGGTATTTAGCTGACCAAGTGATACAAGAAAGGATGAGAGATGTCCATGCAGACAGGTGCACCGGTAACTATTGGAGGGGTTAGCTCAGGTGTAACTTCAGCCCAGGGGCATCCCTGAACTTTTCTTTGCCAGCATATGGCAGGTGAGAAGCAAAAGACAAGAAAGAAACAGAAAAGGATGGCACAAGCAAAAAAGATCTCTTTTTACATATCCTGTTTTTTTCTTTAATTGTTTGAGTCTATCCACTGGTAAAGATGAAAATTAGTCTTTCTTCTGACCTGGTATAGGAGCTCTTTCTGGATTTCATTACAAAAGTGTGAATTGCTACACTATAAAACACTCCCTGTTGTTAGGGAGAGATTAAACTGCAACCCAGAAGTACATTTCACACACACTAAAGTTTGAATGTTCTCATATAGCATGTTTGATTAAAATAATTTTAAGGAACTATTTATCTAATAAAACCTATCTATCAAGTCAAATAACATTCAGAGCTTGTTGATAAAAATGTACCAACAGGAAATGGAAGCTATGGCCTAAAAAAATTTTAATGGCAGTTCCAAATTCATTGATGATACTGTTTAGTGAATCTTGCATGTGGATATAGGAGCACTCAGAGTAACAGCATCACATTTCCAGCACATGAGAAATTGAGTCCTAAATTCTTGCTGTGTCTTCTCACTGTGATGTCTCGGTGTACAGTTTGCATGAGAAAGAGCTCATTATGCCCCACATGATCCCTAGTGCCCAGCAGAGATAACAGTCTAAATCATTTGTTCTCTTTAAAATAATTTATTCATAGGTAGGAATATGAAAATGTGCCCTTTATGAAGTTTATCTGTATCTATAGCAAACACAACTTAAATTAATTCTTCATCTTCAGGACTGGGAAAGTTTGACTAAGGCATTAGGGATTTTTTTTATTAACCTCCATTAATTCGGAAGTCCTACCACTTTGATAACAAATAAAAATGGATGTCTAAGAAGTTTCTTCTTATTAAAAGGTGTGATTGAGTGCAATTAAACATGCCTTAATATATCTCAAGATATATTACATATTCTAATATAGCTCCAGGGTTAATAAGGAAGTATGTGAAGTTTATTAGTCTGTTGACTAGTGATCACATATAGTACATCATTTCTGTGGTAGAAGGAACACACAATGACTACTCTTAATTTCCCTTGCAGTTTTGATTGTATTTTTGGCATTTCTACAGAAACCAGAGTTATCCCACTGCAATTTAATTTTAATTAGATAAGTAAATAGGATGATGAAAGCATTTTTTTCGTAGTATTGAACCAATTGCCTAAAGATCTCCAAAAATTACATGCTACTGTAAAAAAAAAATAAAATTAAATCTGTACATTTTATAAATCTCTGCAAGACCCTTGTAATTCTGCTCATTTTCAATTAAGACAAACCTAACTTTCCTTTAAATTAACTATTTTTAAGTGAGTGTCCTAACTGCTTAGAATCAATCCTTACCTACTTTGTTTTAAAACAAAAAATCTAGCCCAAACCTCTAGCAGTTTTAAGTTCACTTGCTTTCAGGACCAACCCATATTTGATACATGAGAAAAATATGAAAGCTGTCTAGAATCTGACCATATAAGCTTTTAAAAATGAGAAGTAACACATAGAACTAAGGAGAAAATGCAATCCCAAACCATTTAACAAAACACGATGAATTAGGGAGAAAGAATTAAAAAAAAAAGGAGGGGAGAAAAAATACATCAGATGATATAGAGAAAACAGATATAGTATGCTACTTATGACACTGAAGAAAACATATATAGTATGCTACTTATAACACTGAAGAAAACATGCACACACAATGTTACACCATTTAAAAGCTAAGTCAAGATAAGCCTGCTTTATGTGTCATTTAGAATGAATAGGCTATATTAATATACAGACCATATTTTAAAATTACCTCTAAAATGAAATGAATAATGCTTGTCCGCCCTGCACAAACCAAACTCCTTTATCTGCACAGTAAAACCGAAGTACTGAGTCAGTTAAAAAATAAAGCTCTTTAGCTTAGATAAAAATTCAGTGAAGAAAAATCATCCCTCATGATGAAATACTGAAAATGTCTTATTTTAGTTGCTTTTGCTCCTTGCTAGAATGCTAATTATAAAAGCATAATTTAATTTGGTGAAGAGACTTGTTAAATTTCAAAACCTAACGTGAGTTCATCAAACATTAACTCCCAAGTGTCAGGTGCAAAATCTAAAGCTCAACCCCTTCTTCTAAACCAGTTTACTGTAGACATCCAATTTCTGATAACCTCTTACCTCATGGATATATATGTTTGTGCATATGTTTTAATAGGCTGTTGGGGGATGGTATTTCTGTGATGAAGCATGAAACATTATAGCAATCGTTAACAAGGAGTTATCTGAATTTGAATGCTGTAGTCAGGTAATCTGCATTTTCTGACAACCTGCTGTCATTCTCTATGTGAGCTACCCTAGGTTCAATGGTCCCATTACCTATTTGAAGGAGATAGACCAGGGACCCTGGCACTGGGTGGCTGGCAATGAAGGCGTTTCTGCTTGTGGACATTTGCCTTTATCTGCAAATCCAAAGTTCTTGGCCAAAGCTATCAAGGACTCAAAGAGCTATGACAAAGGAAAATAACTCTGTTATTTCAAATGGAATATACAAACAGTACTTAAAAGAAAAATTTCATATTTTAAGGTCATTGAGGAGTTTGATTTTCCTGTTTTTTTCCTTTAGAAACTTTTTTCTGCCCTTTATATTATTCTCCCTCCAAATCTCTATTTTCAAAAAACAGAATACTATTATCAAAATTGCTAATAAAAATCATACATTGTTTAAAAATTATTTCCCTAACCAAGTTTTTTTTGCTAAAAATGTAAAAAAAAAGGCAATCTATAAAGTAATACAGTAATTTCTTTGGTTCACAAGTATGTAGAGCTAGATCTGTGAGATTATTTCTGATTTACTGAGAGGCATTAAGATACTATAGTGGTCAGAGAACTGAAACTAATGGGTCAGCAGAAAACACTATAGCTAACAGTAGGTATGGCACCTATCACAGCTGGTATTCAAGGCCCACTGGAAAAATAAAACCAGCACCATTATATATTTCTATTCATATCTGCACATTATTTCACCAGAAGGTTTCATGTGAAGTGCAGGACTTTAAGACTGATTGCAAGTAACTCATTGGATCCTACAGGTTTCTGTTACCTCCTGGACACCAAAGGACTGTTGATGTAACTGGCAGCATGTTTATAGTTTCCTCTTATTTTGTGATAACTGGATGGTCTAAAAAGTTATTTGAAACCGGTAATTTTTTCCCTCTCCATTTAATCTTATTGCCACAGTCATCAATTTTAATTACATCCTTTCATAAAATACGATTTTTAAGAAGCTCATGAGAATTTTTTGTTACTTGGTAGAGAACTCATATACGTTGATTACTGAAGCAGTTGCACTTCAAATGTATTTAAATAAAATCTTAGTTTTCTGGTTTTTACTGACACTATGAAGAACAGCTTGAAACTAAAGATTGTGAAGAAAAAAAATTGTTTTATTTTTGGTTTAGATGAATCAAGTGACAGGCCTGATCCATTGCATTTCACAGTTTATAACCCCATAGCCTGTGCTGAAAATCTGGTTAGGATTGAACAGATTTATCTGGATTCCCAGACTCATCTTTACCTTGGTGATATCGGTCTGTGACAATAAGTTGAGTTTCTCTTTTAAAACAGAGAGCAATCGTAGCTGATGCCTTCCCCTTCACCACCCATTCACTGGGAGAAAAGCTCTCAATTTTATAGCATAAAGCTATCTCCACCAGCGGATGAGGCAACGACATGCCAAGAAGCAAAAGGACACTTCTCCTTAAGGCAGCAGTGATCCAAAGCAGCAGCCCAAAGGGGTCTGGCTAAGTGAATAAGCCCAGCCCAAACAAAACAATAATAATTCTGCACCAAGCCCATACACCCTTCCCAGTTAAGCTTCTTCAGGCAGGAGGGAGTCAGCAGCATGCAGGAGCCAACACCATGTCCCCAGAGCTTTGCTGCCTACTGAAACTCTCAAGTCCCACCAGTGTGGTTGCTGTCTGACCTAAGGGAACACAAAAGGGCTTGTGTGCTCCAAGTATTAGCAGTCGATTTAGTTGCCAAATTCAGAACTAACAGAATATAGATAGAATTGTGTGATCAATGGTCTCTAGAGAAGAGCAAGTATAGATAGATATCCAAATTCAGATGTAAAAAGATGTAAATCAAATCCCAGAATTGGGGTTTGGATGGTTTCAGAAGATACAAGCAGTAGCATTTGCTAATTTTTCACCTTAATTTTTGTTACAGCAATTGTAAATAAATGTGTCTGCCTAAGTATGGCATTGCTTATAATAAGTATTACAAATTACATATCTCTAATGTGTGATGTTTCACCTTGAACTTCAGTAGTACTATGTACTCAACTATTGCATATTTCTAGATTAGTAAAACTAACAGTTTTTATTTTCAGAGATCTTTAAGGTGGCTTTAAAATTAAAGATCGGTAAGCACTCAAACCTCCTGGGCAACTTTGAAAACTGCACCTGAGCATTTCTTATCCGCCACTCTTCCTTGTTGTCAGTTTGAGTATAGAGCTGTTGGCGAGAGGAAAAAAGAAAAAAAAGCAACAGCATACTGTTGTAATAAACATCACAGCCCATTATTTTGAGAGAACAGTGAAATGCAAAGTAGCAAAATATTATTACCCGGTTTAAGACTTTATTTTGTCATTTTAATGACTACTGTTCTTGTTTAAAAATCCATGGAATCTTAAACAACTCTGAACTGCCAGAACCTCAACTTTAAGTCCCATTTTAGGAGATTTCCAGCACCGCAGTGCTCCCTAGAGTTACACTGATGAACTAGTTCAGTTCTGGCCTGAAGCTTGACCATCGCCCAAGGAAGTCCCAGGACAAACCTCAGGTCAGTCAGCACTGCTGGATGCTCAGCCATCCAGTGTAAAGAGGAGCGTCTAAGTAAAGGAAGAGTTCTTCAGAGCTTGGATTTGGGGTGGGTAAACCACTTGTTTGTTTAATATTTACATGCTTCTAGTATCCTGTCTACTGTGCAAACCCTGTTGAACTCCCTACGCAGCCTATTCTCTATTTACATCTTTCTGGCTCTTTGATGTCATTCACCCTCTGTTTAGAAAAAAAAGACACTGATGTTTTCCTGTCTTTTCTGAAATTATTTTGGTTGCCAGAGATAAACGCTATCAAGTGATTCTTTCACTGTGCACATGGAATATTCATGACTGATGACAGAGGTTACTATTAAACTTCTCAAATTATGGTAGCAGACCTTTCTTTTTACATCATCTTACCAGCTTTGCATATTATAATACAAAGCAGTGAGGCTCTAGTTTTGCCAGCAAAACCACGGGTTTTGCTCTGTTTTAGTATTTACATTATTTTTATGTTAAATAGTGGGAGAAATACACTGTCTAAGTATGAACTTTTTCTTAGGTCTATACCTAATATCTCAGGTAATCTTTTATGCTGATTTATTCAAACTATTAGAAAATGCATCTATCCCTCCTTTCCTTTCATACTGTTATAAAATTAAAGAATTAATACAGTCATTAAATTTAATATGGGCAAATTGATGAAGTACATAACAAACACAGGGCAGCACTGCTAATGCACAATTTTAGGAAGATCATGTGTTATGAAACCTCATAGCTAATAAGGACCTAGTTTAACAGCAATCATTTTATTCAAGTTGCAGCATAGCTTTTCAGCACATTAATGTAACATAAGAGGAAGTAAAGTTTCATGGTTTTCAAAGAGGCCTAAGGATATTCCCTTTGGAAAGACAATCCAAATTGGGCTTCAACCTCTTAACTATCTCTGAAAGTCTCACCTTTAATGTGGGATGCTTCTGGAGACTTTGCATTTTAAATCTCTAAACACATTTTATGAACCTTTTCAATTACAGAAAAAAAAAAAAAAAAATGAGAGAAAAAAAATGTTGTTAGTTTTTCCTTTAAAAAGAAAGAAAAAAATACATGTTCTAACAATAGTTATTTAAAACAACAACAATAAGAACTTACAAACAATTTTCTCTTGAATCAGTTCGTCCCATGTAAACTTTACTGGAAGAAGCAGTCCTGCCTAAGCAATTCATAGGGAAATCCACATTTTCCTTTGGCGAGTAGCTTTTTATTCTGACATTCTGCTTCTGAGAGTCTTCTACACTTTTTTTTTTTGCACCAGCCCTCCTAAAACGCTTGTTGCAAACACATTCAGTGTCTCTAGCTTCCCAAGTAAAACTCAGCTCCCTTGATAATGGACTCTGATAGAACATTTGAGATAGCAGATCCTGAGTGTACACCGCAAAACTCCTCAGATCAATTCTCAGCCCTCTTTGTTCATCTTATTTGTTGAGCTTTCCCTTTTGCCCTTTAGATGTGCTAGGAAAAGACAAAAAGTGTCACATTCATTCTTTAAAGTGTTGATTTTTGTCTCTAAAGCCTTTTTTTAATAACATTCATTGTCTCTCACAGCAGACGTTGAGGGCAAGCAGGCAGCGGACTGACTAGAAGTGCCTGAGACTGGGTGCAGCTACAGTTTTTTTATGACTCAGTTCAATGTTCTTAATCACATGCTGAAATCCTATTATAGTCAAGTGTTTACTTCAGTTTAAGCAGGATCTGAGCAAAGCAGTTTGTTCTGAGGAAAAATAAGAGCATGTTTTGTGAAAGACACATCAGGATAGGCATTTCCTCCCCACCATTTGAGTCAGACCTGAGCCATGAGATTCGTGTTCAAACTCAGAGCAAGAGATTCATGTTGTTCTTTCTTCTAGGTTAACATCAATAATTGTATCTCTGAAAATACTTGAGCCTGCTAAAGCTAATATGTGAAATGGCTGGCAGGATTCACATGGCAAACCAACAACTAGAGGATCATAGAAATATCAACAAGCACCAGAGCTCTGTTGTTGAAGCAGAAGCTCTCTTTTACAATACTGAACCTTGTAATCAAATGAAGAAAAATACGATAACTTCTTTATTCTACACCTTGCATTTGAGGTATAAATTTCAGAGATACAAAAATAGTACCAGACTGACACCACAATTCTCTGCAGATTGTTGGCAAATTATAAAATACTAAATGCCACATGCACTTAAGTTGCCTTATTATCTCAATTATATTATTTGCTTATAAAAAACACCATTGTCAACTACTCCATGACTCACTTTGTAACTTTGAAAGACTTTCATGAACTCTGCCTTGTTAAATGCACACTTATTCACTTGATGCATAGCTGCTCAAGTGCTCCAGAAAGCGGAATGCAAGTAAGCCAAACAAAAAATTAAAAAATTATCTGCAACTATTTAACAGTTGCTGAGGTCTTGTTTTTTGTTTGTCTTGTTGTTGTGGTTGGTTTTGTTTTGGTTTGTTTGTTTATTTGTTTTCCTGAATATATAGTCTGTGGATATATATTTTCTCTTGAATTATACAACATGTGTTTTCCATTTTAATAACTATTACAATTATTTATTAATTTATTTCAAGGTTTCAAGGCACCTTACAGCATTTTTCATGCTATGGAAACATTAGTAGACATACTATCACATGGAACAAATTTCATTTTCCTTTATTTTGACAATTATTAAACCTCTCTCCCTTCCTTGTATTCTAAACAGCCCTTTTTACACATCTTATTTTGGTATGCTCATCCTTCATTAGTGAGTAAATAACTGCTCAGATTTGTGCTACATTAGTCAAAATGTTCTATTTGAAATCATTATGCCCTTGAATTGGGTCCATCTTTTTGAAACACCACGTATACCCATAGACAGAGTCTTCATGTAGGAGTCTTCATGATATATCAGTTTTTCCTACTTACTTTTTTTTTTATTATTATTTTTTAATCCTCAATCTCTGCTTTCACACTTTCTTTAGTAAAAATAATACTGCTGCCATGCAGTGGGAGTTTGGTCAATTTTTATACTTTCCTACAACACTGAATGTTTCATAATATGTAAGTTTTCCCTATGATACATTGATTAGTTATTCTCACTAGTCCTCTATATAAAATCAGAATCAATAACCCTTTCTGACTGTTCTTTAACACATTCATAAATAAAGGGTTATGCCTTCCTCTGACATGCATGTACTTACTTGATTCCTAACAGCTTAAGCGTCTGGGAAAAATCACATACCATTCCCTAGGCAAGCATGGGATTTTTCATGCAAAGTTCCTATAGGAGAAGATTGGGGGATGGGAAAGAAAATCCTATTTCTCAGTTCTTCCTGTAGTAGAGAAGTTGCACAGTGAATTTAGTGCAGTTGTAGAGATTTGGTAGCCTCCATAAGGCCTTTAGGCTAACACATAGGATTAAAGGAAAACAGCCTTTTGATCCAAACAGCCGGTGAGGTCCACCTTCTGCCTACGTGTCAAAAGCATCTGAGATGAACACTGGGCACAGGAAGATAGGCCTGAGAGGATTCTTCAGATTCTGCCCTTTTTCCCAAAAAGTCTGTCTGTCTCACGCTTTGCTGCACCCTATAACATCACACATAGCTTCATGGGAACACCTTACACCAAGGGTAGCTGTATACTGAGAGCATCTCCAAATGACACAACCACCTGACTTTCCAGTTTAGTGAACTATGTCATGAAATAAGCACAATAACTTGCATGATGACTCTAACAAATTTAAAAATAAATCTAGACATATTTAATGTGCACTCTTTGCATCCACAGAGTGCTTTGTTTCTCTGTAGAGTTGGAAGAAATGGCACAAAAAAAAAGAGAACCATGCCTCAACACAAAAATGACCAACTGCTTTTCAAGGAGCAGTTGTAAGAGAAGTAGTAATGTAGAAGAATATGAAACCCCAGGAAGTGTTTACTGCAGAATATAAATCTTACTTAACCAACTCCAATAACAGATTCTCTTTGCCACTAGGTTTTTGAGTTAAACTGTTTCTGAGTAGCACAGGAGAAAAAAACATTAAGTAAATCCCATCCATGAACCACTTAAAACTCACTTCCGCGAGAGAGTTGAACTAGAAAAATTACTGTAGAAAACGTTCAATTTGTCCTGATTTTAGATTTCAAGCAACGTCTTGAAACCTTTAAAAAAAAAAAATTAGAAAGTACATGGATTTTTTTTTTAACAGGTCTGTCCTCTTTTCCCTGCTCACCAAACAAATCATCTTGCACACACCCATTTCTGAAGCTGAGACTTCTGCAAAAAGTCAATGAGTCATACATTTACTAGTAATATGATGGTACCTCTATTACTGTCTCAGTCTCACTCTTTTAAGTCCATTGCCATTGAATGTCTAGGAATTATCTCACTGGTCATCAATTTATTTTAAATTGGAGCATTTTAAAAAACCTAAAATATTGTTGTTCAGAGTACAACATTTTATTCAAGTGTAGTTAACTGTAAAACCCCAATTCAACTTCTTCAAAGAGTCTTTTTGGCAATATTTTAAATTTTATTTAAGAACTTTGTCTCAAACACTTGCACAGCACTTTACAGTTTCAAAAACTTGTGTTGATGTGTATGCATCAGGCTTTTATTCTCATACCTGTGCAACAGAAAACACTAGAAAGCATGTTATTATTAGTATTAATGGAAGTGATTCATATAATAACATTATAAGAAAATGACCCTGACATTTAAAGCATATACTTGGTCAATAATGTATTTTCATTACATTTTTGCACTGAAAGATGGTAAGCCCTCACTGCTTAAAGTAATAATAAATGTCATTCATATAAATAAAAACAAGTGGATTATTTTTCAAATAGTAATAAATATTAGGAAAAGAGGTGCAGAGCAAGAGGCCTCAGCTTGATTTATACAATCACAGAATTATTTCTGTTGGAAGAGACCCTCAGAATCGAGTCCAACCATAACCTAACTTTAGCACTAAACCATGTCCTTAAGAACCTCATCCTAACACCTTTTAAACACCTCCAGGGATAGTGACTCCACCACTTCCCCGGGCAGCTTGTTCCAATGCTTGATAACCCTTTCCGTGAAGAATTTTATCCTAATATCCAATCTGAACCTCTCCTGGCATAATTTGAAGCCATCTCCTCTCATCCTATCACTTGCTACTGGGGAGAAGAGACCAACATCCTCCATGCTACAACCTCCTTTCAGGTAGCAGTAGACAGTGATAAGGTCTTTCCTCAGCCTCCTTTTCTCCAGGCTAAACAGCCCCCATTCCCTCAACCACTCCCCATCATATTTGTGCTCCAGGCACCTCACCAGCTTCATTGCCCTTCTCCACACTCTCTCTAGTACCTCAATGTCTTTCTTATAATGAGGGGCCCAGAACTGAACACAGCATTTAAGGTGGGTATCAGAGACTGAAAATGATAATGACTAAAACATTGTGGTAAAACCAATTCATCCAGCCACAGGAGTTAGGATATTCCAAGGAGCAGGAGATGGAACATTGAGTATAAGGTGAATTGCAATTTACATATCAACAACAAGCAAAGGAGCCACAGACAAAGTCTGGCTGGATGACACAGGAGATGATGGGACATGTTGGAGAGCACATGACTCCATCTTCTGATAGGTCCAGTGCGGCACTAAGGGAAAAGCTGAGACCCTTTCAGATTGCCTTTGAGACTTGTCTATATTTTGCAATCACCCTCCCAGACTTTTCTCTCTTTCACAATAACACCTCCCCGAAAGACCAAAAATTAAGCAAGCGAGCAACCCAGAGGGCTATAAAGGCCCAACTTGTACAAGCGCTGGAGGCACCCACCCACCATCCTGAGGACCACTCTGCCCACCAGTCTCACCTCATGAACTGAACAAGACACCAGAAGACACTGCACATCGCTGGATCCAAGAATACAAACTCCATCACTCATAAAGCGGGGCCATAAGCATGGTGAAACCTTCCATATACTTCTATTCTTTTGCTTCCCTTTTATAAGTAATATAGTAATATAAGATTTAAAGCCCTGCATATGCCGCAAACTTTTTATGTTTACCAATTGACCCTACAATAACAAAAATTCTTCTGCCACCAAATCAATTGCTAATTGGGCCAAGCTGCAAAACAAAAGCTTTTTGCTTATGAATCTAAAGTATTGTGTATACTGTTTTCCAACCAAGAGGACCCACAAACCTGAGTAACTTCTCCCCCCCACTCATACCTCTGGGCGAGACATGACAGTGGGGCCTCACCAGCACTGGGTAAAGTGACACAATCACTTCTCTAGTCCTGCTGGCCACACTATTCCTTATACAAACCAGGATGCTGTTGGCCTTTTTGGCCACCTGGGCACACTGCTGGCTTATATTCAGCTAACTGTGGATTTATGGTGGAATATTACACAATAGGAATAAAATGCAGCTCTTTTGCAAAGACTAGCTGAATTTACTTGATTAGCCTACCTGAAGAATACTTTTTTAAAAGTTCCCAGCTAATTGGTCTATACTAATGAAACGGAATAGACCCTCTTAATACAGTCAAGAATGAACTCAAGCACAGCTGTAAAAAAAACTGACTCTGAATAATTGACATAATAAATAAGGTAACAGTACAAATGAAAAGTGTTGGACTGCTAATTAAGCAATCTAAACCATAAGTATTACATTTAAAGAAAAAAAAAATAAAATAAAATTGGAAGTTCTGATGAGAACCACCGTCTTCCAGAAGCTGGTCATAGACCAAACTTGAAAAGGCTATATACATCATGGGAACTTTGCTGATCTCTACTGATAAAAGATATTATTAAACATTATTATAAATACCTATTAATTTAATAGAAGTTGGGGGGAAGGAACCCTTTATTTTATAACACATTAACCATTAACTCGGTGCTGTACAAGACACAAAGGAATAATACTGACACATACAACAACAGATTCTGGGCACAAAACCAGGTCTCCTAGCCTGGAAATGCATCTCTCAATCAGCAGGTTTGCTTAAAAATAACTCCCTATTGCAACCGTCAACTCCCCCTTATGTATAATAACTTACACATGAATACAGGTAATCTGCAAAATATAAAGTGTTTCTTTTTTTTTTTCCTTGCCTTTTTCGTAAACTTGGTGGATGCTGGTGAACGCAAACGCTGATGCTGAAACTTTGGCAATCTCCTGACATTAAGTAAAACCGTAAAAAGAACAAAGAAATGTAAATGGCCATGTTATTTTCACTTCATTTATTGTAACATTTTAGAAGTGTTACAGAGGGTTTTTTTCACCTGCTTTGAAGTTTCAGCTTTTGTTTTGAAGGTGGCTCCCACCCAGGGATTGTCCTCCCCTCTCCACTTCACTTCAGACCAACCCGCCCATGCTGTGTCAGCAGCCCGTGAGCACTACACTTCTGAAGCTTCCTGTAATTAAGTTCACCTTGTTGTATTATAGGTAAACATGTTCAGACTTATTTTGTATACATTTGGGAAATAATAGCTTTTCAGAGTCAACGTGAGAAGCAACTTGTGCTACTAAAATAAACTGTAGCAAGGACTGTCTTGTAGTGTTTCTACAAGCAGCAAATTCCCTCAGTGTTTTGGTATTTTTATCAGAAAATAATGAACATTAATTTCTGTTGTCTTTCATCAGAACTAACATAAGTTTACAATAATGCTTGCATTTATACTGTAATGTTTGTGCATGCACATGAGATGGCATTTGGTTGACAAAATCCTGTCCACATTTTCGTTTCAGGGATCCTTGGCCATCCCACGTGGACACCAGCTGCCTTTCTACAAAGTTTCTGGTCCCCACTTGGGTCCTCTGACCTATTGTTTCCCATCCCCATGAAAATCTCTCTGATGTCCTAGGGTAACTTAAAGTTGCACCAGGCATAAATGTTCTGGCAACTGGCTCCTACTCACTCAGTATTATGTAAACAACTGCAGAGCCATTTTCTGGCACAATTTTACAGATGGAAAAAATACTAGCACAGGACTCTTCAAGGGACAGAAACCCTGATGTTTTACACCATGGTACAATAACTGACTAAGGAAAAACTATACATGTGTTTCAATCATTTGTTGGTTGGGGTTTTTTTCACCCCTAAGAAGACACTAATACATAATTCATTGCCAGGTAATAACAGGCTGGCTTTGCCTCCTGCCAGCCAGGGCACAGAGTTCAGCAGCCAGACATTTTGATGTGAGAATTTCAGTCTTAACAAACAAAGAAACAGTAAAATACCCCATAACAAAGCACCACCACCACCACCTCCTCTCTTCAGGTTGGGCGTTGCCCTCCAGACTTTCAGGGCAGACACTTCCCCCCATACACACACACTTCTACCTGGGCACAGCCCCGCCCCAGTGGAGTTGTGCCCCAGCTCTGCAGCCCCATGGCCAGCAGAGATTGGGGCATGCCCAACTGGAGCCACCAGCTCAGCAATCCAGGAGCCTTGTCATTTGTGCCATGCTGGTACATGCATGGAGCCAGCTCTGGAACCCTGCGAGGAGGTGACCCAGTGCCACATCCCACTCCATCCCGTGTGAGGCCAAGTGGGGAGACACCATCCCTGCACACATGACCCTGAGACAGTCCCAGCTTCCCCAAAATACAGGTTTCGTCTTGTTCAGATAGCAAAGGCCATGTAGACAGTCAGGCGACACAGTGCTGGCCACACTAAGCCCTCTCAGACATGTTGCCCTGACAGCAGAAGTACAGCAGAAAGCCAGTCCTGTGCTTCTGCAGCTGCTCCTCTCTCCTCTCACCCCAACAGCAAACACTGATTTTTCAGAGACCACAAGGTGCCCTACTGCTCACCAAACACAAATGCCAAATTGCTTCCACCAACACTTTTGTGCAGTGTAGTTTGAGCTCAGGGACATTGCACTGTGCTGCACCCCTGGGCAGCAGCAGTGAGCTGCTAGCCATCTTCTGGCACCCAAACCAAGACTGATGTCTGCTTCTGACCCCTCTGTGGGGTGGGTTTTGAAGTCATATTTCTCTGCCTCAGGAAGGGGAAAAGAAATTAGCCACAACTCAAATTAACCTTTTGCACCTATCTCCGTCCTCCCCCTCCCCACTCCAATCCCCTTTCCATGGTGCTCTGATTACATCAGATTTTGCCAAATCAAGCATTCTCAAAATACTGCTATTTCACCTCCATTGCCCCAACTTCTTGTTTTGTTAATGTAAATTAGAACCGGTGTGGTTTGCCACATCCTCAGAAAACATGTTACGAGGTGATATTTCTGCTTTGTTAAAAGGACTATCCCAGTGCAAGCTGAAAAGAGCCTAAACACATCTCTTTCTGGAAAACATTATTACCTTGGCTGTTTCGACTGATCATTAGGACTAGCTGAAACTATTACTGTACATGGGTTTCCAGCTACAAAGTTGCACAGAGAATGGCTGCATTTCTCGGAGGGGAAAAAAAATGCAGTTAAAGTCTTTCAGTTCATGGCTACTTTCTTAATTTTTTGAAATATTAGGCGAAAGCTTTTATATTTCTGTAGAACTTCCTTTTTAAATCTCTCTGAAAGGAACATCTTCATCTTCATTAAAGCTGGCCTTGAAACAGCGACTAATGGGAATGCTCAATATTAAGATACTCCTTTGGGGGACAGATTTACACTCCAAGGCAAACCACGTCAGTATGTAAAAGACTTTGAAAATCAGGGCACGGAAAGCTGAGGAATCTCGGCATCTGTGAAAATCTGACTCCAATTTGTAATGCAGAGACCACATTAAACCATGTTCTTTATTAAGGAAATAAAAATGGATTCTGACTCTTTTATGTTAAACTGACACTAAACGAACCTGTAAATCACACAACAACACTGAAGATGAGGAAGGAGAGAGATACAAAGAAAATATGTAAGAGAGGACAGTAATAAGATTAAAGAAAAAAAACTGGGAGGTTTGAAGACAAATGTACTATGCAATATTATTCCTGCTTGTTCTGTTAGTTTGTTGGTCTTGTTCTGACACATTTTTGTTAAAAAAGGAAAGCACTAAACTTCTTTATCTATTCACTTTTAATAGTAAAAGTAATTTTCTCAGGTGGGCACTGAACAGTTGCAATTACAGTTTATTTTGCTGGAGAAACTCTATAAGAAACTAATGTTAAGAGGCATAGAGTAATAATAATAGCATGGTATGTCTCCCAAGCTTGATACCAGCAGCTCTGTGGAAAACCCAGAGACACAAAATAGTATTTTTCTGTTGAAATCTCAAGGTGTTTTGTTTCAAATACACTTTAGCTGAACGTGATGAAAAATAATGGAAATATTCTAACTGTATTCATGCAGCTATTACTATTCTTGTTCATGAGATCTATTTAAGCCCTAGCACAGTTGTTTTAGGACTAACAAAACTAGAAGAATTATCTTCTGTGAAAGACTAAATATTTCATAACTTAGTTTTCATTCCCATACACTTCATAGCTGCTTAAAACAAACAAAACAAAACAAAAAAACAACAAAGAACACAAACAAAACCAAAAGCACCACACTACCACTGCAACACCTCAAACCCATTTCTTGTTAAAGATCAGTCCAGAGGTTCCTCTCTTTTTTGACACAAAACCTGCTTAAACATCACATACATGAGAGGCGAGTGCTACAGACAAGAACTAGTAGAATTTTATATATGTATGTATATATATATATATATTTATAACAGTTGTTTTCTTTTAGCCCATTGATGGCAACACATCTCTTCAGAAAGTTCTGATGGGTTTGGGTTTTCTTCTCTTGATGGAGACGGGGGTTGGCTTTTCATTTTTTTTAATTGATTTTTTTTAATTTATTTAATTCTTTTTTTTAATTGATCAACTTATTTCAACGAGCTAAATACATGTTTAGAAGACCTGGCAGGTGTTTTCCCACTGCTAAAGTAGTTTTTTGTAAGTTTTTATACTTATTTAGAAGTAGACTTGTATTTGTTTCTTTCTCTCTTTCCACACATCTCCTAAAAGGGTAATAGAAACTAGCATCACAATATAACCAAATGGCACGGAAGACAGGATAAATTAGCTTTTTTTTGAGGAGACATGAAGAGAGGGAGAGTTTAACTCCTGCTGTATAAACAGTTCACAAGAGGTCAACTTACGTCTGCAATATTATTTGGCTTTGGTTTGATTGAACTTTACAAGTACATTTACAATAAAGAAAATAATTTTGCCATTACTAAAGGCCACTGACCCGATATCTCAGAGTTCCAGGACTTATCCGGATTTGTCTCAGCTTGAGCTGATTTTAGCCTTTAAAAATATAATAATAATAAATAAAATTGTGCTAGCAATTGTCTGGTGGTCAAGTAACTTTTGTCTAAATTTGTTTCACATTATCTTTTGTTTACAGTGATGATGAGGAGTTATTCAGGGCAGACGGGGTTGTCTGTGCTTCTAAAACAAAATGAGGTGCAGAAGAGAGCATACACACAGGACCATTCCAGAGGTCCAGGGGTTCTGACAGAAATCACAGCTCTAATTCACAGGTCACTACAGGAGTGCAGCCTTACATTGTTCAGGAAAAATCAGCTTTAGAACAAGACCTGAATCATTGGGAACCAATAACAAGAAAAAGCTGTGTTAAGAAATCTCAAAGGCCCAAGCAGACCCAAGCCAACGGAGAAAAGAACTATCAGCATCTTTCTTCTCCCAGTGAAGGGAAGGAAGAAATGCCCTGTGACAGGGCCACGTATCTCCCGAGAGTGATGACCTAAGGATGGTGACAGCTCTTCCAGAGCCCTTCCCCCTTTCTCCTTCAAAAAGACTGAAGCCACCTGTCTTTGGACCCAGGAGGGCTGAACACACCACCAGAGAAAAAGAAGTTTCTAGGAAGGATTTTTCTGCCTCCCTTGAAAAGTTATTTCATCAGACAATTAAAGTTTTTCTATGTTAACTTGGATTATGAATGTACACTATCATAATTTAAAATTCAGATTATTGTATTGTTAAATCATGAACCAGATTAACAATAATTTCCTAATTCCATTTGTGACTGTGCTTCTCTTTTGCCCAAACAGGATTCTTGTGCTTAGTAAGCATGAGGACTACTAAAACAAAAAATAAAACACCAAACTAAACAGAGCTCAGATCAATATCTTTCATATCTTTAAAAGATGTTCATCATCCCAGTTGACATGAAAAATTAGAAAATAAGAAGAAATGTACAATCACCTGTAGTTCCTAAATCACAACTGTATTTACCCTGCAGGAACTTTGCAGAAGCATTTTTTGCTTGTTTCAGTTGTTAAGTGGAAGTTATCTTATCTGTTAAAACAAACAAACAAAAAAGGCAGTAGCATAAAGTCACTGGAATGCATCGTAGAAGAGTTGAATGCATTTTCATTATTAAATCTTTTCAACCAAAAAGTAATTTGTGTTTTGTACAAAGTATTTAACTGGATATAGCGAAACTGCAATGAATTTCCAAAGATAGGAAATACTAATTTATAGAAATGTACTTTAATAGTTGATTTTATGTGAACATATATATTTCATCTATGCTTCAGAGAGAGAGAAGGCTTGAGGGGACTTCTGTTTTCCCCTTTTCCTTTTTTATTAGACTTACTGAGTGATAGTTATGCAAAAATACTATATACAAGCTTTTGGGAATAAAAGTCCTTTTTCAGATCTAAAACAAAAGCATTAAACCGGAGGTGAGAATAATTAGGGTAATTATTTAGCCAATTTGGAAGAAAATTATGGTTGTTACCAGCAGAGCAGAGGGTAATGTCAGCAAGAGAAGCAGTAATAAGTTCAGTAGGTCTGGTGGGATGAGGAGGTCAGGCAGAGGTGACACCCAGAGAAAAAGCCCAGATACCAGGAAGCCAGAATCTCAATTATTTTTAATCTCAAGTACAGCTGTGAATGTTAGTTATGAATATACTTATTTTCTCTAGTTATTCTTTAAGGATCAGGGCTGAAAGATCTGAAATGCAGTCTTCCTTTCTGAGATACTCTTCTTCTGCTGGTAAGTGGACACAACTTACCCTTGTAAATTATTTATTCATGCTAGTGGCTATCTGATTTTGTCCATAGAGTCTCCCCAGGGGCTTTTGTTGCCGTACAGGAAACTGCATTTCTGATAGCATTGTTGTGAGAGGCATCTAATGCCTGGAAATGTACGCCAGAAGTTTTGCATGTTTTCAGCTAGCTCAGGCTTGTATCATTTGGTGCATGTTCACCTCTGAAGGTGAGCTTAAGTGAGGTTCACAAGTCATTTCAAGGCCAGGTGGAAGGCTCACTGATGTGTGATCAGCCACAAAACCTACAATAGTTTTATAGGTTTCTGTAGAAGCTCCAGTGCAGCGAAATGTATGCAGTTTTCTTGATGTACAGCTGTCTTGTCAAAGTGATATGCTTCCTCATAGGAGGGTCATTGTTGCCGAAGTTAAGGTGGATGTCACAAGTAGTGCTCACACAAAACAAACAAGCAAACAAAAAAAACCCCACAACTAAGCAATAACAACAACAAAAACAAACAAAAAAACCCAAACAAACACCAAAAAACACACCACCACACAACAAAACACCCACAAACCAACACTATTTAATAACCAGTTGGCTCCATGCAGATGATTGTTGGTACACTTCAAATAACTGCTGGTTTTGTTAAGGTAAATGCGTTGGTCTACTTTATGTGAGAGAGAAATACCAGCTGGGAAGCTTTCCAGAGTTAGCTGAAGGTAATACTGTTACTGGATTGATATGCTTAAGATAATTGTTTTAAATTTTAAATCACAAAACTATTTCAGAATCTGATCACTTAGTAAATGATATTACAATAAAATAGACCAAAAAAACCTCACAGTTCACTCTGTCTTACTCTCTTAAAAATATTAAAAATGAAAAGTATTTTGTACATAGAAGACTTGGTCCTTGAAAACTGTTAAAAAAAATCCTACTTCGACAGAGGTTTCTTTTTTAAAATCAGAAGATTCAAAGGTTACACTTTAGCATCTTCAGCAAAAGTTTTGTCAGACATTCTCCTAATAACCCTATCAATAACATACATGTAATCATCATCACAATACATTTAATTGGGACAAATACAAGAGTCATAGCAGTTTATGAGAGAGTTTCAAGCTAAATTACATTTTTGATTCAGTTACCTCAGTGGCAAATCTCCATCAGTCAGTTACATATTACATGTTGTGTTATGACTTTGAGAAAAAAAAAAATGGCATTCAGTATTGCTATGCTTCTCTATCAGACTGGCTTTTACATGAATTCTCTATACCATTTCTATTTGAACGTTTTCCCATTTAAAGAAAAAACAACAACAACAAAAAACAAACCACAACTCAGTAGTGTCCACTATTTTAAGTATTATGGTAATTATTACTCTTTTTAATAGTTTGCTCAAGTATACTTCTCTAAGTACTGCAGAAATATATATATATATATATATATATTTAATCCTTACAATAGGGCCATCTATCTATGTTGGTTTAAAAGTAAGAGTTCTGCTGAAATGAGAGAAAAAAGATTGGATTACAAGTCCTTTTCCAAAAGAACCAAATATGTATATATGGAAAAAAGTGTTAAAAGAAGCTGAACTTCATATTAAAGTAAGCAGTATCTGTACATTTACCATATAAATATACTGCTAAATCTATTCATTGGTGAATGGTTACAGACTGAAAAAGATTCATATCAAGTTAATGAACTCTACTCTGCTGACTTACAGAAAAGAATGTAAAATAGAGGAATCTACATATATTACTTCAAACTGCTTATTAGATAGACTTATCTATAATATATATTAGGCACAAATTACATTAAAATAACATTTACAGAATTGCAGAGAAAAAGTTTCACAAGTTAGAAAACAAGGGGAAAAAAGTAATCAAGGTTGCCTGCGTAACCTCAACTCACCCCTACTGCTTAAATAGTATTTGCAATCTTTAGTTAAATCGTTTTATTACAGAGCAGATGCAGGAAGTCGATACAGAAGAACAATACTAGGAAGCCTGGAGAGATGGAGCCAGCCCAGATTGCTGACACTCACCCATAAGCTGGTACATGCATGAAGCCATAGTACAGTCTTGAAGCAAGCAGAAAATACTGCTGCTTCAGTAAATCCCAGACCTAGAAATTCACAAGATGAATTTGTGGTTTGTAATTCCCAAAGTACAAGGTAATCAGGTTCAATCTAACCTGCTTAATGTCATATATGATTCATTGCCACAGTGTATGTTGAATAAAAACCAAAAGTCCCAGAACGGTGGTGATAAATCAGTGCCTAAAAGGTGGGGAGGATAAAAACATTAAGCAAAGGCTTCAAAGAGTTGATAAAATATTTTTGGGGAGCTTGGCCACCAGTTTGCTGAGAGGGAAAGCTAAAAAGACTGGGCAAAAAGGTTTTAAATTAGGAAAAAATAATAAAGTGTTCAGCAAGGAGAGAGGAAGAAACAGAAAGAAAACCAGGTAGTACACAAGAAAATCAGCAGGATGAATCAATAGCAAGGAGAATAGAGGGCACCAAACTGGGATTTAGCAGACAGGTAATTTAGGGTGTTACTAGAGAATAGCAAGAGAGATAAAAGTAAAACTGAGTGAAATGAAATAAAAGTACACACGAGGCCCTACGATATCTCTGTGCCAGTGAACTGAGATGTTCTGTTTGCGAAAGGAACACAGAAACTCAGAAAATCTTACTGTAGGATAAAAATAAGTAATTGAAATGTCAGCAGAGGAAAGCACAGCCTCCAAGACGGATGAAAAGGAGCAACTGCTACATGTGTACACTCAGGAAGCATCCCCGACTCCAAAGTCGCCATAGAAGTAGGAAGGAAAATTATTTTTTTGATATCTAAATGAAAATAGAAGCAGACAGAGAAAGAAAGGCAGCTTTCCATGCAATTTAGCCGTAAAACATACATGAGAGGAAGTCCTGAAGTAGGCAGCACATATTAAAATTATTTGAAGAACCGCTAAAAGCCACACTAATCTTAATAGAGAAATTATCTTAGAAATAGAACTACACAGAGCAGAACCAATCCTTCTCACATTCATTCAGCAGGTATGCTTCCTATAGACAGTGCAGGAAAATCCAGGATCCTAGAGAAGAGATTCATAAAGCAAACTGTGCTAAAGGAAAATCTAATCAGAATTTTTCATAAGAAAAAACAAGGAAAAATGCTTTTAAATTCTCTCACTCTCCATTTACAGATTATTCTCATCACTGACCAAAAGAATGTCAGCCTACTCACTAGTATATTTTTAAGCGCCAGAGTTACTAAAAAAAAAAAGGAGAGAAAGTCTCTTTGCACCATTATCACTCCTACCTCATGTTTGCTGAGGAGGTAGCCAGTGCCCATCTCCCACAAATGTCCTGTAGAAAGGAGTGAAGCTCATTACAGAACCAACAAGAATCCTTGGGAATGTCCCCTCTGTGACACAGGTGAAACATGGTTTCTAACTAATTTAATAATGAATGCTAATCTGTGGAAGAAAAAACTGCTTCAAAAGAAAACTTTCTGAGGATCCACAGTTTTGAATGAAAATCAAAAGCAAGAAAAAAATCCTCCATCTGAGGGAATCTAGCTTTTTCTTGGACTGGAGGTGTATGAAATTTGAAGCAGGCAACATCTCCAGCTAACTAACTTGGGTCCCTTCCTGGAGTTTGAATTGCCATTCTGATTCCCTTTGCCATATAGGAAAGGTAAATACCTAGCTCCAAGGTTTGGATTCCTTTCCAGAGATTGGATACCTGAAAATAATCTGTTATGATGTTTGCTGTTTAAATACAAAAAATCTACAGTTTGTTAAGTCTATCCCAGCTGTGCCGTCAACTGCAAGTGATTTCAATGAGACAAGTGTGTATTTAATGAAATTATTGAAGTATCAATTTAGGAGAAAAAGAACCAAAACCTAAAAATCTTTCTTAGAAGACATAGAATATGTAAATCCACCAAGCTTCCCACTGAAATTACTAGATTGAGGTGAGGCAGCATCTACAGAAGTGTTGCACAGCACCATCAGGAAGGAACCATTGGGGTGATCAATACAGAATCACAACTGGAACACACAGTGCTGAGAAACAGCGAGAGATTTTATGAAATTTTGATGTCTTTTATTGTGTTCCTCAGCCAGTAAACTCTTTGTCTGAAATATAACTATAGAGATTTCATGAAGACCATTTTATGAAGGATATATTCTAAGAAAAAGAATATTTAAACAGTGACTGGTTGTATCAAAAATACCTCAAGGTTGTATCAAAACACTGCTGACATGGATCAGCAGATCAAATGACTTTTACTGGTATAGAAAACTGAAAGTCTGCTTCTGAAGAGGAAAGGAACTTCGACCAATGTGATGTACTGATTACAGGTCTACTATATGTTTCCAGGAAGATTTTTATTTCAAGAGAGAGCACTGCAAGAAGAAGGGATAAGCATATCAGAGACTATTTTTGGAAGCACATGTTGTCTTAAAGGCTAAATTTTTACATTGCTTCTACAAGATATCAGAGTTAATCAGCTTAAAAAAACCAAAGTGTTTGATATTTTCAAGTTCTAACAAGTATTTATGGCATTGCAACATTTTCATGCTTGAATAGAGAGAGATCCAGAAAGAATGATCTTATGCAGAAATAGTATGTGAATTCTGGTTTTCTTTCCTTCTAACTGGCTAAAGTTTTGAGTATTTACTTTGTTTGGAAGCTGAGGGCCACATACACTATATCCACAACATATTTTTAATGATGCTTTAATGTAGGCCTAAGTAATCACTTGCTCATATCTGTAATTAGTATAAGCAGAACCTTTTTTCCAGAATTTATGGTTCAAATATATTCTAAATTAGAACAAAATTCTTCAGATCGATTTAAACAATCCTGTCATCCACAAGACTTCTAGGTGAAAGCCTATACAGAGAGGCCCACAAATACCTCCTGATCTCATTAAATCTACCCTTCCTAAAGCAAGATTCTCTTGAAGGGTCAAATTTTTATTTTGTTTGATTCTCAAATCTAAATGACTTCTTCACATAGCTAGAATATTTTCCATCTACAAATGCTTCCCAACAGAAATTCATCTTTATTCCTCTGAAAATATGTATTTATTCCAGGGTATGAAGCCTTTCTAAAAACATCTTGCAGTCTGAGATTTCCTTGGTTCTGTTTGCATTGTGCTCACTCTCCTCTCTTCTCTGAAATCAGTCATAATCTTCATTTTCAACTTAATAGCATCAGTTAATAGTTTTGAATTACATCTCATTTTCTTTGACAGAATTCTTTAAAATGCCCCTGAACAGTAACCTGGTGACAGCTGTATGTGGACTCACGTTATGGTTTTCTGCAGTTCTCCCTTATCATGACCTCCTTCATTGCACAAATTAGGAGACACCAGTGAGTCAATAGCCATCAATCTCTTTAGTTCATTTAACTATTAAGGTCTTATTTCAGAGTGGACGAGACACCAGTTCAGGGAGCTCATTTCTAGATCAATGACAATTAAACATTTTAGATAATTGCAAAAACACACAGCATTTGACATCCCATAGACTGACCATGAAAAATATTATTGCATTTTTCCTCTTGTATGTTACATCTCTGTAGAATAACTGACAGAATATATATACATATATATATACATATATATCTTTAATATATAAACTTCAGCAAACCCAGCCTATTAATAAAAGAAGATCAATAATGTTCCCATTGTTTGGGGGTCACATTCTGATAATGTTTCTGATAAAATAAGAAAAAGAAAAGTAGATGAGCTGCAGGCTGTTCCAGTGGATACATGGGTTTATCTCAACTAGCATTTTGACCAAAATTCAAGCACTGGCAGACTGGATTTTGTCTGTTCCTACTTTCCTATCAGTTCTCCTTATTGCTATTTTCTTGCATATTTATTAGGCTGAGTTTTCTCAAGAACAGACTGTAGTAGAGCAGAATATTTACCAAGTGTACTATTTTTTAAAATGCCTCCTACATGGAGATTCACACACCAGAAAACTAAAAAATTGGTGAAAATGACCTTACACTAATCAGTCTAAACTTTAGCTAACTGTTCTGGAGCAGCAATGCCTCCAGAAGTTTAGTAACCTACCTGGCTAGGTCTAGTTTTGTTTGGTTGTTTTTAAGGAAAGAGAGGTGCTGCATCTATAGAGAGATTCAATAATTATTTCTCTTTATCAGGCCTGAAGTTCTGCTACTTAGTACATCATGTCTTCTTGAAATTTTTTATGTAACTGCAGAATTCACACCATTTCTACAGCTGCAAAACCAAGGGAAAAAAAAAAAAAACAAAAACAACTTCACAGGATTATTTTGTTGTTTTGGTGTTTGGTTGGTTTGGGCTTTTGTGGTTTTGTTTGTTTGTTTGTTTGTTTCCTGAAGGGACTTGTCTTTTTAAATTGAGACGTATTTCCTGGCTTATGAAGCTCCACTACTGATGTGTGTAATAAAAATTGTAGTTTCTTCATTCCCAGATCCCTACACTGTATTACGTCATATATATTTTCTTAAGCTACTAATAAGTTATTGTCATTTCTTACATATGTAAACAGACTGAAAGCATGTATAAACAGTGAACTCAGTGAGACTTTCTTGTTATATATTTTTTCCACAAGATTTTCTGTCCATCTATTCTATTTCATCTGCTGAACTGAGGACATAACTCATTACAATAAAGAACATTTTGGCTTACACTGCTTATTTTATTAAGAAGATGTACAAGAAACCAGTATTCTAAATTTTTCAGTAACTTTTGAAGTTGTTGAGTTTTTCTACTCCTTTTTGAACATAGTGTTATTAGTTTAAAGGCTAAGTATACTTGTTAGCATTAAGCGAAGTCCGAAGTCCAAATTTATCTTTGATATTTTTAAATGGATAATAATAAGAATTATTTGACGCCTACCACAGACGCTAAGACAAGCTGACAGTTATAAAAACAAGTGTTACCATAAAGAGCTCAACCCTTATTCTCTACCTTGTATAAACTTCGGCTGCAGTGCAGATTCAAGGAATGCAATGAAACCCTAAAAACACTGAAAACCTTGTTGAAGTTCCCTTTACTAGTTATATTCAAAATCACAGTAAAGACACAATTATTTCAGCATCCATTTTGAAGCAAAAAGCTCATCAATTTTGCCAGGAGTTTGGTGCTTGTATCCCACTTGTTATTAATGAAGGAGGGCTTAAGTGTTTCAAACAAGACAGGTACCATAAGACGGTATGTATGATTCTAATGATTTTGCTGCAGCTTGCAGGCAAAATAATCTCAAATTTAATGGTAAAGAAATAATTGCTAGAAAAGCAAAATTAATGGCCAAGATACAGCTGAGCTCACTGGTGACTCTGCCCTCCAAAATGCTGTGCTTATCTTCTGGGGCAAAAGCATTTAGTTTGCACATAGTAGAAGACATTGGCTGTTTTGATAAATTTCATTCATGTATAGTTGAACTCCCTAGTAACATATATGTTTTTTAAGGAGCATCATTTCAAGTATGTCAACAATAAAGTCTTTAAAAATTGGGAAAAATCTTAGAATCCTGGAATGCTACAAATCCTGTTTTAAATAACATTCTTTTCTAGCAAAACCTTGGAGGATAAAGGAATCCTACTGGGCCTGTCGTGGTTTTGATAGTGCCCAGGCTACAAATTGGGTTTTTGATCTCAGATTAGCAGAATTTAGCTCAACATATATGGTTTTCTGCATCTATTTTCAGTCTTTCCAGGAAAAATCATAAAACCAGCTTTAGAAGAACTTGTCTTAGAGACGAATGTTAAGGAAAACTGTCCTGCACTTCACATTGCTTAAATACCATCAGCTTTCACCTCTCTTCTCTCTGCCAAATATGTGTTGGGTGTTAAGTGATGTACTACTCACTAACTTATTTCATGACATGATAGTAGCAATGAAAAATAATAATAAAAAAATAGAAAAATATTCCTCTTTTTTAAATTCCTACTATTTTTCAAAATTTTTCTGAAACCTCATATTTTATTTCAATTTCATCTGTAGAAGAATTTCATAAGAAGCTCTGGGGTGATTTTTTTGGCATTTCACAGTTATTATAGTCTTTTTAAAGATACAGTTCACTTAGCTATTGAGTCCACCACAACTTAATTTATCCTCAGAGACTTTAAGTTTCCATATTTCATAAATAGGAAACGGGCAGTAAAGTGCCTTGATACAACAATCTAAACAAAGCACAGACTGAGTCAAATCCTCCTCTGTCTCAGAGTCAAGAGCTGGCAACTCATCCTCCTTATGTTAGATTACACGCACTCTCTGCAAAGATAGCAGAGGAGCACAGAGGCCCTACCTCACCAGGTAAAACCACAGTACTTTTGCCCCAATACAGATTTCAGACATACCTGCTCTCTACTTGTAAAACTACTTCACAGGCTCAAATTACTTTTCCAGGTGGGCCAAGGGACCTGTGACCCTAAGTTATTAACACAGACTAAAAAGTTTTTCAGTGCAAATGAGCACATAACACACAAACTCAATTCATGGTGAATATATGTGCTTCAACAAGTGGTAACAAATGGGTTGTTCTAATTCAGCTGTTCATCCCTGCCCCATGGTTCTGCCACCAGTCCTTGAGATGAAATTCAGTGAGTGACAGTAATGCTGTTAAGTTTCCATGCAAAGAAACCAGGCTTAAACTAGTGATTGTTTTGCATCATCTGACTCCTATGGCATCATCCAATTGTTCTGGACACAGGTTTGCTACACTGCAATAACCGAAGTAGAAGGCTTCTGGATCTATGGTGGAGAAAGCTTTGTTATAAATTGTGTAACAGGTGGCAATGAGGGCCACAGGATGGATGGCTCACTAATCTCTTAGCAAAAGATGTATGTCTCAACTACAACTATGAGCAATATATTTTGAGTGACTTGTTAAAAGTGTGAAAAGTGACAGTACCTGACTAATTAAAATAAGTGCAACCCTAAAGTGCCGTAATAGTTTCCATTAACACATATCCAGCACAAAATTGCGTGTTGCCACAGAGGACATATGTGGCAAATATAGTGAACTCATAAAGACATAACTATGTATAGGAAAAAGAAAACATTTCTCATGTCTATTCAGACACTGGAGTGGAAGCACCTTTGTGAATAAAGCATAAACTAAGCCTCTGATCAAGCGGTATAGTACAGAAGACCTCCCCAAATAGCTTTATCAAGGTCTTGTTCCTCAGTTCTTCTCCTAACAGTGGACAGAGTAAGATGTGGTGATGACAGCTTGTGTTTGTTTTTCTACCTATTATCAATTTTGGTTTGACTTCGTAACAAACTTGTTAATAAATTGCATTATTACAATGTGTTATTACAAAAGTATTATCTCAATGATATGACTCAGAACACTTAAGTGAAATATAATTTCTTCATAACAGAACCTCACCTATCCTAATCTAGATGTTAACTCCACGAACCATGAACTGTAACAAGTATAAGCCACGGATCAAGCTACATTCTGAAAAGAAACTGAAAACACCTTTTCAGTCAGCTGTTTCATTTAAAGGATGAAGAAAGAGTAACTACCAGATGAAAATATGTGGAATAGCTATGTCAATCTGTATATCAAAGCTCAAATCACACAGAAAAAGTATTGGTTACCAAAATTGCTGAATTGCTTTAAATTCTGTTGCCAAAGATTTTATTTTTTGCAGGCAGATTTTTGCAGACAGATTTCAGGATGTTCCTTGAGTTGTATGGACCCACAACCCACCTTCAAATAATGAGCATAGGCATATCAATAGAAGTTCATAAAACTTCGTCCTCAAATAGCAATGCTGATAGGCCTTAAATAAAAATTAATAATGTTTACCTTTCCAAACAAATTCTGTGAAGGCACATGTTTGTTTCTTATAAATAACTTGGCAGACTTAAAGCACTAGGAGGAACAAATAATTTTGGTATCACAAAAATCACCTTGGGGGAAGAAAAGAAAAATATGGAGATAACTGACCGTAAGATGAAGGTCTCTAGTTTCTACAACAGTGAAGAATAGAAAAATATTCAGAGCATCTTTGATCTGTTCATGAACAGGACTGGGTGATAATATTGTCTGAGACAGCAAAATAGAGAGGTTGATGACCCCTTGCAGTTCTGTGCAGCTGGTGTTAAAATAAACCAACATAAAAAACATTATGCAGATTACTCTCTTAAAAGTACCACAAGCAAAATATCTTGGAAAGTAAATTGTTGAGGAGTTTACATAATAAAATACTGTGTGGAAGTGTAGTTGAAGTACTGTATAATTCAGGGTGCATTGGCATTTTCATTATGAAATCCCTGTGCTCAGCTTTAGAATGAAAACGTTAAGCACATTTTGTGTCAGACATACAAAACTTAGTTTTCTTTCCACTGCCTGAAGCACTGAGCCTCTCTCTTTTTGGGACATGCAGGTATCATATTTTCCACAGTTTGATTTGCTTTATGCTCATATCATCAAATAACTGTCCTCCAGATAAAATTTTGTCACGGGTTACCTGATTCATGAAGAGGTGTCTTAATCTGCTAGGAAACACTGAATTCATACTCATCCAGTAAGGTTGCTTTATGCAGCTGCCATGTTAATACCTCTCTATATGCTGATTAAGTTATTTCAGTGTTCTATGCAATAGCTGCAAGCAGAAGGTCCCTTGGAAACTGAAAAAAATGTTAATTTATTTAGTTGAGTCTTTTCACAGTGCATTACTCATGGGTGTTGTAGAGGGTGTGATGGTTAAAAATACAAGCATCTATATGTATATGTCAAGTGCTGACTAATATTTAACACATTTTCAGACCATAGTTTATGTCAACAGTTAGCTGGAATAATAATCATGTGCCCAAACACATCCTTATAATTATATTAAATTTGTCAAAAGACCCTAAGGAAGTAATATAGTACCTATAAATGGTCATGTTCCCTTTCATTTTCTCCCAAATGCTGTCTACTACTGATTTTTTTCCTGTGTGTTTCCTTAGTACCTTCTTCTCAGTCTCCAGAAAAACAAACAAACAAACAAACAAACAACAACAACAAAACAACATCAACCAACCAAAAAACCAAAACAAACAACAAACAAACAAAAACAAAATTACAAACAACAACAACAAAACTCGTTTCTGGACTGCAAATTCCTTCTTTTCTTGAACTTCTCCAACTTATCCATGAGCCACATGGGTTCTCAAGTGGATGCTAAATATCAGCCTACATATAGAGACCTCTTCACGTTAAATAAAAGGTTGTTTAAAGCCAACAAGGTGTGATTCAAATGTATTCAGATACCTTTGAGTATAAATAGACAAAGTGGTCTTTTAGATGGCTAAAAATGGTGATCAGCATCACAGCATTAGTCACTGATGCCTAGCCTAAAAAGTGCAATTCTTGTTCCTTTGAAGAATTCAGAGTGTTTTGTTAATGGAAGTCTAAAACTCATTGAAGAGTGGTCTTATTTTTTAGGTATTTTTGAAAACAGTACTTATGATATTCACATTATTCTTCAGAAAAATTCCTACTTAACTGAAATGTCTCATATATGGGCCCTCCAGCCACCATTTAGTAATACTTTAAAGCAAACATGTATTGAAGAAAAGGTTCACTAAGACATTTCCTTAGTAACATAATTCCTAATGGAACTTTTCATATTATCATGCATATTTTTATAAGTATATCCTGATCAATAAACCATGATTGAAATTAAGTAAAATATACTCTTAAGGTTGATTTAATCTCTTTTACCAAGTAACCATTAAAATGAAAATTCTCTCACAGGATGGTCAAGTCAAAATGAGGAACAAGATAATAAACACTAGGTAATAAAAATAAATTAAAAATCAAAGCTATATGATATATTTTCCTATCAAAATGAAAGTGGCAAATTGAAAACAATAATGATGCTCATCCACAGTTACTGTTCCAACAAAACATCTCAGAATTTGATTTACAATTAGTGGCATCTTGAAAATGAGTCATCATTTTACATTTAAAACTGCTACCACTCAATCCATCAAGTGTTAAAATCTTGAAGTTGATTAATAGCACTCTCTCATGCTGTTTCTTTCAATGAGACTTCACAGAAACCTGAGCTATATTATTTAGTATAAAACTTTTGTGTTTAGGTTGCACACCTCCTCCATGGCCAGTTCAGTTGCTACCACCATGTTCATAAGTAGCAGGTACTTGGTGGTTTGAGAAATTTCAGTATCCTCATCAGGACATGAGTATAGGATGTACACCTCTGAGACCTTCAATATTATACTGGCTCCAAACACCTGGAGCAAGTGGGTGGAATGCAAAGAGCAACTGCAAGGAGCAGCTTTCCAGCTATATCCTGTATGATTTTTATTCACACTGGTGTTCCACTTGCTGTTAGTATAATCCCTTTTCATAGACAATCTGAAAGGAATGGAAGAACCCAATCTAGTTTTTCTCTCTCTTTCACTGTTGCAGAGCATCCATCTGGATTTGGAGAACAGTGAGGAGAAACTACAAAACAGAGATGAGAGAATATAGGTATCTTGAAAATTGTGCATTTTACACCAGAACAGACTGTGAGTAATGCAGTTTCCTTTAATTTGCAGCATACCAGTTGACAGTAAACACCTATTTTTACTGTGATTTGTTTTAAATGTGGACATGACCGAGAAAAGTTGCAGATGGGTCATTTCAAAGAAGACTCAGTGGGGTTAACAAAGATTTGTTTTGAGCAATGATTGAAACTAAAAACTTCTTTCTGCTAAAATCTTCAGGAATCTTTGGAATATAAGAGCAACTAGGCACAGACACTGCAGTTTAAATAGTAGAACAAAAACCAAATACCAAACACACAGAAAAACAAGAAAGGGTTTATATATAACACCACAGTTGCAAGGTATTCCATATCTTTATGCATTAATGCTTAGCAAGATCTAGGTACAAGTCTCTCATTAGGAACTCACAGTTATTTAAATTAGACTAAACTCATGAGGTTTTTGCCATATGTAATATTATGCAAAAATAAGATGGAAACAGAATATTTAGATGCCAACTTTTTTTAATAGTTCAAAAAAAATGTACAAGTATAGATAAAATTGCCATTCCATCTTAAAGTACTTCAAGTGACTTTCCTAGATTATAAAAAATAAAGTATAAAACCAAATTAGTAAATATTAGCCAAGCTCTCACACAATCTGACAAAGTAATTGTGTGCATTATATTGTGACTGGATCAATTTTTATAAAATAAACAATGAAACAGTCTAATAATGGCTCTAGAAAGAAAATCTGATTTTTTTCACGGTTGTTTTGGGTTTGGTTTTGGTTTTAAGCCTATTCCTAATCCTCAAGGAGCTTGAACATTGACTTCAGTGAACACATTATGAGATCCTTAGTGCTTTGAAAATGGTTCCTGTAAGAACTTTTTCAAAAGTTTTTAAAATGGTAATATGGAATAGTTGTGACTAAACAAGTAAAACATCTTCAGAGTTTTAATCAGCCACACCCTTTTGTTTGAAGTGACAAGGCCTGTCATTAAACAGAAAACTTTTGCTTCTCTAGCATAACAGACACACCAGCAATGTGTTCTCACGTTTTCTTTCTTACTGTTATTACCTTTTCACATATAATTGGCTTCACACATTTTGGAGGAGTCTAAGCTGAAAGTATTTGTTTTCTCCATGACACACCCAACCCTGCCTCGTCACAAAAACTTTAAAAACAACTCCAGCAATTCACTGTTCAACTTGTGAATATATTCCACATCCCAAACTACTGCAACTTTGCTCTACCTCTCTATAGAAAGTTTTTTTTCTTCTATATCATGCTTCCTTTAAATCATCCTTTATAGTGTTTCAGAGTACAAGATCAGCCTCCAGCATTGTTAAATATTGTTTCTCTCCTTTAATTTAATCACTATTTCTTGATCTTTATGAAAGAAAAAAAAAAAAAAAAGGAAAAATATTAATTGCTGAAAGAAAATATAATTTGTAACATGCATACATAAATTACATAGAGCGCACATTAGTATTTGGCCTAATTCCTTTCAGAAAACAAGGAACTACACAGTAAGAATGGTGAAGAGGAGAAGGGATGAGATGAAAAGGAGAGGAGGAATCAAAGAAAAAAGTATTTTTCATTTCTAATCATCGTAGAGTTTAAAACTATAATTTAATTTTTAAAAAAGGGGTGGGAGAGGGGCAAGCAGGAGGGCTGAGAATTAGAAATTGGTTTCCAAAATCAGATAACCATGGAAAGAAAACATAGGAAACTAAGAACCCTCCAAATGGAACAAATATGCAATTAGAGCTGCATGTGAGATGATCCCCTGGAAGCCCTGGGAGGTGGTAGAGAGAATCGCATAACATAAAGCAGCATATCTGCCTGAGTAAGAAACTGAAATGCTCCAGTCAGGTGTTGGTCATGGCCTCAAATCCAAGTGGAAATGCTCCGAGAGTATCCAATACTAAAAATTCCCTTTCTTTGTAGTGTAAATAGATATGGGTCAAACCAACAAATAGGGTAATATCTGATGCATATAGCAACACATACATGCAGTATCAGATATCACACATGTTTAGTATATATATAGTATATGTCAAAAATTTCTAACATGCATGATATAGTATATAATCATTACTTACATATATAGAGTCCTCAGTTGATTGACTGACATCAGAAGAATAGAATAGAATAGAATAGAATAGAATAGAATAGAATAGAATAGAATAGAATAGAATAGAATAGAATAATGCTAGCTTGGTGTCTTATTTAGAGTCTAATTGAACAGAAAATTCTTCCACATAATATAGTAAATTCTTCCACATAATATAGTAAACTTCAAATAAGGATAGTACCACTATTTGGTACTTAATAACAGGTGTACGTGCCAACTGCTCCATCTGAAGGGGGGGGACACAAATGCTACTAAAGACTCACACTTACACAGTTGGGAGGGAGATGGAGGGGACAAGTGAGCCTGGAACCAATAAAGGCAACCACGTTCCTGCAATCCCTCATCTCCTCAACTACCATGAGTCTCCTCTGCTCAAAATACAACAGCCAAATAAATTTTGGTATCCCTTAAATGCCTGAATTTATATCTACATATGCATATAGAAACTCACAATTCTGGGATGTGGGCCCAAGACAGCCAGATAGCTGCCAAACACAAACCAAGGGAGAAAGGGCAACTCTGACTTGAAGAATGCAGGATCCACAGTCATTCTCACTCAGCACCTATGGAAACAAGAGTGAGGCAGCTGGATAGACCTCAGGAGAGCAGAAAGAAGGAAAAACTAGTGACAAAACCACAATAAATGAGAAACAAAAGCTAGCGCTGTCATGGATATGACAGAGCCTGCAATTGGACAAAGAAAGTTGCATGTCAATTAGAAGTCTAAAAAATCTGAGTTGTAGCAGTGGGAGAACACAATTTAAAAAAATACAAATAAAAAGACAGGGAAGGCCCTGGACCAAGAAAATCAAGAGAAAACAGAAGTATCCAGATCCTTCTGCAGAACCGCATAACAGCTAGTCAGTCTCGCTTAACTGATTTTATTTATGAACTAGCTTATTCAATGTTATCTTAAAATCTTAGATTTTGATAATAAATTCACACTACAGGGAACTGATCACACTGTCCATCATTCCATTTCCATTTTATTGTCTGGTCATCTAAAATAGCTTTTTTGCCCTTCTGAGGAGGATTCCCTTGCCACCTTCTTTTATGGAAAAGGGTAAATGAATGTTAAGTCAGCTGGAGTCAGGGGCAAATGGTAGTGATGCTCCCCTAATGCACAGCTCCCCAAGCCACCACCGTTATGTTGCACAGAAAACTCTCCTGCATGAGAACCACCTCTGTCATGTCTCCTTGTTGCCAGATGACTCAACAGCTTGTAGAGAGAAGGGTTGTTTTCTGAGCAGCCTCACTAGAGGACAAAATCAGGATACGGGCAAAGGAGAAGACGATGTAAGTGGATTTTCTGCCTGTGAAAGGTGCAAATCCCAGGATTTTCACTTGCAGGTGTATATCCCAGCACATGCAAGTACTTAGTAATTATCCCAGAAGTCCAAATTCATAGCAGGAGTTACTATCTCAGAAAGAGCATCTTATTCATGTGGTAACATGATTTGTGAGAATCTCAAAGAAACCTCATGGTTTCTGAGAGCACTCATTTGTATAGAGATACTCTAAAATTACATGGCAAACAGAGCAAAGAAGGGGATGCCAAATGCTTCCAAAATGCAAATGACCAAAACACCTCCAAGCAACAGGTGTTTTTACATATCAGCAAAAAATAAAAAAAAAGCTGAACAAATACAGTGAGTATAGCTGATGAGAGAAAAATCTAGTATTGATGTGAAACCTTATGACTTTGAAATGATGAAACCAGTACTCCTTCCCCACCCACACATCCCTCTAAGTCAAAAAAACATTTTCTGAATTGCATACTGATGACACTGGGAACCAAAGCCACCTAATCATCCTTATGTTTCCCTGTCATAACATGAAAGAATTCCTATATGGCATATACAGCCATAGAGTTGAGATATCTATCAAAAACTTTATTAAAGTAGAAAATCAAAAATAAATTAAATGCCATGCTGTAATAAATAAATTAGTGCTTCTGCTGTTCTACCCGTTTCATTTCATTTACTCTGTTTTCCTCTCTAGTATCTGTTTTGTTTCTTTCCTTTTGCTAGCTGCTTAATTTCACTGAAAATAAGGAGTTTTTCCCTTTAAAAACAAACAAACAAAAAACAAACAAACAAACAAACAAAAAAACCCCACCACCAACCGTTTGCCACTCTTTACATTGCCTTAAACTTCATCATTTTTTTCCCTGTGTCAACTGTTTTGTTACCTAAATTACTTCCCCTTATACTCTTCCTTTACAAGTAATAGTCCAAATCTGATGATCTTTTGGAAAACATTACCTCCTGTAATGGCATGTATGAGTTCATTACTTTATATCTCCCAGATATATTATCGCATCGCAAGAAACTCAGTGACTTTTGAACTTTGAAACTTTTTCAGCCCTACAGGAGCTGATGAGCAGGGGATTTTTGCTTTGTCTTTCTTTGCACTGAAACAGAATAGATTTAGTATCAGCTTGACCTGGAGATTGAACTGAATTATTAGCTAAAATTGGACGCTTGTAGAAAATATGTAAAATAGTGAAGTGTTATATGATGTAATGGACTCCTTCAAAAGCTTTTCTGCACAACTTTATTTTGCCTCAGACTTCCATTCTGTTTGTTCTTTATGAAAGCTTCCAGATAAATTCATGTAAGTTCTAGGGAGGGTTTTTTTAACAAAATACTTTGTAGCATTGCCAATGATAGTTCAGCATACTTAAAAACCAAAAATGTTCATTCTCTTTCCAGAATCCATTGCTTTCCAATGATTATTCTTTACCTCACTAAATATCTATAAAAGTATACCTTCACCATTACTATGTATGTACTTCTACAGATTCCTGAAATAGACTTTTAAAATACCATCAAGAAAAAGCAAAAAGTATGTTGTACTCTCTATAAGATACCAATTTACCTGTCTGACCTCTGACTGAGTATTTCATTAGTCTCTCAACTCCTAGCAGGAAGTGGTCTTTCTATACAGCATGTATGATTTATTTCAGGAAAAGAAATCCAAGTTAAAACAATTTTCACATTTTCTAATGACCTGGCGTAGTAAAGAATATTTCATAAATCACCTAATGGTAGACATCGTTCATTGATTGTTCAGTGGTGGAATTTTAGTTGTTATTCACTGGATATTTCTTTCTTTATTTTTTATTTGTGCTGGCAGTTATGATAGGGTGATGTACTTTTCACAACTTTGTAATCAATATGAGTTTTGGAGAATGGAGGTGATGTCTTATGCAAATTCTTTCCCCATGTAAGTCACTAGCTCCAATTTTTCATGTCTTCAATCTGCCAGTTCTTGGAAAAACTTGTAAAAAACTGCTTTCTGTTTGATTTTGCAAATGAAACTGAAACATGGGGGACTATAATACCTGTTCCTTGTTATAAGAACACATACTTTTAACTAAAGTCTCTTGCTTTTAGTTACATTATTTTCAGCTGTGATTGTCTTCACTTCTTCAAAGCCAATTGAGTTTTTTTCCTTCTGAAGTGTCTTATAGGTAACCAAAATATGCAACAGTTCCTTAGGCTTTTAAAAAGAGACCATTATCTCTCCATGTCCTGGTATGAGTCAGAACAAACCATACAATTAATGGAGGTTTTTTGAGCTACAGAAATTAACCAGATAGGCTACTAAAGTCCTTCTAGTGGAGTCTGAGTCTTGCATACTGTTTCCTATCTCCTCTTCTTAATGAAGAACTTGGCTCTTCACCTTGACGTATCTAAAATTCCCCTTTGCAGCAATATCCATTTTCCCCATATCTCCTGATATGAAAAGTTAGGCAAATGCAACAAGACAAGCTAAAATATCTGAAAAAAAAAAGTAAAATAGTATTTGTAACAAAGACAAGTAAACTTGATAAAACAAAGCAAGCTTATTGTACTTTCCAGATGCTAAATAACTACAATATAGTCACTTTCTAGGTTATGCTTTTATGTAAACTTAGGAAACTGCTCAACTGAGTCTGGTATTTTTTCAGAATTTTCTGCCATTTTTAATGGTAACCACTTCTTCACATCTATTTGCATGTTCTAAATCAAACCGAGAGCTGAAGGTTTATTAAAGAAATCATTTTTCAACTGTTTGAAATTACTACTCTGAGCTAAAAATCAATGTTCTCTCAGCAACCTGCTTTTTAAAAATGTAATTTCAGCTGTTAATTTCAGGCTGCCCTTATATTCTCTCTCTGTGCCCTCTTATTCCCTTAAATCTGCCACACATTCCATCTCAAAAGCTGAAAATGAACTGAGACATTCTTGCTTAAATGCACTGATAATCATATTGTTTAGACTTAGCAGTGATTACCTATTGCCTTCTCACAGTCAAATAGGATTGTAGTTTGTTTCTTGTCAATGCTTGCTCTCTCTCTGAAAACGTGTATTTCCAGCTGTGAAATAACAAATAACCAATCTTCACCCCTTCTCTACCTACTGAATTTCCCAGACTTTCATATGTGAAAATTAAGTATCTTAAGTGCGTCTGCAAGCTCTCAGCTTATAAAGTTTTTTGGTTTTTTTAATAAATAATTGTGGAGAGCTGTAATGTCAGATGTAAATACGGAGAGGGAGCAGAGAAAATGTGGAAAGAGATCAGCCTAAAAGAACTTTAATACTCAATAATCTTTTGTCTTCAAAGGTAAAATTAAAATCTTCAGTACTTACATTAACACAAAACAGAGCTTTTTTCTGCATCCCTGCCCCATTTCTCATATTGGTTCAGAGTTGTTGGTCTTCAGCAATTGCTGGAGGAGTTTCACTGCATCAACCATAAGAACTCCAGTTATTCCACATCCTCCCGTGTACTGTCCTCACACTCACCTCTCCCAACAGACTTGAGTCCTCTTACATCTGCAAGTGGAAAAATGAGCTGCTTTTTCTGTATGTCCTGCATAAGGATGTCTCCATCAATTTGCAGAAGTTATACATGCTGTTTACCCCTACAGAGCCAGTAGCAGAACTGAAATATGTATCAGTCAAGTATGAAGATACCTTTAACACCCTTTAAGTTTCTAATTTTATTTTTTTTTTTAATTCCACATATGTGCTCATAAAGATGCTTCATTTTAACTGTGAAAATCAGGATGAGATACTATACATAAAGCCAATGATGTATCTGTATCTATCTTTACAGAAACAAACCTTCTAGTACCCAGTTTTGGAACATAACAAGATTTGTCATACATCATCTTTAAAACTACCCAATGACTTTTTTTCCTGTCTTTTCTGAGAGTACAACAGTTAACTGGCAAACTGACTACTTGATTGAGGAAAGTGCTTTCATGACATGATCCTCAAATAATGAAAATCCTTAGCTAAAAGCCTTGTCCTCTTTCCTGCATTTATAAAGAAAAAATGCACACATCTTATTTTTTAGCTACATTTTAGCTACTGAAAAAGCAGCTACTTTAGCAAGTGAAACTGCCTACAAAGTAAGCAATCTCCCTGTAAATTTTCATTTTCCTCATTTTAGCTGTTGCTTGAAGTGTCTTTGAAAAATTAACAGAAACCGCTCTTGGTGAGAGGAACTTATGGATTACATAAAAAATCCCTTCAATTTTACTTCTAAGGGTTGAAAATGAGAAAAAAACTTGTTTCTTTCGAACAATTTTTTTTGTTACTCTGCTAAGATGCAACCTCTGGCTGAGTCACCACTATGTGTCCTGTGATATCCAAAAAGGAGTTAATCAGCTTTTAGTAGTGCTAGGAGCATCATGTTGCAGCTTTGACTTTATCAGCAAGTGACAGTACAGTCTGATGATGTAATCCTTCTAGCTTTGTCTTACATTGTTACACCAGAACAGTCTGCCTACACAGGTACAGGGGTAGGGCAATGACATTTCCAAATCTGTCATCAGTTGTTGGTACATAAACATCCTCCAAACACTGCAGGTCCAATGCAACACAGTTTTGCAACATTAATTACAACTGATAAGTACACCGGGAGAAAAATATTTGAATGCAATAATTATTTGTGCACATTAACTTTTTGTCTGAAATCAGTACATATTTTCATATTTATAAAGATTAAGATAAAATATTTCATCATATTTTTAGTGGTGTTTTGGAGAAAACTGTAATTTTTCTTTACCATTTCACTTGCTTTGCATCTTATTTCATACATAAAAATAAATTCAAAATGAAGTCTGAAGAAACACCAACTTAAAAATACCAAGCATGAAAAAAAAACTTTTATGGAGAAGAAGAAATACAGAATTGTGCTTTGAGCAGAATTTGCAGGGAGGGAAGGGTTGTAATTTTGATAACTATGGGACATCTACAAGACTCTGAAGAACATAAAAGGAATTACAACAATTCCCACTTTTTCTTCACACCACTTCAAAAATCTGCAAATAAGGTATGTGCTCGTAGGAGCCTGGGATTCAAATAGACCAAAAGAAACACCAGTACTATGTCATTTAAATTGTTATTTGTACAGGAGCTATGATCTTGTTTTTTAAATGGGAGAACCCTCCAGGCAGATATTACAAAGAATACTGAAACCAGAAGCACAATTAGGCCCAAGGCCAACAGCCTGAAGCACAACTCAGTCAAGGGACATAGGATCATAGATCAAAATCCCTGACCAAAAAAAAGCAGAATTAAGCATGCTGCATATAGGTGAAGAAATAACAAGCAGCAATATTTTTCTAGTCCGAGTCTGAAGACGAAACTAAACTGAGAAGTGTGATACAACAGTCATATGTTGATATTATTGCTATATTCTTCTGAAAAAAAAAACAAAACAAAATAAAACAAAACACCAAAAAAATCCCAAAAAACACACACAGGACCCCTTTAAAAATCAAGCTAGGCCTGTGCTGTTTAATAAATCTCTATTAACCAAAAACCTTTGTCATTTAATATCATTTTCATACTCTCTAACTATGGAACTGTATACATAACTTTACCAACATGAACCGCCTCAAAGACTTCAACAGGACAATACATATACCAAATGCGCAGCCATTATTTATTTGAAAGAACAAGTAGACTGTAACATAGATAAATAATGCTTAATGAAAAGTTGGTTTTGAGGCAAACTGACTTAAAAAGAACAAAAGTTATCAGGTTGTTTGCAAGACAAGTGTTTTCAAATGCAAACAGGTGTGATCTGCTGGGATCATTTCTTTTTGCCTCCATCACCTCAACATTCAACTCTGCAGGTGGGGAAGGTGCTGAACATCTCCTCGCTGGGACACAGTGATGGAGTAGAAAGCGTTGTCCACCATGCAGACAAGAGCTTCACCCCATGCAAAACCACAGGAGCAGGATGCATTGCAAAGATGAGTAAATTTCTGAAGGAGGCAAGTTTATGTTTTACTCTACACAAACACGACAGTATTCCACATTAAATAAGTGTTGTGGTTACAAGTCTCCTTTGTTTCTGAGCATGCCTTAAGCTGTTATTAGAGTATTATTTCCTTTTTTGACAATCTGCTGGCATCCTGTTAGCATGGCTGAAGTCATAACTAAATTCCCTTCTCAGGACTCATTCTAGACCTGGTGGGAAAGTCAACACCTTTGCGCAATGGTTTTTTTGCTTGTGTATTGTGTATTTGCTTGTCTAGTTGCTTTTGCAACACAAGTATCTTTGCTCAGCAGCAAATCCTATTCAAACAGTTATTGTGATTGCCTGCACTAATATGAGACACTCATTTAAGAAGATTACAAAATAATGATGAAATTGCAGCATTACAGCATTGTAAGTCTCACCAGTGAGGACAGAGGATCTCTCAGAAAGGAACAGATTGTTATTACAAGTGTCTCTGTTTCCATTATCTGACCTCTCTGAACACAAAGAAACTTTTAAATTTCCTATTTTAAATGTAATTAAATACTTCAGAGGTAGCTGTGTATAATGCATATATTGTAGTTTAGAAGTTTAGTTTCAGCCCAAAGTTAACAAATGAGTAGCAGGTGATTAAAATGTTATTTATTGTACCAGTAGCTTGTTTCATAAACCTGTTGGCACTTCAAACTGCCTTGTGAAAGCCAAGCTTCATTAGCTTGTACATTAGGCATTTTTGTACTATATCAGGTATTTGGATTGGAAGTGTTTAAAACTGTGAAGTGTCAATCTGTTGAAAAACCCTGTAAGACAGACAGTAGTTTGAAATTACATGTTGTTTGCAAATATGTAACAAAACAAAGTAATGAACTTAGATTAATTACTATAACTAGACTCGGGAGGCACCAAAAACCATGGGATGTAAGCGTTGGATTTTCCTTACCACTGAGTTGAGCAGCTCATGTTCAGGCATGACTGAAGACTACTGGAAGTATTCTAAAACTTCATGCCCATTATGAAAGCAAACCTGCTGATCTTACTGCAGGACACCTCGCTACCCACAGATACTTTCAGCAAAATATTTTCTTTCTCTT
Source organism: Columba livia (assembly GCF_036013475.1). Lineage (NCBI taxonomy): Eukaryota > Metazoa > Chordata > Aves > Columbiformes > Columbidae > Columba > Columba livia. The sequence goes on along the minus strand of NC_088605.1, from coordinate 62,446,661 downwards.
CCCCCTAATTCTGCACCCTTGAGGGTTTTGTATCTTTCTGTGCAGTAACGCAGTTGCATGCTCTGCTATGAAAATGCGTAAGCTGGCTTCCTGCAGTACAGAGTAGTAAATGAATAAAGAAGAGTAGCTGTTCTCAGCTTGGATATACTGATACTATTTACATTTCTGGCATCTTAGCAGTGCTGTAAGTTACTGAAAGTATTCAGTGCTCTCACTTGCCCTGGACACCTTTCCTGAAGCAGTTTATATAATCAACTGAGTGTTTTCTGCCCATATTCAGAAGTAGTTCATTCATCCAGGCTCACTCAAAGTATTACAAAACACACTATAATATGTATAAGGTTTTATGTACAGATATTTTATATATATATATATATATATATGTTAATACATAAATAAGTTTTAATTTAGCACGCTTTCTGAAAGGACAAATCTGAGCAAGTGAAATCGTCCTCCTATTGAAGCCAATAGTACATAACCTCAAAAGCAAGTGACGATTCAGACAACCTGAGAAAGATTTCTGGACTTTTTTGCAAATAAACCTAGGTGAGGAGCTTTTTGGGGTGGCATGTCTCCTGAAGTTAATGGAAATAAAATGGTGGTCTGTGATGGGAAGCTATAATCTACTACCTTTGTTCCTGTGTTGACTCTTGGAGCAAGGAAGGTACTCCAAAGACAGGAATCTGCAAGATAAACTGCATGCAGACAGAGAGAAAGAAAAAATATAATTATCCTTTCTCAGTTATCAGGAGTAGTCTAGCCATAGATAGAGCTCTCCATGTGAGCTATCTTTTTAGTACATTATCCTGAAAGGATTTTTGTATTATACAATTAGCCAAGAACTGGGTTGAGTCTCCCTCGTGGGTAATACAGCTGGCAGGAACACATCGTATCTGCACTGTTGGTAGGTTGCATGTCTCTGCTGCCCCGAGACCCTCTGCTTCGGGCCTGCAGAATGTGAAAATATTATTAACAAACTATTGACTCAATTTGTTAAACATTTCAGGAAGGTGGCGGCAGAATGTGAATTTCTATAGCCCTCACAGCAGCTCTTGTGCAGAGCGTTTGCCCATTTAGAATTTTCTGTTATTTCCATCCAGAAAGAACTTTTTTTGATGTAATGAAATACTTTCAAGGATTAGCTGGAGAAGAAATCACCCTCCTAAGCTCTTATTTTTATTGTAAGGCAGAAATACTTCTAAAATTCTTGGTCAGGTATTTCTATACTAGTCAGTTAAGTTTTTTTAAGTAATTTGAGAAAGCACATCTTTATAGCTTAAAAATAGGCCTTTAAAAATAGCCTTTATAGACAAATTCTAAACCAGCTGAAATTCTTTGGAAAAAAAAAAACAAACCCTAATGATATACAGTTACAGTATCCTTTAGTTACAAGGAGCATTTCAGCCTAAATGTAAATGTTTTACATTTGAAAAACAAAGTTAAGCAAAACATTATTCTGCTTTCAGATTTCAAATGAGTTTTGGCAGACAACATATGTTCCCCAAAAGCATACTTTGGGGACTTGGGCTTTGACAGAAGGAAAGCACTAAAAGGATGAGCAACCAAGTGATATGTTCCATCTCTTTTTTCAGTAATGTTATCATTTGTAGCATTTACAACAACCAAAAACATGATTATTCACAAAGCAACAGCTGTCCTCTTCAAATTACTCTTAAAACTCATCTCTGATATGATGTTTACAAAAATTTGACAATGGTTAAGCAGATAATAATCTGCAATTGCCACTTATTCCAAAGATGAGAGTAGTTTCTTCCATAACTAGTATTCTGTCTCTTTGATGTATTTGCCTTTTTGAACAGGGACTATATTTTGCTATATGTTCCAAATATTTAGATAAAAAAGATGGAGACACTAAATATTAGAAATATTAAAGAAATGGAAATGGAAAATAAAATCATGTTTATTTTCACACAGAAGTGCAAGTTCGCAGTTATTGAGCACTGAGAAAATGACAGCAAATGGCTTCTGTATTTATACTGGGTAATAAATAACTCCTATAAAGTTATGAAATTGCATCTAATTGTTTCTCATAGGTAGCTATATTAAATAATCTGATGTGTGAAGTCAGATTTAAGTGTCAATTTGGAATAAATCCCCTGAATAGATCTCTCTACGTATCGTAAGAATGCTAACGTTCAACTGAAACTAGAAATATCATTAACAAAACAACAGCAAGAAAGTATTTCCAGCATAATCTCACTTTTGGGATAGATCACAAGAGAATTTCAGGCAAAGAAAGAACTCTGCAGGTGTATCACTGAGATTCAACGATATCAAAGCAGCCAGTTTTCATCAGCTGCCTTAAAACCCCTTAGCTATCACTGTTTCCACCACAAGCCACATAAAAACACACTTGATTTCAAGACTAGTATGTTCACAGCTCCAGGGATAGAGGTAGCAAGATTTATCTATCACCTTGTCTCCACCTAGCACAGATCTATCTGATAGGTGTTCTCAAAATATCTTATCATGCTAGATTTCCTAACACACAAACCATGAGGAAATGTGGAGGTGAAAAAAGCTGTCCTAAAATGCCAGTGCTTCAAGAACTCTATTGAATACTGGAGAATCACGCTGAAAATTTCGCTGAAATATGAAATGTCTTTCTCTAGGACAGGGATTTTTAACTCCTGATAATGACAGCTCAATTCTCAGGCCACAGGCATGCTCTGACAAAACAGGATTTCTCCAATTCTGAAGCTTTCAGAACAGGGAATAAAGGAAGGAAAAGAAATGGATATGTATCCTCTAGTCACCTGAAAACAAACCGATGATCAGATATTTTTTTTACTTCATATCAGTGAAGTGTTAGAGAACTATATAGAATATGGTAAGGACAAAAATATCCCCTGAATATTTATGTAAAAGCTTGAATGACTTTTTGAGTACTTCAACAACTTCAGTAGTAACCCATGAAGTGCTGGGTTGTAACTGTTCAAATGGTAGCTAATACTCAAATAACTCGTCGAAACTGTATTTGCAACAGACTGGCATCACGAAATGAATTTTAGATAAATGGAACAGATGAAGAGAAATACCAAAGAGAACTCAGAGGAGCTGTCAGTGTCCCCCAGGACAGTTTTAGACAGAATTAGGACACCATTCGCAGGGAAAGTTGTTGTTACGGACACTGAAAGCTCAGCCCGAGCTCCGCATGAAAGAGGCAGTCAGAGAGGAACCCGCCTGTTCTGCTCCGATCAGAATTAAATTTACATTTAATTTTCCATTAGCCTGTTGGTTCCAAAGTAGAGGTCCAGCCTCAAACCAGACCTGAATTTTGGACACAGGTCCAGGTGAAAGACAAAACAAAAGAATTGGGAAGCACCCTCCTTAGCAAATCTAAACAAAACTTGGGATATGGCAGAGACAAAAAAGTTAAAGAACAACACTGTAGCTAAATACTGACAGATACCATTTGTTAGGTGCCAGGACAGGTACAAAGACACCATCTGTGAGATGCAAGAAATACTTTGGCAAAGTACATCCCCTCTGCTAAGAGATGACGGTACACAGCAGCTTCGCAGCCTTGGTGTGGTGGTTCAGAACTGACCCCAGCATCTCTCCTGCTCAATCCCAACTATAAATCACAGTGCTGATTGTACCTAATCTTGGTAAGACAAGGGGCAATGGGTTCAAACTGGAACACAAGAATTTCCACTGAAATTTGAGAAGAAACTTCTCAGTGAGGGTAACAGAACACTGGAACAGGCTGCCCAGTGGGGTTGTGGAGTCTCCTTCTCTGGAGACATTCAAAACCCACCTGGACACATTCATGTGTAGCTTCATCTAGGTGTTTCTGCTCTGGCAGGGGGATTGAACTAGATAATCTTTTGAGGTCCCTTCCAATCCCTAACATTCTGTGATTCTGTGATTCCCATGTCTTTGGTGGCGCTGTAGGAACTTTCTCTTCCTTTTCTCCCCTCCACAGTCTTCATGGCCCAAAACCTGGCATAATTGATCTTTGATTAGGGATTAAAAATAGTTTTAGAAGAAGTAATCGAGGTAGATGGTTCCTGGAATACCACAGACTGTGGTGTTGGCATATTCTTAGTGGAAGTAAAACATTTTAAATTCTGCACCAACTAAGACTGATTTTTTAATAAATTCCAGGGAGATATTAGACCATGGATGCAGATGAGTTTTGTGATGAAAAATGGGATAATCTGGCATGAAGTCCAGGAGGCACTTTTTTGTCAGGAACCTCCAGCGTAGCTGGGAGCAGTATGCTCAGAAGTTGGACCGTGACTTCTCACTTCAACTTTCCCTAATGGTTACCTTCTGACGTTTTCCCACCCAGCCTGCTATTGCCTCTGTATCACACTCTTACACACCTTCCAGCACACTGTGTGAGGTTACTTAGCAACTCTGGTATCCAAATTTCAATAGACAATGCAGTGTCAAAGAGTTATGGGACCTAGCCACATTTGTAGCTTGAGCTCTTTGCCAGCACTCAGTCATCGGTTTATTCTGATACAACAAATATTTTGAACTGTCTGCAGAGCAGGTGTTATTGGATAAGCAGTCATTTTCTCATTTTACTATATTTCAAGATTGTGGAGTCACTTTACCCTGACTTTCTGGCAGAGAGTGGGAGTAGGAGGAAGAGGGGAGTAAATTTTGCCCTTAGTAAGAATTACGAGACTGAAAAGACCTCATTATAAATACACACAGAAATACAGAACACTAGAAACTAGCTACCAATTAAAGCCCTTATATCTCTCTGTTTCTTATCTCTATCTCAATTCTTATCTTATAAAACCTTTGAATAGAAAAGGAAAGACCATTCTAAAGACAGTAAGTGGAGTTCAAGTTAGATAACTGATTATAAAGTCTCCAAAGGCACCTGGGGCTCTCAGAAGTAAGGATATAATTTAGAAGTTGATAATCTACCTCTGAGTGCTTCAGCCACAAAACTCTCCACGTTGCTCTAGGTGATCTAGAGATACTGGAAGCAAGATAGTCAACTCAGTTTAGAACTCCACGAAATTGCCTTCTTCCTTCTAGCAAAAAGACTCCCAACAGCAACATACTGTGCAGTATAGAGCTGCACACAGACACTGTGCATTTCAGTAGCAGCCTCTCTGGTCAGCCTAGAGTACTCAAATGAAGCTGATAAAATGAAGTGACAGTGTAAAGCCTACTTTAACCAAAAGAAAGAACTTCAGTAATTTAGATCAGTGTTTCCAATACTGCTTTTAACAGAGGGCCACTGTCTAAAAAACAGGTAGATACCTACAGCAATCACAGGCACAAAACTTACTTGTGCCAAAATGTTTCTCTTTTTTTAAAATCTGGTTATAAAATTACAGTAAAATAAAAAGCAGGCACAGTGATATGTCAAACTGCAAGAATAATTCCCCTAAAACCAGAACTGGCAACACACTGTACATTACTGGCTTGCATGAACACCTACTCTTCAGATGGTTTAACTAACACACCATTCAAAAAGTCATTGCAGGCCACTATAAATTGCTGTGTATTTCAGGCAGTGGTTGTTAGGAAGCCACACACATCTATAAGTAAATCCACAGCTGCAGACTTCCTGGGAGAAGTTAACACGAGTCAGACCAAGATATTCCTTGTAGGAAAAGGGAAAGGGGAAAGAGAAAGGGAAAAGCGGAAAGGAAAAGTGGAAAAAAGAAAAAAAAAAAAAAAAGATAAAGGAAAAAAGGAAGAAAGGAAGAAAGGAAGAAAGGAAGAAAGGAAAAGGAAAAGGAAAAGGAAAAGGAAAAGGAAAAGGAAAAGGAAAAGGGAAAGAAGAAAAAAGAAAAAAAAGAAAGAAAAAAAAGAAAAAAAAGAAAAAAGAAAGAGAAAAAAAGAAAAAAGGAAAAAAGGAAAAAAGGAAAAAAGGAAAAAAGGAAAAAAGGAAAAAAGGAAAAAAGGAAAAAGGAAAAGAAAAAAATTGAAAAGGAAAAAAGAAAAAGGAAAAAAGGAAAAGGAAATGTAGTATGTAGTGCATTTTCTTTAACTCAGTAGTTAAAGTTCACAAACCAGTTTCTGTGGAAGAAACTGATTGAAAATGGTGGTGCCTCTGTTTATTCTTTTTCAATATGCAGCCTCACGAAGGGGAAAAATGCTTTATTCAAAACTATGTTTTAATTAAAATACAAAGGTGAAAATGGTTTTATGCATAAATACTAATTTTAAAGACAGCAACACACCTGCTGTCTGATCCAAATTCCAATTAGAGGGGCAAAGTTTGAATTTGAGAAGTGGATTTGGATTTAAATGCAAAGGCCTAAAAAAAATAATCAAAGTCATGCAAATTTAGTCACCAGAAAGAACAAGTCTTACCTGTTTTCAAAAGCCTTCTGGCTTTCTTGATGAACATCTGATCTTGGTCACTATGAAAAAAAGAACTGTGTGATGGAATTGAGACAAAAATCTCAATGCTAAATCCAGGCATTTACATGTTTAAAAACTGAAATCCTATTCAAAGCTGGTCATGAAATTCTAGCAAACTTTGACTAACTGCTAGTTCACAGCAACAGAAAGTCACATAAATGAGATTTCCCAGAATAAATAACCAACCTGAGTATTAAGAAAATGAATGAGACAGAATGCTCTTGAAAAGGAAGGGGGTGTGTTTCGGAGCATTTGTGTATGCAAAGCTTCTAAACTTTATAAATTTCAAATGCATTCTTACGATGCTAAAATTTTCATGGAGAGATGTAAAATCTCTACTGGTTTATTACCTTTTTCCATGTAATCTGTATCTTCTGAGCAAAAGACCTAGACATTGTCTTAGTTTAGCTTTAGTGAGCATTAAAATAAACTGATTCTTCTATGTAGTGCCAAAACACAGTGCTTCAGATTGAAACTGGAACTCACTGAAACTCAATTCAGCTGTATTAATTCATCTTTAATAAAGTCCACTGCAAGTGCAAGCGTTCCCAAACTCTCCCAAGTGTGATCTGCTGAGGAAATCAACTAACGAGGGTCAGAGACTCTAATTGGAAATTATTCTGTGCATTAGGAAGACAGAAGATATATGTGGCAGAGAGATGACACAGATGCAGAAAAGCAGTACCCAGGCAACCTCTGGTGAGACAGTGCTGCAGGGGATCCCCCCTTGTGGGGTGGAGGGCAGCAGGAGCCAGAGCTGTGACCCAGCACCTCTTTTCCTCCTGTGCTCAGGGAGATGCCTCACTGCCCGTGACAGAACGAACGGGAGAGTACCAAAGGATAACCTAGTGTCACAAAACAATATACCGTGCCTTGACTGCTGTCCACCTCTGCAGGCTGGGCAGTTAACAAGGACGAGGCTGTCAAAAGTCTGGGCATTTTCAGTTATCCATATCCCAGCTTCTCTCAAGTATATAAATGTACTGCAAAAAATGCAAATGCATTTTTAGTCATCTTCACACCACATGCACATACATATATAAAAATACACATAGACACACATACAATGTCTCTTTGGAAGCCATAAAAGTGGATAAGCCTTTCTTAGCACAGCTCCAGAACCTTCTGAAGTCACATTGATCCTACACGCACGCACTCAGAGGATGACAGGTCTACCTCCAGCATGACACCAGCCAAGCAGGGGGCAACTGAGAGGCAAAACTGGGTCCTTGCTCCAGACTGCCTGTAACCAAAACACAGGATGTAAAGAGCTAAAGGAAAACTAAAGTCTCACAAATACAGAAAAATAGACAAGGTGTCCTGTTACAAAACTTCTACTTTTGATCTATGAAATGGAAACTTTTGATGGACATCAGGTTGTGTGTCCCTGGAATGAAATATGGATCTATAGCTTTTATGAGAGTAAAGTATTTCAAAGAGAGCATGAAGGAGAAAAGACATTTTAAATATAATACCACTCTCAGGAGGAATCTCTCTCAGTGTCAGTTCATGACACTGCAGACTTTGATGCTGCCTTGACAAATATTTTCTCTAAGGTGAACTATAAGTTGCTTTAGTTTTACTATTTTTTTCCCACTTTTAGTTTATGTAGGAATTGCACTGAAATGGCAATCTCTGCTCCCTCCAGTCATTTAGAGATCAGAGAATAAGGACCATTTATTTTTATTAAACTGCTACCACTTCTTATTAAGGTTATCCAGGTCATTAGCTCATGACAAAATATCTTGTTCAATGTAATTTTAGTTTTGACACACAAGAAAGAGCAGAAGTAAATATGATACACTTGAAAAAGCAGTCTAAGTTGTATTTCTTAATTTCAGAAGCAAAAGAAAACAAGAAAAACAAACAAACAAACAAACAAACCCACACACAGAAAGAACACCCAACCTCCTACATAGTTATTTGTCATTCTGACAAAATAATGAAAGATGACCTGATAGTCTCTCTTTATTCTTCCAATTTTGGAGTGGCCTGTTATTTTCAAATTTTGTCTCCAGTTCTTGGCTTAAAATTTTATGCAAAAGGAAAGCTATCTCTACATTCCACATTGCTTTGCAGTCTCAAAATAGTCATCTAACACGAAAACACAGTCAGAGCTGTAACAAGTAGAGCTGCCAGGATAACAGCAAGAATATCCATCCTCTACTTTCACCTTGATGCTAAGACATATAGGACACCATTTTAAAATATTTTGTTTTAAAGTTTGGATTGAGTAAAGGATAAAACAGGTCATAGCAGCTATGCCTCCTGAAAAGCCTCACGGCCCACAGTCACACTTCAGATTTTTTTTCTCCTTTAATGCATTACGTTAGAAAGAGAATTTTTTCCCTGTTCATCCAAATCAGTCATTCAATTTTCACTTCATGCACAATTCTTATGGTCTGCCATCCCTAGCTCCTCCAATTTTCTCCTTACATTCAATTCCTGTCATTCCTTGAAGCATAGTGCAGTGACAACTTACACAGTGGTATCAGAGAACACTTCATTTCTTTGCTCTTGCTCTGTTTAACAAGGAATAGTTCTTGTCTTATTCTATGAATATGTCAGCCCTTTTCTGCGAAAGGATTGCAACTCTCCAAGGCTCCATTTGAGCTGTGAAATTTTCTCCAAAAGTTGCCCTAAAAACCTGTGTGTGTGATCATACTTTCCACTGTTTTAATGCTTTCCAAGACATGGAAACACATGCTTTCAGTTTTAAGGGAAAACTTAAATCTTTTTTTCCTAAGTATGTAAGACTGTGCTATCTGCTCCCCGTATTTCAGGAATTTAGTCATGCAGTTTTACCTACAGGAAAAGTTGTCAGTAGCCAAGGCTGAGATTTATTCATTTACACCTCAAAGAGCAGCTATGTCAAAAGGCAGTTCTAGACTCAGAATGGTTTTAGTATTCTTAGAGGATGGGTGTAATCATTTAATAGTTCCAGTAGAACAGTAAAACAAATTAAAAAAACTTCTAAGACAGTTCTCCAAACTAGTCTACTAGATATCTTCTGATTTATCATATCTGCTATGAGTGGAGATTAGTACCTTTTTCTTTAAGTTCAGAAAAAGAGTTATGCAAACATAGCTAAGCAGGTCAAAAAGTAAACCCAAACTACATGGTTTCTAGCACTGTACAAGAAAGTATTTTATTCAGAATAGCAGTACTTCACAAAGTTATTTTCATAGATTGTAATTATTTCTTTGCCAAACCTCTGTTGGGCACAGGCCTGTGGGGAAGCGTTTTCAGCTCCTGCCTCATTTTCTCACACTTGTAGTTCGTGTATTTGATTTGAGAGCCAAGAATTTGATATCCACCAACTTTTCAATACTGTAAAGAAACCAAGAATATAATGATGCAAACAAAAATGTCTAAAGCAAACCCTACCTCTGTCCTCCCCAACGCAGCATCAATCTTCGGATATCAAAGAGCACTTGAAATAAAGGTCACCAAATCAGAGTGACAGTTTCTCTAAGTGTTATTCTTTTAGTAGTGGGTTTCATCCCCTTCATCGAAGACCATTATGTAGCTTTGAATCTCATATGAAGACAGAAGATGACTGCACAGATATCATTGTGTATCAAACCAGGTGTATTAATGAGACAGCAACTGATGATAATCTGTGTCGTGATATTTAAATAATAAGAACCGATTAGCTATATAATTTAAGATGCTAAAAACAAAACTGATATCCCAGACCACTCGCAGAGCAGTTACCTGTAACATGGCTTAAAATAAACTATCAAATTCTGATTTTAGACTTTTCTGTTATAGCAGGTGAAGTTTGACACAGCTACAAATAATAGATCTTCTTAAGTCTGAGTAAATGTTTCAGAGTAAACAAGTAAAATTAGTTTGTTTCATGAAAATGGCACATTTTGATGCAATTATGATCCAACTGCCTTCTGACATGTAAAGCTTACCATTTACTTCATTTAGGGAAAGAGAGAGACATATAGGGCTCAACAGTGGAGTTGATTGGTATATCTTAGGTTTCTTCCTCAGGAAAATGTCTATTCATCAAAAAATCCTAAAATGAGAGAATAATAAACTGAATTCAATGCTATTGTTAGCATAACTGAGACAGAGAGGAGAACAGAAGCTTAAAAGTTATGAAGAACATTTGAACATTTTAAAAATAAAACCCCAAATCCTGTATGTGTTTCAAACAAGAAAGGACTTCTTAGCTAGTATTAAGATGGTCAAAATTAAAGACTATAAGGAAGAAAAATATATTTTTTCCTGCACAAGAATACATTTAACTGCAGGTCTCAGATCAGGGTGGATTTTTTTTCTTACTCCCACTCCCTAAATCAGGAAATTTACTGTGCTAGGAGACTAAGGATTATCCTTCATCAGTCTGTTGAAGCGAACAGTATTGCGTTCATATAATAAACAGCATTGACAAAATGAGAGCCAAGTCTTTCATTCCCTCAGCAGTTCACATGGGAGATGGATTTCCTGGCAGAGCTTTAGACTGCCTATCTCCTCATGATTAAACAGGAGGCTGCTGGTAGTAAATTTAAATATTCAAGTATGTTTAAAGGAAGGGGAGACTTGAAGGAGAGACAGAATCCACCAGAAGGTGGTGGTTCACAATATCCAATGATACCATAATTCTAATACCTAGACATACCCATGGATCTTGATTAGATGCCATACACACAGCTAAGCGTAGACGGGACCTCATGTCTTATCCCTTGGTTGTAAGCTCTTCTTATAACAATACTGAGTCTATTCAAACCTTTGCAGCAAGGCGGATTGGGGTGAATTTAAGGTAGCAAATTTAAATAAAATAGAGTCTGTGCAACCGCCCCTGGAGTACCAGCATCGTATAGCATAATTAAGGGAGCAGGGCAAAACTAGAAAGGCCTAATTTGCTTCCCTTCAGACAAACACAGGCCAGTGCCCTCCTTCCAATGGCAAGCAACCAAGAGCAACTCTGTACTTTGAGGAAAATTCCACCAGGGTACCATATCCCATTCCCTGCCCTCTTCACACACCCTGGTTCAATAACTAGTATTGTATGACGTGCTATAGATTTCCCTATTAACTTAGTAAAAGCAAGGACCAGGCAATCAGTGATTCATATTTTAGGAGATACCAAGAGGTGTGGCAAGAGCTGTTCTTCCATGTTCTTGTAAAGTACTGATTTTTAATGAACATCTAAATGGCCATTTTTATTTATTTATTGTTATGTTAATGACATTATCCCAAATAATTCCTTTCTTATACTCTGTCCCCATTCTACCTCAAAGAGTTGGTTTTAAACAAAAAATTGCAGAGTATAAACTTCAAACTTCACTCTTGTCACTGCTTTTAGACCCTGCTTGGTTTGAGAAAGCAAGAAACTTCCACACAGATTAGTCCTGTGCACTATGCACCGTACTTCAGTAGAAAAGTAACAGTTAAGTTTTAACTCTACCATGTTTAGGCTGCCACATGAGCCACATAAAAACAAACAAACAAACAAAAATATTTTTAAGATATATTACTTAAATGAATAATGCTCTTATTTTCAAATCTAGCTCCTACTCACGCTTTCTTGGATTTTTAATGCCTTTTGAATGACTCCTGGCCTCAAGTTAGTGTTCCTCTTAAATAACAAGCTTTAAGTATTGTATTTCTCTTTCTGTTCTGAGTAATATTTTAGCATTGGGTTGCTTTAAAGTCAAATCCATAATATTTATGGAACAGGAAAGGCATTGAAAATACATTGAAACAGAAAAATACTTCTGAACTAAATAATGTACCTATTTTTTAAATTTTGACTAATGGTAGCGTAAATTTTGTACTTTGCTTAAAAGAAATTTCATTTAGGACAGGTAAGTGCTCAGATCATCAAAACCAAAGAGGAATGATTTAATTGCAGTCCTAAAGTGGTCTATCACAGATAGTTATGAACTTTCATGCACAGTACCTTATATCTGAAACTAGGTCCAAATCATTATCCTGAGCCAATACCTTACATAGGGACAATGAATGATAGGCTTGGTGACATCAAACACATACCAGGCCTTCCTTACAGTAGCACACATTTAGTTTGTTTTACAGTAGGATTTGAAAGGCAGTACCCTAAATCTGGCTTAAAATAATTATAACAATATTAATGCAATCATAAGGTAATTGGTAATCAAAACATATTCCAGAATTCTGACAAAGCATTTTTCATACTAATAGATGGCTAGAGGATTTTTCTTTAAAATACTTGAAACTTTAGACAAAAGTAAAAATAGATTTTCATCTCAAGAAGATTAGTTAAGGGCACATCAAGCCTTTTTATACTGTGAAAGATAAAAATAATTGCTACTAGAGAACAACCGCTGTTAGTCATTGGTATAAAAATTGCTGGCCTGACATCTTTCAAAACTGAAACTATCAGCTTATCCATAAGATACTCACAACAGGGGCAGGAGCAATGTAAAAATTCAGATCTCTTCTCAATCATTATGACTAATTCTGATGAAGAAGGACTACTTCATGCTTGCATTTGTAGTAGTCTGTGATACGCAGATTAAAAAAAAAAAAAAACAAAACACTAAAATATAAATATTGCACTTACAGCTGCTCATGTTAAATATGTCTAGTTATAGGAATGGAAACATAGTATAGATACACCCACTTTCATGCACAGAAGCAGTAATACATAATGACTAAAGCCAGCTTAGTTTTTTCTTTGAAGAACTCATTGAACCTTTGCATATCAGGTTCTTCATTTACAATTGCATGCTTTTGCATTTATTGGCATACAGAAAAGTCTATTACTCTTTCAAGGGCATGAGCTCTTAATGAATTTGAGTGCACATGATATAGGCATTTGGGAAAGGAGGTGTAGAAGGAAAAAGAGGGTTATGATAGTGCTTCTCCCTAAGGACTTCTGCAGTTTATTTTTTATTATGCATTTTCCTATATAAACTTAAGTTTTTTTGCAATTTTATTTTCATTTAAATCAAATTAATTTTAATAATATTTCACTAATGTTATCATTTAAATTTTAAATTACATTTACTTTTGATAAGGAAGGCAAGACAGCAAAGAAGGGCACTTAGGAAAAGCTACATGCAACTTCCTCTCCCTCCCTAGACTCACAGTCACAACCAGCTACATTTTCATGAAAGGAGGAATATGTTCAGAGTTACCCAGGAAGACTCTGGAAATAAACAGTTGTTCATGTGCCTTGTGTCAATGTACAAGTCAAATCACTGCCAAGTCCTCCTCTTTCCTGTCACAGATTAATGGCCTCTGGGCAGCTGCCTGGGGAAGAACAAAGGAGATGCCCATGTCACTGTTTGAAGCATTTGGTAGTAATTCCACATCACTGCACTGGTATCTACTGGTGGCAACAGAGGAAACTGATAGCTGCTGGGTCTGTTGCTGAAGCAGACCCAGCGTTGCAGCCAAAAAGTCAATATTGTCAAGATCGGAGATGAGTATATTAAGTAGACGCATGAGCTCAGCTTCAGGAGTTTCTTTTGCTCAGCCTGCATAAAATCTGGCCTGGGAACAGCAGATCACTTCTGAGAAGTCTTTCATCGTATGAACTGTAAGTACACTGAGCTATTAAAAAAATCACCTTTTAAAGGTTGCAGTGACACTTTGATACTAAAGTTTCACTGCATATGAATGGAAACTTCTCACACTTTCCATCTTACCCCATGCCTTACTCTAATAAAATCTCCCTTTTTTAATCTTTTATCAGTTCAATGGCAGTTGACATCATAAAAGATAGATGTAGAAACCTACAGAAGAACACACTAACCTTTCATGCTAATAGAGGGGGCCTTTTAAAGATTTGGCTGCAGCCTGTAGGCTCTACTGGTAGAGATTTACAGTATCATCTTCACAGATGGATAATGAATTTCAACTATCCAAACATCTATACTGAACAAATGTTGTTTTGTTGTTGAAAGTGATGTCAGGGGACCTCCTCTAGCTTCTGCATACAGATCATGCATCCGAAGAATTTACAAGGTTCTGCAGAAATCATATTCAAGTACAAGGATGAAACCTTTTTCTTTAAATTATTGCAGCAGTGTCAAAGGTAAACTGGGAGTTCTTTAAAACACAAGGCTCCCCTTCTGACATCCCCAGTAGCTTCAATAAAATCACATATCAGACCTCTTTTAATGCATTCTACATTGCTTTCACCACCCTAGTGTCATGCACTCAGACCACTGAAGTACTTTTGATTTCTTTCCTGTTCTATTTCATATTGCAGCTTTTCCTCAGCTGTGCAGGTTTTTGTAGCACGGAACTCAAACACATCTCCTAAGCTGGTCAGTACACCTTTATGTTGAAATAGGCAAGGAAGCAGCAGGTTTTATTATTTTTATGTTACTGCATTGTAGGCTATTGAATTGAATTTCAATGTTGATCCAAGCAGCATCACTCCAAAGTTAATATGATAGCTTATGAAAGTAAAAAATTATTCAGTTTGATAGGCCTCAGAACAAAACTGGTGAGAAAAATCATGCTGCATCACAACTTGCAAGGCAGTCGGTGTGTTTAAATTTCACTTTTGCATAGAAAAAGGAGTAAATGCCAATTGTGAAGTTCAAAGAATTGGCACAGTAGGCAGGAATAGTTGAAAAGTTCATCATAATTGCTTTTGAAATACTATGTACGCACAGCAGGAGAAAGAACATTTCTTTGTTAAAAAAAAGTGATAGTATAACACATGCAGTTGGAAGAAGGAGTTTTTAGAGATTAGATCAAAGACACTAATCTATATCTTGTTTATGACAGCTTAAAAAGAAATCCATTCATGTTGCCAGTTACATATTACCAATTTAAATTTCCTATAATAATCAGGGCTACATTCATCTGCTATTGAGCATTTCATTGTCAATACTAGAACTCTATATTTCCAGTGGTTTGTATAACTGAAAGACACAAGCATCTCCTATCAAATATCTTCCATGGGGAAAATAAAAATGCTAGCATAACAGCCATGATAGGGTTTATAGTAATGTCTTTTCCTGTTGTCTCTTAATTTTGTGGAAGAATTTCATAGTTTCTTACCATCCCTCCCTAAAAAAAAATAAAAATCTTTGTTATGATTACAGGTTTATCGTGTCCTTAAACAATGAAACAACCTAGGCAGAACTTGACATTGCATAATGACTTTCAGTCTTACTTCAAACAAAACCCAAGTAGAGAATAAGTCCCACGTTTATGAAATCGAAGATGTGTCAGAGAAATACATGCCATTAAATGAGATTGTTCGATATCACTCTTTGTATTGCTTGGGGATATCACACGTGAAGCATAAAGCTGAGCTCCATCCCTCTACTGCGAATTCCCTCTGATTAGGGTGGGGAAGAAGTGGAAGTAGCAGCATCTACAAGAAAGTGCCTATGTCACTTTTATCTCTGAATCACTGCTTCCCTCCTTCCTTCGGTTCAACTACGCAAGTTGCCACAAAATTATTTTGTACAGTTTGTGCAATACCAAAAAGCTTTTTTTCTCTCTCATTTGCATGTATTTTGGCCACTCTTTTCAGCTCATGAAGTCAGAACATTATCATAGTTTTGAGCTTCTCAGCAGTAAGGAGAAAAAAAAAGCACAACATGATCTTTGCTGCTGGGAGAGCAAGGAGGTAGAAGGAACAGAGGCAGCAACAAAATGTCAGATAATTGCTTTAGGGCAATATCTTTCTGGCTTTGCAGGGAAAAGAGCTGATACAAGTAAGTGATTAGCTCACGCTACGGATCATTCATAAAAAACAGAACTTCTTTAGCAACAATTCAGTTGAGGAAGGGCTGCTTTTGGAGACACTTGTTGTTCACATATTCGTCTCTTCCACAAGCAAGAAAAGCAAAAAGAAAGTAGATGCAACTGCTTCTTGTCCTTTCTCAGATGCACACGAAAAACTGAAACAATGGGTTGCACCAAGGTTTAAGCAAGCCAGCTACAGGACACCCACAGCTGCAGCAACACAGAAACGTTTTGCAAGCTTGTAACAACTGTGGGAAAATCCATCTAGGAGAGGCTGAAATTTAATTCCCCACAGCAGAGGAAGGAGTGAAAAACTATAGTCAGTTGTCACTTGGAAGTGAATATAGATGTACATCTTGTAAGGAAATACAGTTGCATTTAGAACACATGTTGTTCAATCTAAAGGCTCACATATCAGCATGGGTAACAGGTCAATTTTATCTTCTATTTTAAAGTATCTGGGGTTTGCTTTAATGTAATAGTGATGAGAAATGCAGTACCACAAGCTCTAGCACAGAAAAGGGTGAAATATTTCTCTTAAAAATGTCAAACAAATAGAATTGTTCAACTCACATTTGCTCTGCATTTTATTAGCACAATGAAACTACAGGTTACTTGCAGCACTAATCACCATATGAAAACAAATGTTCTTCTATGGCTAGCTGGTATGTTTCTTTATCCCATTTCCACATGACTATGTACTCCTGAGATTCAAATTTATGATATGTTCCTCAAAGCAAGTTTTTGCTGCTCAGATTTTTTTGAAGTATAAATACATTGCTTTTTAATATAGGAAGGGGCAATGTGTTCTGCAAGTCTTTCTAATATTGTAATCACTGCGTTTTCTGGACAGACTGATCTGTTAACATCATCCTCTGCTATTGCATCAGTGTAGTCTTCTGACCCTTAAGACTGACTTGCAACCAAGGGAAGTGAGCACATTGTGTCCAAAACTCCCATATTCCATTGTGAATAAAGCAAACCCTGAAGAAAATGTTATTCCAACACTTAGTTGCACAGCAAAATTTAATTTCATCTCATTTAAATATGACTAAAGAAATGAAATAGCTTCAAGAGTTTGTTTGTCACAGGTTTTTTCTTTATTTGGTGGCTTAGGAACTCTGAGGCATAAAAGTGAATCCATGGGAAACATCTTTCCACCACCACCACCACCTCCTCACAACAAAGCAGCAGAAACCAAAAAGACACAAAAACACTCAAAGGACATCCTTACTTGGAACCACTTCCATTTCAAATAGTATTTGTTGTGGGTTATTGGTAATTTTCTAGACCTATGTAACAGAACATTAAGTGTTTAATAAATAAATCCTACACACTTTGAAGCAAGTACACTCACCTTATTGTGAATGGTATTTTGTAACCACACTATAATGAAATATTTTAAAGGATATGTTGCAAAGTTTTAGAACACATTTGAATATAGTGTATTTATAAGCCTTAGCAATTAGAAAATAAATATAAACTATTTTGCATATGTTAAAACCAGGGAGTTATTTTGCTCCTTGAGAGAGGCATGGAAAAAAAAAAAAAGTCTTCTGCCTCAGTTTTAATTTTTTTCCTTGATACAAGTGCTACCATAATAGAAGCATTTAATGGCACTATTAACTGAACCACCTGAACCCAAACTCTGTATTAATTACATTCATTATACTTAACTGAACATAATCATCTAACCTAACAATTGCTTGTACTCTAATTAATAAAACAGTATGTCTTCTGGATCAGAAATGCCTTAATTTATTTCTTTCAAAGATATTTAGTAGACAGATAAAATTCATAACTTTAATCATTAATATATTTAGACAGACTGTCAACTTTTGTAATCACGGTGATTGTTCAGGTCAATGGATCTCTCTATTAAGTGAGGTTGAAATTTCATGCAAATTTTGCATATCTGATGTGTTGAGGTTTGGGGTTGGTTTGTTTGTTTGTTTGTTTGGTGGTTTTGTTTGGTTGTTTTGTTGGTTTGGTTTTTTTCTCCTTAGTGAACTTTGAAGAGAAAGGGATGAATCAGAAAGGTCGTTTCCATAAAAACATTACAAGGAGTCATGGAGAAAGTTCAAGACGTGTTATCTGGATCATGAACAATATTCAATAACTCTACATTTTTTATATAGTAGTGTTCAAGTATATAATGTCAACTCTTCACAGAGATAAAGAGTAAAGTATTTATTTGATAGGACAGACACCTGGACTATCACATGATCACATGGACCACCCCAAAAAAATGTGTAAACTACTTTCTCTTCCAGAAGTGAGTTCAGGATATCTCACGAACTGATCACTTGGGCTGGGTCTCTAAAATAGTAACTGATCTGTCTTTGTTTCAGGGCACAAAACGGCCAAAGAAAAAATAAAAACTTTATTTTTAAATTACTATACACAGTGAATAAAGCAGCCTACAGCTCTGCTCCTAAAAATATCCATTTGACTATTGCTTACTTTGAAACAAACCCTGACTGTAACTGTCTTTAGCTGCTGATAGCTAAATGTCTTAGATATTGTCAGAGAAGTAGTGTGGGGTTTGGGGGGTGGGGGGGGAGGTGGGTGTTGTTTTTTCATTTGTTTGTAGTTTGGGTTTTTTTTTTTGTTGTTTTGTTGTTGTTTGGGTTTGGAGTGGGGCGGGTGGGAGGTTGGTTTGAGTTTTGTTTGTGGGTTTATTCAGCCTAATTTCTGCACTTCAATCTTGAGAAATCTGATGTGATAGATATTTCATCCACAATTTCCTTTCAGAAAGGACACAACAGAATGAAGTCAAGAATGAAATCAAATTGTAAAGTCAAGATTATCCAAATAAAAGGATAAAATAAATAAAATAAAGGTGATCCTCAGCTTAGGAAGCCATCTTAAAATCTGAACAATGGACATCTGTGAGACAGAACTATTCTCTAGCTCTCTTATTAGACCTATAATGTCTAATAATAATTATAGAAGCAATAGGCAAGAAGGAAAAAGCTATAACCACTTTGTCACTTGGTAGCTGTGTAGGTCTGCATCCTAAAGCATGCATTTCATTTCATATTTAACAACTAATTTTAATAATATTAATAAGCAATCTTTGAAGAAGGAAATGGAGGAACCAGACCTATACTTAATAATCGGTACACTTCCCTGGGAAGGGAGAGTAACATGTGTTTGGCCCAATTAATCTTTGATGTTGCTCCACTGTTCATGACAAAATTAAATTACAGAGCTAGAGGAGAGTACCACAGACTAACTCAGCAAAATAGTTTAGAAGGCAAAACCAAAAACAAGCAAACAAAAAATAGCAGACTCCCATCATGAGGAAATTTGCACCTCGATTTCACATCCTATATAAGTGTATTAACCAGTGAGCTTTGTTCGGTGAACTAAGTAGAGGAAAAGGTGGAAAACAGAAAGGGGAATATATGCCTGCATTCCTGAATCTCTTGATCCATTAAAGAAACAAAACAAAGAGAGAAAAAACAGACTAGGCATCAATATTCAGTAAATAGCTGTTTTTTTGATTACAAGGTGAAAGCGCAGCCCCAGAAGTCCCAAGAAAGTGGTTTAAATTTTAGTTTTACAGGAGTTGAAAGACCCTTTTCCATTCCTAGCATTTCCCTCAGGAAAATTCAGCAATATGTGTCTGTGTGACATGCATTGACCCAGTA
This sequence comes from Columba livia, assembly GCF_036013475.1. NCBI lineage: Eukaryota > Metazoa > Chordata > Aves > Columbiformes > Columbidae > Columba > Columba livia. Next base: position 62,426,922 of record NC_088605.1, on the reverse strand, counting down.
TTGCAACCAGAGATATATGACTCTTCACATAAGCCATATAAAAAGTTTAGATGCTTAAGACAGTTCAAAACTCATGTTGAAAACTGACCACCTAAACTGGTAGCTAGTCAAAATGGAACAGAAAATAACCTTTCCACAACTACTACCATCCCCTGAAATTATTCAGCATGCTTTCTGAACTTGATTTGGCTTATGTGACTTGTTTGAGGGACACTGTTTCTGCACTTAATGACCAAACGCACTTTTCTTTGTTTCAGCATATTCACTGTATGACTAACGTTCTGTAACAGGCAAGTTAGACAAGCTACATGTTTGAAAGAAAAAATAAGTCCACATGGTTTCATAAAAAGCTATATTAATAGAAAATAGTAGTATCGGTCATAGCAGAATCAGGAACAAAGTTCAGTGGTTGTGTTTCTCAGCTCTGAATTAATTTAGCCAAATTGCACACCCCTTCTGAAGAATTTTATTTTTTTTTATTCTCCTCAATGAGCGTGACTGAGCAAAAGTTGTATGTTATTGATATGCAGATAATGAAAAGATTTAGTATTAGCACTGTTTAAAAAAACTTCATCTGTTCCCATTTCCTTTAGGTTCCAACAACATGTCAACTGAACAAACTTCTGTATTGCATAAGTCATCCAATAAGCTAACATGCTACATCCTACTTGGGGAACAAAAACGTTCTCATGAACGTTCCTCCATCGTTTTCCTCCTTTTCTCCTTCAAGCCATTTCATTCACAGATCTTTTCAGGCTTCTCTCTCTGCAGCCTTTGCCTCTTTGAAGAAAACAATGGCAGGAATCATCTCACCAAACTTCAACTAGGCTGTCTGTGAGAATCTTTGAACTGTCTGTGTACTAAATACGTACTCTTACATACAGCAGAAGTGAATAAAATGCAAACCAACTTTGATTCCCTCACCTAAATTTCTGGAGAGCAAATACACCTGTGTTTGTGTAAACAACCATACTCATCTCTTCTGAATTTATCTACATAAACTTGATTTCAGACCAGCCACATACGACATTCTTGCCCTCCCCTCCTCAGCACACAAAGTCTGTGAGTTTCTGACCAAGATAAAATTTGAACCTCCTGATGTTTGAGCTATAAATCTTGCAGAGACAGCATATCAGTTTTCAGGATATGCTAGATTCAAATTATAGTCTCTTCTGAACTCTGATCCCTACTCTGGATCCTAACATCATTTTCTTAGTTTATTATTAGTAATATTATTTTAGTGACTTATTAATAACTAGTGCCACAAACTAAATTACCATATTTTCAATCAAATAATCTTTCAGATCCAGTAAAACAGCATGAAACACATACATTTCCTAGCTACAGACAGGTATGTCACAGCACGCAAGTTTTTATTTCTTAGGCATAAACAGATCGAGTTTGACTATGCAGTTATTAAGTGATTATAATTATTACTAGTGAATTAAGCAACTTTAAAAACAAAACACACCAAAAAAAATCACTTATGAGCGGTATACATGAATCACTGGTTTGGGAGCTCCTGCCCTTTCCCAGGCAGCACTGCCAGTCACACCCAGCCCCGTCCCTGTCAGGTCTTGCCTTTGCAGCACAAGCCTTTGGGGCGAGACTCTTATCTTTTTGACACCAGTAACTGCACAACATTGTACAATCTGCAGCCTTACACAACGTGAATGTTGCAAATGTCTTCCTGCAAGCAATTTCAGTTTTGTAAAAAAACATCGTCCAATTAACAAACCTCACCTGATGCACTGGGTCTCCATAGTGAAACAGGATTTCTTTATAAGGCCTTTTAACAGGAAACCAAGGCTGGAGGTATATTCCTGTCTCAAAAAAACTTCAACATCTTTTTGATTTCAACAGTTCCATGTCAACAGAAATTATCATCACCCAGTTTTGTTTCTGTCATCTGCCTTTTTTTCCAGCAAAGCACTGTCTGTCTTTGACAGTGGTTAGATTGAAGAGAAAAACACTTTTAATTTCTTTATAAATGTTTGTGGAAATCAAAGTTACCAGGTAGACTTGAAGATAGTGTGGGCTGTGTTTGCTGTGGGGAAGAACAGAACTGGGATATGTTGAAACTAGCTTAGCTGGTTACAAATGTAAATATAAAACATAGTCATTGTATGCACTCTGAAACCAAGGAAAAATTTAATTTAGAGCTAAGGAGGAGCCGAGAGTGGAAAAACTAGTTTCCCAGCATCATTCCTCAGAAGCACAGAGGAAAAATTTAAAAGGTAACCCAAATTAGTTTTGCTTCCTACCCCTCCTTAAACAAACAAAATACTCTCAAGGCCAAGTCACTTTATTTAACAGCATTCTTTAAAAGACATTTGCTATTAGAGTTTGGCATCATTAATTTTTCTGGAGTGCATTGTCAGCATGTGAGCAAGAACAAATGTGGAACTCATGCATGTGTGTTACACGGCATAGAATTTGCCCCTAGCATTCCTCCATTTCTGACAAGCAGAAAAGTAATTATCAAACTAGTTGATGCAAAAGCCTGAGGCTATAGTAACTAGTTAACCCAATTTAAATTTTGCTGGTTTTGACAATATGTAGTTGGTTTATTTTTTAATTATTAAACTGTCTTTTTTTTTTTTTTTTTTTTTTTAACTGAGTGTCAGCCTGGAAGTATCATATCAGGATTCTTTTCATGTAACAAAATACCACTATGAAAAGAAAAAACTAATCTTTGAAAGTCCCAGTTTTTCTTGTCTCTGAAAAAAAGTCATTACATGTGAACAAAAAAAATTTTTAATGAAGCTCAACTTCGTGAACTAGTTTTTGTACTCCTTCCGTTTTTCACATAGCTGGGGAGGAGAGCCAGGTCCCACTATGCTCTGCAGCACAGCTGCAGCAATAACAAGTGCCCACCCAGGACTTCTTCCCAAACCCCTCAAGGGGCAGAGGGCAGGGACAACCCCTAGGTGTGGGCACTGGAGCCCCAACTCTGTCCCAGCACACGAGGCTGCTGCCCTCGCCCTGGGCTCTGCAGGCTCACACTCACCCCAAAAGGTGTAGGGAAGGGAGGGATGGAAGTTGGGGGTCCTGTCCAAGTGCTTGGCATTTCCCCACTTGATTCGTCTCCCTCCTGAAGGAAGCTCACACACATCCACCCCCATCCTCTTAATCAGGTGCTTTTTTCTCCAATTAAACTCTTTCTACTGTCCTTTCTTTTTTTTCCTCTTGAAATCTCTTGATTTTTGCAGGCTTGTATCACATTATCTCCTATCATCTCTTTGCAGCTGAGGAGCTCTGCTCTTCCACATTTGGTCATTCCTTAAACAGAAGTTATACCATAGCTTTACAGTTTATTATTGTCCTTTTCTCTGAACTTTTTCCAGATGTACAACATCCCTTTTGAAATTACAGGAACCAGTGCTACATATTGTATTCAAAAAGATGAAGGTAAAACAGGGATTAATACATGATGTTCTGTTTTGTTCTCTGTTTCTTTCCCAATAACCTCTAACACTCCTCTTTCTTTTTGGATTATTACTTGAATTGAGGTTTTCACAGAACTATTTATCACAAACTCTGAAACTGACTCCTTAGCGATAATGAGGCTTCAACCTCAACAACAGAATAAGCATGCAGAGCAAGGACAGCAGCAGGGCAGTGTAAGAAAAATCTTCAAAGACTTACTTTGGGAGCTATACCCCAAGGCGGGTTTCTCAGTTTATGAAAGTTTACATTAAGAGTGCAAAATTTGTTTTCATTCTCTCTGAGCCCAAAAGCAGGACTTGAGCAAATGTCAGCAAAAAAAAAAAAAAAAAAAAGAAGAGTAATGAAGCAAGTCAAAGAAAAATAAGAATACAACATCAAGAGTGACTAAAACAGCCCAGGACGGTTCAGAAACTGCTGAAAGCTGAAGGCTCCCGTGTCTCCCAGATCCCACACAAGTGCTGCTGCACATCCCTGCAAATGGCACCCGATACCGAGGAGCTACAACCGAACCACAGCTGCTGCCAAACACTCCCTGCAAGAGCACTCCTGGGCAAACAAAGCCAACACCATACCTCCACAGTGCTCTGTGGCCTAATCCGCTAGCTTTATCCATGGCCTGGCTGCAAATGCGCAGGACTCCCAAAATTTGGATAGTGATAGCTAGTGAATGTCTTCAGCTTGAGCTCTAAAGGCAAGATTTGTAATCTCAACACACCACCACGCTAGCTGCAGGGACATAGCTGCCTATTCATAGCTCCTCAAAGGACAAGAAAGGTGCTGAAGTCTTATAGTAGAAGACTGTAAAGACAGACCATGAGGACATCTGCATCTTTAAGTGAGGACTGCTTGTTAGCGGACTGAGCAACTCTGGATGCTAGCTGCTACTTGCTCTTTGCCTTGGGGCAAATCAGGTAACATCTTTACTGGATTAAATTAACCATAAGCGTAAGGATGAGATAAAAAGAGTGACTTGTCTCCTCTCTTTCAATGGTGGCTAAGCTACCAAAAACCTGCTGTCTGTGCCATAACTCCCTTGAGGCACGTGAGAATAGCTGTACACAGACCAGACCAAGCTATTTGCTATAAGATGCTGTTAACACTCCAGAAAATCTTTAGCAAGAATAAAGCATTTGAAGAGTACACAGAAATTTAAAATCTAACTTTTACATTTTGAGAAAGATTTACATTTATAGGGGCATCCATTTTGCAGTCAGTGTTGAATAACCAAATAAAATCAGGGAGGAGACACCATAGATTTGGCACATATAATGCTTTCTGCTGTGAAAGGCAGATAATCTTCCCCTAGTCCTTTCCAGAGGCACTGAGTGAATAATAGGAGTACTTTTGACAAAGTTTTGTAGCTAAGAGTCTAAGAGGTGACACTTCTTGCTCTTTTGCTCTCCAAGCCAGTTGTCACATAGTGCAAGAGCAAAGCTCTGCTCAGACAAAGTGGAAGAGGAGCCCATTCTGGTGTGAAAACATTCATTGCTACAGCAGACACTGCTGAGTCAGGAGGATGATGTATAAAGAGAGACTTCATAAATTCACTGAGCAACAAAGAAAATATATATAACTTTCAGGAAGGTGTCACACTGGATGACTTTTTTTTTTTTTTCCCCTGTAAACAAAGGCCATGTTTATCATCGGATCAACTACTTGCATCTAAATCTTATGGATCCCAGTTGACAATAATGAATAAATACCCTGTTCAAGTGTTATCTGTATTATCCCTGGCTTGCTTTGTCACTTCCTGAAGTTTTGTAGCAATTGAAGCTGGTTGATAAATGATCGCCCATCTATAAATATCATCCCTTAACTTCTAGGCTTGTCTCAGCAAATGCCAATTTTTTCTAAATTCCTGAAACACTTTATCAAAATTTAAAGTGTGCTCATTAATTCAGGACTTCCCAAATTACTAGCTTATCTTAATTCACTATATAAGATACTTGTCAGGTATTTAGAAGAAAAATTGACACCAACAAATCCTGCAAGGAGTGAAGGGAGACTCAAGAAGGGTTGCACACTGTCTTACCAATGAGTCTGCAGATGAATATTCAACCAGCTACAGTGTGCCAGAAAATGGCCTGGGTGTACCCAAAATCTGACACAAAAACAATCATGTAAGACATATGTATTATCTGATGCATTTTTCTCAGATTTTCAAGAGAAGATGAGACATAAGATTATCTTCCTTTCAGGTTGTTGACAGATTTTACAATATAGGAAGTTAGAAGGCATTATTTGAAAAGAAACTGGTATTATTAAGCAGAAGGATCTAAAGCAACATGAAAGTCTTAATAGTGCACTTCATGACTATTTAGCTAGGCAAAAATCTATACCAAATTAATGGAACAAAGATTTTCTACTTGTCAGGGAAGGACAAAAACATGAGGCAGTTTCATGTTTTCTAATACATTGGGTAATTTAACTCACATACTTTGTTACTGTTTTGTCACCAAACCAGCACCAAAACTTGTTCTTTACACTGTGACAAATGATCAAACACAGATACTAATTCAGTTTCACGTCACATTTGATAAGGTTGACAGCTTCAGAAGGAGGAAAAACCTGTAACTGCTTATTTGGCCAGATTGTTATGAAATGATGTGGGCATTTGCTGCACAGCGGGGGATGGCGTTCATTGGGCAGGAGCTCTGTGGACAGGAAAGCTCTGTTTTGAAACTGCAGATTTTGAGTTTCAATCCTGTTTTCTAGTGCAGGTCATACTGAGACAGACCTCTCTTTGTAACTTGTTCCACGCTGTTGGAACTGCTACTGCAAGTCTATTTGCTCACATACATTATTAATGTCATCCTCGCGTGTCATCCCCCTTCTAACCTTCAGTCCAACTATTTGAATTTCATTAGGCTGTAACGAGAGTCAGTTGAAACTCGGTGCTGAAGAAGGCCAAATCACAACAGTTCTCTTACCTCATTATTAAAGATTTATATTACGGCACAAGATAGAAAGTTTACAAACTTTCTGTTTATTTAAAAAAGAAGAAAAAAGGGGAAAAAAGCAAAATGTTCTTCTCTGGTGAAGATGAAGCATATCACTCCTCAAATACTATTTTATTCCTTGTTATTTTGGAATACCTTATCAATATTGGTCCATTACTTCAAGAAGGTTGCAGTTGCAAAAAAAGTCTTATTTTCCCAATACAAAGGCATTCATTTGGGAAACATTCCAACAGCCAGAACCACAGTAATATAAGCATTTTCAACACTGAGAAACAATAGGAATGAAGGGTATGTGAGATGCCCAGCTTAGGTGATCACTTCTTGTTCTTATCTTCTTCCAAGAAGCTTGAGAGATGCAATATCAGAGTCACTCTGCAGTGTGCAGTAGCAGAACATACTGAATTTCTTTCAAAGGAAAAAAAAAGCCTTTTTTTTTTCCTCTAAGTTTGAAAAACAAAAATGCCTCAGCCATTGCTCAAAAGAAAAGTCTTCAAAAACCAGACTTAGCTTAAGCTTAGCATTTTGCGACTTTTTTTTTCCCATCACCAAAAAAAAAACAAACTACAAAAAACACAAAAACAAACAAACAAAACCACAAACACAAACAACAAAACAAAAACCAAATGAACAAACAAACAAAACCCATGCTATTTTCAGCTGAGGACCTCTTACTTTCTTTCTGTATTTTCAGCCCCTAAAAAGTCCTTAACTTGATAGCAGTAAATTACATCATTAACGTTTCTGACAAACATCCCTGGATATTAGGAAAAACAGAGTGAGTAGTCTTTCTGTTATTCATAAACCCTCTTTATATTTAATTTTAATGACGCTGTAATTCTCCTGTAGCTTTCTTAGTGGCTGTTTCCTTTCCCTTCTATCATTCACATTCATGTACTGTCTGATGCACTAGCTGTCCTTGACATTCCCTTATTAGGTTTACAAATAATCATTAATTTGTTTCGTGTTCTGCCTCCTGTTTCAGTGATATATAGGCATGTCATTACCTTTCTAAAGTGTATTCATTATTTTCCTTCTTCAAAAAGAGTCCACTACTTTTCACACAGTGTTCAAGGCAATTTGCACAGTACACACGTAATGGCCTATACCATTCAGTGTATCTTCATCAAAGTTTATGTTATCTATCCTTTAGTCTTCATAATGAATGGACTTCTGATCTGAAGTCTCTTTCACTGTTTGATTGCTCTTCATCTGTTGAAAGGCATTGCACTACAGTGAATAGAATATTAAACTTGGATTCATGCTTGAATTCCTCATTTTGGCCCAGGTGTTTGTATTGCATCATCTCCATTTTCCTCCCACCACAGGGAAAGCAAGACATTCATAAAACATGGTTTTGTACAAGTTTTTGCTTGGGCTTTAGGCTGGGGGTCGAGGGGGAGTTGGTGTTAGGAGATCTTATTTGTTTCTTTAGTTTTAGGAGGGACAATCTCTTATTCTGGTTTTGCATAGTACCTGACAGAGTTAGGGAATTAGTTGAGGCCTATAGGCACCAAGGTCTGATTTCTTTTCTGTTTCCAATTCTTTCCATAGACTATTTCTATTAGTGTAGCCCAAGTTTTGACACAAAGTTCTTTGACATCAAGAGGCTGCCATGCTCCATGGTTATACCAGTGAATGTGATAATTGGTAACAGCAGTCATTTTATTGAAGATTTGCAACATACTAGAAAGTACTAATACCAATTTGATATATCAGATGTCCTTAAAATTATCAGTTAAGTTTAAAGTCATCCTGTGACTTGTGTTTCTTCCATCCTGAGGAGCTGTTTCAGGATGGCTTGCTTAGAATCTTAGCATTCCACTGTGGCTGACTTCATTGCAGGAACATTTGCTGGCAAGTCACCTAAAATTTACATGCCTAAAAGACAAACATGAATCTTTGTATTATACTTCCCCTTCCCACCCCCATCAGTTTTGGTAACCTAGTTTAAAGAGCACTCTTGTTCTTACTACTTTTTTTTTTTTTTAAATGCACAGACATTCTGGATAATAAACTTATTCAAATCATACTCTTCAAGTTAAAACCACAAGCCAGTTCAAAGTTTCAATCATGTTTCTGATCTTTAGATGCTATGCATTTCTGAAATTAACAGATGTTTAACAGCCAAATAGGGAGATAGCATGATTCTCTCCTCAAGTTGCCAAGAACATCTTGAAGTAGTATGGGAAGAAGAACAAAGTAATGAGCCTATAGCCATCCTCAGCAGAGTTTGAAAATTTTAGTAACTTTGGAATCAAATACCCATTTGGTCATATTATCAGTTGCGATTGTAATTATAGAAGAAAATTAAAGAGACACAAATAAGATTTGTGGGACTAACGAAGCCCATCCCTTCTAAAAGAAGAATACCACCATATGTTTTCTGTAGCTGACAAAATTAAAAGTTTGTTGCAGAATGACTCAATAGTTTACAAGGACCTGTGGAAAAAATATAAGATTTTTAATAGTAAGTGGTACAGGAGACAGGTTTTCCCAAGTTGGGTCCCACAAAAGCCTGCAAATGTCAACCTCATTAAATAATCCTATTGAAGTCTGTACAATATTACAGGCTACATGTCACATGCAGTTATCCACAGATATTATAAAAGCCATCCTGAAGAGCAAAGAACACCAACCAGAACTAAATAATTTCATCTGCACTCTCAGAAGCAACAATCAGGCATGTCATTACATACATAGAATAGCTCAAGTGCTGCTGGTTTATCATCTTGATACTGGATTAAACACTTAATTAATGAGTTACCTTTTATGATAGGTATGTTTGCAATAGACACTGACACTACTCAGGAAATAAGACCAGCACTAAGAGAGTTTGAGTTTTCTTGTTAAGTTTCTATCATGAAGAGACACTGAGAAACAAAAATATAAATTAGATCACCCTCTCAGTGGCTTTAAAACAGCAGAAATCAGATGACTATAAGAAATGCATGTTAAAGAGAAAACAATTAGAGCAAGATTAATCGGATTTATACTGGAAAACCAGTGAGAATCCAGACCTCTTATCTTTTGTCTTAAAGAAAACAGTAACAAAAATCAGTTCTGTCACATGTTGCATTTTTTTCTCTTGCACAGTAAGCTAGTACTAAGAAAAAGCCATGTGCCTTGTTGTGTTAGTAGAACCCTGTAATAAGTGATTCTTAGACATTTTAAGGAGCCAGCCTTTATTTTGCTCTGAATCTTGTGTCACCATCAGCACACGTGTAAACCAGGTATCAGAAGTGACAGTGCTTCCCACCCGCTCTGTGAGGAGGATTATGGCATATTTAAAGCAGCTGGGGGATCTGGTCAAGAGTGTCTTGCTGCAGCCTTTTCAAACAGAACCTAATTAAAGTGAGCCCTGTGCTCTCCTCCATGTGATGTTCTAAAACTGTAATGTCAAAATTAGGGACCTCAGAGTTTAACGAGATATATTTTTAATGTGTGTTTCAATCACAAACACTGTGGAGCTGAATAAACTGCAATTTTCATTTATTTCCAGAAACAAATCGTTGAAAAAAAGTCAGTTATTGCAGTTTATTGGAAATAATGTTTTACAGAGACAGATTTCTTTTCCCTCTTGTATACTGTATTTGTACAAATGGCAAGAAGAACATGCAGCAGCATGTAGGATATTCACAACATTTTACTAGGGAATTACAGTTGCAATACATTTTCCAGCATTTTCCTGCTAGCTCTCTCTCTATTGAGGGGTTCATAACGTCAGTAAAATTTTGATCTCAACTAGAACTTGGCAAACAGATTCTCCGCTCAAGATATATTTTTCGTGTCTACCTCAAAAAAAAAAAAAGACATTAAATTAGGAATGAAAATACACAGCTAATTGCAGAAGTGACATTAAAACTGAAAAGAAGCTACAGTCATTGTATCAGTTTATAGACCTATGGGAATTCTATAAGCTTTAGAACTAGAAAGCTTTTTCTTAAGAAATTAAAGCTATACAGAAAGAATACTTCATCCTTCCTGAAAGAGGAAATTATTAGTATGTAAGCTTTAAGAGAAGAATGGAAGACTTTTTTGAAACTTAAATTACCATGTATCCATTCCTCTCCTTGAGTTAGCCAGGTCATAACTATCCGTACCTATGTTAATTCTAGGGATGTCTAAAATAAATTTCATGCAAGTAATATACCATCAAGAATTACATACGTATATTAAAGAAAAATTTGAAATGAGGTCTAAAACACAGAATCAGTCCACAGAAGATTCATTAAAAAAAAAAAAATCTCACTCATTAAAAAGATTTTTCTACAGATTCCAAGAGCGATTTACAAAACCAAAATAGAGCAGTGCTGTGCATCAACAGCATTAAAACTTGTTGTTCAGTAGCACTAACACAAGAAAGAAAAATGGAAGTCAGCACAAAACAAGTTTCAGCTGCTTTAAAATAATTGGTCTAGTTTAACCAGCAAGACTTGATTGTCACAATGCAGTCAGTGTCAAAAAACAAATCACTGAGCTTCCCCACGTTTCAACAGAATCAAAATCTATTAGCTGCCTGCACATCAATATTCTTTTGCATTGACCACTTTAAATCTCAAGGCTAAAGACACACTCTTAAATGAAGTACATCATCAAGTACCAAATAATTTAAAAGGTCATGAAGAAAGTTATGCTTGAGTAGTGTTATAACAAATAAGCAAACCAAACAAGCAATAGCTCATACACTTCCCCTTTCTGCCTCACTTAGCACCATCCCTCTTTCCCCACACTTAGTTTTGAAACCTCAGATAATAAAAGCTGTCATGTGTTTATTAAGGTCATGAACATACAAGACCTGAATGATCTTAATATCTTTGGTGCAACTCCTGAACTGTATAGACCAGCCACATTTGTCTTTTTAGCAGCATCAACAGTACACCTATTATAACACACATACAACTTTGACAGTGGCAATATTTGCACACTTTCTAAATATTTTAGACGGAAAAACTGTTGAATCCGAACCTTTTCCATATTCACATACTTGGATGACATCTTACTAGAGATGACTTTGAACATCATACCCTAGATTACTTCTGTATCAGAATTCTTCAAGTATAATCTACAGCTGATTTGTGAATCTCATTCAGATAGGCTTTCATGCATGACTAATATTAATCAACTTATAAATCTTGATGTGGAAGTTTAACTTAAGAAAAACATAGTAATTTAATCAGTGTTGTACACTGCAGTTATATTTTGTTCATCACTACCCATAATACTGTATCATTAAGCATGTTTAATTCCACATAAGGCAGTCAAGCAGTGAACGCTAAAGCCTTCCTCAGACATCATTTAACCCAGCAAGCCTCAGGCACCACTGCAATTCAAGGATAGGGATAAATCCAAAGATAGCACGAGTTTAGAAATATTTCATGTCTCAATGAACAAACACAACAAGCTTATATTAATGACAAAATTCTGTCATTGATAATAACGGTTATTGATAGCAAGTCATACTCCATAAAAGGACAGTAATCTTTTGAAACATATATTGGTGTTAAATACATCAATACAAATACAGGCTAGTTTATTCCTCCATTACCATTATTTAAGTTCCAGTTGGATTGCTACAGTGAAATGCAGAGGCAAGACAGTGAATGACTTGACCCCAACCTGGGAAAGTCTCTCTCCTCCAGTCTCTTCTTCTGAAGAGATCAAACAGATGTCCTTCAGCCTCAGCAGAAGGTGTCGACAATATTTACTCCTCTGTCCCTCACCGGTCACTTAAGATTACCTGTCTTTGATCAAAAAAAGTGCAATGGGGAGGTCAAAAAACTATACATCCCATACATGCTCTTAATCTGCATCTTCTTGATAGATTTTCATGAACCCCAAGTGTTCATCTTTCAAAACGTGAAATGATAACTACGCAGCGTCTACCCTATGTAGTAAGGAAATTACTGAGGAAACCCTTATTTTCTTGTTATACTAAGAGGCAGACCATCATTTTCACTTAGCAACAGAAACCCATTGAAACCAAACCCTCCATCATCCAGCAATGACACAGAAAAGCACAATTCATCTCTGAAGCATCTTATCAATTTCCACGGAGCAGTGACAGCAGAGAAAACACTTTCCTGGGGAGCCCTGAGTCATTGGCCTGAACTTCTGCCATGTTCTTGCATTAGGCATTTGCCTGCTGAGCGGTTATTTGCCAACACAGCAAGAGATAAACATGTTAGCCATGGGGAGAACAGAAGGGGAAAAAAACAACAAAACAAACACAAGAACATGGGGAGATACTATAAAATCTTACAAATATCAGAGATAATAAGTGGAAATAATCCTCCCCCTGGTACACATAAAAACCATGCTCTTTTTAGGGACTCCTCTGAGGATTCCTAAGTACTCGCTTACATCCAGCGTTTGTATCTCTATTTTGAAATGCTTTTTAACCCTGCTATGCTTGTTTATCATTTTCTTACAGCTACAAGGATCAGGCAACACAACCTGGAACACATGAATTAGCTGTTCAGATCACCAGCTAAACTGAACCATTTCATATCAACTGAACACAATTATTCCATTTTAATTAAACACAGAAAGATCTAACCCTTTAGAAACAAAGATTTCTCTTTCATCTTCCTAGCAAGTAAGAGAGTATAAACATCAATCAATTCTGAAATGCCAGTTAAAAATGAAACTTTCCAGATGTTTTATTATTTTAACATGTGTAGATGCCTATAGAAATAACCAGCATTCTGCAAGAACTGCCCCCTACCATGCACCCTCCCAATTTCATCAGCTCTATCTTGATTTCAGTAAAGCATTTGATTCAGTCTCCCACAGCAGCCTCACAGCTAAACTGAGGGAGTGTGGTCTGGAGCTGGTCTGCAGGTAGTGAGGTGGACCGCGAACTGGCTGAAGGAAAAAAGCCAGAGAGTTGTGGTCAATGGGGCAGAGTCTAGTTGGAGGCCTGTATCTAGTGGAGTGCCTCAAGGGTCAGTGCTGGGACCAGTACTATTCAATATATTAATCAATTATTTGGATGAGGGAATAGAGTGCACTACCAACAAGTTTGTTGACAACACCAAACTGGCAGGAGTGGCTAACACGCCAGAAGGCTGTGCCACCATCCAGTGAGACCTCAACAGGCTAGAGAGCTGGGCTGGGAGAAATTAAATGAAATATAACAAGGGCAAGAGTAGAGTCTTGCATCTGGGCAGCATCTGGGCAGGAACAATACCAGGTTCCAGTATAAGTGGGGGAACAACCTGTTGGAGAGCAGTGTAGGGTAACAGAACACTTGAAGAGGCTGCCCAGGGAAGTTGTGGAGTCTCCTCTGGAGACATTCAAAACCCACCTGGACACCTTCCTGTGTAACCTCATCTAGGTGTTCCTGCTCCAGCAAGGGGATTGGACTACATGATCTTTCAAGGTCCCTTCCAATCTGTAATATTCTGTGATTCTGTGTGATACATTAATAGAGAAGTTAATAATGCAGGAGATGAAAGGAACACTTCCAGAAATCTGTTGATCAAGCAACATCAAAGAAGCAATATTGTTGTGGAAAAGGTAAAAGAAATCACATAGGAGAAAAAGATTGAGGGTAAGAATAAGTGGGTAATTTTTAACTTGGTAAAAAAGTTTTAAAAGGACTTGAAATGTACTGCAAAATCCTAGACACTGGTTTATCAGACCCTCTTTTCTGCTTTTTGTTTGCCTTTTTGTTGGGTTTTGCTTTGTTTGGCAGGGAGGGGGAAAAGGGAGGGGTGTAGCATTTTCCTCCCCTATAGCCATAGCATACATCTTTTCAGTGCTCTCAGGTGTGAGTACAAAGTCTATGCAGTAACTCCAGAGCTGAGCCTGATCTAGCTGTCAGAGGCTGTGGGCATGCTGACATCATCTGACAGCTTACTGATTTTAGACTAAATTATATATACTACTACGTAATGGTCTGTTTTATAGTCCATTATGGCATTTACAAAACAGTCCCACAGAGAACCTACAAATGGGAAGAATAATGCACTTTTTCTTTTGTGAGTGAAATCTAATTATATGTTGAAGTCTCCAAACGCTTGAACTACAATTTTAAAAGAGAAGTAGGTGAATTAGAATACAAAGATAATAAGGATTAAACAGTTGTGAATGTCTGTAGTATGGCTTGGCAATGACTGTTTTACTTAAATCATACTCATTCAAAACCACTCTCTTCACAGGTTAACACATTTTCCTTGCATCCAGCAAGTAATAGCCCACTTCCTTAAACAGGAACTTGCAAAATATTCTGACAACTTCCAAATCAATTGAAACCTATATAATTAAGAAACAGGTAGAGGGAGGACACACACACACACAACACCGAGAAAGTAGTTTTATTCAGTTTAATACAATCAATGTAAGCCATCGTTCAGAACTGGGAAAGAGCCTTCATGGATTCAAATGTAAAATATTGAACAACTCCCTTTTGGGGGATTAATACCATTCAAAAAACTATATTTTTATCAACTATTTAAAATTTCTTCAAATTTATTCTCCCATTAAAAAAAAAAAAAATGTTATCTGCCGTTGATAGAAGAATAACAGAACTGCAGTTTTACTCCTAGGATAATTCATATTCGTTTAGTGGCTAAATTTATTTGAAACAGAGATGAACAAACACACCTGTGGCAAATCACTGAAAAAATGCAGATTAAAATTCTAAATTCACTGTCAGAACTAGAAACCTCCCAAATGAATATACTTTCTATTTTAGTATTTGCAGATATCTGCTCTCTGTCATTGTGGCCTATGTCAACTTCAGCTTTCAAAACTCTGCAAAACAACCCTGTATGATTACTGAAACAGCTCCACCATAATTTAGAACTTAGTGAGCTTTTAAATACTTTTTAAATATGGCTAACTAATCTATAATTTTATATTCTAGATATGTGATCTTGTCATGAGGACATGCAACTGCACTGCAGAGAAATCACGATTCAGATGATCACAAATCCTCCCACATTTCTCTCATTATGTGAAGGATAGAAAATTATTTCACTTGTGAACCTTTCTTAAACCGCTTTTGTGAAATCTGTTATTTTTAAAAACTCAGCCTTTCAGGATATCTTAGCAAAAAAGAATTTTTAAAAGTTTTTAAAATTTCAACTGAGTTTTTGGACTTGTTTGTATGGAAAAGTATTTGTTGGTATCAGCTGTACATTAAAAAATAATTCAGAAACCATGATTTATTTTTTTTTTTTTAATCTGGTACTTTAAATCCTCTTCCCCTCTTTACCACTTTTCACAGTGGTTTCATCTCACCACATGCCTAATACAGAAGGATTAATGTCATCTCTTTAACCATTTCCTGTTAATCTTTAAATTTTTAATATATTTTTAAGACATTTTCAGAGTACGAGTTCCTTCTTGATGTAACTTAATGACACACTAGTTTTAATGAAGAGGGAACAAAAGTTGTGTCCTTATACCAAGATCAAACTGAAGGCTTTGTGTGGATAAAACTGCTCATGTGATGCTTTCCTGGTGAGTAAGTAGAGACAGAAAAGTTTAGTCCCAGAAAGCCTTCCATGGAACACGCTCATCACTAATTAATGATGATTACTTTCTAGCTCTGAAGAACTGAAATACAGGGAAAGTAGTTTGACTTTTACATCTGAAAAAAAAAAAAAAAATGTTTGCTGCTTCTCTATTACAAGATAACACATGAATTTTGGAACATAATTGGTCATCACCTAGCCATGAAATCGCTTCTGAGCATTAATATCTGTTTGGAAAGACAGCACTTTTTTTTGTTGGAAGATACTGCAAGTTGCCTGCAAACACATTACTGAGCATGTCACTAACTTTGAAAGAATATATACAGAAATGTAGGTGTCTCTAGATGAAAAAGCCTCAAACAATTAAAGATTTCAGTAGTTTGAAGGGTTTTGCTAATGATTGCATCATATTGCATGTACTACCAGCAATAGTTATGCTGTTTGGAGCATGACCAGTTTAGGATTGCCTTATGATACATTTTTAAGATTTCTTTGGGCATATGGAACCTGGTACATCTTTCCACTGGAGGAATTAGTTCACATGAGGGCTCTATATCTCTTTAAATAATATACCATTCTCTGTTGACACAAGCAAAAGAGGATCACACTAAGCCTTGCTATCTCATCCTTTTCTTCTCTCCCAGGCAAGTTGGGAGAGGTAATGCTTATACTGTAGTATACAGAGTACTGAGAACTGGTAGCTGTTTAAAGACACATGGAATTTGCTACAGGGCAGTGTAAGTTTTATACAGATGGTCCAGATAACGTTTCTGTTGAATCTTCCTCCACAGCCTCCAAGGTGAGCAGTATACACCTGTTCTATCTTATCTACAATAACTCCCTGGCCTATACCCTCATAGCTATTTCTCTAAAAAGCTGGCTCTAAATGACTCTTCATGGAAAACTGTGTACCTATCTTAGCAAGTCTGGGCATGTTTTCCATTTAATATGCTGATACATTAAGGGCAGAGTCCACAATCACATCCCTCTGTTTTTAGGTTTCCTTTGTTTTGGGCTTCTACTATAACATGTTGATGGATCACATGCTCAAGTACTTGGGTCTTAGTGTCGTTCTAGGTCAGTCTTCCTAATTAGAAACTGCATCTCTCTTCTTTCTAAACTTAGTATGAAAAACAAACAATATAACTTGCTAAAGGCTTGATTAATAACTTGCTGACCTTTTAAGTGCAAGGAATTTACTGAGAGTTGCAAAAAACAGAACACCATTAGTAATTTTTTTAAGTGGATCTGCCAACAGCTACGCTACTTCTTTTTGTCTTGTTACCCTAAAGGCAAAAACCAAGCATTTTTGTCTTGTTATCAGCCTAGACTCTGCATATGGATATTATATACTTATTAGATATACAATAGAGTAGGTACCTAAAGAGGGATGATAAAACAAAAATAAATGTAATGAATACCACCAATTAGGTACCTATCTAGAGATTCCCAACTGGAAAGGCAAGAGGGTTATATCCAAGATTTTTCCTGCCCCATGGCAGACATCTAGACACCTGAACAAGGGGTGAAGAAATGTCTCCATCCTCTCAAGATCCAGGCTACCCCTTGAGGGCAGGTGATTTGAAATACACTTTTTCCTTTTTTGAAAACCAATCAGACATTTCTTCCAAGTGTCACATGTAATGCTGTTCTTTGACCAAAGGACTTCAACCCCTCAGCTCTCCAGTGCATACCGTTAAACTATGACAGGACAAAAACCAACTGAACAAACAACAAACAAACAAAAAACCCTACATCACTACATACCACCACACAAACCCAAACACTATACCACCACACACTTCTGTTAACAGTAAGCGATTAGTTAGTGGAAGACAAGCAAAATCCTGTACAAATATACCTCCAACAAGGCTAGCTGGACCAGAAAAAGTAATGGGTATAGCAGTAGCTCAGCAATAAAAATACTTAAACCGACACTGTTAAGTGTTGATACTGAATATCTTCACCACATAAAAATGAGCACAAGGGATAGGTTGTATATTTGCACAATGGAAGAACCACAGCTGTGAAACTCCTCAAGCTAAAACCCATATTTTATACTTCTTAGATGCCTTATATAGAATGTAACATGGTAAGCATCCTCCTCCTATAGCAAGGCCTGTCAAACTCATTTTCACTGGAGGCCACATCAGCCTTGCAGTTGCCTTCAAAGGGCTGAATATAATTTTAGATCTATATAAATGTAGGAGTAGTAGCAAGGCTGATGTGGCCCCCACTGAAAATGAGTTTGACACCCCTGTCCTACAGCAAATGTTTCATGAACTTTATTAGATCTAGTTCATTAATAGTAACTACATCAGTGCATGCAGAGAACATTATGAACTATTTACTGCATCATTCAAACCATTTTCATATCACAGTAAAACATGTGAGGGAGCTAAGTGCTTAGCTAGTCATGCCAAACAAGTTTAAGATGTAGAAGCTGAGCTTCAGGCACTCAAGTTAAAAAGAGTGCTCAGCAAGGTTAAACACAACAGGTGTAGGGACTACGCAGTAAAGTTTTTTTACATTGCAATTATTTCCAAGCCAAAAATCACTTTCATCTACATCTATTTTAGAAAAAGGGAAATATGTTTTGATTAGCTGTAATCTTAAGTAATACACTTTTAGCTCTTGAGAAAGCAGGTATTTACAGGATAGCAAGGGATTTTGTTTCTGTAATACATGTTTTCAGTTTTTGTACATTCATGAAGTACTTTTTATGTCCATTTGAAGTAGTATTAAATGCTTCAAAACTATTACACATTTATGTATAAAGAGCCTTAATGCAAAATGATTTATCCATAGTGAACTCTATAATGAAAGGCCATTCACTTAAAACCAAAAATGGTAAACTGTATATCTGTCTACTCCTTTCTGGTAGTTTTAATGACAGAGTACAGATAAGAAGCAAAGCACACACACAGTTTAACATACAAATAAACGTATTTTTTTAAATGAAAAATTTTAGTAGCTCCTCATTCAGATACACACACACTCCACTTACCCATCCAATCCTGTAGTGATCATTTTCTAGGACATTTTTTACAGTCTTTGAAGAAGCTGAATAATTTTGAAAACTGGGAAGCAACTATTATAGCATAACTTGCCTTAAAGTTTGAAATTTGTCAGGAAATCAGTTCTACATCTACAGTAATACTGTATATCAGATTATAGAAGAAAGGCTCATTAGATTTTTATCATTCGAAGACCTAACATGAAATCAGTAAGTACCTACTTTGGAGACAAAAAACATACAGTAATTAATGTACTATAGTATGCACGTATTGATTTTTATATGGACTATATTTTAGTAGTAATAATGTCTGGCACCAGACTACAAATCAACAGGAGACACTACTGTGCTGTTGGTTTAAAAAAAAAAAAAAAAAAAAGAGGAAAACAATCTTTTGTTTAACAGGTGCGATCAGAGTTCCACATTCCAATTTCGCTATTGTAATGCTTGCTATTATTTTAAAAAAGATTCTCATGCCAAACTAAATTTGCTAAATAAATGCCTAGTCTTCATACAATCTGTTATTCTCAGAAGAAAGACACTTGAATTTAGAAAAAAAACAAACCACTAACATCAGATGAAAATGGACTAAGTGTTCTGCATGTGAATATACTTGAGGATTCGTATTTGCCATCACAGTTCAAACAACTTAATGTTATGCTTTGCTTTCCTTCATTGTTTTCTCTTAGAGTTGTTAAACAAGTTTCAGACTAATATGTGAGCAGAAGATGAGCAAGAGACACTAGATGAGTTTCCTGAAGAGGTGTTACTGAATATTAACAACAGAAAAGGGAGGAGTAAGCATGTCTGTACTCCACCGAAATCACTGGAATAGTTAGCAATGCTTTCATTAGATCTAAAAGTGTTTCCTTTGATTTTGCCTGGGAGAGTTCAGAATTTCAAATATAGCTGCAACCCAAAACTTACTAATCTTCAAAGAAAAAGGCTAAATCTCACAGTTCAATATCTTGTTTAACTCTTGGAAGGCTCCCAAGCTGAAGTGAGCTTGATGAGTAGCAGCAGGGAACAACTCTTCACTATCTGTTCTGTCTGCACGAGGGAGTTTCCAATCATCCCATAATAGAGGTGGATAAGTTAAGGCCACTTCCAAAAAAAAGCTGTACTGGAACAAGACAAAGCAAGTGACCCAGGATGGAGGCTGTGGAGACCAAACAAGAAAGGCCCATATCCAGACCTCTGCAGTCATTTCATGAGCTTGAAAGTTCAGTCTACAGCAAAATCGGGTATTCATAAACTAAAAAAACACTAAAAAAAAAAAAAAAAAAAAAAAACACACAAACAAAAAGCACCAAAAAAGCCAACCAAACACACCACAGTTCACAAACCCCAGGAAAATGACAGAAGAAAATCATTACACTAGCAAAAATGTTGTAAGGTATATAGGAATCCAAGGACAACTATGGTACATATGAAGGATATTTTGCCTTATGTAAGGAAACTGTTTTACTTAAGACTTCAGGTCAGAACAGCTTCTAGAACAATATAGTCAATATTATGGCATGCTAAAAAATATCCAGGGAGAAAAAAAGTCTACTCAATTAAGATTCCTGTTACTGATAGCACAGGCCATTTTAAGAAGGAAAGTTTTATAGAAAAAGAAAGAAAAAAAAAAAAGCACCTTAATTTAAGGGAAAAAAGATCAGTCTAAGCAATCTCTTTCTCCCAAGCACCTACAGCTCTTTTACTTCCAAAGCAATATGAGGACTGCTTCTGCTGCACCTTTTCCTGTTAGTAGAATACAACCAAGTAAAATTGGCATACGTAGCTCTTAAAATCCATTGCAATTGCCATTTGACTTAGCAGACAGAATGAGGCTGACAGAATAGATTTTCCACTTTTTATACTGTGATTAGTACTTCAGTATTTTTAGAAGAAATAAAACAAATGTGATTATTCTGTATGTTTATAGTATGAGGAAAATAATCTAAAAATTAAATTAGCACAATAACCTTTAAGAGAAACTATGTATGCAACATCTATAAAGATCGCTGCTAATACACAGGAAAATAAAAGCATTATTTGTTCTAGAATGTCTTTAGATTAGCCAGCTGGTTCTCTTACATACCAAAAGATTAGAGCTTAAAGGCTATTAGGAACCTGCAGATCCCATTTCTCTCAGCAGGTGTTACAAATACAGAGTTCTGGGGGGAAAAAAAAAAAGGAAAAGAGCTCCTGTGATCTTACATTACAATTATTTTCTAAAATACATCGCCAGTTTCAGAAATATTCAGCCAATATTTCCATAGAAGGTTGCAATTTGACTGTGTTACCATTTAACAATATACTTAAGCACAGAAAGATATATTTAAGTTTGTTAAAAATCAGTCACCTAATATTAGGAAATACTCCTAATTTGAAATTCTACCTTAAAGTGAAGATTGAAAGCATTCAGAAACTCCCAGCATTTGACTTGCTATTTTTAGCCAGGAAAGTGTTTGATCTAGTGCAGCACCATTTGCTTTTTTAAATTGATTGTGCTGTCTTTTCACTGGTGATAAATATACTATCGTAACACCATTTACATAAAAATCTGGAACCAACACAGTGTAAAGCTCAAACACAGAACAACAGATCTGTGTTTGAGTGACCTTTATGTCTAATGTGACCACAAAAACCTACTAACAAACAAAAGCTTTTTCAGGGCTGTCAGGTTTCACTGACACAAGTTTAGAAAGGATAAATCACAATACAGGAGAAAGAGGAGTAGCATATGGTAGAAAAATAAAACAACAGCACTCTTCAGAAGACAGGTTAGTTAAAGAGAATCCCGCATTACACCCACTCTGACCTGCTGGGTTTAGTATTCAAGTGGTTGAGACACTGATCATTTACATTTCAAAGGAAAAACTGAAGCTTGCTGATGATCTTCCACACAGCGTGGGCGAGACTGCCTAATTCTGCATGACCCGTATCCATGGAAGCACCTTCAGAGCCCACCCTTCCCAGCATCCTCCACGCAACTGGAGCATTGTCTCATCTGAAACAATCACATTTACCAATACAAAACCCAGCTCCAGCATCAAGGTAAATTGCTTCAACAAGGTCCTTAGTATAGCACTTTGCAAAAGTATCAATGCATCTAGTGGAACTAAGTCTAGGAAATACAAATGATGGAAAGTTGTTCATCTGTAAATGAAGAAATGTAGGTGTAAATTGATTCAGCCAGCATGCATCTTGATTTCGCCAATCTGTTTTTTTGCAGATGCTATTAATGCAAAGAAACCAACAAACCAATAGTCTAACTGTTGATATTTGTCTGTGCTCTTTTCAATCAGGATATATCTACAGCAGCAAATGTCAAGATAATCTCTAACATTGTATAGCACTACATTTCTCAGAGGAAGAACTGAGTACCTGCCTCCCAAACTTCACTACCTTTATCCTAACACCTTTTGGGAAAGAAAAAATAAAAAATAATTTTAAAAAATCCACAAAATAAAAAAGACAAAGCTCAAAAACCAGAAAACATATTAAACAGGTTCAAACTGTTTTTTTCTGAAGAAAAAGGAGTGACACATACAAGAACACCATTTAGTCATTCTCTTTTTGTCGAACTTAAAGTTGGGATTCAGTTTAGTGCACATTTGAGGAAAAAATATTGTTTGGTTTAGCTTCCTGGCAGCTTTCTCCCTTGCTTACCGCTTAAAAGCAGATCATATGAAATTAGGTCTCAAAGGTTTTCTAGGAGAATAAACATGTGTGAGATGTTCTTTTTAAAGCCATGGTTGCTTCTGTCAGATAATGTACCACCATCTCTCTATATGGGGATAAAGGAGGGCACTCTTTTTTTTCTGCCCTTTTACTCTAAAGGTATCAATTTACAATATACAATTCTTATCTCGAGAACTTATTTTCTTGCACACTTAGAAATAATATACAAATAGATATGAACAGATAGGTGAACAGAAAAAACACCACAACCTTTATTTCCCCCTTGACAACTTAATAGTTTCAAAAGAATGTCTTTGAGACTCTTTCCCTGCCACTGACAGTGTAAGACCAGACTTCTGCGACTTCAGAGTTCTATTAAATAAATAGGGCACAACAGTTACATTTGTTTCCTCCACTGCAATTTAAAGTTCCAGTCCTAAAGCAGAGTGCAAGTGGGGTGTCTTATCTTCCCCAATTCAAAAAGTCCCCCGCACTCAAAAATAACCTCAGTGACCTCCATATCAACTTGACAGATAAAACAAAAGTATTCACATTTATTCTGCCTCTTCCTGCAGCCTCATTGCATCTAAAAATAATAATAAAAAAAAGTGTCTGCCTAAAGGACCATTTGGACATAGTCTTTATATATATTTATATATATTTATTTACATATTTTAAAACATGAACATCTAAACATTTTGTTTTGATGCTTCGTGGCAATAACAGAAACAATGTTCGGTTTTCCCCCATTTCATGTGTCACCTCTTCTCTTTCACAAGAATATCCTGTTTAGTTCCACAATCTCACAATGACCTTTTATTTCAACAGCTCTATGGGCCTCACTACTTGCAGAAATAAACATTTTATTCCTGGCTCAATAGCAACTATTTTAATATTCTCTTCAGACTCTCTCTTCATTGCAATCCTAATAAACGCATTCAGGCTTACAATGAAGAGAGATCCTACCAGACAAATGGCAGCAAGGTTACAAGCTTGAGCTGGTGACCTTCTGAAAGCTTGTTTTCCAGAGCTGCCTGATGGGGTGAACATTTCAGTGATGTTATTCATTGAAACAGGAACTCCAAATATTCTTGTTTTCTAAACAGTGTCATTTTACCTTGACAACATATCATCACTGGCTTTGTCCTGTTCATCTCCTAGGTCAGGAAAGAAAGGTGAACAATTTATCACTCATGAATCCCTGATTTTAATGCAGATATTAACTGAAATTCAATTTCCATTGAATACATATTTTGAATATTATATACATATACCCATGCAGTAGCATTAATGCACAAAGGCTAAACATATCTGTCAGATCTGATCTGAACTGAGATGCAGATATAGCATTTTTCAACTACAGTATAAAACTCTAGTGACTTACACTTAGCAAATTCCTGATTTTTGAAGCATTTAAGCCATTTAACCATCAGAAAGCAAAGATCTTAACAGAATTTCTGCTTTTTGTAATTTATTTGTCTTAGGCTAGCAAGAGTTAAAAAAGGCTTGGTCATATTGGTTCATTTATTCTGAATACTACAAACCTGTAATGATTTGTCTGCTTTCTCTTCAGAGGGAGGATTTACAATTTGGATTATATCCCACAGGGCTATACACAAAGATATCCTTCCATGTGTTAATCTCCCTCTTTTGGCACAGAGATTTCACCTCTAAGATACTCCCTGGATGACAGAGAAGACCGCACCGTGGTTTTGTCCCCCATGGAGGAAGCTGAAGCCATCACTTGAGATGTATCTGTGTTTCTTATTTGGTACTACTGCAATTGAAACTTAAAAAAACCCTCATCAAACTTCAAGTATTCCTCTCTTCTGCCTCAAAAGCAGTTTCAGTCCTTACCTTACATCCCAAAAGGGCACCTTAGATTTGCCAGGAAACATTCAGAAATTCAGCTTGTTTCAGCAAAGAGAATTACAGGGTACAACCACAAGCAAATTAATAACACACCAAGACTAGAAAAAATAAGGTCACAGTGTCTTTGGCATGGTTTCGACTAGGACACTCATAGTTGGTCTAGATTCTTGTGTTAATGCCTTCTTTGAAGGCACACTTTTAATTAATTGTGGTAGAAAAAAGGGGATATGCCAGGTATGGAGAGCAAGCCTCATCTTCCTCTATCCACTTAAGTTACACAAGTGGAAAGAGTTTAGTTATATAGCATATGTTTCATGTATTTTCTTCCAGACCACTGAAGGAATCTGAACTGGGGATATAGAGTTGATTATAGAAGCAGTATCTCCATCTCTGTAGACGTCTATGGTTTTCTACTGCTCTCCACTAAGTCTACCAGCTGTCACCAAGGACTGCTGCCAAGCTTATCCTGCAACACAAGGAACCATAAAATAACAGAAGAACAAAGGAAAACATATCTACTTAGTCTTTCTCTAGATTATCCCAGAGATTTTCCAACATAGTTCCATGTAATTTAGATCTATATTTGTGTACCTCTGAGTAGGCAGACATATTTTCTGTTCTATTCTGGTGGGTAACTGTAAGTATTCTAAATGGTGCTCTAGAATACGCTATATTCATGTTATTAGTATATTTCTAAAAAAGATTAATTTTTCTCCATCCTTCAGTTTTTGTATTTTTTTTTAACCTTTTCAAGTAACCAGCTGCTTCCTGACAGGATCTAGTTTACCCCTCAGCTGGTTACCGCTATAAAGGTATTTCTTCAAAACATTAAAATTCCATGCCCCTTTATTTGTCGACACTGCTGTAATATTAAAACTACTTTTGTCAGTCAATGTAAACCCTACACATGCATTGTCTTGAACTGATGCAGTGAGGACAGTGCAGTACTTTTGCTTGTAGTTACACTGTGAATAAAGGAGTCTGTAACTAAGAAATGGGAATAAATTATATCCAGGACATTTCAACAACACAGAGAGAGTCTAGAGATCAAAAGGTATCAAGTGTCAGTCAGGTCAGTGTCTCAGAGGGTAAATCACAATAGAAAGTTGGTAAAGAAGATCCTACAAAGAAAGCAACAAGGCATACATACAGAACTGTTCCTCAGGCAAACAGGGTTAGACAAGCTGCTTTAAGATCCGAGCTCTTCCCATCCAGATACTGTGCTTTCCATATCACAGTTACTTAAAAGATTACTGGAATTATAAATCCACTTAATATTTTTAAAAGGTAGTTTTCCTCCTCTACCAAAGTCAAGAAGATTTAGTTGGCCAAAACCACACAGTTTAGAGCCTTATCTGTGTACAGGCAAGAACAACCTTTCATAAAACAATGCTTTAAACTTAAAATGAAATTAGAACCATTTAGTGTAGTTCCAAACAAGCAACTCTTGCCAAGTGGCTGTCAGATCAGAATGCTGTACAGTATACTTGACAGAAAAGCTAATGTAGTAACAAGAAACCAACCCAAGATTTAGTACTGGAATAATTCAAACACTGCCAAAAGAATCGCACAATAAGTAGACGCTTTTGGGATTCTTATTCATGCATACCTAGACTCTCACAATTAAGACCCTATTGTTCCATGTGTGCCTCAATTTGAGCTTTAAGAGCTATACCTAGGCTTCCCTTAACGAAAACTAAATCTGTATTTTAAAAGAGTGGAAAAATAACTAAAAATAAGGAAGAAAAATATTCCATCAGCCCTAAATGCTCAGAACAATAAGACTGTAAAAGTATGGTAGTCAAGTTACTCAACTGCTCTAATCAGTATTATTAGGACATTTTTACAGATCCATGTAGTTTTTCTATTTGTAATTCAAGGACTATCGACACAACACTTAATCCACTTCCCTTTCCACCTTTGCCCACTCCCTTTGCCAAAGCTGTGAAGTAAAATACAAACACACCATATCGGTGTGAAACCAGTTAAAAGTACTAGGATTAGTCATTCTGATGCATATTCTGTTTTGCAATGCATCTGTATTAGGCAAATGCATTTATGTTAATGTAAATGTCTTGGTTGGGACATGCTATAAACTGAAAGGAAAATATAAACATTTCAATGATTAGAACAACAAAACATCTAAAGGTGAAGCATTAAATATAAGAGGACCAAGAGCCGGAAGTCAAATTAGCTTAAGGGCTTAACTACACCCCTGGAATGAAGTGGTATTCATTGTTGCAAATACAAAGCAGACTCTGACAAGTCTAATTAATGAATAGAATCCTTGTGTCTTTTACAATAGACCCTTAAACCGTTCCTACTCAGCAGGCTCAAAACGATTTCACTGGGGGGTACAGGGGCTATTGAGCTGAAATAGCAGCTGTTTTGCTCAGCTCGCCTCACATCATACCAGAGACCCAGGGAGTTTTGTATTGCATGCTAGCATCCCCCTGGACCCCCCTCCAAAAAAGTAAACTTAACCACAATATTCAAGCAAAAAACTCAGGAAACAGTTCGCATCTCTATGTGAGCTGTTTAACAAACTCACAAAGATACTAAAACAAGTTTCAGGGTTTACTTTCCGCTCACCAATCTTGCCCAGGCACACATCAGTGAAGTACAACCTCCAGATATTCACCAATTCCCATATTTGTAGCTATCAAAATGAAGAACAAGGAAGGCTGTTTCATCTTTAGGTTTCCATACTCTATCAAACATTTTCTGAACCCTGTAAAAAGTGCTAAACTAAGTCAGGTCATCTAAAGTTTATTAAAGCATCTGTGCATTCCAGAATGGAGTTCACAAGTCTTGAATGCAACATTATTCAGCCAATTTAACAAGATTAGCCAGCCTGCTTTTTCCACTTTCTGTCATTTCTTCTTCCATAACAAGCTAGCTTGTAGCTAAGGGAAGCCAAGCTCTTTTAAAGCTTTATTCTTTCACAGCTACTAAAGCACAGCATTTACAATTGGGAC
The DNA here is from genome assembly GCF_036013475.1 of Columba livia. NCBI lineage: Eukaryota > Metazoa > Chordata > Aves > Columbiformes > Columbidae > Columba > Columba livia. The sequence goes on along the minus strand of NC_088605.1, from coordinate 62,399,492 downwards.
CTATCATGTCAGAAGCACAGTAGTTTCTCACGGGTCATTCAAAGTGTGCTACACAAACCAAAAACAAGAAAATAGAAAGAAGACTGGGAAGAAAGGAAACTAATTAACAGTTCTAAATTTTAGTTAAACTCTGTTCAACCTTCTGCTTCTCAGATCCAGCTAGACAGCTAATAAGCCTCATGGAATTCTAGCTCTTAATTAACACACAATTATTTCTCCAGAAGGATTAGAAGTTTCACCAAATGCTCAAGAAGTCAGCTTCTACAGCTCAAATTAGACTACTACTTACATTTAGTAGCAAGGGTTACTGCTCCATGTTCTATTTGTAACAGATTTTTTTTTAATGTGATCACATCTTTAAAGGAGATAAGGGATGCCTGCATTTTCATTGCACTAAGCTTCCCTCTATGTGAGCATGTAGCATTCCCAGGCAATAATTCAGACACTTGACATGAAAAGATAACAGCCGTTAATGTAAGCATCCCAGTTATATATTAACTGTTTGAAAGCAGAACAATCTGTGAATAACCACCTTTCTGAAGGCTAATACAACATTTTATAGGCAGAGGTCTGAGAATCTCTGCTCCCTAGTAAGGAGCTGATCATCACAAGCAAAAGGCTAAGCAAAGCAAAACCAGTTGCACCAGCAGGTTATGCCACTAACTTCCATCAATGTGAACGATGGACCATAATGTTCATTATAAGCTGTGCAGATGACACCTCTCCCAAGTGGTCCACTTTCTTTGTTGTCAATCAGCTCTTCCTTGACTTCTGGCTGAACACATACAGTCCATTTAAAAGCCCTACTTCAGTTGTGTGAGCAGCATACGGTGTGAGTTTTAAATCACAACACTGAAGCACCTGCCCCGTAATGGGACAGGACAGTCAGTCCTCAGACCTCTCCCCCACCTACAGCTGTCTTCAAAGCCAGCCATCATAGTTTTCTTGTCATATATTTATTCCTCAAAGAGTAAAAGATCACAACCACCTCCTTTCCTCTAAACACACTTTCTTCCACTCCTTCTGGCTGCAACTTTACTTTATCAAGAGGTAAAACAGCTCTATACTGCAAATTAATATGTATTATCTCAATATATTGGTGGCCTGGTTTTATTTGTTAGGGATTTAGAGTGCCCTACACTGGAAAGTTTTCGAAGACCAACAAATCACGTCAGCTTTAAACTTCAAACCAAGACTATATTAAGCTCACTCATTGGCAGCAACATAGATATGGTTAGCCCTTACACCTTGTTAATCATTTTTGCTGCATGCAGAACTGTCAGTCTTTCACAGCTCCATCATAAACCAGCTGCAAGTGGCACAGAGTGGCACAAAGCTGATGGTAGTTCATTGCAGAGGTGAAGGTGATCAGGCCTGACAGGAAGCTTCTCAGCTAGGAAAGCTGAAGCTAAGACAGGCTTGCTTTCTCTTCTCTGCCTTTCTTCCTCCTTGAGGTTTCTATACTACTTGCTTCTCCCTTCCTCCCCCTCTCCCAAGGAGGACTCATCTGCTTCCAATAATGCTTATCTTGGTCTTGCCAGTCACCTCTGTGTGCATTTGTAGGACACTGCACATTTATCTTGCAACTTTGTTATTTGGATGTTTCCTATGTGTAAATATACTCATCTTTATTGGTCACATTGCGTACATGTTGTATCTAGCTATGCCATCAGTGCTACAAAGTACTCACTTACCGTTTTTGTTAACCATCTCAGTAAGCTCTTATTTGGGTTCATTGCAAACCAACATTAATTACATCCTGACTAATGTAGTGTGCCTTCCTACACCCCATAGCCCCAGGCTTGCATAGAGCAGGGTCTGTTGCAGTGGCTGTTGCCTGCTGAACTCTTGCTTGTGGCCACCAGGTCCCTGTGGTGCCAGGGGAGCTACCAGCACAAGGCAGGTAGGTAGACAAGGGACCCACACCCAGGAGGAACCTCACCTTACCCCAACCTGCACAAGACATTGCCAGGGCAGAGAGAAGGAAACACACAAGAAGATTCAATAAAATGAAATCTACATTTTTGCTCAATAGCTCTGTAGGTTTAACAAGCATCTGAAGTCAGCCCTGGGACTGACCCTTGGAAAGGCCTATTTTCTTCTCCTCCTCTACCTTCTGCTCAACTCACATGGCCAGCAGTAAGAACCATTTTGACTGGAAGCAAGCAACCTCTGAGCCAGTTACTGGGGTCAAGCTCAGAGAGCCTGCTCATCTAACAGGGGCTGGTAATCATCCAGCTGACACACGGCCCAGGCCACCCACAGGCAGGACAGCACACTGGCAAGCAGCAGGCTGCTAGTTAGTGGGGATGGGCACTGCCACCTGCAGCAGGTCTCACTACAACTCTGTCTGAGATGCCATTAGCCCCTGTCTCCCCAGGGTGCCCTTGCCTTCCAGCCAGCTGCTCAGAGAAAACAACAACAACAACAACAAAAAACCCAACACAACCAACCAACCAACCAACCAACACACACACACACACACACGCGTGCACACACCCCCACAGGGAAAAACAGTGTCCTTAAAAAAAAAAAAAAAAAGGCAAAACATAAACAAAATCACACACAAATCAAACGCACCAGAAAATCTAGCCAAGCCAGCAGGACTCATCAGATGAGGCAGCCAATACTGAAGGTGCTGGTGAAAAACAGACAACTCAGCAACATCAAGGACCTGCTTCAGAAAGCCACATAAGCCTAGCCCTCCCCTCCAGCTGATGCCTACCTGGACAACAAAGCCTCCCCAGCTGCCTTATCAGGGGTGGCACGCTGCCAGCTCATTAAATCCTAGATACAATCCATGTGTGTTGATCAATAAATAATTGCTTTATATATTCAATCCGTGTATACCCCACTTGTAGAGTATCTTTTTGTCTGTCTACAGGCACCCATATAAACTAGCCCAGAAGGGGAGTGCTAACCACTTACTTGCAGTCTGGTGACTGGAAGGAAAAAAAGCCACCTTGTCTGAGGAAGGAATTGTGTTTCGTATTGAGCTCGTCACGGTGCCTATTACGTATTACTATACTGTTCATGTACATGCAACACAGCTGAAAGTGTGGTGGGTGGGCCACCACGGCATTTTCACTTGGCCATAAAATGAACTCCATCAGTGTTTGTCCTGGCACTGCTTCCCATGTGAAAGCAGGGTGCCAAGGTTCTCTGTGCTCCAGGTGCCTACCCAACTGCTGCTGCTCATACAACACTGACCAGTCACAAACATAAATGAAAAACCTATGCGGGCGCATGGGTAACTCAGCCACAGAATTTGGTGTATCTGGTGTAAAAGAAAATGGCCAGGGGGGCTGTGGTTGTCACACAGAATAGAAGTAGCTACTGTGAGCTGATGGCTGTTCCTTTTTTTTTTTTTTTTTTAATATATGTAGGCAAATTAAGCTCAGCTTCCAGTTCTTCTTTATTTTTAAAAATTAACCAATACCTTTACTTAATTACATATGCATTTAAAATATTGCTAATGAAAACTTATTAAGTTTCTATAGCACCTTGTGGGTGCCTTCCCATTAACATTCTTAGACTTCCCATGAAGGTGTGATTTATGGCCTTATTCTGCAACTAGCCATTGGAGGGATTTTGAATTCACTAAGACAATCTGCGTGAGTAAATGTTACTCACATACATTAGTGGTTTCCAAGTCAGGCAATTAGCTTAGAAATGTTTGCAGGCTCTTCCTTCATTTTTTCATACTGTAGTCAGGCACAGTACTAATATCCAGTACTGAGTCTAATAAGATTTCCATTACCTTCTAGGGTTAATAATGAAGACAGCAGGGACAAAATCAGTATCACTGTATAAACTGTCATTAAACAGAGTATCTAATCATCAGCTTCATAGCGAGTGAAAAGCTCAGTGTATATAAAAATTTGTATTTGTCTACTTATCTTGTTCAAGTTCTAACTTTAATATTAAGCCTTGAATTTTAAAATTGGCAACATGCAAACACATTGTGCACAGTCAATTAAACTGAACTCTACTATTTTGTGTAATTGCAGGAACTGTAAAAACCACAAGTAAAATTTGTTTCAGCCCATTTCAAACATGTATTTTAGGTTTTTTTCATTAATAAAAAAAATGTCTGAACCCATTGATTTTAAATATGGAATTCCCTGAAGAACTGGACCCTATATATGACCACTTCAACTTCAAACCTTAATCCATACTACACACTATAACAGTAAAATTAAACTTTACTACATTCCTTCATTAACAACATGCATTCATGAAATTGAAATACTTAAAGTTATGAAATCTGAGGCATGTGTCTGGTATAGCATATGGAAGTCTGTGGTAGAGGGTTCAAGGCATATTCCTGCCTGGCTAACCTCGGGCACTTAGTTTAAGTGGTTAGGTGGACAAGTTGGCTCCATACAACCTGCCAAGCCAGCAAAGAGAGACAAATCCAAACCACTTAAGTCTGAAGTCACTTCCACACATGATAAAGTGATGGCAGAATCACATTTTGGGGGAAGGAAGGGAAAAGATAAAATGTCTCTTTCATTAAGAGGGAGCCAAGTAAATGGAAATAAAGCAGAAAGGGGTAAAGGACTCACAAGGGATCTCAGCTCCCCACATGCTCAGGGCAATAACATCATCCAAGTACCTTGATAATCCCATCTGAATTACACTGGGTGAAAGGGAGAAGGGCAGAGCTAGCATATCCTGCAATCTTCTCCCAGTATGGACACATGTACCCACAGGTCGCATGGGGCAGACACAACCCAAATCTAGATGATGTCTATGCATGGCTCTTCCCTTTACTCTTCTCTGTTAAAGCGTGACAGTGGAAGGAGAAGCACCACATGAGTGCTAATTAACCTCAAAATGCACAGGTCTGCACAGTTCTGGTCTGAGAAAGTTTATTTATGGCTGAACCCCACTTGGAGTAACCTGCAGGAACCTGCAGCCACCCCAGTTTTAAAAGTAATCCTGCTGTTCTTAATGTGAACCACACACCAACACTGTCATTAATACTAGTTGGCATTTATTAACAGTTTGAGATACAAGGCAGTCTATGAACTTAGAAAATGTGGCCTCTTAAGGCAGGTCTCTTCAGAAAAAAAATGTGACAACACAGCAGAGAAACACATTGAGGATTTGCTTGCAGCTTTGTAACCTGCTTTTTCAAAGACTGGATCCATAGGTGAAATACATGGAGCAATAAGATAAACTTTCCAGGACTAAATCTAGATCATCTTTGAATATGAAACATCTTTTGAAATACACTATTAAAATGAAATAGTTTCATAAGTACCACAATTTATCTTCCCACTTAAATGAGAAGAAAATTAGTTTTAAATACCTCAGAAGCAAATTTTTTCTTCCTTCAGAGTCAAATGGGGCTGAGGACTTTTTGAAAAAACAAAGGGATTGACAGTGAACACCTGCAAGCATCTGTCGCTACACGCATTTCTCATTTACATCTTTATTTTTCTCCTTCTCCCTCAAACTAATTAAAAATCTTCCTTTTGCTGGAAGGCCTGTGAGGAATCATTGCAGGGGAGTGACTCCGAGAGATGATGAGGTTCTGAGGGGGACCATCTTTCTCCAGGTCCTTGGTCAGCATCACTGCCACTGTGCAGCAGACCTGGCAAAGCTTCCTTGAAATTGTCCCAGCAGGCAGTGGTGGCACATGGAAATGATGTTTCCATGTCCCAGAACAGGGGTTTGTGTCTCTGACCAAGGGCTGACTCACTCTACTGACTTCGACCCTGATTGACCCAGCCCTGTTTCGTCTGTAAGAGTCAAGCTGTACTTTAGGTAAGTGCAGCTAAATTTGGGAGATGATAATTTTATTTCTTCACGTCCACTCAATTAATCTGTTCCTTAACTGTCAGTGATAATAATTCCCCAAGAATTACCGATTAAGTCATATACTTAAAATTGTTTTCTAAAATCTATTATCATCCGAGAACTTTGACAGTGACTCTGTCATTACAGACCATTGTGACATCCAAAGTAAGGTTTATCATTTTTCTTGTTCGTTCACAGGACTGTAAATGCAGTGGAGGTGTTACCACTTCATATTCTATTTCTTATTTGCTAGAACTTTCCTTACCAATTTTCCCTCTGGGATCTTTGCAAACATAAACTTCCTTATCCTTTTATGATATTATCTGCAATTCCTCCTTGTCTCCATTATTAATACTGAAATTATTCACTGTCTTTCACTTTCTACTTTGTAAAAATGTTAAATTCCCTCCCCATCCCAAATTGTTTAAGGGCTTTCACTTCTGACATATCAGAAAGGCTAAAGCTCTAGTTTTCTGTTTTGCTTAACCCTAACTAAATTTCTGGCCCACATACAAATGTTGCCTATTACCTCTGTGGCAGCTTTTTCTTTTGATTAATCTAGAAATACTCATTTTCCTATATATTTTGTACTAAAGGAAGTTGTCTTTAAAGTCGAACAACTTTGCTCTTCAAACACTTAATCAGTGAATACCACGCAGAGATGTAATCTGCTTTCACACAGCCATTCCTGCATCAATCTACCATGAAGCATTTTGTACTACCTACAAACCAGAAGACTATTTAAGAGCATTTAACCACAATCAGACATAAATACTCAGATTACAAAATAAATAAGTAAATTGAGAAGATAAAAAATATAAGATTAAAAAAAAAAAAAAAAAAAAAAAAAGCAGGGGGGGAATTTAATCCTGATGTAAATCCAGCTAGTTAAACTGTATTCTTGCTATATGGCCACCATTAGCCCACCCCTGCAGTTTCCAGATGTTTATTACAGGATATGTCTGGACAAATCTTCTTTCATAAAAGCTCTTTGACACAAAGACACTAAACTTTAAGTACCTTAACACAAAAGCCGACCTTTTAAAGGGGATTTACTTGAACTTTTTATATACAAAAACAGCTGGAAAGGGAATTGAATGACAATGAAGTAAAACAATACTTATAATCAGTTAGTAAATCTCCATCTTCTTTAGGCACAAAAGCAAACTCCATACACCATCAGCACCACATACACAGTAGTCCTATTAAGCTCACCATTTTCTAGAAGATTAAGGGCTGGATCAAAAGACCACTGAAATAGCTGGAAATCTTGCTACTTGTTTGAATAACTCTGGATCTGGTCCATACCAACTCCATAAGAACAACTGCTCATAACAACTCAGCTTAAAGCTGTAAGAAAACAACTCTGGTTATAACCTCCATAAACATACAATAAAAAGGAACACATGCTTTCTTTCTATTTACTTTACTTTCCATAATTTTTAAAATGGAAACTTCCAGGATTTTTCTGCACAATATAATAAAATACATTTGGTGTGAGGAAACAAAAGGAAAATACAACAAGGCATTGAAGTTTGTTTCCCTATTCTAAGATGTATCATTATTCACAGTGAAAATAACTGCAGTTTTATCCCTCAGATTGATTCTGAAACAAAAGGTAATTGTCAAAAATTGAGGAGACAGTGAGACGTACTTTTTCTTTCTAAAAATGTTCTCCATATTGCTTATTCCAGGATCCTGGTTCTGTATTTCTTCTATGTCTCAGCTACCTATGGGCTTTTCCTCACAATTTCACATGATCAGTAAATGGAAGGACAGATTTCTGTAACTGACAGTTTTACTCCCACTTGTATGTATGTGTCTGTGTGTATATATTTGCATTATAGAGCAAGGCCAAAAAATTAATATACCATCAAATGATAAAAACAAGGACCATGATTCCAAAACATTTCAAATAAAACATATGCTTGTTGGATACTGACCATTCTTAATTCCAGGCAAAGCTGCTACTCTTTGCAATGAGTGTCAGAAGAAGTAAGTTTCTATCGTTTCTGTAAGACGGAAAAACAAAACAAAACAAAAATAATGATCAAAGAATGGTTGTCCACTGGTTGACAAAAACACACAGATTTGTAGAACAAATGAAGCCATGTCTACAAGCAGGATCTCATCTTACCCCAAGTAAAAAACTCTGTATCAAAAACCCCAGTGATTTAAATGAGACTAGAACAGATGCCAAAGTTATGTTGCTCTTATAGACAGAAAGGTTAAGCCATTTTGTAAATTTTTTTCTACCACCCTCAGGAACTGAAAGCTATTATTGCCAAATGTTGCGTTTGGCAACCAGATCATACTGAGGAAACCTCTATTTTAATTTTACAGCTATTTTAATAAATTTATCCTAGGCTTTTTAGATTACTACTACATGATTAGCATCTTCTGTATAAAAGTAGACAGATCATATATACGCTATCTTATTGTCCAACAACAACAAGCTGGATAAGGTTCAAGTTAATCAGACAATCATAACCCTAGTAAATCCAACAAATCAAACAATATGGAACATCTACTGACTTCTTCCAAGTCAGGGCAGGTGCTCCCTATGATCCAGCTTACAGTAGGCAAACAGTAAACCTTACCACTACAAAATTAACTTATTTGTATGTTTTGAAGACATTTGAATAAGCCAAACATGTTTATATCAGCCACAGCTACAGAATTTTTGATGCAGCACTGGAAGCTCTAACATGGCATTTTTCATACTGCCAAACCACACCAAGTGCCTACAAAAAGTTTCCAAACTTCTGCTGTTAGGATGTCCAAACCAGACATTTCTACTTCTGCCTCGTTCCAATACAGAAAGCTTTTATCAGATTAGACTCATACACAGTAATGAAATTCAATTCCTGCACAGGACCTTCTTACTCATGGGTCTAATTAACTTTTTTTTCACAGGGGAGAAATCATATTAAGCCCATTATATGCATATAAAGACCGAGGTATGGAAAAGTAAAGCAGTTTTTCCAAATCACCACCACTAGCAAAGAAAGAACACAATCTTCAGTCTTTTAACTTTGTTGCTACATCAAATGGCAACTTTTGCCATTCCCTAAAACCACATAAGTTTCGGAAACTGTTTTATCACAGCAATCATCTCTAGAAATTTTCAGAGCCAAATTATTACCCAGAAATGTCATTTTGGTGGGGGAATAAAAAAAATAAAAATCATTAAATACATAAATTTTTTCTAGCTCCATTTTTTGTGATTTCTCAGATTAGTATATCAAACAGATATTATCTCTCCCTTTCCCACAGAGATCACAACACGAGGTGGTTATTTATTACCTATTGAAAATTCTAAAAAAAAAAAAAAAAAAAAAAGGCATTAAAACTTACAGTTTTATTTATACAGCTCTGTAGAAGTAGACTTCTCATGATGCTATAATTTTCTGAATTCTGGCCAAGGATTTTCAGTTAATATTCTTTGATACCACCCTGTAAGCCAATAGTTACATTGCAAAATCAATGTATACAACTATTATTTGGCTTTTCTCTCTTTGCCTGCAATAAGAACTACATTTCTGAAGCTATTTATTGGCACTTTGGTAATGCCGTAAAGGCTATTTCTTCCTTCCTAATTGTGCTTTTGTTCTTTTCTGTGCTGAGCAAAGTATGGCAAAGGGTCAAAAGTACATATCCTTTCTTTCCAGTGAATTGAATAGTATAAACTCGTTTCCTGGTCAGCTCCAGATTCTTAGAAACTACAAGAGCGGTGGAAACCAGGGGACACAAGTGCTCCCCAGATCCTTACTGCCTAACATTACAGGACTGTGGAAGAGCTGCAGACAACTTTCTAACACATTATTCTGGAAAATATTTCCCCAATTAAAGCCAACAGTAGGCCGCAACCAATAAATTGTTCCAAAATATTCCCACTCTGCTCCTAACTCTGCTTTTTACAGGAAGCAAGTATTCCCTTTGACCAAGTTTCCCCCAATTACAGGGAAATCTATGAGAATCACTAAAAGCCAGAAAACTTGCAGATGCTTTTCAAGGCTAAGAAAATCCAAGCCTTCCTAGAACATTTCTATCATCTTCCCACTCTACCCTAAATCACATTTACATTACTCACTCTTCCATTTTACACTTCCCACAACTCGAGTCCTTCCTGTCTTGTCTTCCTTTTCCCTCCTTTGCCTGCAAATCTCTTCACTTTCATGTTTGCCTCATGTAGAGTTATCAGAGTGCCTGTGTTATATTTTTCTTCATTAAATTGATTACTTCTTTAAGTCAGCTCTCTGCCTTCTGAAGACAGACACTCCTTTCATGACTGCACAGCAGTGCAGATTACCATGCAACAGTACGCTGCATTGCAACTTTTATTTGTAATAAGCATAGCTCCTCTTTTCGCATGGGCATTGCATGGCTTTTTTTACAGTGCAGCTGCTGCCTCCTCCAGCTGCAGGATTTGCCGGACAATCCCTTTGAAGCAGCAACTCTGCAGCCCACAGCTCTCTGAACACCAAGCACAGCAGGGATGCAGAAAGGCGGCTGCTGCTGGGGAGAAGATGCTCTCCCTCCCTGCTGGTACCTGGCTGCTGCTAGGGAAAGGATGCTCCCCCACACTGTGGGACTCAGCAGCCAGGAGGAGCAGCCACCAAGGCCATCCAGCTACTGTGCTGAGCTCCACCACAGTGGGCTAACCCTGCAGTCATGGAGGTAACATTTTGCTTTCTTGACTGACAGAGTTGTTCAGTCTCTCCCAAGAGCACGGAAGTGCATTGAATTAGAAGACGTTGTCTCTCACTAGAGACAGGATCGGGTTTGTATTGACCATTGCTCCTGCTGAACTCAATTGCAGCTGCATTCCCTCTCGCCACACACACACATCTTGCAGTACTGTCATGTCTTTTGAAGCTCAACATCAGGGTTCATGTAATTACACACAAACATATATATATGGTTGCATATGCATGCATTACTTCAAAAAGATTTGCATAGTAAAGCCTGTAAAATGAGAAAACACCAGTATTAAAGGAAGCAGACGTGATTCAGCAGCTTGTTGTGGGCATGTGAGGGGACAATCATGTGTGACTGCAGACTTCTTCAGTGCATATCATGCCAACCCTCCACTTCCTATAAAATTTTAATCACCTCCTGAGCTCTTCTTATCATATTCAAGTGCTTCACAACTATTAATCTATTCATGTCAAAATACATTTTTCAATACTGTTATAACCCCTCTTAAAACAAAGGAATGTTGGCAGATGTTACATATGTTAACACACAATAGCATATGGCATTCAACACATTTGACTATAAGATCTTTCTTTTCCATCCTCGTGCATTGTACACTGCAACAGGGACCACAATCCTGCAGGTACTAACCAGCTCTGATTCAACATCAGCAGCACTGCTCATAGTGTACACTGGTCAAACAACAAAAGCTTTCTTGGAAAGGACCTTAACCCAGACTAAGTCTGGTATCATTTGGATCCCCCATTCCAATGAAAAAGTCGCAGGGCTGATGGGCAGCAGAGAGGGATCTCAGTAACATATCTCCACAATGTATAGGCTCATTAAAAGCAAGAACACGAGTAACTTTCAAATCAAACATTTTTAAGTCTGATTATGCAACTTGCATACTTTGTTGATAATTTTTGCAAAATTCTGCTGAGTGACGCATATCATCTCTGTCCCCTGTAGCTGCAAGATCCTGCTGATCAGAGCAACCTTGCAGCTGGGTGAGACAGTGACTGCTAGGCTGGCCCAGCCCCCAGAGATCCCGACTTCAGCACAGGCTTCTTTTGAGAGAGACAATCTTTTGTTTTCATTTCTTAATTGAAAAACTTTAACTGTAGCAACACCAGGCCTCAACTTGCATAATGAATAGAGTGTGGACCATTGAGATCCATAGCACAGCCCACTCCTACTTCACCTAATTAAGTAACAGCTAACAGTTGTGAGCTTCGTCATATGCATATGTAAAGCCTGATGATAAAAGGGGAATGAGAAATCTAACAGCTTTTGTTGTTAGGCTACAGAAGTTTAGGAAGCTGCTTAAAAGTCTGATAGTTACTTCTGTGGTTATAGGAGAATTGCTTCTGCTTTTAAGTATAATTTTTTTTTAACTTTTATTGTTTTCTCTTACCATTTGTTTCACTGCATGTACATGTTTGGTCATTTCTGTCTACTTTAGTACTTGTGGCCTCCTGTTTTCTTCCATTCTTTGTGTTGTTCTGTATGTTTTGTTTTGTTGTTTTTTTTTAATTATTTTCTCCTGCTTCCCTACAACCAGTAGGAATAGTGAGTATATGGATGCTAAGTGTATATATGCTTTGAATCTATATCCAGCTCTACAGAGGAGCCTGCAAAACTCTGGAAATAATTATTTCTGAGAAGAATTGTGTTTATCTTTCACAGCAATTGTATTGAATGTGTGAACTTGTACAGTTTCTGTTGTGTGGTCCGGTTACAATGGAGGAGTACTGAGAAGAGATGCCTAGTACAGATGTTTCAAGAACCAACTTATAAATTTCTAAGAGTGTGTAAGCTGAGGATTTTCAAGGACTTGTCACTTTGGTGCATCTTCCTGACAACAGCAAAAAGCACTCTTGAGGCCTCCATCTGCCAAAGTCACTCTTCCAAGATGTGGAGGTGGTAAAATTTCTGAGTTGAATATTGTAATATTTTTGGCATAGATAAAATAATGTGTTTTCTTTGACTGCTGCCTTATAAATGACTAAACTGCTTTCTATTTGGAACTTCCTCAATATTCAAACTGAAGTGGGTAACACAACGGAAAAGTTGCCCTGGGCCAGCTGCAATTGAAGGAGCAAGCACCAGCATGTAAGGTCTTATGTGAAGATTCAGCTGGAAAGATGTAGTCTTAACTATTGATAGCGAAAGTAGCTCCGCCTAGAATAGCTACAAAAGTACAGATACACACTCTTTTCCTAAATGACTACATAATTATAACATTGTTTTTCCTACCTTCTCCTTTCCAAGTTGGTGCTATTGTTATCTGCTGTGTAGCTGCTACAATGACTCAAATGACAGATTTATGCTGGAGATTACATATATATGGAACACTGAGGCCGAAGAATGCAAATTATTCTAGGCAAACAACTGGGGTGGGGGGCAGCCAGAGGCGGGTATTTATTCTGCCAAGCACTACATGTACCATATTATAAGAATAAAAGTTGTACGTTTTAAATACTGCTTTCAAGCTGAACCTCCAAACAAGCTATGCTTTAGTTCGAGGCTTGAGCTTGCTGTTGAAAAGAAAGTTAACAGAGCAATTTTCTTTGTCATGAGTAACTGTATCTACCTATGACTTTGAGTGTATAACAAGAAACTTAACAGAGTTAACTGGAGTTTTCCACTGCAGTTTTGTCCTTATTTGCTCTAGTAATCATTCAAACTTAGCAGTATTTGTTAAATTCAGATACAGGTCAACTGTATTTTGATGAAGTTCAAAGAAATAGGTGTAGCTGTTATATCATATCATAAAAAAAAATATTATACAGAAAAATAATGGCTTGATGATGCCTGTCTTGATAAATGTACTAATATTTTGCTTCTCAGCTGATGCAATACCATATTTTTCTCTCTGAAGTAAACTATCTTTCTGAAAATTCTAGTTAAACAATAAGTAATTTGCGTTATTTAGAAGTACTTTCTAAAGGAATACCTTCAGCAAGGTAAACTAGGTACAGACACGTCGTCTCTCTTCTGCAAGTAAATAAATTAATCAAAAGGAACACATTTTTGACTGGTTACCTTATGTAAAGTCATTTCTATTGGTTTACACTGTATCTGCAGTGCTACAATAAATCTAATTTCAGAATTGTCAGATCTGCCACAGATTAACAGGTTATAAATAATGGGACATGAGGCCAGGAATTGGGCCAATGTATATTGGTTAGTGTAAACCTCATATACAGAAGAGAGACTGTTTTGAAGTGACTAGGACTTTGGTTGCTCTGATCTGGGCACTGTAAAGAGGCCTGGTTGCTAGAAAATATTGATAGCTTAACTATGGGAAAAAAGAGTTTTCTTATAGTCACCTCAATGCTGACCTGAATCAGCTAAAACCACAAGTCATTAAAACACGCTGGGATGTTGGTTTGTTTTGGCAATAAACATTATGCTAGGCTCAGTCTGAAGGTTAAAGAAGGTGGGATATTAGCAACAGATTACACCAATCTACTAAAGCAGCCTCTTGTTGCTTGAGTGGTCCTTCTAAAATCTGTGCGAATGTTCAGGGGTAAAGAAAAGGAGGCAGAAGGTGGCCTTAAGAAGCCCCTATAGGATATGCATCCACTATCATTCTGTTGCAGACTGTGGTACATCCACTGCAATACTCATTCAGAAAGACTCCTGGCACCTTCTGGAGATGCTCCATCATATCTGATCACTAATGCAGTACAGAGCTTGTAATGAAGTAATACTTTATCTTCATTCATTAAACCAGCTGTCTAAGGTCATAAACACAATGAATTGTTTTTATCACCAGGAGTCCTCCCGTAAGCATGAGGATGATGATTAACATCGTATCTCCAGTTCTGCTTACATTTGCAACCTCACAACAGATGCTTGGCTCCAGGGTTGTTTAAAAGCCATCAGAAAATGTCTTGCTCACTAGTGACCTCTGCAAGAACTTTGGTGGCTGCTACATCGATCTGACCCAAGGAGTGCTCCTCAGGCAAACATGAAGGCAGACTTTTTCTTTTATTGATTAGCCAAATGGTCTAGCCTTCCTGTTTTGTCTCCTCATTGGCAATTAAGGAAGAAATCCATTGAGGGAGTGGTGGCAGTGAACCTTTCCCTCTGACACAAATAACCTTAATCAGGCCTCTTAGTTAATTTCTGAAATTGTTCTGTATCGACCTCTGTTTGAATCAGGATTTTCATTCTACAGCCCTATCAGTAAAACACACACATCTTCCTGTTAGCAAAGAAGGCTTTTTCTAATGATGACATCTTTTACTTCTTATTTACAATCCTAATCACACTGTTGATTCCAGTAATCTTTCCTGCACTAAGAGCTCTTGTTAATTTTCTTGAAGGAGAACCTGGGTGGGTTTTGTTGGGGCTTTTTTTGTTGTTTGTTTGTTTGTTTGGGTTTTGTTGGGTTTTTTGTGTGTTTGTTTGTTGTTTTGTTGTTGTTGTTGTTTTTAACTCAGATAATTAAAATTAAACCAAGTAATGACAATTTAGGAGATGACGGAAGAGAATGTAGAGAGAAAAGGGGCAGAGGGGAACGTGCTATTCTCAATGTGATCTAACATCCAGATAGTAAGGAGGCCATTATGTTTCCCAGCCTAAAGCTAAGACTGATACCTAAAATAGAACAAGAAAATAATTTCTAGTGACCCAGCTAAGTAATGCAGATTAGTTTTCTACACCCAAAACTATGATTGTCTACATTATGAAAGTGATTGCTCAGTCCAAACCACAGCATTTAGGCATTTTCTTACTTGTGTGATTCCTTTTGTGCCAGAACAATGGAAATATGTCACTTGTGTAATGAGAAATTAAGCATTTCCTCAACTCTTCCCCAGTAACCATTGATTTAAGGCATCCCCAAATGAATGCATTAATCCTCTAGCTCCATTTTCCCCAGCTCTGTTCTACACAGTTTCATGAAAGGGCAGGTCTTGCTTGTCCTTCTTAATGTCGAGTGATGTTTTAGTCTGAGAACCATCGAAAAAATATGGAATGTTCATAGATTATGTCACTATGACTTCATTGCTACTCTGTGATGATGGCTAAAGGAACTTGGTCATGGGAGCGGAAGCCCTGGCCTTGGGGCACTAATGCATGCTGAATCTGGGGCTAAGCATCCCCCTGTTGAGAGCTCTTCTTCCCCTTTTGCACACACACTCAGTTTTTTGATGTTAACTTATTCTCCCAGCATGTGTCAGTTAAACGCAAAGTTCTTAATCTTTAAGAAAATCTGTGAGGTTAGTTAGACGGAGATGCTAGGGTGGTTATGGTTGAGCAGGAGTACTATTTATCATATGTTCTCCTTGCTAGAAAATGCCTCTCTTTACTTGAGGTGCCAAAGAGACACGTGAAGATTTTGGCAAGGAGGAAAGGTTTGACTTACCTATGTGCTATCTCCATCAGCATGGTGGATTTACAAACCTGATGTCATCTATTTACATTTCTAAATCACAGCATGGAGTGAAATGCAGTAATATGAAAGATTAGTCTTCATTTGGCGAAGTAACTGCCAAATTAAATGATGACAGATGGAAAAACTAAAAGCCATGGTGTCAGGAGTCCAGTGATAGCCCTCTGCTTTAGCAAGAGGTAAGTACATAAACCTCAGCTGGTGCTCGCAGAACATATGCGTCCAGTTTGAAGACAGCCCTCGGACTTTTTATTTAATCAATACCCCCTATCGAAGAGAGCAGCAGCATACGGCATTAGAACTAAACCGGTGTTATTAGAAAATGATATACTGCACATTAGGATGTATAATTCATGTCACCTTCATTTGCTTAGACCGTCGTGAAAATCCATAAATCATTTTCTCGTTCATGTATTGCCTAAGTGCAATTTGTCATTTTGCATTAGAGGGCTGCCTCAGATCATCGGCGCTTTTAATTCACTGCTCAGGGTTTAACACACCGCCGGCACGGCGGGTGTCGGCGGAGCCTGCGGAGGAACCAAGCGCCGCTTGCGGCCGCTTTACACAAAATGGACACCCGGGTGCGCTGTGAAACGCGTCGAGGGGTGGCGAGAGAGGATCGGGCCACCCCGGGGCTGCACCCGCGGCCAGCGCCCGGCCCGCCGGAAGGAGGGCGAGAGGCAGCTCTCCTCTCGCTTATACGTGTATATGAATATACATATATATTCCCGCGTGGTTATTGCCCCGTGTTACAAAACCGTCGCGTGGGTATCGCGCCTCGAGCGCGCGTGGGGAGCGCCCCGACGCCGCCTTCGCGGTGAAGCGGAGATGTGCCGCGCCGGCAGCCCGGACCCCCGCCTCCCCCCTTACCTCCGGCCGCCAGGGGCGGTTTCGGTCATGGCCCCGGACAGACGCCCCTCCGCTTCCGAGGTCCCACGGGTTTCGCGTGTCGCGCCCTGGCTGCCCGTGTTCCTCGAAGGCAAGAGAAACAGCCATTCTCGGGGGTCCTGCGGTGGGGAGGGTTTAGACGGGCTGCCTGGGGTCACGCTAAATCACGGGAACGGGACGTTTTTCTAAAGGCAGGTTAAGACCCCGGCCCCTTGCACCGGAGCGCAAGAAAGACCCGAACTCTGATATCTGTGTTTTAAGTTGGTGGCAGCGCACGGAAAGATGAACGAACGATTGCGCTTCTGCATGCAAAGGTAACACAGCGAGCTCCCATCCGCATCCGACAGAAAGCAGCAGCAAGGGTTTTTCTGACGAAATCCATTTTATTGGAAAACACCCACTGAAATCGACCGGCCGACTCTACTTAGCTCTGCTATAAGCGCTGAGGGGTGGGCGGGAGGGCTGAAGGAGGAAAAGATGCTATTTAGGGTGGCATTTCCCTGCCTTCCGCGCCGGCGGGCAATATCGGTGGCTTCCCCCGCACAATCGCACGGATGCTGCTTTTCTGCCTCTACCCCTCCCGCGGAGAGGCAGCACCGTGTGCCGCTAGATCGGACTTTAAAGCCGCCGTCGCCGCAGCCGCACAGTCACTTGCGGACGTGAGCGCGGTAACGGGAGAGCTGCGATCGGCGCAGGCCCCCGCGCCCGCGGGAAGCGCGCACGGGCGCGTACTCGGCTCGCGGGGGCGGAGGGGCGTGTGTGGGTGAATGGAGGCAGAATTAGGGAGCTCAGGGCCGGAAGGAGGGAGCGCAAGGGCTGCGATAGCGGGTACGAAAGCCCCGGTCTCCCCGGGGAGCGGAGGCGGTGCCGCCGCCCGAGCGCAGTGCGCCGTCGCCGCCGCTAGGAGGCGCTCGCCGCCCGCGATTGTGGCCGGGCAGCCTCTGGCGGAGGGGGCGAGCGAGGGCCGCCGGCGGCCGCGGCGTCCTGGGCGCGCCGCCACCTGCGCGGGGCTCGGCAGCACCGGGCGCGGAGAGGCCACCGCCGCCACGCTGGACGCCGCGTCCGACGCCCTAAGGCGTCGCCGCCGGCGGCCCGAAGCGCAGCACGGGGCACGACGGCTGTGCCCCGCGAGAGCTCAAGAGGGGCGAGCGGGGGGGTCGTGCCACTCATCGATCTCGCAGCCTTGGCCGCAACCGGGTGCACCGTAACCCGCTTCTCACGGGTCCCCCGTGAGACCCAATTTCACCAATTGCCGTCCCGGCACCGGCCCCCGGCGTGGCGCCGAGATCGGTTTGGTCGTGGCGACGTGAGCTTGGCTGTGCCCCCATTTCAGGTCACCGCGGCCGGCAGACCCGGGATCGGCTCCCCCGGGAGGGCGAGGGCAGGCGGCGGTGAGCAGCGACACTGCCAGGCTGGTACGAGCGCACACGAAGGCGAAGATGGTTTTGGTACACGTCCAAGTTCGAAAATGTGAAGTCCTGTGTTTCCTCAACGGGAAATGCATCTGAGCATGTAGTTTGTTGAAATGTATGGAAGGAGCCACCACTTACCAACTGATTAAAGATGGGGTCACGAGTCGCTGGTCTTCAAAGCAGAAGCTGCTCCCGCCTACCTGCTTTGTGATGTTCTCTAGAAACAATAAAATGACTTTTTGGGGAGGGGAAAAAAATAAAAAAGCAAGCAAGAGTATTTATTTTTTTTGCTCTTACTTTCTTCATTTTGTAAAGTTACGGACATGGATCTCCAGTTGTAAAAAGCCCATGGCATGGGACGCTAACATCACTACGGGTGCCGTCACTGCGAACACCCGTCTCGAAATTTACCGCTCGTTTCACAGAAATGCATTCATCAAAAACATGTTAGTGGAGCACTTGACGTGCTATAGACACTATTTGTAGAATCGAGTTTATTTAGCACAGGGCTGTCTTCCCGCTGAGAGAAAAGCGAAAGGAAAATGTCCTACTGCTGTGCGAGACATACAGATACCCAGTTTCGCTTCCTAAAGTGCGCGAGCTTGGAAGTTGCGGACCCGAGCCTCGGTGGCGGTTGCGGGTGCCTGCTGTCAGCCCTCGGAGCAGCCAAGCAGTCGCGGAGCATTCAGCACCGTTACCGGCAGCGTGGGAAGCACCGATACAGCGAGCATCGACACTCGGTATTGGAGCATTTCACTTGAAAATAAACAAATCAGTGGCTGTGAGCCTCTGCCGACTCTTCCTGCCTAATGGTCTCCCTCCCTCCCCCTACCCCTCAGTGATGCGTTTCCCTGCCCCCCTTCCGCCACCCGAGGTAGCCAGTGACGGAATATTTGACCCTTTTTCCTTGTACTCTAAGTCTCCTGTTACATTAGTGGAAATTCAAAAGTGTAAATCGGAAAAAAATGGTGCAGGCTTGTGATACTTTAAATTGGCTGAAGCTGGAAACACTATACAGATGTATGATGGAAAGTTGCACTTTCTCCACTGTCAAACACACTAATTAGCTAAGGGAGGGGGGAATAATCTCAAGTTTCCCCTGTTTATACTTTTTCTAAAAATGCAACTGCGCCCGGTCTAGGGTAGGAAAGTTAGTAGCTGGTGGAAACTCCCTCTCCAAGGAGACGCTTATGATTACCCTTGTGTGCGGGCTGGTAAGAGGTTATTTCCCTACCCAGCGACTGCAGCGGGGGAATAACCACTCTCGGAGGCTGGCTGGCAGGGAGGGAGGGAGGGAGGGAGTCAAGCAGGGAGGGAGTCAAGCAGGGCAGCAAGCAAGCAGGGAGTTAGGCAGAGAAGCAGGCAGGCATTCCCCAGCAGCGCCTCGGGAGCTGCCTGGCTTTGCCTGCGCTGTGCGACCCAAGCTCCCTCTGCCTGCCTGCGCGCTCTCCCATCTATGATGCAGCCTAGTTGACGTACGCCACGGCCAATAGAGAGCCGCCCCCGGGGGTGTTGCTGTCAGCTGATTGGTTGGCAGGAGCTGAGCGCTGCGCAAAAACAGAAAAGCCGAGCGCTGCCGGCTCAGAAACTGCCGGCAGAGATCAGAGGAGCCGGAGCCAGGACCGGAGCTGGGACGGGAGGCGAGCGGCAGCAGCAGCAGCAGCAGCAAGCAGAGACAGACACAGAGAGAGAAAAAGAGGGGCTAGATGCAAAAGCAGCAAGAAAGGAAAAAAACTGATCAGCACATCCATAAAAAGCAATTATGATGAACATAATAATAGCAATAACAGAAGAAAATGAAAGACTATCACTAGAAGAGAGAAAAATCTAAACCTTTAAATAAAAAAGAGGAAATCCCAGAAAAATCGAGGAATGAAAGTTTTGGGTAGCAAAGCTGTTCGCTGCCTTTTTTGATATGAAATCTTTCTGCGGGTTATAATTTTTTTTTTTTTTTTTAATTTCGCGGTTTTCTGCCTTTTTCTTGCATCTAATGAGGGCATGTCCACCGGCTCCTCCAGCGGCATCTACCCCTCCAGCTCCCACCAGGAAGACAAACCGAGGACAATCTTGAAATATAAAAATTTCCTCCCTGGGATTTGCTGCTGCTACTGCCTCCGCCGCCACTGCTGCTGCCGCGGTGCAGTGCCAAGACTCTCGGAATAAATAAAAGCGGGCTACTGTGTATCTCTAGATCCATCCAGCTAACAGCTATTATTAGTTGGCCATTTATTTCGAAGATCACAGATGAAGTGGGGACGCCTGTCTTCTTCATTTGGTCAGCGTGTGAAACAATAATACTCGTAAAAAAAAAAAAAAAAAAAAAAAAGGAAGGCGATGGGAGAGAAAAAAATCCTACCATGAATCAGAAGAAATAATATCTAGCACCCCCGTTAATCAACCTCCCTCCCTTTCCTTCCCCCTCCCCCGATCCCTCTCTCTCCACACGCTCGCAGGCGCGGACACACACGCGCACACACACAGAGACATACACACACACACAGACACTCAGAGGCACACACACTGTACTGTGTATTTTCGGAGGAGGTGGTAGTGGTAGAGGCTTTTGGAAGAGGAGGAAGAGGTGGTGGTGGGAGGGGGGGAATCTACTTCCCCATTTGGAGATGATTGTGCTATTCCTCTTTGCCTTGCTCTGGATGGTGGAGGGGGCCCTTTGCCAGCTCCATTACACGGTGCAGGAAGAGCAAGAGCATGGCACGTTCGTGGGGAATATCGCCGAGGACCTGGGCTTGGACATTACAAAACTTTCGGCTCGCCGCTTCCAGACGGCGCCCAACTCCCGCAGCCCTTACCTGGAACTCAACCTGGAGACCGGGGTGCTCTACGTGAATGAGAAGATCGACCGGGAGCAGATCTGCAAGCAGAGCCCCTCCTGCCTGCTGCACCTGGAGGTCTTCCTGGAGAACCCCCTCGAGCTGTTCCGGGTGGAGATCGAGGTGCTGGACATCAACGACAACCCGCCCTCCTTTCCGGAGCCCGACCTCACTGTGGAGATCTCGGAGAGCGCCACGCCGGGCACCCGCTTCCCCCTGGAGAGCGCGTTCGACCCCGACGTGGGCACCAACTCGCTGCGCACCTACGAGATCACCCCCAATAGCTACTTCTCTCTCGACGTGCAGACGCAGGGGGACGGCAACCGCTTCGCCGAGCTGGTGTTGGACAAGCCCCTAGACCGGGAGCAGCAAGCGGTGCACCGCTACGTGCTGACCGCAGTGGACGGCGGGCAGCCCCAGCAGCGCACCGGTACCGCCCTGCTCACCATCAGGGTGCTGGACTCCAATGACAACGTCCCCGCCTTCGAGCAGCCCGTCTACACTGTGTCCCTACCGGAGAACTCGCCGCCGGGAACCCTGGTGCTGCAGCTCAACGCCACCGACCCCGATGAGGGCCAAAACGGCGAGGTGATCTATTCCTTCAGCAGCCACATCTCGGCCCGCGCCCGGGAGCTTTTCGGCATCGCGCCGCGCACCGGGCGGCTGGAGGTGAGCGGCGAGCTGGACTACGAGGAAAGTAGCGTGTACCAAGTGTACGTGCAAGCCAAGGACCTGGGACCCAACGCCGTGCCAGCGCACTGCAAGGTGCTGGTGCGGGTACTGGACGCCAATGACAACGCGCCCGAGATCAGCTTCTCCACCGTCAAAGAGGCGGTGAGCGAGGCGGCGGCGCCGGGTACCGTGGTCGCCCTCTTCAGCGTCTCGGACCGTGACTCAGAGGAGAACGGGCAGGTGCAGTGTGAGCTGCTGCAGGGCGACGTGCCTTTCCGCCTCAAGAGCTCCTTCAAGAACTACTACACCATCGTCACCGAGGGGCCGCTGGACCGCGAGCAGGCGGGCGGCGATGCCTACACCCTCACCGTCGTGGCCCGGGACCGCGGCGAGCCCCCGCTGAGCACCAGCAAGTCCATCCAGGTGCGGGTGAGCGACGTGAACGACAACGCGCCGCGCTTCAGCCAGCCCGTCTACCAGGTCTACGTGAGCGAGAACAACGTGCCCGGAGCCTACATCTACGCCGTCAGCGCCACCGACCGGGACCAGGGCGCCAACGCCCAGCTCGCCTACTCCATCCTGGAAAGCCAGATCCAGGGCATGTCCGTCTTTACCTACGTCTCCATCAACTCCGAGAATGGCTTCCTCTACGCCCTCCGCTCCTTCGACTATGAGCAGCTCAAGGAGTTCAGCTTCCAGGTGGAGGCCCGCGACGCCGGCGAGGAGCCGCAGCCGCTGGCCGGCAACGCCACTGTCAACATCATCGTGGTGGACCAGAACGACAACGCCCCCGCCATCGTCAGCCCCCTGCCCGGCCGCAATGGCACCCCGGCGCGGGAGGCGCTGCCCCGCGGCGCCGAGCCGGGCTACCTGGTGAGCCGGGTGGCGGCGGTGGACGCCGACGACGGGGAGAACGCCCGCCTCACCTACAGCATCGTGCGGGGCAATGAGGCCAGCCTCTTCCGCATGGACTGGCGTACAGGGGAGCTGCGGACGGCGCGCAGGGTGCCGGCCAAGCGCGACCCCCAGCGCCCCTACGAGCTGGTCATCGAGGTGCGGGACCACGGGCAACCGCCGCTCTCCTCCACCGCCGCCATCCAGGTGGTGCTGGTGGACGGCGCGGCCGAGCGGCCGGGCGGCGGTGGTGGCCTGGGCGTGGGGGCGGGCGCGGGGGGCGGCGGTGGCAGCGGCTCCGGTGAGCATCGCCCCAGCCGCTCCGGGGGGGACACCTCCCTCGACCTCACCCTCATCCTCATCATCGCCCTGGGCTCCGTCTCCTTCATCTTCCTGCTGGCCATGATCGTGCTGGCCGTGCGCTGCCAGAAGGAGAAGAAGCTCAACATCTACACCTGCCTGGCCAGCGACTGCTGCCTGGGCTGCTGCTGCTGCTGCCCCTGCTGCAGCCGCCAGGCGCGGGCCCGCAAGAAGAAGCTCAGCAAGTCGGACATCATGCTGGTGCAGAGCTCCAACGTGCCCAGCAACCCGGCCCAGGTGCCGGTGGAGGAGTCGGGCAGCTTCGGCTCCCACCACCACAACCAGAACTACTGCTACCAGGTCTGCCTCACCCCCGAGTCCGCCAAGACCGACCTGATGTTCCTCAAGCCCTGCAGCCCTTCCCGCAGCACCGACGCCGAGCACAACCCCTGCGGGGCCATCGTGACCGGCTACGCCGACCAGCAGCCCGACATCATCTCTAACGGCAGCATTTTGTCCAGCGAGGTAAGGCCCGCGCGCCTGGCACCCCTGCCTCGCCCCGCCCCGCGCGCCGTGCCGTTAGGGGCCGTTAGAGACCGTTGGGCGGCCGTTGCGGGCCGGCCGTGCCCTGCCGCTGCACTGCGGGCTCTCCCTAAACCCCGCTTCACTTTCCCGTAGTCTGCCGAAGCTCCCTTCTCTCTTCTCCCGGAGGGGGCACTTCGCCGCCTTCCTCCTCCTTTCCCCTTTAATTAATTTGTCCGCCGCCTCAGTCCTCTTTGGCCTCTTAATATTTGGGACGCTTCAGCGGCAGGCGAGGAATAGGTGAGTGTAGGCAGCCAGGCCCCCGCCTCGCCGAGCCGCTGGCTCCAATTCACCCGGGCGGCCGCCCAGGAGCGGCTCAGAAACTGTTGCAGCCACGGGCTTTCCCCCCCGCCCCCCTCTCCCATCCCCCAGCTCCACCCCCCCGCCGTGGCTCTGAACGAAGCTGGGCCCGGCCAGGAGCATCCGGGCGCAGAGAGACTCCCGAGTCTT
The DNA here is from genome assembly GCF_036013475.1 of Columba livia. Taxonomy (NCBI): domain Eukaryota; kingdom Metazoa; phylum Chordata; class Aves; order Columbiformes; family Columbidae; genus Columba; species Columba livia. Next base: position 62,375,553 of record NC_088605.1, on the reverse strand, counting down.
CTGCTGCAGGCGGATCGCCTGGGGTTTGCGGGAAAGCGAGTGTGTGTGTGTGTGTGTGTGTGCGTGCGTGCGTGTGTTACTGTTTTTCGCAGAGTCGCTACAGCCAACAGTAATGAAATTATGTCAAGCGGGTCACAGGGTTTTCTGAAGCAACATTTTAAAACTATATTTTTTTCCCCCTGAAATTTTTTCATGTGCTTTGGGTGAACCCCCCTCTGGGACTGCATAAATCTCTGCAGCTAGCAGGAACTTTAATTAATTCATGAATTAGGGTTTATCAATTGACTTTTCTTTATCTGAACAGCTCTTTATAAGCCAAAGCTAAGTACACAAAGCAAAGTATCTGGAGTTTCCATGAAATTATATGCAGAGACTTAAAATCCTTTCCTGTTAAATACGATGCCTATATTGTCTTATCTCGTGTGTAGAGAATTTCTATCAAAGCATATACCATGCCATAGTGCTCCCCTGTTAGTAATTTTCTGCTGGGTTAGCTCATACATGCACTCTGTACCTCTCTGCTTGTGCACTAACGAAAACAAAGTGTTCATTCCCTCTTGGCATGAATACTAAAACCTGAATGCTGTCCAGTCTGGCTGAAGTGGTTTGAATGATATTTCCTAAAGCATTAAGTTTTGCATTAAAACATCTAATATTGGCTTATAAGGTTGAACTTCCCTCAAAATGTCTATAAAACTCTGCCTTCTGTTGCCTTTTGTAAGGACTTGAAGGTATCTCAATGTATTTTCTTCCTTAGGCTGCAATAACTGTACTGTCTGCTCTTATTTTTATACACTGAAATTAAAATCAGGCTGAAATTTAGATTACAATAAGTTTTTCCTCAGACTAAGTAGTGCACAATTCTAGAAATAGTTCTGTTGATTTTTGTGGGAGTCCTTGTGATGCTTGACAGCATGCACTGTGAGAAAATGTGTCAGAATCTCATCCCAAAGAACTTGGGAAAAAAATCCCTCATGCCTTCCCATATGTGCAAATAAGAGCCGGGGTTTTTTTCCCCTTAGATCCTAGAAACAGACTGTGTAGGCCTACTTGCAGCTAAGCATTAACAGTTATAATGAATATGGTGAGCTGCTTGTGTGTAATTTCTCATCGAGATTTAAAATCTTTCCAATATCTTCTCTTTCCTAGACAAAACATCAGCGTGCTGAGCTCAGTTACCTAGTTGACAGACCCCGACGGGTAAACAGGTACAAGTTAGCCTTTATTTCATAATGCATGCTTTAGCAAATCTGAATGGGATGCCAAAATGTGTTTAATGCAGATGTAAAATAGTAGTAAAGCAATGGGAAATTGAATGTGTATAGATACACTAAATAAAACACTCTTGACTGAATGAGTTTGAATTATGCTTTTTTTCTGAATGGGTTTCAAAACCAACCAAGAAGAGAACAAAATCTTAGTCTAATTAGTCTAAAACGTGCTTTAAATACTTATGAATGCCACTGTAGGGTCCTCCAGACAGCATTGGTTTCTCTGAGTTAAAATTTAGCTATCCATCTTAAGTAAATGCTACCAAATAATTTGCAACAATTACATGACAAACAGGCCGAGTGATAGTGCCTACTGTCCATTTCAGGCTAGACTACCAAGGTCTGAAAATGCCAGTTCTGTTCATGGTGGACAGAGCACCTCTGCAGAAGCAGTGCAGCAGGCAGGAGTGGGTGAATGCAGCACCGTATTTGGCCATGTGATGGCAGAAGAATGTTTTATGAGTTCCTTTTTCTTGTTTATTCTAATGTAAAGATGTTTCTGTGTCTAGTTCTGCATTCCAGGAAGCAGACATAGTAAGCTCTAAGGACAGTGGTCATGGAGACAGTGAGCAAGGAGACAGTGATCATGATGCCACTAATCGAGGTCAATCCTCTGGTAAGTCTGATAAGAGAATGGAAGTAGTAGATCTTTCAGCAGGGAGACTAGAAAGAGCAGTTGCTTGCAGGAGTATAATACAAGAGGGACATAAATCATGTGAGCGTATTGTATGGGAGGCTGGGTTTATGTCAGTTTGCCATTACAGTAACCTGGGCAAGGAGACAATTTTGAACCATTTTCATTCATGGAGCAGAATTTATTTTATTCTTTTGAGCTGGGGTGGGGTTTGGTATGTTAGCCTGCATGATTTGCTGTAGAAGAACTTCCTGCACATTAAAACAAAGTTATTGGTACATTTTATAGTGCATTTTTTTCAACAGCAGATTTGCAGAATTTCAAAGCATTAGGCATTTTTGTTTAGTAGGCACTTCAGGGGGCATGGCAGTGTGAAGTGCAGGGGGAGTTCCCAAGGGAAAGAATGAACCTAGTGGTTGAATGACAGCCAGACTGAGGATTTTCACTGGTGATCAGTGGAGACACATTGGGTGTTCTGAATGTGTAATACCTTAGCATTTTTTGAGAGCGGTTTTTGAATTCAAATTAAGCGACCATGATACTGCAAGTGAGCTCTATGTTAATAAGGCTAAAGTATTCTAAAGTACATTTATTTCAGTGCTGACAAAGGAAATAAATGTTTTAAAAGACTGTGGTTTGAATCACCTAGAAAATATATACACTGCAGTGTTATTCCCATGCATAGAGTTTGCTGGTTTTGCTCTCACACTGTCAGCTTTTTTTTTCTGAAAGAGATGGACATTTGTTTAGAGTCTATGCATTATAATTAATTCTCACCATTGTGTTGCATTTTAGCCACAAATGCTTGTGCTTTATTCCCTACCACAGTTTCCAAATGGCTGGTATGTCTTGATTCGAACAGTGATTTCTTTCCCCTTGTTTCCTCTGTGCCCCATCATGTATAAGGATTTGCTACAAGTGTATCATACAAAATACTGCCGGGGTCCCCTCCAGTCATCTATTTTTTTCCCCTGACTCCCCCTCTTAAAAGACACCAAAGCAAGGGACTCAGTACTGTCATGGCAGTGCTGCCTCACCCACGTGCTCTGTTAAGGTCCTCTTTTTCTTGCCATTATAGTCACTGTCCCCTTAACGATGGGAAAGCCAGGCATCAGGGGAAGAGGAGGCTGCTACAGGGCCCCTTTATATTGCTGCAAGTCATTAATATGCAGACCTAATGAGACTTGAGAAGAGCCAAGAGTCTCCGGAGTTCCCTGCTTCTTGCAGGGCTTCATGCTAAGTGAACACAGTGTCTATTTTGTGTCTGGGAACCTGACAACAAACCAGGTCTTGCCAGAAGTTTGCATCTGAACACAGAGCCTCTTTCATTTTTGGCCTATATATGGCGTATGATTTATTGTTGTTTTAAAAAGCCATGTATTTTGCCTCCCCCCACCCTCTCTTTCACACTGTTTCTGGTGCAGTGATCAGTGCTACTGAGTTATAAAATTCTCCCTCTCCTCCTGCCCTCCTTGCATTCAATTTTTTTTCTTTTACGCATTTTACTGCAGCAGTCATCTCAATGAACATTTCAATCAGCTTAGTTCCTCAACATAATGAACCATAATAACCAAACAGGAGAGAAAAGAATAAACATCTGCAGAAGGGGCTGGGTTTGACTGATGGTGGAAATATAATCATATAGTTGCACATCAACTGAAAGCTATTTTCTTTTAGATGCATTCAGTGCTGTTATTGTTGTGCCTCTGCTCTTTATTTTTCCTCTGCACTTTAAAAGTAGTCTATTTCAGATATGAACACTGGAACTAGCATCAAACTTCTTAGCTGGCTAAATTCTGCATTTTCATCATCTCCATTTTATGAAACTAGGGGAAAAATCTATTCTATACTTTCAAAATGATTTCAAAAATTTATGAACCTGATGTGATTTATGAACTTCTGTGTTTTCAATGGTGATTACATATGAAGAAATGAAAGCTGACAGGTTTGGTCCACTCAGAATTGACTGTTAGAAGTGAAACCTAAAATACACAGAACTTCCAATTTAATATAATGGTGCCATGATTTCATAGTTTTCATGCACAATTTTAAAACTGCTAGTTCCAAATAGATATTGAAATATCTTTTTATAAATAGCTAATTCTAAATCTCTGTATAAACTGCTTTATTTTCCTACAAACATATGATAATAGTTTTTTCTGTAAGTTTTGGGCTGAATCCTGCTGTCATGATGCAAAGAAGATACCCTTTGACCTCAGCAATGACAATATTATATATGACAATGATATATTGATAAAAAAACTTAACTCTTGCCAATAGCTTTTGGTGATGAATTTAATGAAAAAAAAAAAGAGCATAAATTCTGTTTGATCTTGAATGGCTGGAGGAAATATCTGGAGGTATGCCTTCTGTGTTTTCTAGTCATTCTGGTGCTCTATAATCAACTCTTTCTAAATTGTTGAAGGAAAACACTGGTTTATAACATGGCAGAAGTTTGGACTATTTTTTTTAAGATGTTACCTGATACTATGCAGCATCATGTTTGTTTTCAAAAGCATTGTATTTGTATTCAAAAATATTTACTAGATAATTCACATTGAAAAGTAAAACTCACTCCCTACCAGTTGTAATCAGCAGTGTGTTATGCTCGTGAAACATCTTTTTACTGTTCTGTACAAGACTTCTGTTACTGTCACCACTGAACAGTAATGTGGCACACAAGTAGCTATTCTATAGTAATCCACTGCTAGCCAGACTGACTGTCAAAAGTCATGGTTAATTATTAGTTGGGAAGGAAAACTTGCAGGACGAAAACCTATCACTGTGTCATAGATTTATCCTGCACAATTATTTACTGAAAATGTTGAACTTAGCTATTCTGTGTATCATACAATGATAGAATAGTTTGGGTTGGAAGTGACCTTTAAAGGTCATCTAGTCCAGCTCCCCTGCAATGATCAGAGACTTCTTCAACCAGATCAGGTTGCTCAGAACCCCGTCCAACCTGACCTTGAATGTTTCCAGGGATGGGGCATCTACCACCTCTCTGGGCAACTTGATCCAGTGTCTCGCCACTCTCATAATAAAAAATTTCTTCCTTATCCTTCCTAGTCTGAATGCCCCTTCTTTTAGTTTAAAACCATTACCCCTTGTCATATCACTACAGGCCCCACTATAAAGTTTGTCCCCATCTTTCTTACAAGCTCTTTTAAGTACTGAAAGGGACTTTCAGCAATAAGTTCTTCCCAGAGCCTTCTCTTCTCTAGGCTGAACAACCCCAAAATGTTTTCTTATCTTTTGAAATAAGATTCTAGTTCACCTTTTTACAAAATACTTTTTCCTAACAGTGATATAATCCTGGTTTCAAATGTGCTGGTGTGTAAGGAATTAGTATCGTTCTCATTAATGTACCACCTGAACGCTTTGTAATTATCTACATTCTTATCTACCTTTATATCCATGAACTACAAAAGTACTGTCACCTACATTTATCAGGGAATGGCAAATAGTGGGGTTCTCAAGTGTTCAAGAGCCTAATTCTTGTGCATTGAGTAGCCATATCACTAACTGGGATAGGAATCCAAGCTTTTTGGAAAATGGTTTTCCAAAGGTGAAGAAGTACATGAAGTTTTTGAAAACATAGGAGGGGTTTCTCAAACACCATGCACATGTTGTAATTACTTATGCTCTTCTTTGCCTGAAAATTGTTGAGACAAAAGCTGCTACTTGTTGTAGAACAAATGCAACTTATACAACACTACTGCCTATTATTAACAACACACTGTACTTCAATCACGTTCTGCAGGAGTAATTCCTAAGTGTGAGGTTAGTTTATTTCCCATGCTTGATTAAATTCTTGGCCTCCATTGTGAAATTGCCGACTTGGGTGCCAATTAATACCCTGCATGTGTGTATGTTTAAATTGTATGATTAGACACCTGTCCCGTAAGATCTGGACTCGTGCCATCAACTTATTTTGTATGGTTGCTCACTAGCTACTCAGCTTTCTCAAGCTGAACATGCAGGGTTCTTGACAGTATTACCTTTGTTAAACCTTTCTCACTGAATTGTTGTGATCTCTCAGATTCACTTCAGGAAGGAATATCCAAGATGCGAAGCTAAGTAAATGTACTGTAATGTATATACTACAAAATGCATCAGCTCTTTTGATAATCTCTTTCGTGCAGCACCAGACAGTATACACTGGTGACAAGCTGAGATTTAAAATTAGAGTTCCACTAGTGAACTTTATGAAGGGAATCATAGGGGTCTAATACAAAGGCACAGGCTGAAACGTTATCTCACACCTTTTCCATACCGGTTAGGTAAACCCCATAAGGGCTAGTATGCATTATTGCAGAAGAGCTATGATATTTCAGTGTTCATAACGAGTAGAATTCGAGAAGCCAAGGGTAGAATTTCAGTGATAAAGGGACAGACAAAACCAGTATTCCTTCTGAGGCAATGCAGAGTGACAGCTAAATCCTGTTTTGAAGGTCACTTGAGCTAAGAGCCTATCTCGGATAAAGTGAAAGTGAACATGAAAATGGCTTAGAAAAGTGCTTTGACTCAAGCTGAGGGTGGTTTCTTTTTCCTTTCTTGGTTTTGGCTTTTTTTTTTTTTTTTTTTTTTTGCTTTTATTTTTTTTTTTTTTTTTCCTTGAACTGCATGCTTAATAGTGTTCACGTTTCAGTGGTCCAGATAGGGCTTTGAAATTCTGAAGCTGAGATTTGGAAGAGTTGAATATCCAAGATGTTTGAGTCTCTATTCATGTTCTCACGCAGATGAAATCAGTTTTATCCCAGGCAGCACACCAATTACTTAGCAAGAAAGAATGATAATAATTCTTTTCCATAAAGTCCAGTTCTTCAGTAGATAAGGTCTTCTGCAAAGAGCTTAACATCATTATCCTTATTTACTGACACAAAGCATGAATCATAAGGAAATGAGTAACTTGTTCAAGGATAATCTAACGAAAAGGACGATGGTTCTGGTAATGGAGCTCTGAAAAGGAGTCCTGGTTCCCTACATCATGCCTACCGTCCATCTAACTGTCTTTTTTAAGAAAAGCTGCCACAGAAGAAATGAAAACTGCCATTTAATTCCAAATAAAAGCCAAAGTTGTGAAAAAATGGCATGTGTTGGGAAAAAGAACCCCTCTCAATAACAATGCTATAAAATAACTTTGTCAACATTTAATAATTTTTTTTTGCACTTTTTTACAACATTTACTCAGTCACACATGTGAATTTGTTCACTCATTTACTTGGTGTATGGATCTTCTCCCTTAATTAAATTAAGAAAGAATACATTATTTAAAAATGCTTTTAGGCCTAAATTTTGCTTTGATGTAAACTGCCTTTCAAACCAATTAGAAATCATACACATAGAAATTTTGATTTTTCTCCTTTTGAAATATAAAAAAAGGAAGCAAATTGGGAATATGCTTCAGAAATGTAACACTACCAACTATCTGATTCAAAGCACCTGAGTACAGGAAATTCAGATGCAGATATCAAACTTAATATTGAACTCCTTTACAAGTTTTTGTTTTCCTTTCAAGGGAGGGATGTGGGCTTGTTTTGCTTCAAAATCTGCAAAGTTAAGGCTATGTGAAAGAGCAAATTGCCCACTCGCATATCTAGTAATAAGACTCGAGCAAGTAGGGATGAACTAATGGCCCTTGCCATAAGCTTTTATATGAAGGCTGTATTTGAAACAGTGCAATGCTTATCATTTCTCAGCATTTCAGTGCATTAAACTATCTGTGTGCATCTGCGAAGGATATTTGGAATTCAGAACTCAGAGTCACCTTTAAAAACTCAGCTTATCTGCATCTGTCTAATGTGATAACTAAATGAAAAATATAAAGCATTTTTCTTTAATTTGGATTTGCAATTATGAAGGATAGTTTAGTTCTGAAGGATTCTAGACATAACCAGATTCATGAGGGAGATGAGATGGAAGTGTTCTACTGCTGAACGTTTCTTTCTGTTATAAATCAATAACATTATTCTTGGTATATGAAGGTGTTCTGTGCTGAATGTTTTACTTTGTTTCCTAAGATATATCCTTCCTTCTTGGAAAACAACAAATAGCCTTTGCCTCCTCTGCTTCTAATGTTTTTCTATTAGAAATGCAGAATTCTATACCATGACCCACAGGAAAAAAGTGGAGGAAGAATAGCCAGCATTTATATCTTAGTCAGCATAAATACACATAGGTGCCCAGGGATTTCAAAATCAGAGTGCTAAGTTGAATTTATTTTCTGTCAAAATACTAAAGCCGAAGACTTGGTTCTGTGTCCATTAAACTCTCAGGGAATGTTGTGACTGATCCAAATAGGAACAATACACGAACACCCCTCCAAAGATTTTGTTCCCATCCTATACAAGCATTTACATTATAGATGTATATTCCAGTAGTATATATTAAAATTCCAATTTTTCTGGGTTTTGTTTTGTTAAAATTTAAATATTCCTATCTTCAAGGGGGGAAAAGTTTGTCAGACCAGCTTACATACTGTATCCGCTACATTCAGTAATTTTTTTATTCAAAATCCTGATTTATAGTGGCTATAAAATCTCTTTCATAATAAACTGTTATATAATACTATTCAATGCATTGCAGTAGACAAGCAGTATTCAAAAAGGAACTGAAAACCAATATTTCGACAGAGACATTTTACAGTTCAGCAGCCGATGTGGAAACAAAATAGTAAAATGGAGGATAGTTTTCCAGGAGAAATTAAAATTTATGAAGGGCAAAAAAGGGTCTGTCTGTGACTGCCTATATTAAAAAATAGTATTATAGTGTCTCCCTCCCCATATACAAAAGAATGTAATTTAATATTCATTCATAATCTTTTCTTTCTCCTGCTGTCTTTCAGGAAATGTTGAATGATTATGTTCATTGATACACTGTTAGCAAAATTAACTGTAATAATTTTTTTTTTATTAAAACTAGGGTTATTTGTTGTTTGTGTGTAGCCTGAAAAATTCAATAACCATTTATCTTAATTGTCACGTAAGTCTTCTGAATGGCAAAAAGTTAGATTAATAAAATATATATTTTCTTGTCTGACATATTTTTGTGCAGATATTTCAATACATGAGATACACACACAGTTTTATAGACATTGCTATGTATTAACTTCTTTCTAGAAAGCCTGCATCTAAATCTTTCTTTTCAGTCTTTGATAGCTACTACCACCACAGAATTTAGAACTATACAATTTGTACGCCTTGCCTGATGATCTTCATCTGACTCCTTAATCATATCTGCAGTTCATGTCTGCATTCTTCAACAGTTCACTGATCAGTAATTTATTTTCAGACTTCTGCATGCCAATTATCAATGCAAGGTTCTAATCGAAAGTGGACCTAGTATTGTATATTACTCAATTTAAAATTAAAAAGTCATTATAAAGTGAGGATAATCTGAGATACAAAGCTTATTTTTCCTTCATTATTTTCCTCTCTGCCTAAGTGACTGCCTTTAGTACTCAGGCACTTGATCATTCAGAAAGATTCTTGCTTGCTGAAGAGATTTTTTGCAGTGTGAGATATCGCACAACTATTACTAATACAAATCGAATTATGGTGCAAAACAGTGGTAGGATTCTTAATACTAATCCTCATATTAGAGACCAGCTAATCCGGTTCTTTACAATCTTGGCTGGTGCGCAAGCTACATTACGTGAGTCTTATTACAGCTGTTCAAAATTTTGCCCTATTTCTTCTGCAAGTAATGTCATTTTTTATAATTCTAGTGCAATGCTTGTAAATGCAATGTTTACAACAGATTTAGTTCAGTTTTGACATACACCTATTCTAAGACACTCAGTTCTTCTTATAAATACAAGAATAAGATATTTCTTTATCGTTCTGCTTTTCTGTAAAATATTGACTATCAACTTGGAGACGTTAGTATTTATTTTCCTCTATGCCTAAGATTTCATATGCCATTTCTCTCAAAACAAGTATAATCCAACAATTTAGTAACTCACAGTCTCAAAATACTATTTTGGAAGGCTGATCTATAGGTAGTCAATAGAAGCATAGCTTGTCATTTGAAATCTTAATATCGTTAAAGGATTTGTAAGAAAAGAGTTACACTCTGGCAGGGAAAAGTGTTTGCTTATATAAGGGAAGCATTAACAATTTTGTCAATAGTATCCACGGCCATGTCACATCAGACTACAGCTACTTTTGTACCACTAATTACAGTAATTTATTATAGCATTCTGTCCCACTACTTGGATGACTTGATGATAGTAAGGTTTGCTGCGATAGCAGTGAAAACTGTCTCTGAAAGAATGATGTAACTATTGATTTAATAAGGCATCCTGATCACTTGAAAGCTGGATTCCTACTTTGTAAGATCTGCTTTTAATATCAATAGGCTCTATGTGTATACTAATGTATGCACAGATAGTTCCTTTATAGGACTCATTAATATTTCATTTTTGTAAATGAAATCTGTGGTTCCTCGATCAGGACATTGAGTTTCTCTGGTCAGAGATGCTTTTATGTTGAAAAAATTCCTTCATGTTCTCAACAAGTATTTTCAACTGATAAACCGCAGACATCAACCTACAAGTGGAATTGAGCCTTATTTGAATGGGTTCTAACAGTGAGATCTGAAAGCTATTTTGTGAGATAGAACCACCAGTACCCCTCTTCTTGTGATATTTTTGTATGTGTATGACATTTTGGCATTTGTTTATGCTTACTAAATGGTGTCTTTGACTTTTGAAGTCTGGACAGTCAGGTTTTTTTTCTTCTATTTTTTTGTTGAGGAGATGAAGGTAGTGGAAGAAGTTCTTACGACATTTCTTTTTCCACTTCTCTCTTTGCTCGGCATAATCTTTCTTATCTGTCAGCAGCTGTTCATGATGCTGAAGCTTGTATCTGTAGTTTCTTTTTCTCTCATGCTTGCAGGCATGGATCTCTTCTCCAATTGCACAGAGGAATGTAAAGCACTGGGCCACTCAGATCGGTGCTGGATGCCTTCCTTTGTTCCATCCGATGGACGCCAAGCTGCAGATTACCGCAGCAATCTGCATGTACCTGGCATGGACTCCGTTCCAGACACTGAAGTGTTTGAAACACCAGAAGCCCAGCCGGGGGCAGAAAGGTCCTTCTCCACCTTCGGCAAAGAGAAGGCCCTTCACAACACTCTGGAGAGGAAGGAGTTGGATGGACTGCTGTCTAATACACGAGCGCCTTACAAACCACCATATTTGAGTAAGTACTATTCAAAAAGCTATATGAAAGTGTTCCCTTTGCGGGAATAAAAATTAGCTCTTTCTGCTATTAATAGTAGGAATAATATAGACACAGTTTTAGGAACAGTGAGGAAAAATGGCTGCTCTTGGATTCAGAAACCACTGAAGAAGGCAATGTTCAATGCTTTTAAAAAAAGACAAAACTTTGATTGTTTTTTAGGACGACATAATCATCAACAACAAAAGTATCGTCTGATATTAGTGGGGAAGTTGCTCAATTTTATTTTCTGATGGTGGATTATTTTCCAAGTGTCCTTGGTTAGATGGTTTAAACATTGCCATTGCCAGGCTAACATCTTTAAGAATAAAATTAAGTCAAGAGAACTGTCCTAAGATCTTCTTTTTATGATTGAGTAGTATCTTGTGAATAAACAGTATGTGTATTATTTTGAAGTAACTATTTACATAGTTTAATGGTTTGGAAAGAAGAAAAAACATTTTGCCTTCCGTCTGATCATCTTTCAGCCCATGGCTTCTGTCTGGTTGCAAAACCTTACTTATTTCTTCAGTTGCCTTTTGACTATGGTTGGGTGTCGGGAAAGAGTGTGATAGATCTCAAAAATACCTTCATAATTCCTTTTGGAGGCTGAGCCAGTTGTAGAACCCTTAAGTAAGACTTTCATCTAAAATGTCTTTTTATTCTATTCAGCACCCTTCTGTATTTTATTAGGAACTGTAATCTCCTTGACTTCAAGAGTTTATGACGTTTATCTCATCCAAATAAGCCAAAGACATTAACATTGCAATACCAACCCTTTTATAAAGCAGCAAGTCTTTTAGGACAGCAAATCGGGAAAACAAATCTTCCTGAATGGTATTAATTTATTTATTTTTATAAAGCACTTAATTGTTCTGAAAGGTGCTGTACTGGCAGTCCTAACCTGTGAAGATCTTTGCTACAGATCATTCTCAGCACAGACAGCTCAGTTTTCCCTTGTTATTTATCAGTCCTTCAGAGAGGTCTTTTAATCACCTCAGTCTTTAGATTTGCTTTACTGAAAGCTTCTAAATCTGGATACCAGTTCTGAGATGTGACAGCCATTCCTAAAAAACCTGTCCCGAGACAATCAGCTTATTTTGTGTAGGCTAAAATGCCAGGTGTCAATCATCTGCTCATACTTTAAAGACCAATGTGAAATTTCACTTAGCTATGACCTAACAACTTATGACTCTGACTTTCTCTAACTAGTCTTCCATCATTTACCTCTAAGAAACATTCTTTAGTACTAAACTGTAATCTATCAGTACAAATTTCATCTCTTTCATTACCATCTAAACACTTGAGTTTTGTAGCACTGATTATCTAATCACACCAGTTCTGATGCAGTATGTGCATTACAATGATGATTATATCTGGTGACACAACACTGTTCTGTTTTGCTCTAGGCCTGAGACTTTTGTTTCAAATAACAATGAAATATTTATTTTCTTGATAGTTTAGGGATTAAATTTTTTTCAGCTAACATAAACAATATTGTTGAGCAATTTGTTTACAGATAAACATTGGTCTACATTTTACACTTTTCTGGTATGAGGGTCTAAAAAATTAGAGGTAAAATGTTGAAAGTAAGCAATATAAATGAGTAGTATTACATAACCCACTTGAGAATCCAGATTCAGTTATACTTCTTTTCTTTGAATCTCAAACCTAAAACTGCCACAAAATCAAGAATAATATTTTTCTGTTTTATTTTACTTTTCTAACATATTCTTTAGCTAAATTCTAGGTTATAATTGTATAGTGAAAAACAGGAGCAAAGAAAAGAAAATTAGCACAATGTTTGTAGCAATGGGTAAATAATTCATTATTAATAACATGTTCAATGAATAAGGCAAGACGAATATATAAGAGGAATTTGATTCAGGAAGGAACTTTAGTTGAGCTACAGTGTAATTGCAACCATAATAAAATTAAATTCAGCTTCTTAAAGAACATAATATAAAAACTAGTTTGTCAGTAGAATGATTTTTTTAAAAAGAAATTATTAAAATGTATGAAACAGAATCCTCATATTCAGCAAAAATACTGTATAAGAAGTTGCAGCATGTATGGAAACAGCTGTATTAAAAAAACATTAGGAAAGAAGAAAAAGTATATTGCAGAATACAAAAACTATTTGAACTAAAAGTGTCTGTAAAAGAAAGGGAGATTTTTAAGTAAAATGAACAGAAGAGAGCGTAAGTTCTAGCAGGTAAACTTCAGGATGGAAATTAGCAGAGATATGTGGAAGTTAGAGCAAATAGCCAAAGGCATTCAAATAAATGTAGACAATTTTTCAGATGTCAAATGTAGCAAGCTAGAAGAGAACTGGTGTGTTTCTTGAACTGCAGTTGGTCAGGACAAGGACATTGCAAAGATTCTAAACTGTGTCTTTGCATTTGTTTTTACCAGAGGAGGGATGGAGAATGAAAGACAGACATATTGAGGCAGCTACCTATCTCAGGTAACCACTTCAAAGGAGTGTGCAAGACTGAGCCATGAAAGAGGATGTTGTTGCAAGTGTGACTAAAAGAAATAGGAAGAAGCCAGTAGATTATTTTTCTTTAATTTTCTAACAAAAGCTAGTAGCCAAAGAATGTTCCAAGTTGTGTTTATCATTTTTAAAAAAGGTAGTAGAGAATCTTCTAAATCAGACACCATTGAGAAACTGTGGCATAGGACATGACATTGTGACTATGGGGTTTTGGAAGAAGGTAGCTGGCACCTGTCCAGGAAAATTAAACAGAAAGATTGTCAATCTATTAGAATTTTGATAGTGGGAAAGAATTAATCAATCTAGTGTATATGAACTGACAAAAAAGCCTTTAGCATAGTTTCTGTGTAGTGGAATAAGCTAGTAAAGCATTACCAGAGTATCTGTGCCTGAGAGAAAAAAGTCACAAGGATAAACAGAACATTTTAGTAGAAGCGGAGTTCCCCATGTGTCTATACAGAGATCCATGGAGTTTAAAAATACTATTATCTAGAAATGGAAATGAGAAAAAGGTGGCGGTATTTGCAGATGATATAAAATGGTTTAGGTCAATCAAGTCTCTGATAGACTACGTATGCCCACATTGTGCAGTGAAGCATGGTCCAGAAAATTCAGTCTATTTCTGACCTATCTCGCTCTGGAATTGAAGGCTGCAGAGCAGTATAGGCATGGTAGAACAGCTGGGAGAACTAACTTGCTTAAGCTGTGCCATTAGGTCAATAGCAATGAATGTAAGCTGGTAGCTCTATATGGAGCTTTCAACTGTGCCATATGAGTGTCTCTGCTCAAGTTGTGTCTGCCTGGTGATTCCTGCATGGTGCTCCAATGGGTACGTTCCATGCGGAACCATAGAAAAGATAAATTGTATCATGAGAAATCTGAACTCTTCTTGGGAAAAAAGACTGGGAAATAATTCCCTGAAAAGTGTCTCCCAATGTACAAAGCCAGCAGGAACGAAATAAAATGCTAGACTGTAAAAAGGAATTGACTTGAAAATACACTAAAAAGTGTTATAAAACCCTCACACAAAAATGTATCACTATGTTGCTCTAGCCAGTCTCTTCATTCCACAGAAATAAATAACGTAACAGCAAAAATATTGAAAATATTTATATTCAAAGTAATATGAAAAGCTTAGTACTAGTTAACGTAGACAAGCCATGATAGGGACATGGAGTAAAGAGGAGAGTGCATGAAAACCGAGAAGGTAAGCTTGGCACTTTCATTTGCCATTTTCAATAACAAGAGAACAGCAAGGAGACAAAACAATTGAAGGACAACCAGGTCATGAACTGATAAGATCATACACATTCGATAAAATTATATCCATTTGACATAAATAATACAGTAATCAGTTGAAATTATGATTATGGTGTGTGATTGAAACCAAGGGCTTCATAGTGGGGACTTAGAGGTTCGCTTCTTTGTTGTTTGAGGTTTAGGTCATTGCATGGATAAATGAACACAGCAGCAGCTATATTACAAATTTTAAGGTACAAAAAAATACAAATCCTCATATTTAAAAGGTTTTTTTTTTATGTCCCATTGTCAAATTTTCACCTTAGTGATCTAAGCCATTGGACATATTCAAACAACAATTTCCACATACATGTTCTGTTTATTATTCTGAGCAGAATACATCAAAAGTAGATCTTTACTCAAATAATATATTTTGAATAATATTTTTTTTTATATAATTTTTAAGTATTTAGAATGAAAAATTGTGATGGGATCAATACATTGTAGGGTTTTTGAAAACAGTTTTCTTATAGAGTGACTCCAGGCTTCTTCTAACTTGCATATTTCTCTTACTGTGTAATTTACCCTTATTTCCTCTCATTCATCCATGTGATTTGAACACTGCCTTTCTGCAAACAGTTAAGAAACTTTCATAATGACTTGAATGTTCATAAAACATAAAAGAGATTCTGAACTTGAACAAGTGAATAACACTTGTGAGGAAAGTAAAATGTATCTTTTGAAATTCCTCTATTTTTAAAATAGATTCTAACTATTTCTATCTAATTTTTCAGTCTGAATTCATGATATTAGCCATTATTTTTATAAGTGTTTTTACTGTAGTGACCCAAGCCACTAATTCAAGATTCAAACTCTCTTGTACCACATTCTGTAGGATATTTAAGAGAGACCATCTTCACAATGAATACTTGATCAGTCTGATTCTGATCTATTTCTAATATTTTTGGCCAGGTTCTGAGATGATAACAGTGGGAATAGCACTATAACATTCAGCTCAGTAGTGTTTTGGTTGATAATTGACCATAAGAAGTAGCTTTCATTTGTTTTATGTTTTGTTTTGTGTTTTGTTTTTTTCTGTAATTGTGAATCACTCTAGATGTACAATTCTTTCATAATACTTCAGAGTTCTCCTAAAATTACATACTGACATGAGTGATAGAATATTTTTTTCTTCCTAGTAAGAGGTTAGGATTTTTTAAGTATGAAAACAGCTGAATATCATCATAATACCTTAACTTTCTATGTAGAAATGCTTAGTTTGCTTCTAAAAAATTACTTCAGCATAGCTTAATCTACTTTGGAAGCAGGTTTAAAACAAACTGCAGAAAGTAATGATTTACTACACAGAATAACAGCGTTTATGCACAGAGACATTCTGGAATAATAATTGTGTTCTAAAGTAGAGTCCTAATTAACTTTGCAATATCTTCTACATACACAGAAGCATCTTCATCTTCACTGATGAAAATATATCATTATCATAGTAATTATTGCTAACACCTCCAACATATTTTATGTATGAATTAGGATTTTATCACGTTAGGTATGACATACACACAGAAAGAGAATAAAAAAGCTGGTCTCTACCCCAAGGAGCTGGTGGGCTGAGCAAGGTGAATTGGAAGGAAAAAAAATCCCTTTCCCTGGCTGTTTTGGTTTATGTGGCATGGATATGAAATACCAACACTACCTTTGATAGATCACATAGGTCTAGGCTTGCAGAATCAAATTATTTGCATGAGTCTTGTTTGTACCATCCAAAAAATTTAAAAGTAGGCTCGTCCTCATTCTGTACCTCTGTTTCATAGCCTGGATAACCATTGACTGACTCTGCAGCCAAGGTACAACGAAGGGCTGTACACAACCACAGGGATCAGGCTTGGGTCTGAGCACAAGTCCCTATGTTCATGTGAAACTATAGATGTAGTCTGAGTTTCTCATTCCATGATGTATTTGGCACCTGCTCAACTTGACCTATCCATGTCGTGTTGGTTTACAAATAAAATTAAAAAGCTTTCAAAAGTCTTTACACAGTTGAATGTTTAGGAATTGAATCATCAATTTATTTCAAATAATCTACCGCAGAGCTAGCACAAAGAACAGTTTGACTTACAAACATTATCTATCTCCCTGAAACAGATTAGAACAAATGACCTGGAAGAGAAAAATGTTCATGTCTTTATACCAGGACAAGAAGTGTCTCACAATCCTTTGATTAACTTTCAAAGTATTAAAAAAAAAGTCCATGTAATATTTTTGGGGTATTTTCATCTAATTATGATCATAAAGGCCTGTTTCTGTATGGTAGAGTATGTAACACAGCATTTTCTGTGGACGTTTAACAGAAATAGAGGGAAAGATGTTTTAAGCAAGAAGCCTTTATTGTTTTGGAAAAGTGTCCTTCTCCCTGCCCCGTCCTGCTCCCCTCACCCCCCCAAAAAAAAATAAAAGGAAATTGCAATTTTGTACATTTAATAAGACAAAAGAAGAATTTTGGGTTTTTTAGTTATTTCTTGTTTCTGGAAAGTATTTGTGTAGTTTTATCACAGCTGTGATAGACATTATAGCGTTATATTTGCATAAGCATAAATATCAGCTATTTTGAATGGGACACTCGATTGACTTTTTAAAATGAGTTCTTTTTTGCTTTTAAAATTAACCTACTTGATTTCTAATACAAATCAGGTAAAATGGTGAGCTGTCTGGTCCCTTCATTAATAATTTTAAACTCAATTTATGATTTTCACACATATGTGAAATAAAAATGTGCAGAAGTAAAAGCACACAAATTAGCAACAATAAGTTGCATGCATGTCTAACATTTCTTGGGGTAGGAAGAAAGAAATCATTATAATGCTCAATTGAAATGAATGGCATTGAAATGCAATTTTATTGGTATGAATAAACAAATTATATGTGCATAGTAAAAGAGTTGTTCCTTTGTGAATAGTGCAGTTTTGTGCTCAAAAAGAATGTTAAAATTGTATCTTTCAACTTTGAATCTGATCTGCATAGCTGAGTATCCTGCATATCCTGTCACAGACAGTGGAATTCTTAACTTATAGTAAGGAGTTTATCTCAGTGACAGGATACAGCTCTCATTTCTGCACAAATGAGAATGACTTTGTACATGCAAAATCCCTCAGCAAAAATGGAGGCTGAGTTGAAAAGCCAACATCCAATAATGCTGAGAAACCTAACTGAACACTTGTCCATTTCTAAAAAATCTGAAAGAGCATTCCCATTTTTGCAAACTGCTGTATCTGAACTGCTCAGAGTTTTATCTGCATATACTTCTAGTTTGCCAGTTCAGATACATTATCTCTATCGGGTAAATAAAGCTTACAAAAAAACTCCTAAACCTGAAATAAACAGGTAACACTAATCAAAATAGAATAAGGAGAGAGCAAGACTATGATGGATTTTTACTCATTATTTTAGGTACTCTGTGATGTTAAATAAGCCACTTATGATGATTCACTGTTCAATGATTATTGCATAACTTCTGACAGGTATTTTTATCTCGCATCCGTGACCGCTTTGCCTTCTTCATCTGAATATTTCCTCTTGCAGCTATTGCTCAAAGGGAAGAACACTTACAGAGTACTACTGAAATAATAGAAAGGAAAGGGATAATTCAGAAAGAAAAAATAGAAAGAAACATATAAATATGCAAAGATAACTTGGCTATAGCCCAATAAAACCTATACATGGCATTATTTTCATGAAAATAAAGAAAAAAATGTTCTTTTAATTTTAAAGCACAGATGTTAGCTGTTATATTTAAATACAATTTGCTTGAATCTCTTTATGTAACTGTGATCTTGGACAGATTTAACAGTACCTTATATTGTACAAAATACTGGTAAAAAATATACCTGTTATTAGGTTTACATAGCATCTTCTATCTTGGGCAACTCTAGAGCTCTTACCAAGTACGGTGAAGGAAAATAATTGAAAAGGTTAAAAAATATATATTTTTAGTTTGTCTTAAAAATATGTCATTTCAACTATTTATGTTCCTCTAATAGCTAAAAAAGTCTGTGTTTGCCAGTTCTGACTGGAACACTGAGAAGTCTTGTATATCTAGCTATCTCAGACTGGTGCTATATTTATTCAATTATGTCAGTTTTGAGAGTGCTTATGTCTGCCATGAATATACCATCTGTAAGATTTTTTTAATATTTTCTTTTTTAAATAATGAAATGCCATTTTCTAGATTCCTAACAGTGGAATATAAAAGAAACCAGCAGAGAGATTGCTTGAAAATTTAGGAGTAATTTTTGAGATTACTGTGTTATGCTGGTTCAAAATTCCAAAATGCCTCTTTTCCTATAAATTTTAATCCTCTGACAAAAGTAGTTTAGCCACTTAAGGCCATGAGTCTCTTTGGAAAGCAACGAGATGTTTACAGTTAAAATTTTCAAAGGCACTAAAGTTATTTATTTTTGATAGGGAGATCCTATTAATTATGAATAAATGTTATTCTTAAATATACAAAACTCCTTACTGTGACAGTCAGGAGCTGGAGAATTGAATGTGTGCCTAAACTTGGGTCTATACACAGCAAAGTCTTTTCCTCTCTGCTTGCCTCTATCTTAGAAACTCCTTGGCCTGCACAGCAGAGGAAATTATTCTTGCTTCTGGCTCTTTTGCTGCACACAATAACTCTGATTTTCTGCTGTCATTTCCACTGCTTTAATTTCTGAGGGCTTCCCTTTCTTTCTTTTTTTTTTTCTTGACCAAAGGAGGGCAAATAGGGAAAACCATTTAAAGAATGCAACAGAGAGCCAGTAAAAGAAGGAACTGCATCTATTCGTTGTGTTTGGACAAAGTACACTATAGGGATCAGTGTTGCTATTTATCTGGCAAGCCTGTAAACAGTTCTATTTGCACACTAGCCACTGAGAATGCACAGTTTCATGCTAGCAGAAGGATGACTGCTGCTGGGAGGTAGCTGTCAATATATTTAATTTGTTTTGGAAACATAGTATAGTGAAGTCAGAAGAGTGAAAAATGATGTATTTGGTACCTTCTTGTAAGACAGGAAGTAGGAGATACAGACAATTACAATTTTTAACTTCAATACCTAATAAATTGTTCAAAGAACTAAATATTACTATAGTAATCAATGTGGATTCACTGAAAATCCAAACTCTTCTAAGGTAATTTAATTTGTTTCTTTGATAGGCTAATGGTCGTCTTGGTTGAAGAAAATATTGTGGACATGGTGAAGCAAATGTTCAGAACTTGCTTCCTAAATTCTGCCTGAAAATCATGTGCATGTAAGAGTTGCAAGAGCAAATCTGCATTTCTTGCATACATGCAATCTGGTTTATATGTGTAAGTGATGTTGTTTTACATGACGTTTTCACAGCTTATCAGGAATAACATGGATTAGAAAAAAAAAAAATAAATGGATGCAGAGTAGTTTCACAAAAGAAGTTACAGGGAAGACAGACTTCTGTTTTAGCAAGTGATCTGAGTCCTCTGACTGTCTTTTCACCTCCTGCATCGTGATCACATTCAGCACTGGATTCATTACGAGACTGCTTGAATGCAACTTCTCTCTATCCATAAGGAATTTTTATACATGCTGATACTGTGGATTCATATTATGTCAGAGTAAAATTCTGTCCCTTTGTGACCTTTTGAGCTGCCTCTTTGTGCTTCAATTTGACACCCATCTATTCTAAAATTGGAATTTAGATGACAATTGACTGTAGCTGCACACAGCTGTCGTATATATATAACTTTTTCCTGCTCTACTCGAGATAAAGTCCTGTGTGCTTTGTACCTGCAATATTTTTTATGTTTGATATGGATACACTGCTTCTAATTAATTAAAGAAGATTCTTCCCAGCAGTGGAATGTTATGGTCTGTACTCTTCCACTCTCTGGCACACCTTTAGCCTGTGTCAACTAACTTTCTTCCCTAACAAGTCCTGCGTATGGTGTGGGCGTCAGAACATGGGCCAGGGACCATTCCTGTCAGCAGACTGAATAGCATCACAGTACATGGTCCTAATATGTTGCTCGATGTGGCTAAGAAATTTTAATAATGTGGGCATAAGTAATTCCATTCTGGTAGTCTTAAGTAACACAGAATGCTCATGGGCACATTTCATTCATGGATAGAAACTGAGCCAATTAGACTTTTTGAATAAAAGAAAATATGAAAGGATTGTGAGAAATTTAGTTACACTTAACATACACTTAAGCATGTTACCTTGGTAAACTGGGAAGCACTCTCTGAAATCTGAGTGTTTGCTGCTCACGAAAAACAATGTTAAGTACTGTACTTTAGAAATGGAAAATAAAACATTCACAGAAGGAGAGGGGACATACCTGCCCAACCATAATGTCACCTAATCCCTGCTAGGAGAGAGGGGTGGTGGAAAAAACATCGTAGCAAAGATAAAAAATTACTGTTCAATACAAATATCTTGGCTTTTGTTTTGTTTTGTTTTGTTTTTGTTTTGTTTTGTATTTTAAAGGAATCAAATACTTCTATTGCTAAGGATAGTACAAAAATTATTAGCTTACAGTCAATCGGGAAGAATGTGAATTTGCTAATAGAGCATGAATGCAATTAGAATAAGCTGTTGATGGAGAATCAGAAAATATTCTTAGGGAATATGCTCTGTACTAAGTTTAATGAAAATCAAGAATAACTGACAAGTTATTTAATTTGTCTTAATATAACAGAATTATATGAACTCTTGCAAAATTAAATATTCCACAATTCTCTGAATATAATGATGATGTCATATATTATTTTTAGTGTTTTCAGGTAGATAATGAGGTTGTAATAATACAGAAAGATGAAAATACTTTCTTCTGCTTACTATATCTTTTGGGAAAACTGTCTTTGGTATTCTTCTGGCACATTATGGAATATAGATTAGCACTTTCTGTGCTGAATTGTAGTAACTAAAAAGCATTGTTTCTGTGGTAAATGATGGTAACCAGAGATAAATCAAATCTGATAAGTACTGTGCCACTGGGCTATTGCTGGCAGTGAAAAAGATATTGTCATAATTTACAGCAGAATCAAATACACATGAAAGTATCTTATTTGCCATAGAACATTGACGACAAAATCCAGGACATAATTCAAAAGAAAATCCTTCTTAATCGCATGTTTAATGTACAGCACATGTTGATTAAGGTCAGTGCTTAAATTTAAGGCTATGCTTGAGGATAGTCCTAAACAGAGAGAAATTTTATCTGGTGCTTACATGAGCTGAGACTTAGATACTTAAGAACTGAAATGCTTTTTTTTAAAATTTTTTTTCAGAGGATCAGCTAAGTCCATGTAGGATATAAGTCTCAGAGCACTCAATAGCACCAGATAAACATTATTTCAGTGACTGTCATGATGTGTTGACATTTGTATCAGGTAGTTCATTTGCCACATGAAAATATTTACCAAGACATGTTCCAAACATCAAAAATATCTTTTAATTATGTATTTCTCTGATCTTGAAACAAAGCTAATAAAAGTGGTAATATGTGTCAGAAATTTGGTCAATATATATTTTTCAAAAAAACATGATAATCAGTTTGTTAATACAGAATTCAACACTGTGTTTGCATTTGAAAAGTGGCACTTCTCCACTTAAATACAAAGGACAAAGCTCTTGCCCTGTTTTCATAGGGTGAATAACACTATTTGTCATGTTCACTGCATTATGGGCAGTGTACTGTCCACCACTGTCAAATTTTAGCTTGCCTGGGAATCAGTGTTTCTTGAACTGATTTGAATAAATATAGACATGGAAATATATGCTCTTAATGATTAAGACAAAAGGAAAGGATATGTGGTTACATTGTCTATTTTGTACAAAAGATAGCTTTTTGGCATAATCATCTTGTTCCAGAAGATGTATTCTCAAAGGAAAGAAAGATTTTAATGGTCTATGAAGTTTGTTTATTTAGCTAAAAGCAAGTCTGTTTCTAGAAGAGAGCCAGTGCAACAATTACAAACTTTTGCATTTTAGCCTACTTTATTTATTTGCAGCCTGAAGATCTAATGCTCACAATTTTTTTGTTGTTTTACATGAAATCTGGGTAATTGTACCCATCAGTCCAAACGCTGTCAGTTTATTTTAGAAACAGTATTTATATTTTTGGTTTTGCAGATCCCAGAAAGAACATTTCAGTCATACTGAATTCCATGTCTCTATTAGGGACAAATTTTGCCTTGGTACAACTTATATGTTTACATGTGGGAGCTTCTCCTGCCTTCCCTGTCTTGTCAGATGCCAGAAGCAGCCAGACAGAGTGTGGTCTCATTCTTACCTAACTCCCTGAGCAGCCTTCTAGAGTCTTCAAACTTATGCATAAGCACATAAAAAATGGCTCATTATGTGCATAAGCACATAAACAATGGCTCACTGACATTAGGGGGCAGTTGGCTGTTTGTTTGTTTGTTTGTTTGTTAAAAAACCAAACCAACCAACCAACCAACAACAACAAAATTAATTAATTAAGTAACAAAAAAAACGCCAACCAACCAACCAACAGCCAAGTACAGACGTAAGTATGTTCCATCTTCCTTTTTTTCAATTACTTGATATAATACAAAGTTAACAAAACCACATTAATTGTGTAAAACGTAGCATTGGCATCTGGAATGCAAGCTATTTTGTCCAAATGTGCTTTACAGCATACATAGGTTTGAAACACAAAATTTCTTAACTAAATTCTTGAATGAAAAGGAAAGAAAAAGTTCCCCTTCAACTAATTCATTAGGAGAAGATATATGAGAAGAATATTATTTTCATACTTGTGTACCAAAGTTTATTGGACTGGATAAACATAATCTCTTTTTATAACACCAATAATGGAGTTTTCATAAAGTATTATTAGTAATGCTTTAAAAAAAAAACTTATTTAAGTAATTGTTCATTTAAAAAGAAAAAAGACTTTATGGTTTGCAAAAGATACTAAATTGACACTTGAAGTGACTGGAATACTTTTTTATCCACAGAACATGGGTGGCAGCAGAGTAAACCCCATTCTACATCCCCCAGCCCCAGCCGTGTGTCTCACCCTTTACCTGGATACACCACTACAAAGGGTGAGGGAGCTATGGTAGTTTACTCTGCATTCCCATTCACTTGTTGAGCTTTTTCCAAAAATACAGTTGCTGCTAACTGACCTAGAGCTCCAGGGTAACTGAAATAACCAGGTTATTTCATAGAGAATACCTTCTACCACTACTTAAATCCTGGTCTCTCTTCAATTGGGCTGAGTTAAAACAAGAATGTCAAATTTGCAGTCTGTTGGTTGTCACTGGAATTATCCATTCCTGGTTCTGTCAAAGATGACGGGACTTACTAAAGGGCAATATTTCATTTGCTACAATTAAAATGTAGACTGTAAAACAAACAATAAAAATATGAAGAGTTAAAATCAATAATGCAAATCGAAAACCAACATTGTCATAATGTATATGAGGTAAGCAACTCCTTTTTAAGTAGTTGTTCCCTACAAGTGAAAGTCATTCACTGTAAAACCTAACGAGCTGAGTGGAATGCAGGAGATGACAGTCTCCCATAATCTCTGTATCAATGGCAGAATTGCATGGGGACCACCTGATCTGTGCAAACGCGGCATCGTGAAGCACATTTTTTTACAGGGGACCCAAAAGAAAAGATGTAATGCATTGTGTGCTTTCATAGAAGCCTGTATCTGAAAGTCCATGTGAAGACAAATAATACTTGGATATTGTGCTAACTTAGAGAATTTGGATCTGAAACAGCAAGATGACAGTTTACATACTGGCTTTCCCTCTGTTCTCCTGTTGCATAGCTGGCTTTGATTTAAAAGAGAGTTTTTAAGTTCAAGTGCATTCTTTCTCCATGTGAAGAACAGCAATATATCTGTAACAGCAGCAGTATGCTTGGTATTTGGTATTCTTTGGAGATTTCAGTATCTCGGGGTTCATTTGGATCATTAGACTGTTGTCACTTGAGGGAATTCTGCAGTCATTCAGTTATAGCAGTTATAATACTGTGGGAGTTTATGGAGCTCTCGAATATAGTATAGACTGAACAGAGACCGCAGCTATAAAAGGTAGAGGATGTGTCTTCTACTGCTGCTTTGGTTGCCAGCTGTGGAGGGAAGCAGTGGGCCTTCTCTCTGTCCTTGTCAGATTAGCCAGCAATACTATGCAGGAGAAAAATTTTATTCAGAGAATTTGAAGGTCTTCCAAGTACAGGCAATCCCCTCTAGGGTTTGCCAAAAGAGGAAATGTATATGACTCTATTCATGGTTGTAAAGTACTAGTCTGACATCAAGTTTGGATGCAGTGGGAAGATTCACAACAGGGTGAAAGGAAGATTTATTAAACAGACGAGAGCTTGGCAGTATTTTCTGTTCATTTCTGATTCATAAGGTAGCAATAATCACTGCATACTTTATTTTCTCTTTTCTGTTTCTTATGTTACTGCTTTTCATTTCTTTTTCTGTTCACTTGCCACTGATGTCTTTATATGTCTTGTCAGTCTACGCAGAACTAGCTCACTGTGAATGGGAGGCTTACTAATGTGTACTGAGGAACAAATGAATCTAAACGTATTTTTGCTGGGTTTTATTTCCAGTTTTTGTTGCAACTCCATATAAATTTTATGCATTAAGCGCTCTTACTGTAACACTACAAACCTTTGTTAAGGTCTCTGGGGAAGGAACTATAGTCAGTACGGTACAAATTGTGTACCCTAAGAATTTTAATTGGAATACTTGTGACTATTTAATCATCTTGTTCACCTCAAACACTATTAGAGTCTGTGTACAAATAGTATAATTACATTAACAGAATTATGAAACCGTTCATTATTAAAACCCTTTTTCTAGCTAATACCCATACTCACACAGACTTGAAGCTTCCTTATGCACTAGCTTGAGAGTTCAGAACAGGAGATGAAACAGGGATGAAAGAGAGAGCTGTGATCTCTGAGGAGATATTAGGCACCAGAAATTATGGTGTTCTTGTGCCAGCTCTTACACTGACTCTGATACTTCCATTTCTGTAGCACTTGCCATCTCTGGATCTCAAAGTGGATTATAAAGAATAGTGATTTAAACCTTCCTGCACCTCTAGGAGATAGGTAAGCAATATTATTCCCATTTTACAGATGGAGAAATTGTGATACAGAGAGGCTTGATGTTTCTTATTAAAGTTTATTTATGAACACACTTGCATGCACACACGTAGAGCTAGGAACAGATGTCAGAACTTTCATTGCCCTCTGTTTTAAGCTGAATCCATCCTCCTTTCCATTTAACCTCTCTGATTTATATTCCCCATCTGTAAAAAGACGGAAACTGGTATAGACATGGAGAGATTTGCTTGCACATAAACTTCTGTGCAAATACAAAAAAACCAAAACAAAACAAAATACCACAAAACAAACAAACAAAAAACCAGACCAACAAACAAAAAAACCCCACATACCAAACAAAAGTTGCCTTTGAAATCCAATGCATGTTTTGTGTTGGCAGAGGATGTTTTAGGATTTAGGACAAGGATTTTTGTAGGTGGGAGAGTTGCAGGTGTTCTGTACCCTGATATGTAACACTTAGTTATTGCTATAAAATGGCCTGATTGTTTTGTAATATAAACATATTAATGGAAGTTTAAAAATTAAGTTCAATTAATTTACATTGCAATGGACTAGAAACGGCCAGCAACTCAATCTCTGTACTACCTGAAAGCATATCCTAAACAGATTTTGCTGCATACCTCAAGTGCCACATCAACACCAATGCACCGTTTCAGACAGGAGCAGAAGGAAACGGGTGCTGCATGAAAACAGCAGTTGCCCCAGCTGCAGATCTATATAGTTTTATCCCATGAAATTCCTGCTGTGTCTGTACTGCAGCATAAGTTCCTCAATGGCACACAGCAACCTAGACAACTGTGCTTACGTACTTCTAAGAGAACTGAAATTATTAGTGAACTTTTGGAACAAAAATTTTGAAGACCAAATATAGGTCTTGTTATTTTTATAATTATTATTGCAATGCTTTTCCCTGTTATATTTTAAAATATATTTTTAAAGATGTGTAGAAACTTGATTGGTTTGATCACATACACATAAACATCACAAAATTCTGATCGCATTAATCTTTACTACAATGTTAAAAAAATATACTGCAGAAGCTTTTAAAATGTCTTTCTAATTCTGTTTACTAATTTGCAGAATTGAGACATCCGAAACATAATATATTAGATGCTTTAATTGTAATATTAATAATACGTCTGGCAATTGTCTGTATGTTCAACAGATAGCTTATGAATAAATGTTTGTTGCATTTTTCTTTGTGCATCCTATGGCATAGGCAGGCTAGATTAGATGAACATACAACACCTATGTTAATATTTTCCTGTAAGTCATCTAACTTCTCTGTGATACAGTAGATACATCATTAGATGTTTACTAGTGAATATAAATAGTGAATAGGTATGGCTAATGTATATTTGTGTTAAATGGAACGGAGACTGGATGTGTTTGTGTCAGCATGTAAGCATCAGCATATATGTATGGATGGCTTGATTCAAAGATTCATTCTAAAGTTAAGATTCTTTGGTTTAGTTGTAATACTTCATGCACAGAAATATACAGAATTTCAGGTAAGGATTTAGTTGATTTGGAGCTAAGGTAAAACCTGATTTTATCATTACAATTTTTACTAAATAATGGTGATGATAACAATAATACAGCAAGTTAGTTCCTTGTCTCAACTTCATGTGTGTCTGAAATCTAACCCAGGGTCTTTCTGAATGCTAATACAAATAATTTGTTACCTTTGCTCCTGATTACAGCTAAAATAGCTAGTGTCTTGAGGTAATATAGCTACCACAGCTGATGGATTAGGATATGGGTTTGCTAATGCATTGACCTTCTTATCTGTGTAACATGAGTTAATTTCCAGCCTGACAGTAAATGCTGAAATTTGAATTGTAGCACTAATGCACCACTTTTTCATCTCTGTCAAACCAGACTAAAGGGTCATTTGGTGATGAGGATAATGGTTCTCTTTGAAAGAGAAGGAAAACCAGCTTCTGAATCTTTAGGGGATTCTAGATTTGCTTAGAATAGGCTTGGAAGTTCCAGTAATATTGAACCTGCAAGTCTGACTGATTGTTTTGTTCTTATACTGATTCTGTATGAGCACATTGGAATACTTGCTATGACATGTTAGACAGAATAATAAAAGAGCACATGAAGTTCGATTTCTAGACTATCAAGTCTCAAACAGATTCTCCTCTGAAAAGTGAATCAACATTAAACTGTTTGCTACAATGGGGATTTTAAGCAAAGTTTGTGACAAGTTTTGGCTGTTTCTCTACACTCTTAAGAAATACTAAACCTAAGAAATGTTGGAGACGGTGTTTGGTGTTGGTTTTGGGTTTTCTTGTTGTGTTTTTGTTTGTTTGTTTGGCTTGTTTTTTTTCTCTGTTCTCAGAAGTGTCTTTATTTCTTTCCTGCAGCACGGAAAAGGATATGCTAGTCACTTCTACAGGACTTACCTGAAGCAGCATGATTTGCACAAAAGTCGACCAACAAAAAGCATCAACTTTCAACTTCATTATCTTGGCCATCCAGTTCTGTGTAACTGAAGGATTTGTGTGCTGTTGGAGACATCATGGCCAACAATAGGACCTAATTGCTCTCAGCAGGCCTGAGAAATGAGTTGAAATGTGTAAAACTGTAGAAACTTCAGAGGCAACTGATCTTGCCTCTCTGATCAGTGTGTGCCTGTTTACAGCACTATATATCTTTCTCTCTCCAAAATGTCACTGAGCCCTTTAGATGTTTATATTCACCACAAGAAGCCAATCGTACAGATAAAAGAAATGTGCATTATAAATGCAATATCACTGTTTTAAACTTGACTGTTTTATATTATTTTTGTGTGATCAAGTGTTCCCCAAATTATTCCAACTTTACAAGAGAGATTGTGATCATGTTCTTTTCACCTGTGGGTCATAAAAATGTTGTTAATCTGAAGACCCACAAAAATTATCAAAGACATTCTGTAGTTTATACACCGTGTTGCAAAGTGTTTACTGTACTATTTCAAAGCTTCTAAATAAATATAAAATATATATATATTATATTATATATAATTTTCCGGAAAACGTGGTACAACTTAGTTGATTTTTAAATGGATTCATACAGTCTACACCATACGCTAAAGTGAGAAGGTAATTCAGGGTTCCTAAGCTATCCTTGCTAAAACGAAAATAAAAGAAACCTTTAATAGTACTTCCCCAATATTCGTATTTTGGTCAATCCTGTTTTCTTGTTTAAACAAAAAAAGCTGTAAGCAACAACATTTTGTCTAAAAGTTGTAATGAATTTTCAATGCCAAAGATGCAGCTGTCAATATTACCAGAATGAGCGCTATGTACTATCAGAGGTATAAATCACTCTCCATTATTTTGGTTATATTTCTATGGTTTTTAATTTGGAATCACAAAATCTTTTATAAGACTCTATAAACTCACCTGTATATGTTGTTAAAAAGAACACTGGGTGTCTGTACATTTTGCGATGTAAGATATAATGTAAGTGAAGTTAAGTATTTTAAGAAAATCATCCCAAACTCAGTAGTATGCATACGTACATACATACGCACACACACACAAACACACACATCTCTCTGACATAGGTTTGTGAAACTATACAAATATATTGCCTAAAAATATTTCTCTTGTGGCAAGGAATAGTTGTTGCTAGAATTCAAATTGTGAAGGCAAACTTTATGCCAAACTATTGATTGTTTTATCACAAAGGAAATTTGAAATCAGGAACATGGCAGATTCCCAGCTGACCCTTTTCCCACTGGAGCTGTAAAGGGGTTGGCTGCCATCTTTGTTGGGAAAAGGGTTAAACCCTTGCATATAGTCTTTATGTTCTGTAAAATTTCTGTGGTCTGAAATGGTATCTTAGAGCATTTCTTTTCTATGAAATATTGAAAAAGGTAAACTTTCAAAGGTGAAGTTTAAAATTACTCATGTCCATGGAGTTTAAGTACCATTTACTAAATGTAAAAATCTAGTAAAATGTTTTTTTCTTTTTTTTTTCTTTTTGTATTGTGCTTTTTTCCCCCGCTGTATCTTAATGTCAAATATTAACAACACAAGAGAACACTGTGTTATCATGCATTGTCTAGCCAAATTTGAACAAATTCCGAGTAATGATTATTAAAACAAGAGAAAACCTCTCACTGATTCTAGTTATATAGGAATTCTGATATCCCCACCAGTGTTGTCAAAGGAGGAACATGTGAGAAGCTGAATTTGGCCACTGCTATGTTGTAACAGAAATTGCTTTTCTTCTTTTTCTTCTTATTTTTTTTGTTATAATTACAGTTTCTATTAGATAGAAGTATATACATGGAAACCATCCTGCTATGGATCCAAACAAGACTACTGATGAATTTGTGAGAACTCTTTGTACAAACAGCTACTGGACAGAGCCCTGAAGTTGTTAATTTCATTACTCCAGACACAAATTTACCTTTATTAAACTCTTTTAATGTGTACTTCTAGCACACTTGTATAAGTACAAAATATTTTATGGGGTCCTTTTAAAAATGTATATAGTATACAAAACACAATCAGAAAAAAGCCACCAACAGTAGATACTGATTTGAATAAACACAACAGTGAACTATTTCCCTGCCTGTAGGTAACAGGACTTTAGGTCACCTACATGCTTTGCTAATTTTGTGGAAAAAAAAAAATGTTTTTGACAAAGGTTTCATTTAAAGGAGTTTGTTAAATTTTTGTTTCTGTTTTTAAGGCGAGAAAGTCCTTGCACTTCTTAGAAATGTTTTTGCTTTCTGAGTGTGTCTTTCATATTAGACATATATTGTAAATTTAGGTTGTTTTCAGTCTTTGGGAGGAAAAGGAAATATTTTTCCTTTCCATTTCATAGGCAATTGAAGTGTTTCTATTTAATGGAACTGCTTTCACATTTTGCATGCCATTTCTCCTGGAAAACTTGACCATATCATACTGTGTCATTCATTTCCATAACTGAACTCTTTCCATGAACTGTGTATGTTATATATACACCTTTTTTTTTAATGTTAAATAATGTAGCCATTGGTCCAGGTATGCACAGAAACCCTTCTGAGTCCATTGGGAGAGTCCCAGAGGGAATTATGATAGGACACAGAGCTGCTCGAGAAAAGGAAGATTTAAGTACTGCAGCCTGGGCTCCCAAGATATTTAAAGACTTAGCTTTTCTTGATTTCCCTAGCTCACTGTGCATTTCAGTATGATAACATTTGATAACGTTTAGGACACACTAAAAATGAGTACATGGCTGCTGTGTCCCAAGAGAAGTGCTGAGAAGCGTATTTGGCAATACAGAGGTTCAATTTCTCCCATTTCTTTGTTGTAGTGGGGAAGAATCCTGTTGCATCCAGCCAGCTCCCATTGCAATTGAGTTGTTCAGCATCTACCATATATGTCATCATGCTCCTAGGTGCCTATCTGCACTGATAGGTATGTAAATGCCTTTAAACATGAGCTCTTCTATTTGCCTCTTCCTTTAAGCATGTGTGATGCAAATGTCTAAGGACTCTGATTTGCATATTGATCACAAAAGTAAACTGAAGTAGTCAGAAAATGTTTAGGTTGGATATTAAGGGGAAATCTCTATACCCATAAGCTGGGATAAGGAAGGTTCTGAAATCTCCTTCATTAAAGGTTTTCAAAAATATTTCAAAAAATACCTGTCAGGGATAACACAAGTGTACTTAAACTTGCCTCAGTGAAAAAGCATAGACTAGCCTCTCAGTCCTGTTGTTCTATGATGTTCCTAGTAGAGCACATTAAGCTTTGAAGTATGTGATCTGTACACAGCTGTAAAGATAAGAATGTTCTATCCTTCAATTAGGTAGCAAAAGCAATATTTAATGTTTAAATTTACAATTTATGAGCATAATAGAACAAGCTGTCTGTGTTAAGAACTGTCTTTGGAGTAAATTAGAGTTCCAGCACAGAAGACAGGATCTTATAAAGCATAACAAAATGGAACCAGATCTGTATTTTTTTTTTTAATTATTTTTATTTCTTGTTTAGATATGTAGCAATGGATTTTTAAGCAGCTTGCTTATTCAATTTATTCAAAACTAGACTTTGGTTTCTTCCAGATGGATTCTTCCAAAACTTAGAAATACTAAACCATTTCATTACTTGAAATAAAATTTCAATGATTTAATGTCAGTTTTTATTAAGCTGCCTACTGAGAGAAAAAAAAAAAATATATATATATATATATATTCCTGTTGATATATTCTCAGCTGATTTGAACAAGGTGTAGTAATTTTTCATCAGTACTGTTGCAAAATTAAGTGGAATGACAATGCACAGATAAGTACAATTTGTAAAGATTATGCTTCCTGCATTATAGTCACTATGTATGTGTATGGGGAGATATGTGTGCGTGTATATAATTATAGTTCAAAATCTGGTGAGTTGCCACTGGATTTTTTTCATACAGGAGTACACTCCTACCAGTAAATGCAAACAGCAGGGTAGAAACATTTATGATACTACGAAGTTAGACTTGTTTCTTAGTGTAAAATGGAGTTTCGCATTCAAGATCTGAATTCAGGCCCTTCTAGATGTGTTATACTCACAACCAAACACACCTTTCAGTATTTGAGTTTCCAAATTTTATCAGCTCATAGTAGGACATTTCTTTTCTTTATCTACTATCATTCCTCAGGGTAAAGGGTGGATAAACAGATAGTCTTCCTAGGCTGTTCAATTGCCATTGCAGTTTTGCAAGGCTGTTAAATATTTGTGTGTCTTACACAGAGAAAGCTGATCATATCCTGCCATTGTTCCATGTTCAAGTCTCGAGTTTTATGTCATTGGGAGTTTTGAATTAAAATTTATACAAAGGCATAGGGGCCAAAATAAGCACCTTCAATACATATTTAGTTGTTACAGGTTAGTTGCAAAACATTAGCATCAGATCTCTTTAAGAGCAGGAAGTTGTTTATTCTGTTTGAAGTAATGCAAAAGACAGCCAGTGAGTCTTTATTAAATTATACCACGAGAAATTCTGAAACTGTGAGTTAAATCCATTGCACTGATCCGTACAGTCAGAGCTCAAATTCTTCTTAAAGAGCTCCCTCATTTTAGTTTGTCTCTAATCTGTTAATTTGTCTTGGTATGAAATGGGTACATATATATAAACAAATAACATATCCATTAAAATCCATTGTTGAGCATCTGTGTTTTTGTAGATATCCTCATATGTATGAAATAAGCAAGAACTAACTTGGACAGCTTTATTGAATTGAAATTGGTTTTGAATTTGAATTTGTTAATAAAGTTCGTGATATTGACAGACATCAGGAAAAAATGAAATCTATGCGGGTGTAGTTCTCCAGAAGGCAAATGCTTCATTTTGGAAGCATCCTGTCAGGTGAGTGCTGGGCATCTTGTTGAGTCAAGATGAAATATACTGTAGTAAAACTTCCTTGTTCACCATGTCAGTACTAATTAAAGTGTCCTCTGGATGTTAACCGCTTCAGTCAATCAGAAGTTATCAAAAATGGTAAAGAGGATTTAGATAGCGTTTACCATTCTTACTGAAGCGAGCTGAAGACAGACAGATGAATGCATACTAAAGCATTTATGTATACTATACAATACAGAAAATTAACTTAAGCCAAACAAAGAAACTCTGCTTCCAAACACACACACTTCAAAGATTAAAGTTCATCTGATGCTCAACTTAAAAGCGTTTTTTGGATGACTCCTCTTTGAGCTGCACTAACAGTGAAGAGTAATGTATTGTATAACAAAGCCTTATGACAATATGATAAAGGGAGTGTAACCAAGCCAACCCTAAGTTTCAGAAGTCTTGGATTCAAACATTCAAATTTCAAACTGATTTATATTTTATATGTATCAGAGCCTGATTTCATTAAAGGCAGTGGCCCAAGCCACAGTGATTTGAAGGAGAACAAAAGGAAGTTTTCACTTCTTTCTTTAAGCACATGCATTTTTGAGCAAGAGCACCCTACAATACATTTTTTGAGACTGACCAAAGGGAAACTTCACTAGCTCTGTTTTAACAAGCTGTGCAATCAAGTTTGGAAATTCAGACATGGCTATGTGTCAGTTTTTAATAGACGTGTTTCTAATAATTTTATCTCAAAGCAAAATAACACAACACCTTAAATGATATCACGGTTCATATTTTCTAAGAAGACAAAGACAGAAATACAGTCCTGAAAATATATGTTAATGTTTTCACTATGCAGAAGGGCAGAGAATCAAAAATTCATTGGAGCAGAGTATTCTTACACTGCCATAGCTGATGGTTGAAAATGTGAGCAAAGCAAAGAAAGTAAGTACTAACCTCAATAATGAATGTTTCAGCGAGTTTTGCTTTGGAAGGTAACAATCAGATCCTAAGCACATTATCTCCTTTCAGAACTAAATTGAAAGATGTTTCCTATTATCTTTTCTGATCTAACTTTTACCTGGTGTACAAAAGCAGTCCTCTGAAGGGTTTGCCTGTTCACCTCAGTATGTGTGGGGGTGTATCCCCATTTGATGAGGATAAAACAGAAAAAAAAGACCTGGAAAAATGTCTGATGTCAAAATTGCCTAGTAATTCTATCCCCATCACTACAGCTTTTCTAGACAGGTTATCAGAATAACTTAGGGCAGAAACTTTATGCAATGCTGACAGAAGAGCAGTGGTATGGCACTGTTCCACTGTGAAGAAGAAAAAGAGAGAGAGAAAGAGATAAAACGTTCTCTGTTTTTCCTAGTCTCACAGATGACATTAATTGGTACTTAAATAGTGCTTTGTTCAGGGACATAAATATCATGAAAGAGAAAGATTTCACCATGAGAGCAATATATTTGTTGTGGCTTCTGCTAGCTGCAGAAAAAAATGATGAATGCAAGCAAACCTTCTCCTGCTCCAGCCCCTGAAGATGAGGCTAAATGATGCCATTGGAGCTCACGGCCGTTCCATTTTTGTAAGAGGCTTGGTTTGATTTATATTCTGACTGTCAAACAAAGAAAGGGAGACAGAGTGCTGGAAGTAAAATGTAGTTAATTAATATAATCTAGGGAGAAAGTGAAACATACCTTGTAATGGTATCCTTAAACCTCACTGAGCTTCTGGAAAAGATCTGTTAAAAATTAAGCAAACAAACAAAACCCCCAAAATAAGAATAAATCTGCTCCTTGTCACTCCAAGTACACGTTTAAATCAGACCAATCACAGCTGAGTTGAAAATTAGTGGCATGTGAAATGTCGTATTCTTTCTTACACCTATTTTCACAGGATAACAGGGGACAGCCCTGGCATTCAGCACCTCCCTGGGGACAGTGGTGCACTGAGGCTGAGATGGGCTGTGGTCCCACAGGTGAGGAGGCAGGATCAGGCCCAGTGAAGGGAACCAGGCACTGCCCTGGGTCGCAGCCACTCACAGGCATGGCAGGGAACCTCTTCCCACAGCCCCCAATGGTAGGATGGGACCAGCCTTGGGTGCACTGGTGTTGAGCCAGCCCTGAGCCCCCAAAATCAACCCCCCAGAAGGGTTTCTTACCCTATTGTGAAACTTAGCAATTTACAAACTTCCTTCTTAAATATATTATTATATTCTGCTTTAAATACTACATTTTAACAGATGTTACTTCATTGTGCTTTTCATGATTTGTCAAAAGTTTTTTTTGGGTTCTCAGCTTTGTGTATAATTGAGTAATAGACCTATCAGCCTAACTTTTAAACTATACCCTTATAAATACAGGTGGAATTAAATTAGCCCTTATCATATAGAAAGTTATATTAAGGTTTCTGGGTTCCATTTTGCTACTTTAGTTCCTGTTGTCACTTCCTTTGTGACATCACAGAAATTAATTTCATTTTATTATTAAAGAAATAAAATTTTGTTTTCTTTAGTAAATCTGATGCAAGAAGTACCACTCATCCAGAAAAAAATTCCAGGCAAAAGTAGGTAGTTTACCTTTTTTCTTTTTTATAGAAATCATTTCCAGAACTTCACTGTTCAGGGATAAGGACATGAAATGCAGTAACAGAAAATATTAAGTCTGCATAGTGTTTTACTGGATGGGGGAAATTTCTTTCCTGTTTCCGTTCTGTTTGGAGTAAACTGGAAACCACCATTTGCATGCGAAGTTCTTAGGTGTTTAATTCTTCACTTGCAGAGTGAAATCCACAGCTTCACTGAACACATTGTTGATATTCACAAATATAAAGCTTCAGGAAAAAAACAAACCAAAATCTGTCTTACTGTTCTCATCCAAAAAATAACCTTGAGCACTGGAAGATCTATGCATAGCTGGAAATTGAGAAACTGTATTTCGAAGTTAGGTTTCTATTGACTGCTGTTCTGTGTGCTTTATATCCTTTATTAGTAAGCAAAATATATTCCAGTGTTAAAACAGATGCCTGTATCACTGTCCTTATCTTACTGAGGCATAATTGAGAAATTTCATAATACAGTTTATTGCAGAGATGGGAATAGGGCCTAGTTCCTAAATTAAAATAATCAGAAAAATGCAACCACAACAGTGATTATAACATAAAATAATGTAAAACCACATGGGTGCTACAATACTGAGATCTTCCCACATGCAGGTTAATGAGCTAACTAGTAGTCTAGAGAGCAATATGTAATTTGGTGCCCTTGGTCTCTCTGTCAAAAGAATATATAATTATTCTTTGCAAAATGGGACAGCTTCAAAGAGAAGAATCAAGAGCTCTTCATCTTTCCACTCAGAGCCTATATCTTTTTGGATTTGATTATTAGGGAGGGTTGGGAAAATAAAACTGGGTCTAGATCCCATGACACAAAAGAAGCATTTGTCCTCAGGGGCCAACATCATGGGCAAGTACTATGATCAGTATTGTATGAATAAGGGCCTCTGTCAGCACTTCTTTCACTGGTAGTTTTCTTTTCAATATTTGTCTTCTCAAAACACCTAAAAATAGGATACTATTTTGTTAAGATGTTGAAGAGTACGTATCTAAGATTTTCAGAGCAGATGGTATGACTTCTGGAGTATTTTTTTTAGGATGTGAGAAATCTGAATTCAGATAATCTCTGCATCCATATCCAGCTTAGAGGAGTTTCTAAATAGCAAGTTGGACGATTATCTCCTATTTTGGTGTCCCAATCTACAAAAGCACTTAAACATCTCTTGGTGCAGGAACAATGTACATGTGCCACCTTCTATGGCTAATCACTGATTACAGATTCATTTGCTTGCTCTCCAGCAAGTAGTACTGTATAAAATATTTTGCTCAGTGAGGTTTTTTTCTTTTAATGACACATGGAGTGACACTGGGCATATTACAGAACCATTAGAGAGCCTGGTCTCTTGCCAAAGAGATCGAGAGAGCAAACCATACCTGGCATGCTAGTCATGTAAATGAATGTATTATTAGAAAATACTCAGATATACACTAATATAATGCATTACAGAGAAGGATTTACCCAGTATTTACCTGGCAGATGCTGAAAAGTTCAGAGATTCTAGACAATTGGATGAATTTCCAGTAGGTAAGTGTTTCTGAAGTCATCCTATTGACAACAACAGAATTACTGCACCAGTTAAGGTGGGAAACAATACTTCTTTGCTGTTTTCCTGGTGATCCATGCCCAGGGCTGGGGCTGTCTGTGGCTGCTTTCTGGCTACCTTGCTCCTGGCTGGGAGGCCTCAGTCCCAAGGGAGCCCCCAGCCCCTCCATGCCCTGACACTGGGAGGTCATCATTCCCAGTTCTTCTGCCTTGCTGCTGGATCAGCACTTTGAATGCCATTACCAATACAAGTTTATCTAAGCTGTTCTTACAGACTGTACTAATGCCAGGCACAACATGCCTCTGTTGTAAAAGAGAGATTCCAAAGAGGATGGAAAAAATAATATTTCATTTTCAGATGGAGTTTTGTTTTGATATTTTTATTTCCTTGCTGTTATGTTTCTGTAAAATACTAGAGTATTTAGATTGCGAAATAATAGCTGTTTCAAATAAATCAAACAAGTACATTTCCTGTGCATGTGTTGTCACTAATGTGACAAGGTCCTTGTTTTTTCTTCTTGATATTGGTTTGCTCTTACAAACTAAAACCTTACACCTATAACAGTTCTGTCTTTCCCTCTTTCCCCAATCTCCTCTCACTCCAAGACACTTAAATTGGCCTGGCAGTACCTTGAACAAGTAACATTACGAGAGAAGCTGTAGGAGACATGAAAATAAATTTGTTACAAGAATTTCGTACACTTGTTGGTGTGCAGGTAAAATCCTGTTTCAATTCCAGTGTAGTCTATATAAACCAAGCAGAATAAAGGTAGGGTCTTAGCCTAGTGTCTGTATGTGTAATCCTAGTCTAGTATAGGTGAACACATTGCCTTACCAGGTCCATTATAAAGAAGGTAAACTGACCCATTAATCAAAATTCTGAGCATCTATATAGAACTACAATTTTATATTTGAGTGAATATACATAAATAATCAATAAATGCAAACTGAACCAAAATTGTGAGATATGGGGTTGTCCCTTTCAAAATCACAGCACAGAACTCACAACTTAGATGAGAAGAAATGAGACAATATAAAAGGGTATCTGAATTCATCACTCTGTACTCCTGATATAAGCCGATTATACCAGAAGTATGACAATTTTTCAGCAGCCATCCAGACTATATTGCTTCCAGACTATATTGCTAGAAATTAAGATGTCTTTCTGTTGCCACCCTATTCCCAGGACTGGTGTTCCCCTAGGCCTTTCAAAGAAGAAAGAAGAGGGTAACAGAGACTGTTCTGTCTTGCTGCTGGTGAGAT
Source organism: Columba livia (assembly GCF_036013475.1). Classification (NCBI taxonomy): domain Eukaryota; kingdom Metazoa; phylum Chordata; class Aves; order Columbiformes; family Columbidae; genus Columba; species Columba livia. The sequence goes on along the minus strand of NC_088605.1, from coordinate 62,336,787 downwards.
ACCTCTTTGGATTATCTTATATTTTAAAACCGTGTTGTATTCCCCTGCACTTCCACTCAACATACAGAAACTAAATTGGGAGAAAGTAGCATGCTTAAAAGATCAAAATCTCAGAAGGCTTTGAATCCTTAAATAATATGGAAGATCACAAGAAGCCCATTCAAGTTAGAAGAATCTGTTCATCACCTTGAATTATATCAGTACTGTCCTTCTCCTTATTGCCCTTAGAGTGTGCAGAGTCAAAGACAGAATGGCATTACAAATGACACTCCATGGCCTGATGATTTCTGGCTGCCATTTGTACATTAAATCACTAGCAGATGTCACAATCAGAAAGACTGGTAGTCAATATTGGAGGGGATAAACATACACATACAAAAATGAAGGCTTGACTCCTTAGGGGAAGAAAGCAAAACCAAATAGAAATGGAGTAATATAGACAATACAGATGGTGAATGAATAACTCACAATGTTGTAAAAGGAATGCGGGGTAAGTGCTTTATAAGCATCATTTATGCAGTACTCCTACCTGAATTTGTAGTTTGTATTACCTCTCAAAAAGTGAATGGAAAATATTTCTAGATGTAAGGCATTTTTATTATGATTGTTTATGTGTGCTTATGTTGTATGATAGTTACTACAATAAGCAAAAGTTTGGAGTTTCAGAAGGTTACAGCTAACTCTCCAGTCTGGGGGATTATACCATCTGCTTCTTAGTGCAGTGAGCTCACTTGGACTTCACGGTGGAGCCACTTTTTAGTTACCTTTCTTCGAAATAACTGGGGAGCAGGCCATTCCTATGGAATCGTCACTTGGTTCTTACTCAGGCTGAAGAGTGGTTCTTTCACAACTTATAGCTGAAAAGAAGTTAGGTGTTGAATGTATTTTTAATCTGAAAATACTTCATATCTCCAAAGACTGATTTTAAAAATTTGTGAACAACCAGAGCTCCTGTTTAAGTTGAAGGGTGCCAGGTATACTCAATATTTTTCAAAAGTAAGTTAGTACATTAAAAAAGAGTCTGACTCCTTTTCTTCCACAGTTATGGATGCAGTATCTCCATCATCTTTATTTCTATGTTAAACTTTCTTTGTTCAACACACAGAAGACAGATTTAGAAATGTCTACTGGGAAGGTACTGTGAGTTTTATTTCCTTCCTGAGCTGCATATTTATGCAACACATGCTGAGCACTGTTTTGCAGAAATGAACTTATGCATGAAACAGTGTTGAATTCCTCTTGTTTGTAGATTGGGTACCTTTCACCTGATTGAATTCTCACCTGCTACATCTGTTAGCACTTCACTGGAAAGTGTCTTTCCTTGATGGCCTGTCACTCTTCAAGAAAGATCCTTCCCTTTTGTTCCTAATCTCTGCACAGCATTGCTATTTCTTTGTTAGATGGATCACTTCTCCAGAATTCACAATCTTTAATAAACACATCATCGACAAAATGCTTTCATCTATTCTTTAGATTTTGTAACATCTCTAGAAACGATTGTGCTCCTTCTACGTGTTTTGCATAAACTTGTCAGCAAATCTGTTTACCGCATTCTCAGGGAACTAAAGTTTTCACTTTTGAAAAAATCTTTGTTCTTCTCCCAGCTCAGTAACTATTCATCAGATGACTTGCACTCTTTGGCAGTTTTTTTTTTACTGCTCACCATGACAATTGAATTGATCGTACACAAGCCCTGGGCTCAGATATCCCACTGGTATCAGTGCAAAAGAAAAATCTAAGATCTGGAGTTCTATTATATGTAAAATATCTACAGCAGAGTCTTGAATTTTTAAGTTTTAGTTTTCGCATATGTTACAAATTGACACCATCCAATGTCCCCATGTAAATATACTTGACATTCTGTATTATATATTGAAAAGTTTTTTGCACATATCATAAAAATTCTGCTTCATATTGTAAACATGACATTTGCTGATTAATGAAACACATGCAGTGTATCAATACAAAGACCTTTTTTTACTCATACTTGGGTGTGGACATCAGATTTTTGTCAGTATTGGTAAAACACATAGCACATAGGAGACCCGCTCATAGGCAGAGATGCTTCTACTAGTGAATCCACAAACACACCAATAAAAGATGTCCTCACCATACTGATCTTACAGTTTAATTATTGAAGTCAACAGGAGGATTTAGGCAAACAAACAGAGGACCACAAGAGAAAATATCCAACAATGAGAAGTGGGAACCTAATCTATAAAGCACTGAAGTTCAGTGGCACTGCATAGAAGATACACAGGAAAGATGCATGGCAGATGATGAGCAGAGATGAAAAAAAGCTGAAGATGAGAGCTTTTCTCCACAGAAATATTAAGCCCAGATTTTTGATACTTGTATAACACCAGAGATGTGTCTAGAGACTCAGAGCCTTCAGAATTAAGGAAGGGAAAATGCTGAAGTTTAGGTGTGGCCAACATTTTAGAAGCTCACAAGTCTGAGTTGTGGTTGCATGTCATAGCCCAGACCCACCCCATCCAAGTTTAGAAATCGACATTAGGTGATCTCATTAGTATGTAGCAGTAAGGTGCTAAATAATACAGGGAAAGAGAAAAGGCTGTCAAGGGAAGTGGAAATTGAAACAGCACTGAGATGGCTGCTGATGTTGCTTACCTGGCCAAGAGGGAGCTAAGGATTAACTATGCTCCAAATTTTGACACTTCATTTAAGTGCTAAAACTTCCATGCAATAAACTCAGCCTTAGGAGCCCCATTTCTTAAGTCCCAAGGCAGAGAGTTCACTTCAGAAGCTCTACATTGATCAGGGAAAGCTGCATTTTAAAAATCTTGGCTAAACTGAGCAATTGTGTCTGTACAGATTGTTCAGATGTTGGTGCCAAAGTTAGATTCCTTACCTGGGAAGTGGCATGCCCATGGTCTCCCCTCATCCCCAGCCCTGGCTGGTTTCCTTCACATCACTGTCATGTGCACAGGGCAAGTGGGGTGAGAGTCTCTGCATGTTGGCCCGTCTTAGAGATCAATGAAGCACATCTAATCAGCCTTTTTTCCTGCAACACACCATCTGATACAGGTCTCTCCAGTACTAACTAGGCAGCCAGTACTTGGAACTATAATCTGTTGTCGGGCTATTAACAATGAAGATGGAGCTTTTTTACTAGTATTGCTATTTTTTTAACATTTTAATTGCTGATAAGCATTATTTTTAAAAATAGTAGATAGCAACTAAAGTTTTAAATCAACAATAGAAACTCAAATAGTTACTGCAGTTCATTATTAGCTTGGAAGAAAACAGAGCAGCGATTATTTCCCTAATTGTCCTTAAAGTCATTATTACATATGCAAGTACAATTTGGTACTCTCCAGAGTCTTTCCCTCATTACACTGTGTGATTCACTAAATTACACGATTGTGATTAGTGCAGCAATCGGTGTCCAAGTGGTATCAGGCAACTACTGGGCTCCTTTTGCGGAGGTCAATTTAATTACACTGTGCATGACAGAAACCAGGCCAACTGAGTATTGCCTTTGCCACCAGCAATTGACACCTGAGTGTTAATGAGCTGGTAATTAAGAGTTGGCATAGACAGGCGCATTTTAGTGTTTGGGACTGGGATTACCATATGCTTCAATGCCTCTATGCTAAAAGCCTGAAGTTATCCATTTTCTAAAATACACAGAATTTTAAAATAAAGGCAAATTACGTCTTTTCCAAATAACAAGCAAGAAAACACTTTTAATCAAGATGGAATGCTGCCTCTCGTGAGCTTCTGAGAAATCCTCTTTTTCTACTTGCAATCTTTTTGCCAGCATTTGATTTTTGTAATACATGTTTACCAATACAGTCTCTCACTGGAACTGCCTATAATCAAAGGGATGTTTTAAAGTTCATTTAAAAGTAAATAATCATTGTTGTTAATTTCACTACTATAGTTTGGCCTAGGAAATTTAATCAAAGCTGAACCCATATTGAAAGATCTTTCTTACAATTTGGAAATCAATGCAATATCTTTCTCAAAGAAGCTGGTAAACATTAACAGACATGCATTTTATTAATAAGAGGCTATACGTACAGAAATGTTAGCTGTACTTTTCCTGGGGTTTTTTTTGGTTACTGATTTCCCTAAGTTGTTACAGCATTTTTGAAGCTCTGAACTGTTGTCATCTGCCATTATTAAAATGTAATCTTGTGTTCCAACTTTTTTCACAATATAGCTTTATAGAAAAGACATATACCTCTGCATTTCTTAACAGCCAGAAAGTAAATTCTCCAGTCGTTGCTGTCATTGATAATATTAGTTTTAACTTTTTGTAAGGATTTCTCAGACAACTGACGATAAACAGTGTTTCTTCCTAGAAAAATGGAAAGGAGGGGGTTTGTCTGCAGCACATCAGCTACACAAAGTGAAATGTCTGGATGCTTTTGCAGAAGGTAGTGGGGGAGGCAAAATGCAGCTCCTCTAGAGTTGCTTTCCCAGTGCCTTCATGTTCCTTTGAAAACAACCTCTACATACCATCTAAACTTATGAAGAAGAAAGCAGAAGTTGATGAAGGAGAGTGAGCTTAAGGAGAACTGAAAAGTGAGTGGCGTGAAGGAGAGTGTGATGACAAGTTGGGGCAGGAAAGAGGAATGGAAAATTAGAGACAAGGGAAAACTGTATGCTGGGGAAGCCTCCTCTGAAACATAATCCCAGAAACGTAAACACCAGAAACGTAATACCCAGAAAATATAATCCCAGGAAAATCAGAAAGAAGGAGAAGCCATGTGGTAGGAAAAACACCTCTGAAATATAATCCCAAAAAATCAGTGTTCCAGCACTCATAATTAAGTTGCAAATATTCAAATTTTAATTTATTATAATGTTCCTCAAATTCCACAATTTTATGAAACTCAACTTTACTTTAAAAAAAATGCATTTTCCAACTGTCAGAGACATTTTAAGCCAAGTGCATAAAGCAAGTAAGGTAAATTAGAAACACTCCAATGACTTTTACCATTTTTATGAGTTTCATGAGGTTAACTCTGCATGTTCAGGGTAAGAAATATTACAAATGAACTGACTTCCGTGATGCGGCATGTATAACATATGTGGCTATAATTCCTGTATCTCAATTTTTTTTATATATTAAGCTGATATGATACAGTCAAACCCAAACAATTTTATATAGTTCATTATCACAACAGAAATAAATTTTGTGTTAAGATGGATGTACCTATTAAGAAGTCCATCTCCATACCTCTTTCATGATGTCTTAAGCAAGTAGTGTTCCTACAGACCCCTCCTTCCTCAACAGCCTGCAGCAAGAAAGGTGCTTAAGCTCTGGGAGGGTCCTTCAAAGTTCACTTTAAGGTACTGGCCTCCTCACAAGGTGTCTCAAGGTCGACAGGAGACCTACCACACACCCCAGGTGGCAGTAACATTTGAAGCTGTGGGCCCCTTGTAGCAGCTATATTTTTTTTACACATGCAAACTGACTCAGTGCAGTGGCTTAGACAGTTTTCCAGTGGCTTTAAGAATCCACAGACTGTTCACATCAGATCTATTAACTTTACTGAATCTTTGTGGGATTTACTCCTAATTTTCTTCTTTCGAGGAGTTTGGTTTTTTCAGCTGAGCACTCTGTAGGACATACAGCCTTTTATATGCAGATTGGTATAATTATGCTTTGAAATAGCTTTGAATTCCCAGTGGCTTAAATGGAGAACATGAAAGGGCAAATGTTATGCTGAGCTGAAGGATATGAAAGTGGCACGTGCATCCATCTAAAATGAGATATGGGGACGAACAGCTCTTTACACAGCGACATCAGTTCTTGACAGGTTATTGAAGGATCTTTGCAGACACAGAAGCTTTCTTGGGCAGCGCAGAAACACTGCCTAGGGATATCTTATCAGCTTACATTTTTCTTTTTTAATACCGAAAGTTGAGTAGGTGCTGAGTGAGACAGGAGAACCAGACCTCCATGAAAGCTACAATTCTGCCTGCTGCCCAGGTGGGCACCACACTCTGGCAATGGGGGGACCCAGGCTGCCATCACTGCTATGATATTATTTTACATAATATTAAAATAATACATTTTTAATACCCCTGTGGCCTGACAGGGAGGTGGCTGCCTTGGATGCCTGTTCACTCTGGCCTTGGTAAGACCCTCACCATGGCTGGAGAGGCCTGGGATTGAGGGCTGAGGGTCTCTCCTCTGAGAAGCAGAAAACCACAGAACTCCCCACAGCCGTGTGGCTTTGTTTATTTAGTTATTACGTCATCTTTTTTTTCTTTAACATGGAGAAACTACTTACAGCCCCATTGGGCAAGAAGTTCTGAGACTCAGGTGGCTACTGGGTGCTGGTGGGGTTCTGCTGTTCTCCCATGGAGGAGCCCCCTGTGGCCTCCTCGCTGTGGCTGGTGCCGGGGCAGCAGCACAGAAGCAATGGGAAAGGTGCGTGTGCCTGCTCCACATCAGGTGGCTTTACCAGTGTGAAAACATCATGTGGGCAAAGCAGTTGCCTGTTCTGTGATGGAAAGGCCAGGCAAAGTCTTCCTGTGAAGAGGAATACAACACGTCCCTTTATAAGGATAGTGTTTTCTTGCATGTACATGTTAATACAGCCAGCTACTTATGTGCATATATATTCCATTTTTGGTTTAAAATGTATTGCCTACAGAATTATTAAAAGCTTTTTTTTCATTGCTGTTTGCATGGGAAGAATTTACTTTCATGCCCTCTAAAACATTCACATGCTTTCTTAAATTGTTGAGTCCCATGTGGGTGTGAAGTTTTGGGTTGGAGCTTTTAAAAACCTCTTTTAACTTACTCCACTTCCAGCAGCATGTCTCAGCCCCGGCTGAGGGCGGGGCGGGGGGGGAGAATGAGCCGCCCCGGCTGGGCATGGGAAGGCTAATTAAGGGCAGCCGGCGGTGGCTGAGCCGCTACCGCGCGCCTCGGCCGTTATTGCGCACCTGGGCCGCTACCGCGCGCCGCGGTCGTTATTGCGCACCTGGGCCGTTGCCACGCGCCTGAGCCGTTACCCAGCTACCCGGCGGCGGTGCGCGCTGTGTGGGGAGTTGTTTTAAAGGTGAGGGGAAACGGCTGACACGGAGTTGCGGCCGTGACGTGGTGGGTCCCGCAGAGCCGAGCGCGGCTGGTGTCGGGGAGGAGGAAAAAGGTGTTGAGCGTTGCAGCTGTCCTGGTGGGGAGGCAGGCGGCAGGCGTAGGGCGGTAAGTTGGTCCTACCGCTTTATGATTGGGTAAATAAAGAGGTGAGTTAGTCGGAAATTGGGAGAGGAGAGGAGCGCAGTGGGGAGGTTCCTGGAGCAGTGCACAGCCGGCTGCCGCAGGGCTGGGCAGAGGGGCTGAGCCCACTGCCTCTGTTGCTGAAAGTTTTCTGCCAAGTGGTGATGTTCAAAGACGTAAAAAATAAGTTAGACAATAGAAATAGGAAATCTGGGCAAGTAGGTGTCCTCTGGGCTAGAGCAAGAGCCTCCCGGGTGGGCTCCGTCTGCTGAAATGGCGGTATGGCATGTCGGGGGTGGGAGGTTCTCCTGGGGCTGGAAGAACGATGTGCTGGTGCCTTGCAGAGACCTCTAGTCACACCCTGCCCTTAGATGAGTGTTTGTTTTTAAACAACCGAACCAAAAACACTCCCCCCCACCCCTAAAGAAAAAAAACAACCACAACAACAACAACACAACCGCCCCCCACACACACAAACAAACAAACAAACCCACCAAAGAACCGATGAGGTACTATAATCAAGGGGCTGGTGTGGGCTTGAGGCTGTGCAGTGTTCTTCGATGTTATTCCAGATCCGTTTCTCTTCGAGGCTACATCAGGTATTGGACCTCAGCACTGGTCGTTTTGGTTGATAGGCAAAAGCTAACCTCTGTACATTTCTTATTGGTATCACTCTAAAAGCAAAGGTGTGTTAAATAATGAAATAGAACTGAGTAGAAAATAGCTACTCTGATGGTAAAACTTTCTGAATGATGAAATTCTTTATGTATACTGATGAAAACTTTTTTTTAAAAGGGTGAAACAACCAGAAGTTTGTTTTTATTAAGGGTAGGGTGAAACTTAAAAACTGAAGAAACTTGCCCTGTCATGGTCAAGTGGTGGTGGTTGTGTACAAGCTTAGGAATTTTACCACCCCCTGCCCCCTCCATGGAAAGCCTCTGCCTTGATTTACACAGTTTAAGGACTTTAATAGATAGGGCAGTTGAAAACCTTCATTTTCCTTCATTACTTGAAAATGGACTATATGTTTTCAGAGGTTATAAAGAAAAAAAGAGAAAAGTGAATGTGTGCTGGGAATTAGTTATGTAATATTTAAATGCATTTAACTGGTACTCTTACTGGATTGGCTTGTGTTGTTTAGGAGGGCTTGGAGATGGAACAGAAAACTCTGGTAGTCTGAGATGTTTGAGAAGGGTTTAAGTATTTGACAAATATTAAGAATGTTACTCTTGGATTGTTGTGCTATTTAGAACAGTTCCCCAAACTTTTTTGATTGCACACCCCCCACAGTAAAAAATTCCTGAGCATTCATCACCGATACATGAATATGTATTTATAAATTGTACTACTGTGCTAATATATTATGGGCTCTATAAAACATACACAAAATAGAAATTTAAAAAAGATGAGATAAGGATTAAACAAATCCTATTTAAAAGATATTCTTTATTTATTAAGGGTACAAAAATATTTGTTTCCTGTGCTCCAGTGGATTATCTTGCACACTCCCTGGGTTGTTTGCAACACACTCTGGTGAGCACTGACCTAGAGCATTTTTCTAGTTGACCCACTAAAGAAACTGAGTGTGTGGTAGAAACCAGTAAGTGATGGTGCCATTGGAAATAAGTGCTTTTACAACTGTAGCAGTCATTGTCTTATTTTTAACAACCTCTCTTCCTTCCTACCTTTTTCTGTACTCAAATTCCTCACTAGGTTATCAGTTTTGTGTGGTCAAATATCCTAATTCAAATTCACTGGCAATGAGAACTGAATTTGGCTCAGCTGTGGAAATACTTAATGAACTTAGTTAGACTCTTCACTGATACCCTCTGATATGATGGTTATCCTGTAGCTGCTTCTAGAGTTTCAAGTTTTGGAAAGGCTAGGGAAGTTTTAATGAAGTTCTTGGGTTGTAGCAATAGCTGAAAACTTGGTTATTGAAAGGTTTGATTTTTGCTCTTGTTTGTTTGTTTTTAAGGGATCTTGAGATCAAGACCTATTAATTTCTGGGAAATCAGACACGAGTTTGTATGTTGAAGTTCAGGCATATGTTCTGTTTTCATTTTTATGTGCTATTTTTTTTTTCTTTGCTGAAAGTTGTTTTTCTGCAATGAAAAAAGTGACAAGAACACCCATATGAACAACATATTTTCTTTTCTGTAACTGAGAATTTCTGGCTTTGGTAAGCGCTAGGGAGCTAAATGAGAACTCTGATTTATCTGGTAAGATCTCATATCTTAGAATTATTTTGTGTAAGAGTTTGTCTTTTGCTATTAGTGAAGGAAATTATTTTTAAAAGAAGCTGTACTTGGCCTACTACTTCAGAAAATTACATGAAAATCCTCATAGAAATGAGAAAGCAATAGGAAATATGTTGTCATTCTGAAAGTGAATCCTTGCTCACAACAAACAGATGAGCAGTAACTTCACTCACTCTACCAAATGAAAGATGACACATTTATCAATGTTTGTTAGGAATAATAATTAAGCAGGTTTATGCTTCCTTAGTAAGGGTGTGTATTCAGCAGTTCATTGGTCCTATAACCTTGCAGAGTATTGATCCTGTGTTCAATGTTTACTTTAGAGAGCTAAACTCAAAAGGGCAAATACTGCATGTCTAGTCTAATGTAGTGCAGTGATCCTTGAGCTACCTCAGATGTCTCCAGCATGGAACCCTGCCCTCAGTAAGGAGTTTTCCTCCCTCCCTGACACTTAAAATAGTAGCAATCCTTCACTGTAGCCACTGTTTTACTTCTGGGACTTGATAATATACTCTCGCAAAAGCTGGTAGCCCATGGCTTGGACAAGTGTACTCTACAGTATCACAGTCAGACACTGGAAGGCTCTGGTGAGATGACCAGCAAGAGGAGATACTGATTTCAGCAGGGACATACTGGCCAAGCCCTACTTCAAGAGTGATGTAAGACTTTGCAAACACTTAATAGAGGGTTGTCTGATGTCTGTTCAACTTTCTTAAGTTCTGAAAGCTGTTGAGCCAGTAATCAGGACTGGAAAGGACCACTTCCCTTAAGCTTTTTTAAAAATTTTTTAACATATATATATATATATATTTATTTTTTTTTTTTTCTCTATTCATGTGTTGTCTTGCATAACATCGTCTTTGTACATTCTAATAAAACACTGCTCGAGTCTGTAAGCCTGCTGTCTTTGAAGAAGAGGCATGAAAATATTAGGCAGTCGCCCCTCCAAACCTTGTTGAGCTCAAGTCTCAGTATGATTCTGGATTTTATTTCAACCTGGACTTTTGCCTTTAAATTAGTAATAGAGAAAAAATTTGAATGGAGCAGAGGAGAGGTGGGAGATAATTTCTTGGAGTAACAGAGAGACAAACTTGGAAATTTTTAGTTACAGATGCTTAGCCATTTACTTCTTTATGTATAGGGGGTTTTATGTCTTCTGGTGCATAAAAATCTTGTTGGTTTTCTTTAGTTAAGTTAAATACTAATTTGGAAAATAAATCTGTAGGCAATCTAACTCATAGAGGGTAAGGCTTCTGAGCTTGTCTGATCAAAATTACCTCACTTAATTTGACAGAAATTGCATTTCATACTGCTGCTTTTAAAGTACCTGGTTATTGTCATTGCTTACAATAAAACTGCTGCTTAAAAGTCTCTTTCTGTGAAGTCTCCTTTAATCGTGCTGGGGAGAAAGTAATTTTCCTTAGTGCTATCTTCTTGCTTAATATCTATCCATCTTCACCACTGTATTTGTAAACCCGGATGTATGTAAAGAAACAAACATGCTATTGGAATATTCAAGAGGTGATTTAATGATTGCAACCCTTAATCTACCCTTTTGATTGTTGAGACTACTTTATTAGACTTATTTTGGGGATGGTACACAGACATTTGTGTGGACTATTATGTTGCATCTCACTATCTAGTGATTTATTTATTTGAAAATCTATGCTTAAAAACTGACTGTAGAAAAGAAGGTAGATGTCAAGACTAAAACTCTTACTCTCATAGGAAAATACAAACAGGTGAGCTGGTTAGTACCACTTGCAGAATGATGTCTGTGGGTGTGACCACCAGTGGGCTTAGTCCCATGGAATGCTAGTAACTAATTTCATAATATGTCACCTAGCAATTGCTAGACTCAAACATTCCTCAAGGTTAACATGCTGACCTGCAATGTATGCTATGCTGCTCATCCCTTGAGCCCCTTTTTGGTTTTTTGCAGATGCTGTAGAATAGATGAGAAAAGGTTGGATTTTGAGACTGAAGTGGTACTCTGGTAATTTTACTATTAGACTGATTTTTGTAGGCAGAAGAAATAAATATTCAAATTCACAAACTATGCTCCATCCATTCTGACCCTTTTTTACTGTTCTTTAACAATAAGCTTAGCTCTAAATCTGGGGGCTTGACCCCATTGTCTTAAAACCCTTTCATCTCTCTTATCCTATTTTGCTTCTGGCAAAACATCCTTTCTTTTGCGTTGACTCATAAGATTAGGTTATCTTTGACATGAGAACTGTTTTTCTGTAGTGAGAGGCAGTAGTCAGAAAGCAGCTCCATGCATCCACTGATCCACAAACTGGCATTACTCTTGAAATGGAACTGTGTAGGTTAACAAGGTAGCCTCTGCAGGTTTGCTTGGAAGCATACAAGGTTGTGAAATGCTCATGGCTTGCATAGTTTCACCTTTTTGTAGACTGGAAAGTATCACTTCTGTTATTTTCAGTATCTCAAGAGGTAAACTGTGGTACTATGTGTTGATGATTCATATTGTGGGCTAATACCTTGTAAAAGAACATACATTCATTTGCATGCAGGTGAGAGTCATGTGCTTTATGATGTTTCACTCACACCTGTTCCATGAAGAAACCAGAATAAAATGTGTAATAAATTAAGAGACACCCTAAGATTTGTACAACTCTCAGAGCAGCAGAGAGGACAGGCATCCAGATGCTGTTAGGACCACTTCTCATCACACTGAACCTTGATTCTCTTGAGAATCAGAGAGCTGTTATATGCTTCACATCCAGGAAAAGACAGACTTAGATGAGTCTGTTTTGTCAGTCTTCAGGACAAACAACCCTGTCTGGCACTCTGTGGTTACTGTGAATTAAATCATCCACTGCCCTTTTCTTGAGTCTCATACATGTCTGTCTGTGGTGGTATTACCTTCAAGAGATGTCACTCCTTTGAAAGCCTGTCTTCTCTCAGCATTTCAAACTAGTGCATGGTTGGCTGATGATTGCTATTTGGCTCTTCCTGTGAAGAGCTAGGTTTGAATTGATGACCAAATTGACTTTTCATGCACAAATCTGGGCATGACAGTGAAGAATTACTTCTGAGCTTTGCAATAAATATGATACTTATAACAACAATTATTGTACAGACTTGAGACAGTTGGAAGTAAATTGTTAGTGTAGATGGGGAAGTACACTCAATTTCCTTCTATATTGCTGTAGGTGATCTCATATGTTCTTTGCCTTAATCCTGGGAGCAAAGACAACTGGAGAAACCCACTCAGCACCAGCACATTTTTTGAGTGACCTGATACATAGTTCATTTTAACGGTAGTAGTTTGAAGAATTGGTTTAGTTTTTTGTAAATGACTTTTTTCGATGTTAGATAATCTTCCAAAACTCTCAGTTTTCAAAGAAACTTTATAAAACAACTTGAAAAGTGGAGTTCTTCACAGTGAATATTGCAGACTGACTTCAAGGAAGGTCTGCAGAAAACATGAAAGCTAACTGGATGAGTGCTGGATGAAGTCTTTTTCATGGATTTTGTTAAATACTTGCTGAAAAATGAGAAGATAAAACTTGTCTATGTGATCAGATGGATTTTGATTAATGAAGAGTGGAAGGAACTAAACTATCAAAATACTGTTGTCCTTGAAAGGAGGGGGAAAAGTGGTAATCTTCATTTCCTGCAATATTCAACCTAAACAGTAAACAGCAGGGCTTACAAAATAGTAAAATGGAAAGAAGAGAGACAAGAACAACCTGTGTAATTGAATAAGATGATGTGAACTTTCAGAATGTATTTGCACCTATAGCAATATGATTTTTGCGTTGTGTTTTTTTTTTCCTTTTTAAAGGGAAGCAACCCTGATGTCTTATGTTCATTCACAGTACTTATTTAGCTCTCTAGACACCCAAAATACATGATCCTACGTACTGTTACTTTGTGTATTGGAAGTTCAGAGTTCAGTTTCTGATGTAACTTTGGATTATATAATTGTTTTGAAATGTGCTTTAGCTGAATGTTATTCAAACTGCATCACTTCTGAAAAGTAGATGATTACTGTATCTTACAAATACAAAAAAATTGTTCTGGGGCAAAGAAGGCACTTAATGTGCTCTTGGTCTAGTATGTGTAGATGCATATATATATCTCTGACATTGCAGAAGTCTAATAGAAGGAGAACAGTTAGAAATTTATTTACATAATTTTAAAACACTTCCTAACCCATAAAATGTGCTGGATTGAAAGAAGTTGGGGGTTATTTAATATGACAGAACAAAAATCTAGCTGCTGCTGAAAACAGAAGGTGAAAATACTGAATGGACAGGTGGTATTTAATGAGCAGTAGCTGTGTAGTATTGAACATCAGAGAAGGATCTATATAGCCAGATTAAAGACAGATGACCTTTTTAGAGTTTACTTAACCTTTTGGTCACTTTTGAGAGTTATCACTTATGAAGATAAAGGTCAAGCTGGAGCTTGGTCTTCATATTATCTTTTTCCTCTGATGAAAGGTATACTTCTCACAGTTCTCCTTTCTTAAAGAGCTACAAGAGTTATTCAGTTTAACAAGAGTAGTTTGTGGAATGCTTTTATGTTTTTTCTAATCCTTGTCAAAATGATTTTGAAGGGGAAATCCTTTGTACAAAATGGATAGTCCTTCACCTTAAATCTTTTCAGTATCTTTGTCTCTAAAAAAAAAAAAAAAAAAAAATCTTCATATAAATATATAAACTGATGCACTACTTTTTAAATCAACATAATTATGCAAACTTGTACTGAATAGCTTTTGTTCTTAAAAATAGCTGTCAGTGGGAAGACCAACCACTGAAGAACTCCCTAATAAAAGAATAAAAAATGGCAATTGTATTACAGTTATTTATGGATTAACAGGTGTTCAAACTCATGATCAGCCAACTATTTGCCCAGCACTAAATCCCTGACAGTTTATTACTTTTTTGGTCTGGTGTCGGGTTTTGTGTGTGTGGTGTTTGTGTTTTTGTGGGTTTTTTGTTTGCTTGTTTTGTGGTGTTTGGTGTTGGGTTTTTTTTTTGTGGTTTTGTTTGTTTTAATTTTTTTTTTTTTTTTAATTGCGTCCTTTAGATCAGCATTTAGGTAAAATTGGAAGCCTACCTCAGACTTTTATGGGCCTAGTTTCAGCATTTAGGTTACTGTTACATATGGGCAGAATACTCTCAAAATTTTGTAAGGCTTCTTTCATTTACCCTTTTTTAGCTAATGTAGTGAGGATCAAAATGAAATGAAATTTTGCATCGCACAGGAAACATAGCATGTATGACTAGGTATCCAAACATTCATCTTGGTGGTTTCTGTGGGAATTTAATAGTTCTCTGTCAGAGTTAATTTTATACCCAGGGAACCAGGGCTGTGGGTGAGAGATACATCTGCCACTTGTATGTTCCCTTCTGCCTCTCATGAGCCCAGCAGGTAGGGAAACTGGACTGATTCTTAGAACGCTGTCAATGGTTTTGCGCATATAGACTTCATAGAAAATAAATGATGGTTCTATAAGTGCAAATGGTGAAATATTTGCCAATGACCAGTTTTGTTTTGTTTTCCTGGAAGCTTAACGTTTGCAGAGATTAAGGCTGATTAAGAACATACTGATTGTCTTTCCATTTTATCTAACAGTTTACTACACTGGGTCTAACTGAGAATCTTTCTACCCTGCTGCCTCGGCTTGCAGCATTCACCAAGGGGAGTATGAGGAGTGCGAAGTTGGCATTGTGTGGGCTTTACACTGCTACACTTAGCTGCAACCCAGCATATGGAAGTTTTGTATGGACAGTCACATTGCAATGGTCATACATGGGACTGACTCTGCAGATTGATCAAATCTCAGATTTGTCATTATTTGGCAGTAACTTCCAAAATTTGCATGAAAAGCAGAATTACTTGAAGTTAATTTTAAACCTCTTTGATTATGACTCTACAGGGGTCTACCTAGTTCTTTTCCCCTGCCCTGCTGTAGAAGAGAATAATCTCCTCTTCAACTTCTTTATACAATGTGTGATTTTCTAGATTACTGCTATATCTCTTTTAGTTTTCTCTTCAGATGGCAAACTGATCTACTTAATTCCTTTCTAAAGGTCTTCCCATACCTTTGATTACCCTTGCAACATTCTGCATATTTTCTGTTTCTGTGGGTTTTCTTTGTTTGTTTGTTTTTTAAATAGGATTAAAAGAACTGCATGCAATATAGATTTGTAAATGTGTGTATTGTCTTTTGGAGGGTTATCACAATGCTTTCTGGTTTCCTGTTCCTTTCCTAATAACTTCAAACCTTCTCTTTGTCTTCTCCTGAATAGTGGGTTGGTTCTGTCTTTCTTGAGTGTTAACTTCCTTGCCTTAAATGTTTGTGTGAGGTGGAAACCAATTTTTTTCTCCATGTGTGTCTTTGCCATGTGCATCTATGTTTTCACTCATCTGCGTATGGTACTCTCCAGCCTATCACAGTAATCTTCAGGTCTTAAACTGTAAACTCTGTACCCTACTCTCCTTTATCTTCATGCATCATCTTGATCACTTGAGTGTATTGAACAGTAAATAATCAGATATGTCTTTCAAGGACTGTTTTAGCAACTGCTTTGAAAGGACAGTTTACTTTTTTTTGTGAGTTAATAAGTGATCGAAGGATAGGAAACAAAGGGTAAGATCTTCTCTTATCTAATGACAGTTCAGTTTCCTCAGGAGCCTTTAATGAGGATTTGTGACAAAAGCTTCTAGGAAACACAAGTACGCTTTATTGACAGGATTATCCATGTGTTCCTTGACCCCTTTGAATGGCTTCAGTTAGAACTGAGAAGTGATTTATTTATTTCTTTATTTTTAATCCTAAACAAATCATTCCACTTTCCCTGTTTTGTGTTCATGTCTGCTATTTTTCCTCTTTTAATGGATTAAAACTTACTGTTCTCTTCAAACCATTTCTAAAGATTGTTTACATGGCAAATACAACTCTTCTGTGTGTGTTCATGCAGGTGACAAGTGATAGGATTCAACTATTCAGCATCTTTTTATGCAGATTCCCTTAGGAACATTTGGTTGAACAGTTGACTGACTGTCCCATTCATTTGTATTTTATGTTCATTTCTTGAATTTGTTTTAAGATTTTTTTCTACTGATAACTGGGTCAGGTATTCAGATTCAGCCATTAAATAATAGCATTGGCAATGTAGTGAAAATGGGAGTGAATGGCTCTGTGGACTGTGCTGCACTAGCCTGATTGCTTGTTGTTGCAGGTTAACATCATTTCTTTGTGTATTACTTAAAATATAGAGCAATTTAGTAAAGCTGTGGCTAGATTTAAATGAGGATTGGCACTCTAGCAAAATAATAAAGTCTCATGTACAGGGCAGGGCTTCTTCCTCCTTCTGGTATTTTGTCTGGACTGTCTCTGGCTGCATTGAGCTTGTGAAGTGGTGTGAACCAACAAGGGTGGATGTGTAGTTTGAGCTGGGAGGAGCTGAGGACTTCATGTGCACACTTGAAGCATCAAAATGCACCTTGTTGTTTTCTTTTTCACTTTAGATTTATTTCAATCTCATTCTGTGTGTTAAGTGTCTTTTTCACTTGAGTACAAACAGTGCTGTGGTTTAGCTTTATCCCAAAGGAACCAAGTGTCCATTCCACTGCACAAAATGAAGCACACCAAATTTGTATATTTGAAAGCTTCTTAAAATGTGCACTTCCAGTCTGTTAACCCCTAGATGTTGAAGCACCCAGTGTTCTCAAGGATACTGTTGTGAACTCTGCTTTTGTTCTTGGCAAGGCAGGATATATTGTGAAGTCTTGGGGAACAGTTCAGTAACTGTATTTCCTCTTGGAGCTGTTCTTCTGGTGTGTGAAAGGATGTCTCAAGACTTGCTGCTTTGCCATTTCATGGCAAGTTTGCTGTATACAGGCACTATGAACTCAAAGTGGGGTCAGGATTTGTCTCAAAGCTGTAACTGAAGTCTGGTTACAGACCTTACCCATAGACCATTAAAAACTGTGGCTCACAACAGAGCACTTGTCTATAACACCACTGCTATAAAAATGGAGTGATCAAACACTTAATCTTGCAGCTGTCTAGACTGAAATTAAAGGCAGCTTTTCACAAGTAAAAGGTGCCATACTGGACTTTCATATGTTTTTATTTACAAATCATGTTGAATTGTGTATTCTTGTGATTCTACATACTCAGTGATATCATTTTGGAATATAGTCTGTATGAGGTCTTTAAGAAGCTTTGGTCATGGGGGTCTTGGAGACTCCTTTTACTCTTAGATGTTATTAAAAAAAAAAAGTGGAATGATTCAACTGATTATATTCTTTATATTTATTCAAATAATAATGTTTAAATATTATTATATTTATTCAAAGAACAAAACTGATTTGTTCTTTGTTTTGCTTGATTACAAAAGCAGTATGGTTATGAGCTTCTCATATAATAATGAAAAGGTCTGGAATAATTTACATCAACTGTTCTTCAAAATTAGGAAAAGAGAGATGCATCTAAATCGAGGACTGTAATGCCAGGCTTCAGATGGATGGAAATAAACTTTGATAAGGCTTTAATTGCTACGAAGCAAGACTTATAGTGGAAACATGAATAGACATTTGCATATATATATATAGTGTGGTTTTGAGGTGCCACTAGTGCATATTGTATCATCTTTGTGTTACTCCTTTAAATATGACTTTTCTTATAGTTTTGGCCTGATTCTTTAGTCATCTCTGTGCTTTCTTAATCCTCTGTTTTATATTATGCCATCAAATATGGGCAATATACACAAAACACTGCTGAACACGTATGCATAGTCCATGAAATTAGCTTGACCTCTTTGTAACTATATTAAGTCTAGTACAGAAAGGTATTTAGTGGTTTGAAGTTGTTGGTGACTTTTTCTGGAATGGCAATCAAAGTAAATGGGATGCATTCTAAAATGCTGAAGTAGAAGGTTGCATGAAGTAGAAGAACAACAACAAAAAAATATAGAGCAATGCATTCTGATCTTTACATACTAAAACCTTGCATAAGTCAATATATGAAAAGCTTGTATAGAATAAAATATTCTGTACTTGGCTTGTAGATCTCTGTACAGCACTTTAAATAGCAGAAAGGCAAGCACCGAAATGTGGGGTTTTTTTTCTCTTTGGGCATAACCAAGGTAGTGCTGGAACAAGTTCTTGAGTTCAATGTGTTACCACTGTGTTCTGAAAGCACTTTAACCTCAGCACAGGACATGCCATTACTTACAGAGGTACAATGTACTAACAGATGCTTAACTAGATATGTGGATGTGAACACTTGCTAATTAGCTGGTATGGTATGTTATGTCAAATAATTTATTGTGGAAAACAACAATTTTGATGGTAAAGGGTTGACATAACTTTCAATAGTATGCGATGTTTTCTACCTCTGCCCCAAGCAAATACCTCAAAATGGGACTTAATCACCTCATCAAAAAGGAGCTTTATCTACCTTTTTTTGTGCCACTAGCTTAAGTCGCATGCAAAGATGCAAAAGAACTTGCTGCAAAAGAACTTGCTTTAGTAGAAGTCTGACAGTTCTGGTTTTTACAGTTTTTTTGTTGTTGTTGTTGTTGGTTTGGTTTTTTTTTGTTTGTTTTGTTGCTTTTTGTGGTTTGTTTTTTTTTTTTTCCTCCTGAATGTTTAAATGAAACATCTGTATCCTAACAAATGTTGAACAGATTTATACATTTCATCTGTCCTTTGACCTTAATCCTTATAACTCATCTGTGTGTCCAATTCAGATATTCACATTAAGTCACTTATTCTGTCTTTCCCTTTTCTTTGGAATTTGAGATATAGTAAATAATATATGATATAATTTTTCCTGTGTAGACAGTTTCTCCCCTCTTCCCCTAACTTCACCAATCATCATTATCTGTTTAAACTTATTTTAGTAAGACTAGAGTGTCTTTTATTAATAAAAAGATATTATGGAGAATAATTGAAAAGTAGGGTAATTGAAACTTCCTATTACATCTGGCGGAAATTACATTAATTATCTTGGACTTTGCAGGAGCAAGTAATAGTTGTTTTCATGAAACTTACTTTGAGTAAAATTATTTTTGAATAAGGCCATCGGATTTACTACTATTACTTCTGAATTGTCACTATTCACAAAATGGCAGGTGGAACTGACATTGAAGTGACTTCTACCAAAGAAGCATCATTGCTTATTAAACTGCCTGGAAAAATAAGATTCCATGAATGTTTTAATTGATAATTTCAAGGATAAGCTTGACTTAAACATTTTTCTGCACACTGAGAGATACATGAAATACTACAGAAGAAATCATTATCTGCCTTGTGACAGCAGTTGCTTAATTAAGATGTTTTCTGGCTTCTAAATCAAGTTTCCCCCATGAAGTATTTAATTCAACACTAGTATATCTTAAAGTGTATGCTTACTGTTAGATTCTGTCAATGAAAGATGTTAGCAATTTGCACAAGCAAAACTTGATTTAAAATTCTTGAGGGTTGGTAAGAGAGACTTTGTGCTTCAAATTCTGACTGCTGTTCCTACCTGAGATACTGCGGGCCTAAAACCTGCCAAGTCCTAATGTGCACAGCTGTGATGACTGGAGAAAGCTCTATAGAAGAGTAAGTGCATAAATAATTTTGTCAGTCTCTGTTGCTGCATCCGTATGTCTCTGAGTACCTCTCTGCAGAGATCTCATTCTGACACCTGAAGCTTGCTTTGCAATTCAAGTGGGTGTATCAAATGGGAAAATCAGCCTATGTATTTAACAGTATGATGCTACATCTCAGTTGGTGTGCACCTCTTCATGAGTTGGCAGAAGTGATTTAAAAGAGTGATTTGGTTCTTAACTCTAAACCAATTAATCAAGACCAGTTTTAGTTCTAAAGTTGAAGACAGCCATTCAGACTCTTCAAAGCTTTTAAAATTTTACAGAAAGAACCATGTCTAACCACAAGACCAAAGTGAAGAGAGAGCTGTAATTCCTATGTCTTGAGTTTTGTCAATGCAATGTCTGCATACTTTTTATCCTTGAACAAGAGCAATCATCAGTACCTGCCTATCATACTTCTCATGTCTTCAAATACTTCCTTAGTTCATAGAAAGAACACAGATGCAGCATAATCTGAACAAGGCAGACACATAGTATGCTTTTTTGCAGAAGCTAAATGAAAGTCTGAGTTGCAAGAAGTAAACCCAAGGTCAAATACATTCCCTCATAAGTTCTACTTTACGTATTGCTCATCCACATCCAGTGCCAATGTTCCCGAAAGGTTAACACTTTGGAAACTGTATATGGGCAGTCTGCGAAGAAGCTGGAAATGACTTTTGCTTTTTCTGCATCTGTAAGATCTTATAAGACAAAAGGAATAGCCTCTGTGGTATTTTTCTGTCTGAGGTAGCTGGGTTTTGCCTATGATTTCATGAGTAGACAGAAAAAAAAAAAAAAAAAATTGTAATAGGATTTCAAAGGCTCTTCCTCCAGTTCATTGAAACTGATAGTAATTCAGTGGGAGGGCAGTCAAATTTCCTGACATGAATTTGAGTTGAGAGTAGTAATTTCCAGCCAACCCCCCCCCTTCTCACTCCCTTTGCTATCTCACTTATCACCTATAAAAGTAATTTCTAGGTTGGTGGAGCAACACTAGTAAATATTTTTATTATTTCTCCAAATCCAATTGTTCCTTTGCTCAGCTGAGTAGAGACTGAGGAAACTCAAGCAATTTAATTTCTCTAGTAAAGGTGAAATATAATGCTACATAAACATGATCAGGGACAGTATATGACTTTAGCGTGATAGTGCATTTGAATTCAAAGGGTGCGTGCACTAGTATGGCTGGGCTGTATCTGTCTAGTGGTTGTGTACCAGATTGCACAGATTCGGTTCTGTTGTAGGCAAAACTTAGGAGGTCTTGGTTGCCACATTTCCATGTGGCTAATGCAAGACCCAAATATTTAAAGTTCTTTGGGAAAATAAGCTGTCTGCAGCTAAATTAGTTTGGCTACATAAAGCACTTGGATTGAGCAGGGGATTTAATGTTTGCAATTTGATACCAGAAGTTTCCCTATGTGTGTTTTTTCAGTCACATAAATCCTTTTTTTTGGTTTACCATGATCTGGGAAGGGGAAAGAAAATGTCCCTTGATAAAACTGAAAAGGACATCAAGAGAAGATTTTACCAGCCTCAGCAGTGTCCTTATGAAAGCCTTTCCTGTGTCTTCTTTATAGTTGTCTCTTGGAGCCCAGCTGCCCTTAAGTTTCTGGACATGCATCTTGCTTTTTTCCCATGCACAACTCAGTTTTATTTGTTTAATTAAAACAGAATCAAACTTCACTATTAAAATCCCAATTAATCACAACACTTTTTTCTGTTTTTGGCTGACTATGGTTGTTAATTGGTGAGTCCTGGAGACTCCTGCTGAAGTGGTTAATATTTGCTTTCCTGCTTGATTCCTTTCATCAATCTACTCTTCAGCGCATAACGAAGAGGAATAATGTATGCGCTTCATTAGGACATATTATCTTAAATTGTCAATTAAGATGGCTTTCTGCAAGGAAGCTGAAGTCTGGAGTGAAGACTTTCATTTGTTCTCATCTCTAGTAGATAAGCAACGGGGGACTGCATGGGAATTCAGGTTGACAACTGTAAACTACTGGAGCAAGGTTTGCCAGAGCTTGTCGGTCATCACACTGTTATGTTGCAGAATGGCTGCTGAACGCTTCAGCACATAAAGTATTTATTTACCTCAAACTAACTGCTTGGTTGATAATCAACAAACTTCATGAGTGGCTCTGTGAACTTTTGTAAGGAGTATCTGAATGAATGAGGTTCATAACTGGGCATAAAACACTCATGTAAGGCAAGAACTCAAAGACTCAGGGTTTTTAAGTGGTGGTGTTGTGCTGCATGTAAAAATGTACTCTATTTGACGTAGCATTAACTTCTGTATGGTAGGGTGGCCATAAGTGTTATGAAGGTGTTAAAATCATCACCTGTTTAAAAGCTCGCTTAGGTTTTAGTTTGAGCTACCTTTCAACATCAAATATGTTTGCAGAATCCCAAACAAAACTCATATTTAGCAAGTGAAAAGCCCAGTGGGTTTTTTTTTTCTGCACTCACTGTAGCATGATCAGGAACATTCGGTGTTCAGAACTGGACAGGTGTGTGGGGAAAAGCTCTTATCTCACCTGTCTTCTCAGTGTATTACTTAAGATGTCTTCTCACCACCTTCCATTTATGTAGTCAATGAGAAAAAATGAGATGATTGTGGGTGAGATTTTTGTTTACTGATAAATGAAAGAGTTAACTTAGATGTCTAACAAGCTATGTATTTCTATGTCTGTAAAAAATGACTTAATTTCTGGATTACTTGGAGCAAACACATTTGGGTTTATATAGGCTTTCCATGGAGCTCTTCAGCTTCCATGAAATGCTGCAACCAACCACTATTACATTATGTACTCAATAAAAAGAGGAGACTAAAAAAGAAACATAAATAAACTTAAAGTTTTCAAATTGTTGCATGTATATGTGATACTAGAGGACTAACTTAATGAGTAAAGTTCAGAGGAATGATTTAGACAGTTACATAGAAGATCTTGTTCTGCAAATTCACAAGTGTGAGTGGCCTGATACTAGAGTTGAGTGCCATGTTAGGCACATGAGGAGCAGTGCACATAGAAGATAAAAAACACTTATAGACATAAAAATAACCTAACAATTGATAAATATGAATACTTGCTAAATCGAGTTTTGAGAACTTTTTCTTTTTTTCTTACTTTCCCTGAGATTTGTCTCCCATGGGACTTGTTTTGTCATTGTGGGAATATTGTGGATATCAAGAAGGCGGGCAGACATAGACAAAGGGCCTCGAGTTTTAAATTTAAAGTTTCATTTTTTTGATACAACAGCAGCTTACGTGCCTTATGTTGTTCTGGGAAAGTTCAGTCAGTGGGACATGGCAGCGCCCTCCTGACTCTATCTGCAGTTGTGAAGCTGTGCTTTGTTTTTATATCAGTTGTTACAATCTTGCAACATACTATCCATTACCAAAGGAAGTTGTCTGAAAAAATAACAAATAGCTGAGGCGTGGTTCTTATTGGCCATGAAAAGGCTTAAATATGTTTAAAATCATCCTGAACTACATCTGAGCATGAATCAGCTCTGGGTACTCAAAGGTTTTTGGGACACAATATCAGGGTTTTCTCCCCGGTCCGTGTACAGTTGGAAAAAGCAACACAGTTGAAGTTCATCAACAACTTGCTTTGAAAATAACTTATTTTGTGGATCTCCAAATAATGATGTGAAACATCTAAGAAACAAATGCAAATGAGTAATTCTTTGCACAGTGCACATGGTCTGTGTTTGATCTCTAAGATACCATAGATACAGAAGGTTGAAAAATGAAACAGTAACTGGGTGGGCTCTCCAGTCTCCCAGGAAGTTTGTTTGGGTTGCATAAAAGAGCGCTGCTCCTTTATAGACAGAATTTTCTAAATATTTATTTTAGATTATTTAAAGATTTATTTTAAAGTGTTTAGTTCTGCAACAGCATAACTCAAGCCCTTTCACGTTAGGGAATATCTTGTGCATTAATGATGCTCTGGCTATTTTTTATATTTAACACTATAGATGGACAGAAACAGGCCATCAGTTCATCTGTGAAATGGGTATTTTCAAATGTGGATTACCTTGTTGTTTGATATTTTCTTTTCTAATCCTTACAATGAAGTTATGCCTTCTGATGATGGAAGGGATGGTCAGGTAGAATAAATACTTGCTGAAAGGTAGATTATTTCTGGCAATATCTTCTTCAGCCTGGCTAAGCATGTTCCAGAGCTTTGAACTTATCCATCTGAGACTGCTTCAGTCTCTGAAAAGCCTAAACCTGCATACAGTTCTGTATTAGATGTCTGGTTATGCTGGAATTTTTTTTTTTTTTTTTTTTTTTTTTTTTTTTTTTGCATAGATCTGCACGGCAAATCCTTTATTCTCTAGTTACTGCTATACCAAAGCAAGCTCTTGAACTGACTACTCTATATTTGCAGCAGGGATTCTAATAACAATATTTAATGAAATCAAACAAGATTTTAAAGAGTGGCAACTGTTTTGAGAGCATAACAGTGGAAGCTACTTCTGTACAGAGCAGGACTGCAGCATTTTGTGACATATGGCATGCTTCTCCAGGGAGTGAAAGTCATGTCATGCTTTGGGTTATTTTTTGGGGTTGTATTTTTTGGGGTTGTTTTCTTTTCTACTAATAGACCTAGGCTAAGGTATGTTGCAGCTGAAGAGCTAGCTTGTAATACGTTTTTTGCCTCGCTGAGAGGCATGCTATGTACCATGAATTGTTGTAATCTGAGCTGCAAAATGCTGCCATCATGTCAGGGCAGTATATAGAGCAAGACTGTGAGTAATTTGTGAGTACAGTTGTCTCAAAAAGACTGTGAAAGAGGGGATATAGTACTACACGTATGTTCTAGAGAAGAGAGACTACTAAAACAGCTTTGGTTCAGTTGTCCACTGTATTTTTGAGCTAGACTGCAGAGGTTTTTTTAGTCACTCTGAGTTATTCATTCCAGAGCAGCAAAGCAGTTGTGTGTATTAGATCTCAGAAAGTGATTTGAGAACAGAAGAAATGATTAATCCTTGTGTGTACTAAATAGTTTCTCAAAGAAGATAGGACTTAGTGTGAATGTCAAGAGTCAGATCTACATAGATGTTGTGACAAGATATGTTGGGATGTCTGCATTTAAATAATTGGGATCTGGTTAGTGCCTCTGACTGAGGCACCTGGATATCTTATAGTGCTGATGGAGAAGCCTAGTGAAGGGTTTTTAACCCAGCCAATAGGTTGCAATGCAACTCAATCCTCTAGACCGAGTTCCTCTAGATCAAGGCTGTAAGTTAGGCTACAGGGAAATACATCTGCCATGCAAATAAAATCATTAAGGGGAAGAATTTAATTTTTAATTACTTTTTGTGTATGGTAAAATATAGCTGTAGCAGTCTGTAGTAACAGCTGCAGAAGTTCCCTCTTACTCAGTAACTGATTTCTTAAAGCACATATTGGAGCTGTGAGGAAAACTGGGCTCAGTCCCCTCTACCTGTGACTGCTCTGAGGTTCATGGTCTGGAGCTGCTGTGGATTCATCTGGGACAGGGAAGGTGAGAGTGGTTTTGGGGTTCTCCTGGAGTATTATTGCATACATCTTATAGTGCTTCTTAGAGTGGGACTGTTCTGTCTGTAGACGGGGACTTGACTGTTAAACTATAAGTCTTTATTTGTTCCACAGGACAGTATTTAGGAAGGCAAGAAGTTTTGAGAGGGGATTTTGAAACTCAAATTTGGTATTTTATGACTTGACTCATAGCTAGTTATGTGTGCTTGTAGCAGTCTTTTACTATCAATATCAGTTACTATTCAGTTTAAAGGTCCTATAATTAACTACACTATTTTAATAAATATTTTTAATTAAAACTGTTTTCCACTTGACATAACAAAACAAAACAAAAAAATTCTTACTATACTGCGGGCTTTATACTGACTTGTTTGCATGGTCTTTTGTGGACAGATTGCAGGCAGCCCAGAAAATACCACTGGAAAGAGATTATCTTGAACAGATGTGCTGTTAATAGAATTCCCTCAAGATATGCTTGGCAAGGTTTTATGACATGTCCTATCATACAAAAAGGTGTATGAATGTGCCTTAATGGGCAAATGTATACTTACTACCATTTTATGTCTGCCCTGACATAGCAGTTCCAGCTATAACGGGTAACAGAGTGCTTCTGAGGCTATGTTTTAGTGATGTTCTTTCAGTCTTTAGATGTACAACCACTTTTGTCTGTCCTTTTTTGAGGGAACTTAAAGGCCTGTGATGTGTGGGAGTTACTTTATTTTTCTGTTTCTTATCCAAAGATGTAGTTTTGAATTGGAAAGCTGAAGTCAAAAGCACTTGAAATAACTCTCTTAATTTAACAGCTTTATCTTAGTAATACTTCTAAACAGAATACTCGGTTTAGATCCTGGTAAAGCCCAGCCACGTGGTATCCTGGGGTGCATTAGGAAGAATGTGACCAGAAGGTGGAGGGGGGTTATCCTCCCCCTCTACTCTTCCCTGGTGAGGCTGCATCTGGAGTACTGTGTCCAGTTCTTGGCTCCCCAATTTAAGAAAGACAAAGAATTACTAGAGGAAATCCAGTGGAGGGCTACAAAGTTGATTAGGTGGCTGGGGCATCTTTCTTATGAGGAAGAATGGGAGAGCTCGGTCTATTCAGCTTGGAGAAGGAAAGGCTGAGAGCGGACCTTATTTATGCTTATGAGTATCTCAAGGGTGGATGTCAAGAGGATGGGACCAGATTGCATTCCTGTGCAATCTGCTCTAGGTGAACCTGCTTTAGTAGGTGGGTTGGACTAAGTGATCTCCAGAGGTCCCTTCCAACCCCAGCCATTCTGTGATTCTGTGATATTTGCTTTTTTGTGAAGTATAGTGCAGTGTAGAAATAAACAAACTAACTTTTAAGCATGCTGCACTTAAAATAGGTTAGTAGTGGAAAACAGCTTTGTGTAATTATCAGTTTTTATAGATTTAAAAGAAAAACTGGTCCATTGTTACTGTCACCTTGTAGAAATATCATGGCTGTTAATTTAGGAAGTCTCATGACATAAGAATGTGCTTTTATTATTCTTATCTTGACATTCAAGGAAAAAAATACATAGATACATTCTCTACTTGCACACCTCTATAACAAATTCAAGTGTTTTATATGGGTTACAGTCTAAATCTATAAAGAGGGATCTTGCCATCCAAGTGTTGTTTTGCCTTTGGTGCCAGATGAGGAGGAGGGTTAAATAATCACCAAAGAGAAGCAAACAGAGGTTCAGCTGTTCCTCTCACGTAGGGGCAGTGGCTGGTGGTTTTTTGGTTCTGTTGACTTTAGAAAGGCAGTCTATGGGGAGGGAGGCAAGGAAGCTTTCTGTTACCCTAAAGGTACATTATGTGAAAGAAATTATGAATGATAAGGTAGAATGTAAACTTGCAACGTAGTTTTTGAAATATTTTGCATGACCTAGTACAGAATAATCATTGCTTTAACACATTTTAATATAATTGTTTATCTGAAAAGTGGTTTTAATACTCTTAAAGGATAATTTACCTGTCAATTTTGCTACACTTTGGTGTGCTAATCAGTGGCTGCAAGGAAAATATTGAAGTGTGGAAGCAGTGGGGCATTAAAAAGAGGTATGTAAGCTCCAGAAGTGTAGTGATATGTTTCTGAAAAATTGTGATAATTCAGAAGTAACATATTTTACTGTTTGTTTCAGTTTTGTAGAGAGCTGAGTGCAGTCAGTCCTGAGGATCTTTGTATAAATCTGTAGCCAATATAGCTACTTCAAAGTGTAGTTTCTCAGTGTGAGTAGCTGATCAAGTTGGTTCTACACAAGAAAATTGCCTTAGTTCAGCAGAAGTTAGGACTTCTTACAATGTGCTTTTTAAAAAAATCACTGCTGTAACTTCCTGTGCTCATGTGTTTGTTATAAGGCTATCTGGAATGACTGAATAGCATTTTAGTTTTACAGTTGGCTGAGACCTTCTCTCAGTCAAATGTCCAGAGTGAAGCATTTGATGTGCTGGTTTGCTCCTCTAAGAGACTGAAATGTGTAACCAAACTCACAGGAATTTGTCTTACAGTGATGATTCAGGTACTTTGAAGGTTGTCTCCTGGAAGATTGTCTCAGTTTGTCACTCTGCTTTGGGTGGGCAGAGTGTTTTATAGGAAGACATAGGGAATGTGGGACATTTTTTCCTTATTTTCTCCCTTCCTTGTCAGCACAACTGAATGTCTGAGCTTAAGAATACTAAAAAGGTGCTTTTTTTTTGTTTGTTTGTTTTCTCTTGGGGGTTGGAAACTTCTTTCAAGCGTCCTGTTGGATGTTGTTTTGTTTTTTCTTGTTCTTCAGATCATGTCAGATGCCTGCAAGGGATCTGGGAGGACTTAAGAAGAAAACTTGTATTTGTTTTTGGTTGTCCTGATTGGCCACCAATGTTGGATGCTTATTTCATCCTTTTGCTTTGTAAGGTTGGCTGTATAAATAACATACTGCTGACCTGATCCTAAAGCCCCTACTATTTTCATTATGAGAGAGGGAGAAGATTAATTACCATGTTTTCCTTTACTCTCAGATTGTTTTTCATATGCAAATTTATGCTTTGGCTTGTTTTGCTGTTTTAAAAAAAGGAATTATTTCCTCCACCCTGCCCTGACTCCAGAAAATTAAGGCAAGAACTCAAACTTAAAGTTTGCATGTGTGTCCTTGTTAAAAGGTTATTGGGAGAAATATACAACTAGCTCTTGGAAGAGATCAAGCCTCCAGTGACTTAGAGAATCCTGCTTCCTCTTGGTTAGGCTTTCTTTTGCTGATGTGTGAATCTCTTGCAGTATGGTTTCTTTCTGCAGTATGGCTCAGCTTCAACAAAATAAGTATAAAATGTTTAAGCTTAGCATATGGCTTACACATTAGGGGTCTGTCCTTGAGTAGGTAGTTCTCACAGGAAATACATCTCAGTGTGGGCCTACAATCCAAGAGCTGTGCCAAACAAAGCTTGCAAGGCTTAACTATACTGCTGTAATGTGCTGTCAGTCCCATCTGTTTGCCCTGAATGAAATGTATTCTTCTATCATTTGCTGTAAATTCTAGTCCAGCATCCTAGTTCAGGCTACTAGGGACTGTGTGTTTGTGATGGGCTGAATCATGAGACACGTATTGGTTGAGGTACTGATCATGCAATGAGGCACTAACTACTGGTAGAGTGATGTAGCACACTAGTGGATGAGGCTGAGCAAACTCTTAGGTCTATATTACAGTTTGCTTTATTGCGTTTGAATCTGGGCCTTAGCACCCCTGTTACATGGCTAATGGGCCATAAGCTGGCCATACCTAGTGGCTTGGACTACAAAGACCAAAGTAGAGTAAAGCATATCTTCTGCTATTGAATCAAAATGAAGTTTAGATAAAAGTTAAAAATCCAGGTGTTCCTTACAGTGTTCCTGAACGTATGTGAATATGCATAGGGATTAAGTACATGGGGATCTCTGGCTCTATCTGTTGGACTGCAACATCTACTGCCTAGCAGTTGCTAATACTGGAAATGTTGCTGACTCTTACTTTCTAAAACTCATTTTTACTTTTAGTACCTTTCTTTAACAGATGTGACATGGGCTAAGTGATGCCAAAATCCTCTTTTGAAGCTATCCTTCTAGTGCAACTTCTTTCTAGTAGAGC
Source organism: Columba livia (assembly GCF_036013475.1). NCBI lineage: Eukaryota > Metazoa > Chordata > Aves > Columbiformes > Columbidae > Columba > Columba livia. Next base: position 62,307,058 of record NC_088605.1, on the reverse strand, counting down.
TGCAAATTTTCCTTCTAACAATGCAGGTTCTTATGTGATAACTTCCTCAGAATCTTTTAATCACTTCTACCTGGACTTGGTGATCATTTCTGAAATATCCTACTAGACTTAAAGTACCTTGATCTGTGTTTTCTTGATTTTATTTATTTATTTATTTATTTATTTAAAAACCTCCTGTTTCTGGGTGATCAATGATCCAAAATCAACCTCTACTTTAAGACTGGGCCTCACAAAGCAGCTGTCCCACTCCATTTTTTTTTTTGTCACCTCAGTCCTTTTCAAACTAGCTGTAAACAAGGAGTTCAATGCTGTCATGATTTAACTCACCAACAGTGCCAATTATATCACATACATATTATTTCAAACTCTGACAAATACCATACCTCTTCCTTGTCACTCAATCTCTGGCATAGTGTGAAATATTTTTAAGAAAAACTTACTTCCTTATTGAATTTAAACTTAATCAAAACTCAACGACTACACTGATCCTTAACTTTATACTTAGTGTTCAACTACTTTTTTTTGTCTTTTTCCTGATCCATTTCTCTCATGGGGGAAGAATCTTCTCAAGGGAAGATTTTCTCATATGAAATAGAACTGAAGTCAGAGTAAGAATCTCCAAATTCTTCTTTCATCTGTGAAGGTCTCTGTGATATCAGCATATATCACCACCAGCTACTTGCCATCCTACTCAACCAGGCAACCACACTGCTATTTTTCTTGTTCTTGTAGACTGAATTCTGCTGCCTTTGGTCTGCTGTTAAATATCCTTTAGTCTAATTGAAGTGCTGGTAACAATTGTTTCTCTGAAAAAGCTGTAGGATAATATCCTAGTTTGTCCCACAAGGATTCCCCACAGGTATGCCTCCTGTAGCTTTTCATTTTCTTCTACAGACACACCATTTCCTGAATACTTAGGCAGCTGATATGACAATTAAAATATAATTCTGGATGTCTTTATAGACCTCTTCTTCATTTGTCTTAACATTTAATTTAATGATAAATAAATTTTGTTTCTCAGTTTTTATTTCCTGCAGTTTACCTCTTTAACAACATCTCCAGACAATAAAGGAAAAATGTTAAAGTCACTAATTTCACAAAGCTTTTTCTTTGCTGTTACTTGATGTTGAAATGTTCCTTGGCAGTATTCATGTTTTTTCTTTTCAAGCCTGCATTTCATGCACCAAAAAATGCTACCAAATAATAATTTCCCTAGAAAATAAAATATACTGCTTCCACAGCAGAAATGGATGATGAGTAAATCATCTCCAAAGATAAAGCTGAAGGATCCATAGTATGTACTCAGCCTTATATCTGCTCCATATGTTTGCCTGCTGAGTAACTTTGCTTTGCCAGTGTCTTTAAGGAAGTAAAGCACTTTGTATGCTCTGAGAGGGAGAGATTAACAAGTGAAAATCAAAATCTTGGGTCTGAACTGAGACTTAAATGCTTAATTCTTTAGAGATGAGCACATCCAACTCCCTTACCTAGGCTTTTGAGACTAAAATATCTGCTGTGTGTTTGAGAAGGAAACTAACTGACCCTACTAAGACTCGCTCTACCTCTAAACCACAAGATCTTCAGTTTTGCCTTCTGCTGTTGTCAGGAGGTTCTCTTTCCTGTTCTGTTGTAATTTTTCCAAGCCTGGTGTATTTTTTGCTCATCACTGAATATTGTATGAATAGAAATTTGAGTCATTTTCCTAGCTGTGCTCAAAGTTGGAAAGAATTACCTTTTTTGATGAAATTCAACTAACCTGTGGGTGTGAAAAGGTGTATTGTGTCTGGTCTGCATACAGGACCCTTTCATTGCCTCATACCTGGCATTGGTAAGTAGGTAATAACTTCCTTATGTTCTGACCCTTGGGACCTCTTTTTCCTCTCTGTGGAGCAACTAATTTTTAGGCAGTTTAGTAGAAATACGTCCTGTCCTCAGCATCAAGACGTCACTGGTACTTGTTGGTGAAACGATTATACAGTACCACAGAGAAATGTGACAACAAAGGTAATTGGACCATCGAGGTTATATTCTGACTTGTGTATTCATGGTTACAAGCCAGAGTGGCAGAGGTGAACAGTAGGGCTAATGCGTAGGGCACCTGCAGTTACAAACACATGAAGATATGAAAGCGCTTCAACATTATGTAGTAAATGGAAAATGCTGCTATTTCATCAAGTTCATATCTAATTGTTTTAGCCTTTGGCATGCATAACAATGTTGCTGGATCAGCAGTAGCAGGCCTGGATCTCATACTAGCTGAGACTGTTTTAGGGGAAATATTAAACAAAATGCATGTATACTTTTTAAATAAAAAGCAAATTAGTATATGCAAAAAGAACTTCCACCAAGATACGTTAAACGCTTAGCAGAGAAGCTCTGAGAAGCAATACAGTTCTGTTTTACTGTTGGTGTTTTGAGACATGGGTAAATATTTCAAAGGAGGGATGTGCTTCTTGGAAGTATTTAGAGAAATACTGTGTGTATGTGAGGGAAGGATGCAAAGATTTTTGCTTTTTATAGGCTGGCTTTTTAATGGATTTAGTGCCGGGTTCAGTTTTCAAAATCACAATTCTTTAGAGCTTCTCCTGAGACTTGTATGGTTGATATTTAGTTTTCATTTAGAAGTCACTTCTTTATGCACATTCTAGCTCTTACAAGTTGATTTGGCAATGCTTTAAAAAAAAAAAAATATGGTATTTCTCATTGTTTGCTATGAACAAAACATAAAATTTACCTTTCATATACAGTAAAGATTTTCTTCATTTAGTAGACATGTCCTGTTGTTATGCTAAGTGACAAAGTGTATTTGAAGTAAATTAAGGAAGTGTGGTTAGATTATCTACAAATGGCATTCCTAAAGCCCTAATACATTATTTCTGTTAAAACGAACAAACAAAACCCAAACAACAACAACAAAACCAGGGAAAAAACAGCCCAACTCTTCCCCTCCTTCTGGAATTACTTTTAGGTTTAGGGTCTTGTGAATTTATGCGGAGCACCATAAATGTGGTTGTACTGGAATTTCCTTTCTCATAGTTTGTAAACAGTGGGGTCAGAAACAGTATTTTTTCAGTAGGACAGAGTAGGTATCCTATTGCTTCATTGCATAAATCAGAAGACAGGCCAAGTGTAGCCTATAGGGGAAATCAGTAAGGCCCTTTTTGAAGTAGGTGAAGTTTGACTTTTAGTTAGGGTCCAATGGTAAATGCACTAAAAAGCACAGACCTTGTTTTATTTTTATAAACGCATGCAGTCAAATTGAAGAGAAAATGTTCATGTAATGAAAGAGCAATTTTTAATACCAAACAAACTTGGGACAAAACCAAACATTTTACTCTTCCCAGGCTCTTTTGTTTCTGATACATTGAGGTATTTGCATCCATGGCTTTGGTGATAGAAATGGAAAGTGAATTCTGTGCTCTCCATTTGTGGGTGCTGACTTCAACTTTCTGCTCTAAATCTAATAGTTGTAAACTAAATACAGGCATCCTCATTAACAACACCACCAACAGTTCTGTACAAAATGTGATTATTTTGTACCTGTGAAGAAAACTGGTATTGTAGAGTGTCACCATGCTGAGTGAGAGGCATTATAGATTCTGAACGATTTGTTTGTTCTTGCATTAGGGTGACTGCACACCCACCTGAAATGGTGATACTATGAATCTCCATCTGTGCCATTAGATGATGTGGCATTATTTTATCACTTTGGCATTAGTTAGCTTCATATGTTGCCCAATGAATGTGTCTATGTCCAAGTATCTGAGATGTTTCAGTGTGTGTGTTCTTCGTGAAGACCATCTGTGTGAATATTTCAAAGCCTATGTAGACAAATGCCAAAAGTGCTAGAGTTCTCTAGTTACTCATATGAGCCTCTTAAAGATGTAAATTTGCTGTGTACACACTAATGTCACTTTACTCTGTGTCAGCAGGCTTGACAAAGCTTGATGACTGGTAGCACTTCATAGAAGTTGTAAAGAGTGAAGATATTAGTGTGACACTTGTGAAATTATCATAGTCATACCAACCACTTATTTTAAATTGGATGCAGCTTGAACTCTTGACAGGCTGGGATGAAAGAGTTTGTGCATGTTGCTTATGTGTTTTCCCATGTCCTAGATGTTGTGTTTGAATAGTGTTTTTTAGAGAATGAAAGGATTTTGAACAGTGTCGGTCTTTTTTTCTTTACTGTACATGCAATATGAGCAACATTTGAATGATACTTTGGGCTGCCTTACTTGCACAAGTGCCAGTTTCTTCAGACTTCTCATTTGAGTGATCACCTAAATTTCTTCTTCAGTGACAGTATAATTGCAGATGGCGATATAATTTCCTCATGCGTTGTTCTGACATGGACCAGTTGTAAGTATGGTAGCCATGTATGAATGTTGTTGTTACTCCATTTGGCTCAGCATGTGCCAACATACCCTTTCAAGGAAGGATTGGTATTGCTTGGTGTTTACAGCATTGAACTGTTTCTTTGAATTAGAATATTTGTCCTGTACTACTTTCATTTGGCTGTTTGCTAATGATGTCTTGAAATGGGGGAGGATAAACTAGTTAGTGTTTTATGTCCTTTCTTGCATTTTCTAACTGTGTAGATTGGAGGGAACAGGTGACGTTTCCAGGGTGAAGGAAACCAGCAGTCTGTGTAAACTCTCTTTTTAGAGATTGAGCTGAGATTCCTCTGAAGCTTTGGAAATATATGTTTGCATGGAAGCACCCAGTCCTGCACTTCTCAGCTTCAGAGGTCCTCGTGCTCCTATTATATTTAAGTGCTCAATCTAGGAACTTGGCTGGCCATTGGCCAGTTCAAAGAAATAGGTCTTTACATGTGCATGGGAATATTTATAAGTTGTTGCTGCTTCTTTCTTGCTGTCACTTTGGCCATGTGTTGAATATTTAGTTTTAATCTGTCCCCACTGGGGAGGATGACAGTTGCTATTTTTACTTAGTAGAACTCATCTGAATTTATCCTGTTATAGGAATCTGAAAAGATTTGAAAAGTAACTGTGGTCTCTTCATCCTGAATAATAAGAATTCATTTGAGTATTTGTTTGATTATGCGGTGAGACAATGACAGTAAACACATGATTACATAAAATCTGATTTATTTATTTTTTTATGTACTATAAATGGGGGAAAACTCTTTTCTAAGTTGTTTAAGTTAAAGGCAGATCAATCTGGTAGATTAGATAATGATGGAGTCTAGCTGTTGAACTTCTGTCATTCTTAAAGCAGGTGCTTTGGTAACATATTATTGTTCAGCAACTCTTTGTTCAACAGGACACATACTGTGAAGTGAAAACAAACATGTTGCTGATAATTATCAGTCCCTGCTGGGGAAGGAGAACAGAGAGGGAGAACCTACCCAACCCATGTTGAAATAACCTGGGGCATTCCCTGCGTGGTGATGTTTTATTTAGGTCAGTAGATAACAGAAGCAAGAGTTTTTTTCAGTATTTACAAGTACAAAATAATACAGTGCTACATGCTTGGGGAAAATATTTGGTCTCACAATAAGTAATTCTGCAGGAGAATTGCTGAATTTCCTGAAGTGAAGATTAGCAAGAGGTATGTGGCACTCTTAGCCTGAAGGGTAGTGTTGTGGAGAGAGACTGTTTTGTACTGATTCTGGTGGTTGTTCATGATCCTTATCTCATGGCAATTAGTTCTGCTCCTTCTTAAAATTAAAACTTAATTTAGCCTGACACAAGTCAGTAACAGCCCATTAAAAAAAAATCCTGTTTTGCTAAGCGTTTCTTTATACAGAGTGCCAAATAAAGGTTCAGTTTCAGTAACGTATTGTCTGTATGAGGTTTGGATAACTCTTATGAGAATTTTGGAGTACTATGCACCACAGCAGAGTAAATCAAATGGTACTGACGTTTCCAGTCCATATTTGGACTTATGTTTGTATATCCAACATAAAAATAGAATTTTGGATAATTATAATATTAGGAACCCTATTAAAGTCTGGAAGGGATTATATCTGATAAACTCACGCTCATAAATGTGCTTTTCCACACCTGCATTCCATCCAAAAATGCAAGTGGACATCTCTGTCACTCAAACCAAACTAACTAATTTGACCCTTTGAAACAACACTTGAAGTCTTAACCAATAAATAATACTACCAATGCTGCCTAAAGAGAGGAAAAAATAAAACAACAAACCAACACAAACAAAAAACCCTACTAAAACCAAAAACACAGAACAAGAATCTCGAACAAACAAAAAACCCACAAAAAACAGAGAAACAAAAAAAAACCAACCACCACGACCAAAGCCAACCAAAAAACCCTCAAACAAACAAACAAATGACGACAAAAAAAAAAAATCACACCAGGAAATCTAGAATTACTAATTACTTTCCTACTCATTCTTGGTTTAGTCATTGTCGAGGGTGACAATAAAACCCTGGCAGATGTATTGTTAACCCCCTCTCCCCCCCCACACTTCCCCCTCCCTCTCCCCCCTTTTCACTAAGGAGAGGCGATTGGAAGGAAAAGAAGCACAGAGTGAAGAGAGTTGGAAAAAAATTAAAGATGTTTTACTAATGCTACTAATAAGAATAGAGAAAATAATACAAAATATACAAAACCAATCTTGAAAGTCTCAGCAACTGCAGAGCCGGCACCTGAAGTCCTGGGTTGGACTCTGCAGCCAACCGGAGCTGGATTCAGTCTGTCACTAGGCCTCAGTTCGCAGGGACGACTAGCAAGGTCCTCTCCTAATGTCGGCCATAAGCAGAAGGGAAAAGGGAAAAGCAACACGAGATCCTCGTGATCTCCCACTTTTATATGAAGTATTCACGTGAATGGAATGTTATACACAGTTGGTCAGTTTCTTGGTCTCCTTCTTCTCGTCGCCCCTCTCGCGAGATGTTCATCTGTGCTTATCAATAAGTTTGCATTCCATTGCTAGGTTTACCAAAACATGTGTCTGGTTCTCCAGGAAAATACAGTTAATATGAAGGCTTTAGCTGACAGGCAAATTCACTGAAAGAGATCCTTGTTTTTAACAAAACCAGGACAGTCATGCAGTATGTGTCCCTTAAGAGTGAAATTTGGACCTTGTTGAAATCTGTTGTATTTCTGCCATTAAAATTCCACAGGAATTTAACCTTACATGATTGACACAAGTGCAGTAAATGCTGGTGTGTCTGTAATGTGGTTCCACAGATGTGAGAATGTGTAAATGCTTTGTAATACCATCTTGCAACTCTTGCTAACATGTCAAATGATTTAAAAAGAGCCCAAAGAACTAACCAAAAAGAACAGATTTTGTTACTGTGCTCTGCCCTCATCTTCCAGTTCTTTCCTGTTTTTGCTAGTGAGAAGATAAGGATACAAGGATTATTAAAAGTTACAGGACATTGGGTTGGGAGGCTGTGGGAGCAGAACTGCACCATTTGGTGATTGTGTAACCTAAAAAGTATTTACTGAGTGGGACAGGCACAGTGAAGTGATAGTGATTTCTCTCTACATTCACCTCTAGTCCAGTTCAGACTGAAACCAAAGACCGAGAGGAACAAGACACTGATTTATCAGAGCCCTGGCTGGCGGTGGTGCCACAATAGGCCACTTAGGGCCCTGCTCTCTACAGGGTGTCAGATGTCAGTCTGTGGTGTTACCCCAGGAGGAGCTATTGTTTTAAGTACTATTTATGGCTTCCTATATTAGGTTGCTAGTGGCCATGATGAATACATAGCCTCCAGGCTAATCCCTCTAACTGTATGTAGATGCAATTAGTGGTTGTTCTGGAGTTTCTATTCCCCTCTGGATTCCCATTCCAAGTGTGTTATGGAAGTGTGAAGTTAGCAGCAGTCACTTACAAAGTTGTTTGTTCCTCCCTTGTTTTTCCAGCTCATGATGAGTTCATCTAGTCACTTAGCAGGCAGATATAATAAAGATCTTGACTCTTTGAGCAGTGCTTTTGGCAGACCTTTAGCCTGTGACAAAATTGTGCCACTACAAAGTGTGTGTTCAAGTAACAATAATATTATATTATTAGTGGCATACACAAAAACTACAAGTAAATATTTGAACAAATATTTAACTTCAACCTTGTCCCCTTATTAATGACACTATTCATTTGTTTGTGACAAGAATGCTCAACTTAACTTACTAGGTTTAAATAATACCCGCTGCTGTCCCAGTTTCTCAAAAAAAATACCACAAAAGAGGAGTCATGTTGGTGTGCAGATAGCTGCTGAGCAGGAACCTTGACATAAACAGAGTTTGTTTTGGGATATTTTCTTGCTGTTGTCAGGACCTCAATCAGTCTGTACTACAAGCTAGCACTTTTCCTTGAGAAATATGTTCTGAAAAGCAAACAAAATACTTTTCTGTATTAAAGTGTTAGTCAGCATATAGCTCTGAAAAAGGCTGCCATAGAGAGTCATATTGGTTGAGTTTAATAGTTCATGCGTTGTAAACGCTGAAATTGGATATGTCACTGAAAGCTGCTCTTGGGCAGTTTTAGCTTGCATGACTGGTATTTGCTCAGCAGATCACTATAGGTCTGGCTGATCTTCCCCTGGCAGCACCTAAGTAACATTACTATAATGGATACACTTTTTCTTCTTATTTTTGTTACTATTCCTGCCACCACTGTGTATTAGGCATTAACATGCTTTCCTTGGAAACTGGAGCGTGCATTTCATCTTCTACCTATTTCCTTCTTCAGCAAATTTACTTTGGTGCCACTGCAAGGGAATGCTAGCTTGTACTGCTCAGTGGTCTAATATTCCAATGGGTAATACACTTGATGGTGCCATATTATGCTTTGGCAAAAACAGGAAAGGATATAAAGAATCTTATGTTTCTGAGAGAGAACTGTGCTTTCAAGGCACTCGATATGCTGTAGCTGCCTTGTTCTACCAAGGTGAGCTAGCAGCAAAATGTAATGTTAAAACTCAGTTGCCACCAGAAAAGGCAGCTGCTTTCTGTTTGTTTTTTGGTGTTTAACTGGTGTAATCTGGGGTTCCGCTCAAGCAGACCATGCTGAGCAGCTCTTCCTTTGATTGCTGCTAACATGCAATTGGAAGGGTAGCTCTACTGATGATGGTGTGAGAAGTGTGGATGTGGGATCTTGGCTGTGTCATAATATGGACTTTTCAAGTGTATGCTTACATTTGAAATTGTTTTTCAAATAATCCAGTTACTCTTAAAAGACACATTTATGAAACAATTTGGCTAGAGTGTGTTTTTGGTTTTGTGTGTGTTTTTGTTGTTTTTTTTTTTTTTTTTTCTTTTTATAATGTAACATAAGGTAAGAACAAACTGGTGTTAGGAGGGACAGCACAACTAATTTATAAGGTCAAGAAAAGAAGAAAACAGTGTGAGGAAGTTTTTTGCTGTAGGATTACTCAACAGTGCTAGCACATAATTGTTTTGAGCCCAGCAAAAACCATTATAGGCTTTAGATCTTATCAGCTTGCTCTTGGCCTTTAATACCAGCCCTGCTATAATATGCAGTATAGTAGTAAAAAGGCCAGAACAGAACCTTAGTGTTTCTCCTGTATGATTAACTATGGGTATCATAAGTATGCTTTACTATTATTTCACAGTATGTACTTCGGACTGACACCAATAACTAAATTGGATAGACCAATGTTGTTTGAGACCTTTCTGAGAGCAGCCAGCAATTTGAGGTCAAAACCCTGCTGATGAGGTAGTATCCAATGCTGATCAGGAGGTCTGAAGCTGGATCTTCACAGGGGGACAGCAGCTTTGATTTTTGAGCCTCGAGCTTTTAGGAAGCTGTCTACGGTAGCATGGGTTTGGGAGGTGGAGGGGACTGCTTTGGTGGTTAAGATGCCTTTCTGTAGTTTCAGGCTCATGTGGAAAAGGAAGCAGTTTTAGATTGGGGTGGTTTCCCATACAGCATTGTAAATAAGATGCCAATGCATGCATGCCCATGCATATCAAAGTTGAAGTATTTATTCTGTGGTTGGAATGGATGGTATTGAAAATGTGACAAAAGAATCATTCTTTCCCTTTCATATCTCCAAAACATGCCCCCCCCCCCCCCCCCCAAAAAAAAAAAAAAAAAAAAAAAAAAAAACAACACAAAAAAAACCACAACCAAAACCAAAAAACCCCAAAAAACACCAACAATGCCAAAACATTGCACAGGTAAAAAGCCAGACTTGTTGATTTTCTTCCATAACCTTTAAATATTCATTAAGTTCTACCAGGTAAAATGAGTAAAAGTAAGATTTTCTCATAACTACATTTGTACAAACATTATTCTAATTTGATTTCATGTTCAGAAAAATGTTAACTTAATAGACAGGAGATGTGATCTTTATACTGTCAGAGGTGTTTATGCTTGTGTTTAACCAATTTCCATTGTACTGTGAAGTATTCATCACTCACAGGGGTCTTCTCTAACTATTTTTTTTTAGGATAAGTAATTGTACATTGTTCTTCTCTTTTCAAATCAGTATCCTGCCTCTAAAATAGGGGCCTAAATTCTGACACCGGTTACATAACTGCAGATTATGCTGCTTGCATGGGCTCATGGTTTGTACATTGCCCTAGCTCTCAAGTGTCAGAATTTTATCTCAACCATGTCGATTTTGGTATGAAAGATGATATGGGACACTGAGCTCTGAGCTAACAATATAGCAAAGCTTTCAATAAGCTACTAACATAGATCTTCAGCCTTTTTGTGATAGTCTCTTCTTTGCCAGCAGTAGGAGATTGATCTGTTGTAACAGTGAAATGTATATTACAATTAGAATATTTTACTCAGAAATATTGTGTTTGAAAATTCGGTCCTTCTGTTTAGGTTCTTTCTAGGCTATTATTGGGATGCAGTGTACCTGGAAGGATGACAACATGATTAGTGTATTATTGCTACTATTACAGTAGAGATGTCATGTACCTCTGTTCTCAAAAGCCAAATCTTTGCTACTGGTTAAGTTTTCAAAGGTCTTGCAACAGTTTGTAAAGCCATAAAACAAAGTATATTAAAGAATAACTAAGATGTGGAAAAAGATCCAATAACTTGTACTGGTTAAATAATTAGAGGAAGGAAAATGCAATACTGGAAACTTTTTTAACCTTGCCACATTTTGAATGAAAGTGTGGTCCTACAAAACTGCTTGACTTGGTAACAAATCAAGGACATAATTGGCATATATGTCCATATAAATAGTAATAAATATATTTAAATGGCTATCTTCCAACCAATATTTAACAGTGGAACAAGTGCAGAATACTCTTCTTCTCTCCTTTATTTCCTTTGAAATAGTGCTTTGCGTGACAAGTTCCTCTCTGTAGATTGTTTCACCAGCTTCCTCCCACCTCTATCTCCCTTTAGCCCTAGGCTGTTGAAAATGAGACAGTTTTTGAATGAATAATGCTTATGTGATGACTCTTTTATATGACTAAAGAAAGCATGGGATGATACTTTGGTACTATTTTTTTCCCCCTCCACTAATGATGATATATAGACTGCAAGAGTTTGTAGACATGAAAGAAGAAATAATAAAATTCATATTTGACCCTGCTCATTGCTAGGAATCAATTCCTGTTTTGCCCATATGCATTTGGGCCCCAGCTTTTTCTCCTTAGATAAGTGATGCCTGCCTTAATAGTGATTCAATCTGAGGAAAAACATTACCTATCCTTTTGCTAAATTAAAAGTATCATATAACTTGAGCATGTTGGAAGAAATGGAGCAAATGTGGTTAACAAAAATCTTAAATTTTTCAGAGCTTAATCTCACTTAATTTAGTATCAGATTATGATTAATAGCTATGGTATTTTGCTGCTGAGCTCAAATCTACTATTAATACCATATGCACATTTTACAGCAGCTGCTGTTCAGTAATATAGGCTGTAAAGTTCTATGTTGGCAGAGTTTGTGGGAGTCATTTAATGTAAAGAAATAAACCTATAGCTCATAATACATTTGCCCTTTCAGCTATTCAAGCAACTAATGATATGAAAGCTGATTCTTTAAAGGAAAAGTCTTTTAAGGGTTTTAATTATTCAAATGATAATAAAGAAAAACATCAGAAAATGTAATGGTAAACAATAGATCAAATTCATACCACTGAAACCTTATGGAGCTATTTTGAAGTTAATGAACTTACTCCATTGTTTCACCCTTATCTGCCTAAGAGAAAAAATACACAAGAACAAACATGAAGCAGCCTGAAAACTTTCCCTCAAATAAATGCTTCCACTGACTCTAATGGAGCTATTGGTATCAGTAAAGATAATTGTGAGAATTAAAGAATTCACATTTTGTCCTCTCAATTTGTCTGATAATCAATTAAATGTTGAGAAAGGGATAGGCACACAGGCAGCTGGAGCTCTAGGCTAGTGAATTAAATATTTTTTAAATAGTTGGAAGCATTGGGACTTTTAATTAAACAAACAAACAAAAGAAAAGCCCAAAGTTTCCTCTCTTCTCATTGGAGAAAATCTAGGATGTTCTGTGACTAGGAAATGAATTCTACCTTTTTGTTTAATGAAAGCCTTTATTTACATTTGATAGATGCAAGGGAGTACAGAATGTAATTTAAGATATTGATCAGGGCTTAATAAACCAAATCCTAAATGGGGAAAGCAAGTAAACACTTCAGAATCCTTTAGCTATTGTGATGCAATTTGATGTAATTCCACTATTTGTTTGCCCCCTCCTGCATCCTTCCCATCCCTCTGTTTGAACTACTGGATTTGACTCAAAGAAATGAGTCCTTCTGCATTTTGATACCATGCTGGGTGACAAAGTAGTCAGGCAAAGTAGAATAGGGGAAGCGGAGTGTGATCTTCACCTTCACTTTGGTAAACCAAAGCAAGACAGGTAATTTTATTACACTACCGGTGACATGTCTCAACGATTGGTCTGAAATTATTTCTGGTAACTGTTAAAGTATGTGTGTATATATAGGTGTTTAACAAGAAAAATCCCAAGGAACCCACAGTCAGCCTGTGCAGTAATGGGGTCTGCTGGAAGCTGCTGACCCCTGGCCCTGTACAGTGGCAGGGAGAACAGCAAGTGCTCTCTGTCACTGGTGCTTGGCCCATGGATTTTTTTACAGGAGAGCTGTGACTAAAGGAGCAGCATTAGAGAGCTGGTAACCCAAATTAAAATTTATCTGGTGCGCTGAGAGACTTGAGCTCAATTTAGGGACTGAGAGGCAATGGTAGAGTAATTAAATTTTTAATGAGCAAAAATTATCAGGCACATCACATGTTCATCAGATCTGTGCCTAGTCTTTTTTACACGTACTTTTTTTTCCCTTTTTTTTTATTTAATATTTGTAGGCATACAAAGACCTTTAAATTATGGCTCTGCTGTGAATTTTTCTTATAGCTGCACCGGGTAGTTGGGAAAGTCAGAAAAAAGTGCGATACGGTGACTTCAGCCTTTTAAGGAAACTAATTTACAGTGATCTTTAAAAATAAACAAACCAAGTTTTGTCTGTGTGAAATGAGGAGGTCTTGGTTCAGTTGCTGGTGAAGAAATGTAAATGTTGCATATCAAATAATGTAGCTGGGGTTTTTCCACATTAAGACAGACTGTGAACTTTTGGCATTTAACAGAATAATAAGTGGGATTAGTTTGGTGTTTGTTTTTGGTTAGGTTTTGTTGTGGGGTTTTTTTATGTTTTTTGTTTGCTTGTTTGTTTTGTTTATTTTTTTTTTAACTCTCTTTTTTAACTTTTTTTTTTTTTTGCAATAGGTACAGATATATTGACAGGGTATCATGAAAAAAGCTTTGGTGATACGTTGGCAAAGTTCAGATGTGATTTGCTATGTGTATTTGGCTTCTTAGACTTTGTTCCAAGATTTTTCAAGTATCTTTCAGCTATATATTTTTGTCAAGATCTATGGAATAAACTTGCTGAGAGTAACGGAAGTATTTAACTCTTTCTCTAATATCTTGTGGTGAGATGATCTTATACGAATCCAATTGTGTTAGTTACAGAGGAACTGGAGAGTAGCAATAATTAGAAAGTAACTTGAATACACCTGAAGTAAAGTAAGTTATTTTCAATGCTTATCTTTAGATACAGCCTCATAAAAGAAAGCTTTTGATATACTGTGATTAACAAAACAAAACAAAACAAAAACAAACAAACAAAAAACAACAACAACAAAAACACAACAAAAAAAACCCAACAAAACAAAAACACTCACACACCAGGATTTGATTTTATGCTTTTTTGAAAGAATGTTGGGGTAGGGTCCCATGCACTCATACATGAACTACTGGCTTAGAAACAGCACAACAATATAATGAATGTCCTTTATTTGTGATAGCTGGTTTTAAAATAGAACGCTAAGGAATAAATCTATATTTGTACAAGTGTGTACATAGTCATATTTGCATCTATCTGATTATTATATTGATGTAGTTGAAATGTATACTGTTGGACCTTTTTGTAGCATGCTGAGCAACCTATTAAAATGCACTTCAGTTTATATATCTTGGTGATCATGTTTCTAATTTCCAGCCTTTGTGAAATACAATAGGTTAAAACTTTATTTATAAAAATATAACACAATGTAGTGTTATTTGGAAATGAAAGTTATGGTTGAAACAGGATTCTCAGTCTCTTTCTGTCTGTCTATATGGCTGTCTTTTTTTTTTTTTTTTTTTTTTTAAACTCCTGACTTTCATTTGGCACATAAGTGCTGAGCCCATTCTGGGCTTATCAATACATTTCCCACTGGTCCTTCACTGCACCTGTTGTGCTGCCATCAACCATTAATGTTCAGATGAAGCCAACAGCCTATTAGGATATGCTTGAGACATTCAGTAGTACAGATGGTGTGTTCTGTCTGCGTCTACCTGTAACATCTGGCAGCAGTCAGATGTGAGAAAGCCCAAATGAGAAGGAGGGAGGTATTTTTTTTTAAGTTGAATTAAAGAAATAATTTTCTCAGACAAATTATTGTAGATTGCTTGAGTGCAAAGAAAAACACTGAAATGGAGGCAGAACTATTTTTCTTGATTGAATTAATGCATCTATTGTGTAAACTTAAAGAATTTCTCAAAAATAGGATTGGAAGTTGGTTTAGAGCATAATGGACTAATGCTGCAGTCTAGGGAGTTCTACCCTTAACCATCCCCAAGAACCTATCAAGCTGTGTGTCAGGCAGATGGTTGTGAACTTGTTTTTCTGCTCTCTGTTATGAGCTTTGCCATTGATCTTGATGCAATTTTAAATACAGTTCTAATTGTATTTGAGATTGTGTAGATAATATTAGAATGGCTTTTTTTCCCTTCTAAATGACCTTATTTTTGTCATGAAGAGCCTTACAAAAGGATGGCTTTGCCATCTGATTGCACAGCCAAGAATAGTCAAACGTATTTCTGAATCACTTTTCATACTGTATATTCTAAAAATCCTTAATGTGGTAAAATGTAATGTATATCCTTCATGAAGTCTGTACTGTGTAATAACCACAATGTGGTAAATACTAAGCAAGCATATGCTAAAGTAGAATTTGTACCTCAGAACAAATACTTATTCTCCATTATTTGCTAGGGTTTGACTGAAAACAGTTTCACATTCTTGATTTCTGTCAAATAATTGTTACTATTAGCAATGAAAATGGCAGAACACTGAAGAAGAAAAAACAAAACACAAAAAAACCCCAAACAACCAACCAAACAACAAAAAATCACACCAAACAAATGAATAAAAAGCCCCCACAAAAATTCCCAACAACAAACTAAACAACCTCAAACCAAAAAACCTGGGGTAGAGGAAGAAGGTGAATTTGAATTTCAAGGTGCCTGTTGCTGGGTGTTAGTCTGCTTGTGAAAGGTGGTGATTGCTCTTGCATCACTTGTTTGTCTTTCTCCACCCCACCCCTCTTTCTTTCAAACTGTCTTTATCTTGACCCATGAGTTTTCTTGCTTTTGCTTTTCCTGTTCTTCCCCTATTTCCCACTGAGAGTAATGGAAGTGGACAGAGTTCTGAGCATGGCATTGGGTGGTGTGGAATGCCCCTTTAGCCAGTTCAGGTCACCTGTCCTGGCTGTGTCCTCTCCCAACTTCTTGCTCACCCCCCACCTACTTGCTATAGGGGGTGAGTGGGGAAAAACAGAAAGCATAGGTGCTGTGTAAGCACTATCCAGCAATAGCCGCACACACCATTGTGTTATCAACGCTACTTTTAGCCACAATCCAAACCAAACCATATGGGCTGCTGTGAAGCAGGTTAACTCCATACCAGACAGACTTGGTGTAAATAGGAAAGTCTATCAGAGCTAATTATAATTAAACACATCTTGTATAGATTTAACAAGGAGTTTTTTTGCTCTTATATGGACAAAATATGTTAAAGTTTTGGAATGTGAGCGAGAGATGGATAAGATTACACTGCAGTGGAGACAATAAAGCTGTAAAAAAACCCTTCATTTTATAAAGCACAAGAGAATTTAATAGATTTGGAAAATGGATCATGTCAGTCAACCTTAAGACTTGCTGGCATCCCAAAGGAGGAGAAGTGAAATAATATGGCTTCTCACCTACAACCGTTTCTGACAATGCTAATGAGAGTGGAACAAGAAGTAAGAAGGACTCTTCGATTTCTGGTATCAAAACCAGTTCTTGGGCAAAGGCCTCGTATTGTCACTTGCAGAGGCCCTTTGCTTTCAGAATAAATAAGCACTTCTTAAATATAATTTTTTTTTTTTTCCGGCTATGTGCAGAAGGATCTTGACAACACAAACATGAAATACAGCAGCATTACTCACCTTTAAGCTTTGAAGAGCTGTTAGTAGAAAGGCATATTTTGTGTTACCATTTATATTATCAAGTTAGGACAAAAACTGCTTGAAGCTCCCATGTCTACGGTGTTTGCAATTAAGCTGCTAAGACTGTTTCTGGGGATTAAGAAGTCAACAAGTAATTCTTCAGCGCTGTGGTATGCACCATTATTTTGTGCTTTTTGTATTCTTAAAGTAGTTGTTTTCATTCTCACAGAATTGTGATTTACTGCCTTTTACATGTCCTGTTTATTCTAGACCAAGAACCAGACTACTTTAGAAACAATGGCAGGCTATCACCTAAAGCAAAACATGCAGACAACTTGAGTTTTGAGCTACTGACCTGTTTACAGCCCTCATTTTTCCTCAGTTATCTTATTGACAACTTCCGAAAATGCTTGTTATATGCCAACAGCTACTAAAAATGGAAAATGAAAATATGTGAAAATACCAGACCTATTTCCATCTATAGAGCTGAATAGATTCAACTGTTGAGAGTTGAGTAGATGCTAGTGCTGTTAAACTTCAAAACGTGATGTTCCTCATCAAAGTTGAGGGCTTGCTATTCCTGAGTGGAAAAGCTTGACAGACATCAATTAAAATTTATGGAAAGAGTAATACACCAAGCAGGCCCTTGGGAAGGAGAAACCAAGAAAAAAAAAAAGCTTGTGATGACAATTTATGTTTTGCATGTATCTCATAAGCCATAAACTCACTAAACCTTGAACAGTGCAGTAATGGAGAAGTGATCTCTTCTGTGTAACAAATCCTTTCCCCATGTATTCAGCCTTCTTATAGTAACTGGGATGGGGGTTAGGAGGAAAGGCCAAATGGCCTGTTCAAGTGTCTGCTTGTGCTATTTATTGTTTACTGTCATAAAGACAAGTTGTAGCAAAAGGAAGGAAGTCTTGTCATGTATGCTTAGCAGAGGACAACTTGTAAGTGGTTTATAAGAGCACAGGAGGGGTAGGTTAGAGGCTTTCTGCCAGTGGTCAGGGTCACTGCCTGCTGGAGCAGGTTGGGTGACCTCTCTGGGCAGTGACTGTCAACGGAGGTTTGTCAGGACAAGTCAGTAAGACATGTTTCTCAGGACTGGGTTAGGGTTACTTAGTGCTTCTGGGATGTGACTTTACAGACCTTATTTCAGCAGTCACAGCCAATTGCAGATATCTATACTGGACTGAAGTCTGAAAATGCTTTACAATTTTATAAGTTTGAGATGCATTGTTTCAGAATGACAGCTATAGCTCCTTCAAAGATGAGTCTTTTAGAAATGGCTGTCATGTAAAATGTGTATACTTGACATGTGCAGACAAAATGATTAAGTAAAAATATGCAGGCTGGTTACAGCTCCTGTCTTTTAGGTTCAAAAATGAAGATTTCCTCATTTTTTTTTTTTTTTTTTTTTCTCCCCATGAACTGTGGTGACTTTTCAAATGTGAAACAGCAATATAATTTGGCTGTGCAGAGAAATACTGTATTTGCCAAATGATTGATCACTTCTGGCCTCTGAATCCTCTGGCAAGCATTTTGCAATACATTTAGGAGTGTTTTTGAAGATATAAATAGATCATCACAATCTGTGGCAATTAGCAGATAAGAAGCAATAGCAATCAGCTTTACATACTGGATATGTAGTAAAGCTGGATTTTAAAATGAAAGGGAACACAAGATTTCCCTTTGTAGCACGTGATTCAGTCCCACTATGATGAAGTGCAGGCAACAATAAAGTTGATTTGGGGCTACAGTTTAATGATGCAGCATAAGATGTCTTCTTCCTGATGGTTATTTATTATGTAAAGTAATGCCTTGCCTCTGAAGGGAAGGCAATAGCTTATTGTGTCATTATGAAATTGATGTCAATATGGTGCTTTTAAAAAAGCATACTGTTTCGAACAGAGGACTGATCATTGTTTTATGTTTGATCTTGTTCAGTTTACAATGCCACCTGACAAAATGAAGGGTTAGGGACATTTGTTTACGTTTTCATTTAAGGACTGTTCTCCAAAAATCTCTTTCAATGTGAGAAGTTTAGAGTTTATGTATACCAGACCCATGCAGGCTTTGCTTCAGTTCAAGTAGAAACAGTAACTTCAACATCCTTGTTTTGGAGATGAGCTTTTGTTAGCAGGCTCTTCCAGTCTTGGATCCAAAGAAAGGCTTATGTGCTTGAAAGCCTGTTTATTCAGCTACATTAGGTGATTCTGCTCAGTTTTCTCTAAGCCTTGCCTTGTTTAGACAATCATGACTGGATAGTAACAGCGTATTTCTGTGCATGTCTATCTCTTGAGTAAAAAGCTTGATTGTACTGTAGCTTTTTCTTTACTGTTTTAATTCAGGACAGATACATTTTTTTATGTTTACCGAGTGTTCATATGATACATCAAAAGTCAGTTTTTTATATGTACCTGGCTCACACGCATATATAGGATATAAGTATTTTTGGTAAGGAAGATTTCATATAAATGGCTGTCCTACTGAAGGATATTCTTGTCACATGTAGTAAGGTTGCCAGTTTCATCTATTACAGTAATGTGCCCTTCCACAAGTTTACATAAAAAGCAACATCATGAGCTATGAACTGATAACTTAATCATGTGGTACTTAGTTATGGCATCTTATGTGCAGATATCCAGAGGAAAAATATGCCCTATTTAAGGAGTTTCTGATAGAATATGGTAAAAAGCAAGACTCCCTGAGGCAGAGATTTCAGTCTCAGCAGTAAAGCCTTAGCACACTGGGAATTCACGAATTGGTCTGTACTTCTGCCCAGAGGCTTCATGAGTGAAAGGGTGGTATGTGCACATGTCCTGTGTCTGTTCTTAACTACTCGTGTTTTCTTGAGGCATCACATGTTTCAGTGTGTAGTTGATGAAGGATTGCATATCACCTTTGGCACTGGGAACCCATCGTGCCATTTGCTATGTGAATATCACTGACTTTGTTCTTTTACTTACAGTATTTTTGTGCAATTTGTAGCAAGAGTCTTACTTCCTACATGTGGTAGTGCTCTGAACAGGCATAAGCCAATACCTTACTTTATCACAAATTCATCATTGTTATCTGACCATGCAGTGAGAAGATGCAGCTTCAAGAGCTTTGAGCTTACTGCTTCCTTTTTTTTCTGACTAGTGAAATTTGTAATTAGCATGTTCAAGATGCTAAAGAGAAAGTGAGCATGTTAACAACTCTCCAAATGTCAAAATGATTTTGCAGTTGTCACTGGTTGTTCACATTAGGGAAGCAAAGATGCTTTTTACTGCTTGGTAAGTTTCTTACTGTCACAAAGTAGAGCAGAGAAATATTGATGAAGGACATCATTCAAAACTGCAAACCAGCAGGGGTTTATTTTAAAGGCCATGGCTGTCTACAGCTGTTAAAAGCATCAAGTCATGACAATCAGTGCAAATACTGCTTGCTCCCAACAAGTTCATGTACGAAAAGTGTGTATGTAAGATACTTCTAATATGTAATTAGATGATAACAAAAGCTTTATAAGAAACCTCTTAAGTGTAACTACTTTTCTGAAAGAGGACATACAAAATAGCATAAACAGTTTTACACAAGGAGTATAAATCCTAATTATATTACTGGACTTTCCTTAAAGCAAGAAAATAAAGTATACATTAGCTCAAAGAAGTTCGCATGCTTGACCAAAGCCCTATTAACCCCTAAAATATGTCTTGATCCAAATAAATATAATTAAGAAAAATTAATTCTAAGAAGGTTGCTTCATAGAGGTGAATTGCATTGCAAATATGTTGTTACACAATAGTTAAATTGTCTGAAAAGGTCATAGAGATTTGTTATTTCTAAATGAAAAGACCTGATATCTTTTCAGGATGTGACTTTGATTAAAAGACTATTCTTAGGCATTTGTCAGGAGCAAATTTACGTTTTTAACATAATTGGAGCAACAGAAATGCTGATAAGACTGAGGTAATCTGTGTAGCCAGAGGGGTTACAGATTCATGTATTAACAGTTGTAGATTTTTGGATATCTGGAAAATATATACAGTAGATAAAAACAAAATATATTTTTAATTTGCATAGTGACAATCCAAATCTGTTTCTTTAGCAGTCGCTAACATTTTATTGAATTCTGAGGTAACTCTATACCCTGGTGCAATTTTCAGTATGATATTTGAATTTTTATTTGTAAGAATCTAGCAAAGTGTATCAGTGCTGATTGAGCCTGCTTGATCTCTCTGCAAAAGGCAGTTAACAGGTATTTTATCATTCAAAATAAAAAATGTTTAAGGAATTACTACCCAAATGGTACCAAAAATTATATTGCCTTCGTAGAAATTGCAGAAGAGAGAGATGGACTAGTCAACAATCTTCTATCGCCTGATGTCTGACTTAGTCCCGTTGAAGTTGGTGCATGCTGATCATGCACTTTTTTTCTGAGGACCATCAATGTGGAGGAAAACAAACACACACCTCAACAACATTAACAACAAACCCAAAACAAAACACAAAACCAAACAAAGCATCTATTTCTGATCTGTTTCAATGTCTGATGTTGACACATAATACATGTAATTTTTCAACTATGTTTGAATCTTGGAAAAACAGCCTTTAAATGAAGGAGGTTAAGCTCTGTGCTATCCTAGGACAAAAGTTTTTTTTTTTTTTTTTGACTAAAATATTTTTCTGATTAATACAAGGGCATATTTCTAGTAACGTAAACTGGATACTTATAAAGCTTGCTATGCTTATAGCTTCCCTGACTGTAAGGACACCGTCTAATGGTGACAGAGAACAGTCTGGAACTGAGAGAGAGGCAGGTAGATCTGTTCATGCTGTTCTAGCTACAGCTGTTGAGTCTGGTCCCTCAGCTAGCAGGCTGAATTTTTGCCCTGCTGAGACGTCCAGCCAGACATTCTTTTTCTTCTATATCCCTAGTAAAATATTACCTTAAATGCAGTAATACATAAATTCACCAGTTAAGACCATAGTGAATAATCTGTAAAATTCTGAACTTCTACACAACTGCTGTATGTCTGTAGGTCAGAGTGACAAGTTTGACTAAATTGTAGTATATGGTTTGGTTACAGAATGTGAAGATGGGTAAATCTTTAGAAGCTTTCAGTATGTTCTATTAAGTAATCATCTTGCTGCTTGAAAATTAGTACCTTTTAAAATGGTACCAAAGGCTTTCATTTTTTCAAGTTACAGCTTGTTTGTTAAGTGTTGTTATGACAAAGTACATCTACTAATCTTTCAAATTCCCTTTCTATTAAGTGGTGTTTGTTCCTAAGGACAAGAATAATTTTCTATTATTGAACTGTTAATCAATTACATACAGTGTTCTTAAACATAAATAATTAAGACAGTGGTTATAGGTAGATCAAGGAAAGACTTTGTGTGAGAGATGTTATCCATTTCAGTGGAGGCTGGAAATAACCCTTAATTTTTTTACATTGATTTTTTTCAGTGGCTTCTTGAACCTTATTTGGGGGATTTGTTTATTTGGGGTGGCAGTGGCCTGACTTTATTGCAGTGGGTGATGTTGAAAGTTCATAGCTGCCGCTTGTTATACCAAAATACTTGGGCAGCATGAAGCATCTGAGGACTAGCTCCATGTTATTTATTTTCTTGAAGCCAATTTTCATTTGGTTGTTAAAGGTTTGACTGGGTACATTGCAGCTAGTGATATGAAGGTAGAAACTGCTTGATGAGCCCAAATTTTCTTAAAAGAAGCTGAAAAAAACTCTTTTAAAAATAATAATAATAATTAAAAAAACAAACAACAGCAACAACAAAATAAACAAAACCAAACCAGCAAAACCCAAACACCCCAAAACCTAAACCAACCAAACAACCCCCCAAAACACTTCAAGGTCTGCTATTGTTGCAAGAGGTAACGGGAGCCCTGAGATGTAACTTGTTGGAAGATGCTTCCTGCTCTTTGAAGTCTTGCTATACTAGTTCTTATACTGTTATATGCTGCTTTTGTGGAATCTTATCTTACCTTGTGAAATGCTATGTGTGGGATGTGCATGCTTGTTATTTAATCCTTGATAGCTGGTTACCTTATCTTTTGGTAAGCAATTAGATTTTCACTTTTAAATGACCTGTAATTCAAAGCAATTAGATGAAAATAAAAAAATAAATTATTTGCAACATCTGAAATAGATAACATGGTACTAAGGTTTTTAGACTTCAATGAAGAAATAAGGAAAACACTTCTACACAGAAGTAAAATTGGAAAGATTGCTCTCCTTGTATCTGCATTCCTCTGACCCTCCTGAGCAGCTTCCTGGAAGCCTGAAGTGCTGGGGTGCATCTCCTGAGACAACTCCTGTCTGTTGAACTGTGCAGCTTTAGGAAGTCCCTTGAAGTTTTCCTTGGGTTAAGCTTAAAATCTGTCTTCCTCAGAGGCTTAGTGGTCTTATGAGGGATACTTGAAACTTTCCCCTGATAAACAAAGGACTAGTGCACTTCTTAGGTTCAAATACCGCTATAGCAGGCCAGAGGCTATTCACAGGGGTCTGATCAGTGAAGCATATCTTTTGGCAGCACTGCCCCTACTTACTACACAAGTGAATGTCTGTATCCATATTTATATTGATGAACAGACAGGAATTATGAAAATAGCTAGATGACATTACCAAAATGGGATTGCTACTGTCTGGTTGAGACCAGATGTAGTTGTGGTGTGTAGTCTTGAGGATACCAGGCTTGGAAGGAAGAATATCAGTCTCCAAGGGACAACATAACTTTCCCCACATAATAACATCAAGGGGAAGGCAGTTTCGCTTAACCTCAGTCAAAAAGAAGTGGAAGATGTTGGACAGTGAGTAGCAATGCTGCAGTGTTAATAACTTTAAAGCATTGTAGAAGAAAGCAATGCAATGAACTCTTACCTTGCTTGTAACTTCATCAGTGAAGTTTTGATAAGACTTCTTTTTCAGTAGGTTAAGAGTATCTCCCAACATGGCTACATAGAAAAATTGCTAATTTCAACAAAGCTGTTATTTTCTACCATGTCAAAGATAAATTTCCAGTAGTTCCTGGCAAGGACATGAAAGCAAGCAATTATCTATATGAACCATGTGTTTTGGAATACAGGTGCTGTACTGGAAGAAGTTGGAAAAAAAAAAAAAAAAAAAGAATTCTTACAACTGTTCCTATTCTAGCAATTGCTATTAACCTTGTGAGAAATGTCCTTGATCCTTCATTCCTTAAACTGTCATTTCTGTTCTTGGGTAGAAGTATATGTTGGAAAAGAATATGGATGAGGAAGAACTTGGATGAATGAGTAATTTAATGCTAGCATGAAGGCAAGCCAGGGATTAGCAAAGTAGCTTTTGCTTTGCATTTTATCTTTACTAGACATTTCCTTTAATGTAAAGATGTCTGCAAATATATGTAAACTGTTCAAAAAGTATTTTAAGATGGCGATGTACATCAAATTAACTACTTGCAAATAAACTTGAGCTTAATTTATTCCTCAGTATATTAATTCAGTTCTAATCACCAAATTCCACATGGCTGAGTTCAAAAGGAGATCATGCACTCCTGCTCCTTTCCTAAACTTTAATTTCTCCTTAGTTTGCTTCAAAAACTGAACTGCTTAGAAATACCCTACTTGACCTTTAAAACTACAGTATAGGGGGAATCATGATAATTAGATGAAACCATACAATTATTTGTCCAAACTGTGTCTGTATAAACATTGGAAGACACATATTAGCAGTTTGCTGTGCCTGCACAGGCATGGGCTGCTCTTGTAAGCTGGATCTTCATTCATGAATCACTGGTGTTATTACTGAAGATGTTTACTATTATGCCTGTTTTTAGTTGAAGTTGATTCTACTTTTATTGATGAAGTTTGAAAACAATTAGCTTATCTTAATTGGTTATGCCCTATATCTCTTCTGCATAGTTCAGGCTTGGGAATAAACTTCTACCCAATAACATCTTTATTACAAGTACAAGTGATTGGTTCCTTTTTCCCTTCTAATACCAACTATTGTGAGACTGTCATTTTCCTTAATGATATACCACTTCTCAAATAAGGACCGATGTTCATTGTTTGCTGAACAATGTCTCTTGTAAAAATGGATACATTATATGTATGTATGTTTTATACAGGAGAGCTACACTTACACAACAAATTCAAATAGCAGCTCTGCTGCATTGTATTTGGCACATAATGATTACATCACAGCCTTTTGAAATGCTAGTTAAAAATAATAGCTAACCAACAGACTATGTTAATCCTTTGGAGCTTGCAGAAAAGTATCAGTGATGATTGGCATACTTACTGTGACAACATATAGTAACTTCTGTAAAGAGAAGAGTTTTCTTTTTGTCAGTACAGAAGTAAACCAAGAGAGAAAAATCAGTGTGCCTAATCCATTGAAGTCATGGAACCATTCACTAAGGATTTTAGAACTCTGTACACATTTGCTACATCTCAGAAACACGTAACTAGAACCTAGGAGGATGACAGGAACTAAATAAAATACAGAAGACTTTAAAAAAGGAAGTATTAAGAGCTAAAAGCAGAATAATTAATGATTTGGATAAAATACACATCTCAGTGCTCAACACTGTAGTTCAATTTACATAAATCAGCAGTTTTGTGCATCTCTTCAGAATAAATGTAGAATGTGTTTCAGGAAGGATTGTCTTCATTCTTAACCTAGGGACTTCTACTTCTTTGAAGAAGTTACCACAGAAGACATAATATATTGCTGGACTGTAGTGATAGTATTGATTTTGCTTTAAAGAATTTAAACTTTGATAAATTGCACCCTGCAGAACAACTTAAATGAGTAACAAAACAACAAAATATATTGTCTTAAATTGTCAGAGTTGACCAGTAAATTTATGCTTTAGTCTTTGGAGAGCTTCTTCAAATCACTTTCAAGGAAAAAATTCTTCCTTGGGTTGATTAATTTCAAATTGTCTCAAAACACTTTGAAAAATAGAACCTTTCCAAATCACTAGTCAGTGTCAAAAATTTATATCTTCCAGCTACAGAGCTTCCTAATGAGGGACTAGGGAGCAGTCAGTACTTACATGGTTGTTGGCAAAGTCTTAAAGTACAGAAAATCCTAACAAGGACATGCATGGTTTTTTTGTTCTATCAACAGGCAGCTGGATATCTTCTCTTACTCAACATTTTTCCTTGCATGAATGGAAGAACCATAGACCATTTTACCATAAATGTGTATAGAGAAGGTTGTGAAACAGTGATAAATACTTGTCTTAGAGAGACTTTGGCCTTCAAACACAAATGTGGGTGTGAAGGATAGAAATGAGCCAAGAACAGTTTCTTGAACCTTTTGATAATTCAGTAGCTACCCATCCTCATTAAAACATTTGAAAATGTGTATCAATGGACTTGGTTATAATTCTGAGTTGAAACAAAAAAAGAAAAAAGTCAAATACAACTATATGTAGTTTCCTGAATGTGTATTTTAAAACCTGGAGAGTAGTGAGCTATTTTCACCCATGTTATACCATCCAGTTAAAGACCTACTAATATTAACTAGACCATTATTGAGGGCAAAGATCGTCTGGGGCAGGCTCAAAATTCTGCTTTCTGCTAGTAATGAAGACTGGATAGGCATGCAGGAGAATTGTTTATACTTGACTGTGTATGCCACAAGAGATGCTGTCATTTTTCTACTCTTGTAGTGACTGGAGAGAGGGGAAAAAAAAAAAAAGGAAGGAAAAGAAAAAAAGCAACCCCAAACAAGTCAAGTCTTAGGGATTTCATGTACTAGATCTAGGAAAGAATGGATATTTTTCCCTCTGTGTTAAAGTTGAATTAGGGAAATTAGTAATACAGTTTCATAATTTCCCATGAACTTTTGAGCATACCTTCATGCTAGTCAAGCTCTTAAATACTTTTTAACAGTCCTCCTGAGTTTGAGTATTTTGTAAAGGCAAGCAGTTAAACTAAGGAAAGCAGCACTGTGAGCTAAACTAGACATGATGCAAAGATTGCTGCAGAAATAGAGTCAAATTGAAAAGACCTGGTTTTGTGTAATTCAAAAATAATTTCTGCTGTCCTCACCCTACTCAGCTTTGGTTTCATTGCTACACATTTTCTGCATAACATAACTTTACATAACTTTTGGTATGTTAACTCATATTAAAGGATTTTCCTATAAGTAGAAACAGACCACAGTGAAGGGGTGTTAAGGGACAGCTGTTGTTCTGCTGCTTCTCTGGAGCTCCAGAGAAGCTAGCAGCTGTTTGCAGTATGAGCTTTCCACAGAAGGTAAAAGCATCCTATAGTGGCAGCAATTTTGAGACAGTAAAAGTAATTTTTATTTTCTTTTTTTTAATCAAACTATTCAGAAAGAAAACGTTGGCTGCCATTCTATTTTAGGTAGATTGCCTTTCCCATTTATGGCCTCTTTCCTTACTGCAAACAGCAGGTGGCTGATCAAACATATTCCCCCTGAAATATGAACTGTGTTTGGAGTAGGATTTTGATTGCTTGAGGAAGAAACCTGCCAAACACTTCAGCATTGATCTTTGGGCTAATGTGAAGTTTGCTTGAGCCTCCTTGCCCTTTTTTGTCAGAATAGGTAGGGGCAGCACACAAAACCTCTCATATACTGAGGTTACAGTCCATGACTTTTGTACAAATAACTATCAACTATGTACAGAAAACAATTAAGCAAAGAAAAAAATACACAGCTTAAGAATGATTTAGACTAGAGCATAAGTCATCTTTGACTTATTGCATGACAAATATGATATTGAGACTGCCAAACTGTACAAAGAGCTTTCCCAAGAGAGTTTTTAACATTAGGAAGGCAGATTGGAGGGGCAGTATGAAATCTGTTAGGAATGCATGACTAAGATTTTGTTTTGTAGTGTATGTGAGCAGTGTATCGAAGAATGTCAGGAGTTCAAGACTTGCATGTGGTAATTAACTAAATCTTTTTTTTCTTTTTTTTTTTTTTTTTTTAATTACACAGACAAATAAGGCTTTCGGGTTTTCTCCAAACAAATCAATAATGGGTGTTTTTTGTAGCTCTTTTACTCTGCTTCTTAAAGGCTGTAGCGCTTCTCTCACTCCCATTTATTTAGACTTACTAGAATCTGAATAAAAGGTTTTGTATTTGGCAATTAGCTGAAAATGTTCTGATTACAAAACACTTTTTTTAATGGATGACATGAGCTTTTTTCTTTTCTATGAGTCAAGGAAAAAAATGTTAGGTGCTATAAGTGTTGAGAAAATCTGGTTTCAGATATTTAGAAACGAAATATAAATAGATATAATTGAGAGCAAAATATGCTTATGATTGGGTTCACGTTAATGAATCATCAAATAACAAAATGTACTGGATCAGGTGTAGCTATATACATGCATATATATATATATACACACTTACATACACTACATACACAGAGTATTTCTAGAATTCATGCTACATTTATGAAACAGAGCAAGATCTCTAAAGTATTATAATGTTCTGTGAGTTGCAGACTTTCCCTTTCTGAAGGAGCCAGTTCTAAATGCAACCACACAATAAAGGAGGTCACTGTAGTATGTGAACTATGTATTTCAACTCCTGAAGGTCATGGGCTGCTAAGCTGCGCTCAGAAAAAGTTACTTTCTGCTGTGCTTATGCAAGGCTAAAGGAGGGCCACCAGCAGCACAACCAGGGTTGTGAAGGCACAGCTCTACCTATGTGATGAATACTGCTGCTCCTTTGGCCTGAACATGCTGCTTGAAGGACACTGAGGGCTTCCAACAAGATGTAAAAAAAAAACCCGAAACAAAACCAACAGAAAAAACCCCACCTCCCTCCCCCCAATCTATTTGCCCCTTCTTTTACAGGATGGTGACTAGAGATGAGAAGCCAACTTGTCAAGAGCAGGATGGGTGGAAGGAGCGTGGAAGTATAATATGAGTTCAATATGTAACTGCTTTATCGGGATCCTTCAATGGTACTAGTATTAAGTTCAGCTGAGGTAGCCTGGAGCAGGTCCAGCAAAACCTTGTTCTTAGTAAAGAAATATTAGATTCTGGCTTCAGTTTGGTGGTGGTTGTCTGGTTGTGGTGTGTGTGGTTTTGTTGTTGTTGGTTGGTTGGTTTTTGTTTTAAGGAGGATGCTGGTTTACAAATCATATTCTTTATTAGATTGTTAGGGTGATGTGCAATTCATTTAGATTAAAGGCATCAGGTTAAAGCTTTGAATTACAGACTTTAAGTGATAATTTAGAAATACTTTTGCCTGAGAGTTGTATTGTGATGTTAACTCTGAATACAACAGGCTTAGTACTATATTCCTCAAAACATAGATCGAGTCAAAAATGATTCAGAGTTATTTCTGAGTCATAATTCTTTTTCTTCCCTTCTCTTTCTAGTCTTAAAGGGCAAATGGATTTTGACTGGAACACTTTCCTTCGTTTTGTGGGGTTATTTTTGTTTTGTTTGGATTTTTTAATATCGGAAGTGTTCCACTGAAAATACTTTTCATATTCATACTTGGTTACAAAAATATTTTTTGAACTAGTTAATTCATTGAAGTGTTTTCAGGTGTGGGCACATTTTATTCTCATTTATGCCTGTTTAGATATGATGCTGACCTGTACCAACATGGTTCTTCTGTTGCTCTTCTGCACTGATCAGCTGCTAAGAAAGACCAAAGTACTGCATAGCGCTTGCTCTGTCAAGCTGTTTGGAAACGCTGAGACTTTCTGTTCTTCTTATTCACTTAAGTGAGTCTTTATGAACACTGTATGTCCTGCTTCAGCACTCCCTCTTTTATTCCCACTCCCATTTCTTATCTGTGCATTTTTTTTCTATTTTATCTGATTTGTATCTAGAATGAATCACTGAACATGCAAGGTGTTTCATCTTCTTTGTAGCACCAGATAAAACAGTCATATCATGTATAATACTTCTAGATCACTGATGTTTCTCTTGTATATGTAAAAATAACACAAAGTGATCTTAAAAATGTGACTGTTTTCTCTGTCAGTTTGTCGGTGCCTGTTAGAAAACACATTGTTGCTGTTTCAGGGTTGTGGTTTCTTTTTTTTTTTTTGATTCAACTTAAAAACTAGAGAGGAAGGAAGGAAGGAATTAAAATTATTTTTTACTGAAAGTATGTTAAGCTTCAAGCTGTTTTGTATTAAATTTTTAGATGCAGTAATGTGTTCTCAGTCCTGCAGTGTACAGGCCTCTACGTTTACTAAATTTAAACTGATAGTGTTCAAAATAATAAGAAATCTGATTTGTTAATCCTTTAGTTCCTTTCAGAAAAGCTCTGTGCTATTCAGAGAGTTTGCTGTTAATGCTGTGTCAGGGCTTTCCAACCACTGCTTTTAAACAGTCCTCTTTCTTTCTGCTATGAGCTCATCTCTCTGTGCCTGTTCAAAAGGTGAGACCAATCTGTTTTAGAAATTCATGGACTTCTTGAAGATTCTGATCCCTGAGCATCTTCTGAATGAACACAGCACTGAGTATACTACCCTAAGCATGTATAATTATTTTATTTTTGTCTCTTTGAGAATTTCTAAATTGCTTAGGAATTCCTATGTTTTTGAAATAATATGTGTGATTCTACATGCTAATTTCACACCAGGTATGTCAGTGGTGTGCTCTTGGGAGTACTGGATGGTTTCAGCTTCTGCAATTCAGGTCTCTCAGAAAGGTGAACAAATGGAGAAGGGAAATGACACTTGCATTAGCAACCCTTCAAAGAATGCTAGATTCGCCTTCCTTGTTTAAGACTGTGTGTGAAGCAAATGTATGTCAATTTCTAAGTGCTGCTTTATTTTCTATCTCTGATTCCACTCTGTAGAAACTCAGGTATGCATAAGGATCGGGGCAGTCAACTTCCTGTTACAGCTAACATACAGTTTTTATCAGTAAAAATCTTAACCACAAAGCAGAGGTCAGTTTTTTAGGTTTCATTAATTTACTCTTGAGATTAATGCTGATATTGTGATTTTTATTAATCAGAAAAGCATTAGCTTTTTACATATTGTTGACAAGTGTATGCTTCCTTCCATTTATACTCAGAGATCCAGTTTCAGAAGGATAAAGTACAGTAGAAAGTTTTCAAAGGCAAATGTTTAATATCTTTGTAATAGAGTGCTGAAATTTGATGGCTGAAAGTCGTACAGAAATGACCAAATTTCCATAAAGTTTTTTATAAATGATTGGACCAGCTGCTGAGCAAATGCATAATGTAGGCTGCCTCACACCCCTCACTTGTACAGAACCACAGCTTTTTCTTCAGCCTTCAAACAAAACAAGAAAATGGAAGTCCATCAAGTTTTAATTTAGATATCTAAATGACAACGCTTAAGTAATTTAAATTATTACTCTGCCTATGCTACTTCGGTATGAATTTTTCAGGCTAGATGAAGTAGCCACAAAGTGTCTGAAGAGCAAGAACAACATGCTGCCTACTCCTCCTCGGGCAGATGTGGTACTTCAGTGCTGTTGTCTGCAAGCTCTGGGTGTTCCAGTAAGGACAGCTAGGTGCTCACGTTCTGGGAGAGGCTTGTGTCCAGAGTTTGAGATTAAATGGGAGTAAAAGGGAAAAATCAACACTTCTGACTGCTTGTCTCCAAAAATGAGAAGAACTAGGACTGTTTTATTGGCTAGACAAGTTGAGTTTGTTGTGGTTCTGTGATTAGTGTAATTGTGTAACCACCCAAAAGCAGTTCTGTTAACTGTAAAAAGTTTGCTCAATTATGTGAGCAAGTACATAATGAAGTGCACAGACAACTGGCTCCTCTTGCACAAAAATCCTCTGAAATCTTAGGCTAACTTTGACTGTGGTTGTGACACTGATTTTGTGGACTTCCAGTCATATAAACTACTTATCCCTAATGTCAGTAACATGTATTCTGATGAATTGTATGTGGCTGAAGGCAAAAGACAGGAAACAAAAGTTATATACTTGTCATGTGAAGTGTTTAAAAAAAAACAGGGAGACAAAGAGCTGTCTTGCATTTATTTCACTCCACAGGTTTACATTAGCACAGACTTGGGAAAGTAGTTCAAGAAACTCGTGCAATGAAGAATGTTACCATAGCTGTTCTGAGGGACACTGAGCTATTGCAAACTTAAGCAGCTTTTTAAGTCTTCAAAAGACAAAGCTGTGTGGAACCTTTGAGAGCAGAATCCTGATGAGATTGCCACACTTTAACTTTTTTTCCTCCTGTCAATTTCAAATCTTTGTAACATGTTGTGATCTGTTGAGAGATCCATTTAAAATAGGAAAGATGGGTAGGGCAAGGGCAGAGGTTCTGGGTGCTCTCCCTGGCTCCCTCATGGCACTGTTGCACCAGCAGGTCAAGCAACAGCATCGCCTGACCTTTGGCTCCTGTCTGTTTCCATTTACTCAATTTCAGAGAAGGAGGTGTCTAGCTAGTGCTGTACATGTGAGGGATGCTACTGCTGATTTGTGGATATAGAAATTCTGGTATTAGTATGACACTGTCAAGAAATGTTGCTGTGAAATGCATCAAATTAGTCTAGAAAACATTGAGTATATATGGTTATTGCTTGGAGAAATGAGAAATCCATCATACTTTTGGCAGCGTTAGCATATAATTCTAATTGTAGAATTGCTATGATTTTTCTGAGTTGCAAATTGTAGTCACAGATTTTTATATGCCTCTCAAGGTAGTTAAGGTACTATAAAGGCCCCGATTTTTTTGTGCATCTGCTAATATCATCAGAATCTATAGTTGCTGTGCAACTGGGAAGCATTGGTAGTACAGGGAAAGATGGGAAGTGTTATAGGACACTTAAAGATATCTTTTCTAGCGAAGCAGAGAAATGATTTCTTTATTTTCTATATGCAACTTCTTTGCTCGGAAAGATTTGAGAAAAGTATCAGGCTGTCCTGGAATATGCACAGACGTATGGTATGAATTGCTGGATGGATGCTGTGACAAGAACTGGAAATCTAGGTCTGTCCAACAAGTATCAACGTAACCCACACTGTTTAGCTGCAGTGGCTTGCATGTGGACTGGGATAGATAACACTTGTTTTTGTCAATGAAAGAACCTGATATCTAGTGCCCCAGATACTGCTTATCCTTCTGCCACATGAGGGAAATAGATAAAATCTTCATATAGGTTCAAACATTGTAGTAGTTCAAAACAGATTTAGAGATCCTAGAAATCTTCAATTAGAAATCTTCAAATGTAAGTAGCTAAAGCTTGGAATGGAGTAAACCATACCAGATCTGATACCTGGAAAGACACTCAAGCAAATGATAACACTAACTTTCAATATACAAAACAATCTGATCATATTAGTGAAGGAATTTCTGCCATAGGTGTCAATAGCTCACATACAAATGAAGGTGTTGGATCTCACTGAAAACTTATGTAAGCTTATCAGTTATTTAATTGCTCTATGGTTATCATAACTAAGGAAGTTTTGGCTTTATTTTGGAAGATAATATATTACAGTTACATATCAGCCAATATACAGAAACTCTGTGAAGAAAAACAGACTGAACTGCTACCTAAGAGCATTATGTAGACAATTTTTTTTTAGGTTTCTATCTAAAGCCTCATGTAACCTTTCCTGTTATTAAAAAAAAAATCAATTTAAGAGGATTCCACTGTATATCTGAAAAGTAGCCTGCATTGCAGAATTTAATAGGATTATACTATTGATTCCATCTTTACAATGCTAGCTAGTATTTGGTATTTGTGAACTGCAGACTATTATGTGATTGAACACAAGGGAAGAGGGCTTAGTTTATAAAAGAATAAGTAGCTTTCCCTTAAACTGCCCTGAACCAAAGATATACACCTGTTTTGGTCTCTGTTAGTAAATGCCAACTAACAAAACACCAGTGAGAGAACCTTTTAAAACCGGGTGTCTTATAATTGCTTGCTCAGTCTCCAAGTACAAGGTAATTAAACATCTTGTCAGCAGGAATCTGCTGCTGTAATGTAACTGTTTACGATTTTTCCAGAAAATTCTACCTGTAGTTCTTTAAGCAAATAGAAGCTACTACAAAGTTGTCTAGAAACCCATGTTACTTACTGATTCTTGTGGTTTCAAGGCAACAGAAGGTATTTTCTGCTCTTTTTGAACTTAATGGACTAAAAGTCCAATTGAAGTTTTCTTTCCATAAAAGTGTATTTTTTGGGAAGGTAACTCTTCCTGGGAACATAGTTTTATGTACTAAGTAAATTCCTTACATACCATCACTATTTGTTTATTAGTGCTATATTAGTGATCATTGTCACATCCTCATATTTGCAAATAATGGAATTTGGAATGGAATAGAATGGAATTTGGAATGGAATAGAATGGAATTTGTAAGGATTTTGAGTAAATAAACTGTCTCATCTAAATGAATTTTGTATGGGGAAGCCTGCTTTTTCTGCAGATCTTCTGTTTTCCCTACTGAAACATTTTCATCTCTGTCTTTAGTAGTAGGAGTTCAACAAGTTGTTGCTTCCCATTAGTTTTAATGTCTCTGCTTTCAGAAAGAGAATGACCAGCTGTGAAAACACCAGTACAGAAACTGTGTTACAGCAACTGCATTGAACTTGTTGAGGATGAACACCAGCAAAATACTAAGATTGCAGAAAACTGAGATTGTGTCTCTGGGATAAACTTCAAATTTGCAGTCTTCCCTGACTCAATGAGCTATGCTGAACTGTATCAAAAGGGCAATGGGCTGAGAAACAGTTAATGTCTTATTGAAAGCCCCTTACTGGGGTCAGCAGCAACAAATTACTTTCCTGTATCATTGTTTACTATTTGCCTCTTTTTTTTTTTCTTTTTTTTTTTTTTTTGTTGTTGTTAGTAAGTAGGTGAGGATGTGGAAAGAGAGAGACCTTCAGTACCTTGCACTTTAATCCTTTGTGCTCAATTTGCTTTACATTTCTGAAGGCTTCAGATGTTGGTGGATTTCAAACCTCCAAGAGATGAAGGAGCAAACAAAGAAAAGTTGAACATCAAGAGTACAATGAAGTATGTGAAGAGCAAACACCTGTCATGACAGCTTGGTCTGGATGGTTTTTCCTGTCCCAGCTGGTGTATGCTGTTGTCAGTAGTTAACTGCTGTAATACATGGAGCACAGCTTGCTGACAACCCAGATACATTCAGGCTGGCTCAGTTTAAACCTAAAACAACCTAATACCAATAGAGATTTCTAGATCTGAGGCAGAAGGATTATGATCACTTGTGTAGTCTGGCTTTCTGCTTGATGTCAAACAGTATCAGTTTCTCTCTTTTTGCGTTGATCATGTACTCATTCAGAACAAAACATGGTAATATGAGGTAAAGTAAAAACAAGCCAGTGATCATTGTGGTTTGTAGGGATTAAATCTGTGTGAGACGCAAACATTTCTGTAAATCTCACTGGATGAACTGTTTCTTCTTTGAAATGAAATTATCATAGATGAAATTCCTACCTTTTGTGCCACTTTATTCCATTATTATTTTAAGTACTTTGAAAATTTGAAACTCTTCACTGAGTAAACTTAGCTGTGGCTGGCCTGACAGCCCCGTTTATTGAATATATGCATAGAAGAATACTAGACAAGTCCACTTTTGCATGGTATCAGGGACAGCATTTCTACTATTGCGTAATATATATATATATATATTCTGTAAATAAGTCTATTTACCTGTGCAATTAATATTGTTGATTACTGCTAAGGCTAATGTGAATTGTGAGCATAAAGCCTCCTATCTCTTGAGTGAGAGGGATGTAGTGGCAGGTAATGGCATTCAGTCAATATTCTCTGTCTCATCAGTCATGGGAGAGGGTAGAGTGGACACTGTGTTGCCGCTAACTATAAAATATTTCTGGAAACAATACGCCTGAGTGCATGGGCTTCAGGACGACACTTAAAAAATGTCATGAAGTATATCCTGTCCTTTATATGTTTCTGGTAATGCAATTGAATTTATTAGCAGTTTGTTGCTACAGTAAAAAGCATTCCCAGGATTTATGGCTGAAACAATAGCTGTAGATGTTCAGTCCTGTTGTATTTATTGAAGGTTTTGTTGAGCTCATGGCATCCTTTGATTAATTGCCATCTGAGGCATATTTTGTAACAAGGACTGTGTCAGAGTTTTGTGTCACTGTATTTCATAAAGTTCCACTGTGTCTTTAGGGAGTGAGAGTGTGAAACATTAACTTCAAAATGGATGTGTGGGCAAGTGGTAAAAGTGGTAACTAATTGACTGCCAGCCAGAATTTATACATGTAGAGAGCACCTCCTCAAATAATGATGGGTTTTACATTTTACTTTAACACAGAGTAGCCATCTTCTTATTGCTGGGATGACTGTTCAGACTGTGCATTGTAACAGCCCCAGAATGTTCTCAGCCATTTAGAAAGATGGAGGAGTATATTGTAATCTGTAGTATTTTCCTTTCATTTACACCGGAGTGAAAAGGTAATAATATGTGCAAATCACAGTAATAGATTAACATCAGGTTTAGGTTGCAAAATTCTTACAGTATTTGAAGACACACATATGTAAAATGAGGATCTTAATGTTTAGATGAATTCCATAGAAGTGTATTGGAAGATTAAGCTTAATTTTGTTTGATTGTATCAAATGTGATCAATTGATAACAAAAACAAATGAATGTATTAAGGTTACCAACTCCTCTCTCAGGATTTTGGAAATAAAATTTAACCTAGAATCTGAAGATTAAGCTAGGTCCTTACTTTCTGCAAGTTGTGTCCATAAATATTTTTTGCAAGGCTGCAACAGTGTGACAGTAGATCAGTTTTATTGCTATTACTTTTGCACAAATGTCATTGATTTGGTATTTAGCAGGAATAAAGAGTAGAAAAATGATGTAATTTTGCCACCAAATATTCATATAACACGTATTATAGGAGAATATTTGCTGTATGGCTAATTCCGCAACTCTTATTATTTCACAGGTACTGATTTTTTTTTTTTTTTTTTTTTTTTCGTGAACAAGACCCTTTAGTGATTTCTATCTTACTAACTCACCGGAATTGTGTACTTAACTCCAAGCTCCTTTCCTTCAGTATCTCTAATGGTGTTTGCCTTTATGTTCTCTTGATCTGAAAATGTAAACGCTAGTGAGTTATCACTTCAGCTCAATATTTCAAAGCTCAAAATATATTGTTGACAAATTCCCTGGTATTTGAAACAGTTAATTTCTCCTGTCATTGTGATAAAAGAAATGTGATAGAAAAAATGAAGCCCAAAACTTAAGGGGGCTAAAATACTCTTATTTGGTGCTGCATATTTCAAGCTTGCTGTTGAATGAATTTCAGCGTGTGTGGTACTGAATCCTTCAGACAGCAAAGTGGAGTACATCTTTCCCTATGTGTTCGTAGCACTGAGGGTTTTGTCAGGTGGTACTTATTCATACCAGAATGAAACCTGAGGCAGTACCGATACGACTATACATTTACAGCCTGTATACCCTTTACAGAATTTAAAACTTGTCCTCCAGTAACAGACAAGGATATTTAGATAGGCTTTTAAAAAAATATTTCTGTTAACAGTGAAAATGTACCCAGCTGAACTGCGGGGAAAAACCTCAGCACTACTGGAGGGTGTATCATCCTTTGACACTACACCTTTTCCTCTCTGTCTGTCTCTGACTTTCCAACTTCTGGTGGTGGAAGAGAAGTTTCACAAATCAAGAATATGAGATTGTTGTTAAAAGTGGATAGAGAATGAAAAGGCCTGAAACTGAGGAAAAATTGCAACTGCTCTTGAACCTGCTATTAGTTGCAGGTGCCCGGGTGCTGGCAGTGGGGGCAAATGACAAATAAAATGCCTCTAGCCTTTTTAACAAGGCTTTAAAAGATGACCTTTTGTAATAATATTTTTTTCACCAGATTTGTTAAGAAAAAACACCACACAACAACTGCTATAAATAAAATATTAAACAGTATTAAACTCATTGCCTGGGTTAACAATGTAATAATTTATTTTGAAGAGTGCCATTATATCTGGTAAATATTTAGTCCCTATGCTTATACAAATACAAACTGATTTAGTTGGAATCAGCTGGATGGCTACAGTCAGTATATTGTTGATGCAACTGATAAATAATACGTAATTACTTAGACATCTTATTACAAATCCATGTCTAAACAAACCTACGCAAAGAATACTCAATTATGTAGATGTTACAAATTTTCTGCATCATTTTGAGGCTTGGCATAACATTCACAGAAGTCACTAACTTCTGTTTTGGCACCAAATGGAGCATAGATATCTAAATGCAGGAGTTTGGTATGCTTTCAGCTACTGCTGGGGCAGAGAAAAGCTGTGAGCAACACCGTAAGGGTTGTTTCCTGGTCCTCTTTGTTTCCTCTGTCTGTACTTGAGTCATTTGCACAATCATCCTTGCTCCACTTCCAACTTTGTGTCCCTGGAAAGCCATAAGCACATAGCTGCTCCTGAATCACAAGTGGTGGGCGCTTGGGAGGTCATGTCCACGTAGGAGCAGGATCTCACCATGACATGGCTGTCAGTAGACTCCTGTCTCACGCTGGAACCTGTAGAGGCTTTGTCAGTTAGGCATCCCTGTATTTAAATTGTGTGAAGGCCTCCGTTTGGAAGTGCTTGTCCATAGTGTGCTATCAGAGCAATGCAGATGAGTCAAACCACAGAACAATTTAGGAAAGCAGTCATGTAACAAGAGCCCTGCTGGTGATGGTGTACCTTGCTCTATCTTTAAAATGAGATACAAGTCTTTCCCCTGAAGTGTAAGTCTGGGAGAAGTTTTTCTGGATAAAGACATATTTTAGTGTTCAAATTAAAAGGAAAAGAAACAGAAAACAGATTTCTAGTGCAGAGTCATGGAAGGGTAAGAAGTGCTCTTTCCAGCTGTGTGAAGATGCAGACTGCCAGTGGTGGTAGAGACAGCGTAAGTAGGAGTGTGCATGTCTGTTATAGGGGACATGGATGTCGTCCATTGTCTGCAGGACTGGTTGTTTTAGTCTAGTGGTTTGGTTTCAACTTGTGCCTCTGTCTTCTCTGCTTTTCTATGTTTAAAGGGTCAGCTGAATATTTCCATTGTTGTGTTGCTTTTGAAAATGGTGGGACAAAAATGGTCTACCTATTACCACCGTGACAGTCTTAAATTGCTTGTCTCAAGAATTTCTTCCAGTCCTTTATTCATAATTGAAGCTTTTTCAAGAGACAGTTACAAGTTGTTGTAGCCACATGAGTTAGATCTGATTATGCTTTGCTGCTTTGGAGAAGATGATGTTCAGAGTAGGTTTTCTGTGCTTGTTCATTATCACTCTGCCATTCACGGGTTATTTCCTTTCAAACATTTGCTGGGTTGTTTTCATATGTTAAGTCTTTGAATGAAATAAGCAAGATAATTTTGAAAACTATCAATATTTTTCTATTTAATAAAATAGTTCTGCAAGATGTAAATGATTAAATGGAACACATTTTAGATACTTTAAATTGTATAACTTAAAATTATGCATGATTTCACTCTTACAGATAGACAAAACCTTGACATATTGCAACCCATACTTTTTGGTTTTCAGTGACTTTTTTTTTTTTTTTTTTGCATGATACTGTAGGAAATGGTCTTTTGTTGCTGAAAACTGAGTAAAAGGATTAAGCTTTTGGGAACAGAGGTAGGTAATGTATTTTGTATTTTTATCTTCAGCTTATAGAGTACTGATTTACAGAATAGTCCAATCTCTTTATCTATGAGGATCATGAAGAAATTATAAGTAATAAAGAAGCTGATAAGGTTAAGCATCAGGATCAGGTAATATGATTTAGGAATATTGTGAAGACAAGTCAAGTCTCATTGTACTTCCCCTTACTAAAAAGGTCAAGAGTGATTTTTGTTTATTAATAAAATTGTGAACTCTTTCTATCTGAATATTAAATGAAAGGTATAAAAAAAAAAATCTGGTTAATACAAAACAGTTAGGAATGTATGTTTTCCTTCACCGACGTAAAAGAATTTGTGTTAGAGGAACAATACTATTTTCAGAGTTTATTTACATCTGCATTCAATTTCTGCTAGTTTTCTTTCTGAACCACAAAGCTCAAGATGTGTTACTGTGCTGTGAGAATTTCATCAAAATCAAACACAGCTATATATTTCCATTTTGGCAGCCTGGGAAGGAGGGCCACACGTTTACAATAAGTACAAAGTACTTTGATATTCTTTTTTTGTCCCTGAGAACAGGATAGACTGCATGAATTATTTTGATAAGATTTTCATGAAAATCTTATGTGAAAACAAACTGCAGACCCTGCTTTGAAGCAAAGTCAGCAATGAGGGAACACAGATTTCCAGTTCAGAATGAGAAGATGAAATAACTGACAATAGAAATAAAGGTAGAAGCAAAAAAAGTTGTTGATTATGCAAAGCAGATAAATATGAAAGTAAGAATAATTTTGACTTGGAATGCTGAATACTGCTTATAGCCTCCATTTGGTTTCCGGGAATTTGATTTTACTTTCTATGGTACTGAAACAGGAGATCCATGGATATTAACTTATTAGTGCTTTTCTGTGGCATTTTTTTTCTGTTCTTAGGTGGTGGTGTGTTTTTTTTTTTTTCTTTTTATATTTGTTGCTTGCAAAAAAACCAAACTGAACCCTGATATTGTGTTCCTTGCAGGAGGTTCTAAAATAACATGAGACTATTTCCTCTAGGAATCGAAATATATATGTTGCCATTATGTTTTGATAACAGAGCTAATATTCAGATGTTATTTGCTGCCCTGGATGTCATCTTGTAAAATGACAAAGGGAAATACTAAACAATATGGGTTCTTTGACATCACATGTGATTTCTCAAGTGGTATTTTGACATTAACTTTTAAAATTACTAGTGGATATTAATTAAGAAATGGCTTTACCACCAGGAATTGCAGAATAGATAATTTTGTCCACTATTTATAACACCAGCTGCGAGTTAACTAAAAAAAAAAAAAAAAAAACAACAAAAAAAACCCAACACTTTTGCCGAACTCATGTAGTTAGTATCTATTACATACTGTAGATATACAAGGTTTAAAAATATTGTGAATATAGAAGAAAATGGCATATATTTTCATTGCTTAAGTTATAGCTTAATATATCTTGGCAATTGAGTAGATGAACAGTAAAGAATAGACTTTTCTGTCCTAATCCACTACATTTGAGTCCGAGGAATAAAACAAACAAAAACGGTAGATTGACCACTATACGAGGCAGCTGCTAAATACCTACACTTCATCTCTGGGCATTTCAGCATTCTGAGGGGCAGGCAGACTGAATTACACAATGATATATAAGGCAGTTGTAGTGATATTACGAAGGGAATCACAAGACAGATGGCAGCACTTACCTGCACCTACCTTGGACAGATGAGCAACCTTTCTTTTAAATGTTTCTATTTCTTCAGAGAAAGATATCTAGAAGTTCAGTTATAGCTGACTTTTTTTTTTGATGCCAGGTGTTATGAGACACTGAAATTTTAGCAATTTCAGTGAAGTCATAAAAACTGTTTGTTTGTGTCAGCTGAATATGATTTAAATATTTAAACTTCAGAAACACTTGCTAATCTTTTATAGGTTTTTAATTGCCCAACACATAGTAGTTCTTACACAAATTATTATTGTCTCATCCTATTTGGGTATATATAATGGCATAGGTTTATATTGACTTGAAAGAGTTATCAATTAGTACTTCATAAGCTTAACTCTGTTAAGATGAATGGTCTCCAACTGAAGGAGGAGGAGCAAAGAATAGGTCAGAAAATCTTCACCATAATGGTAGGGTAGGTCAAAAAAATAAGTAGGATAAGAAGGCTGGTAACAGGGCTGAAATCATAATAATGCAGCTGAACAGATGTCTTGCAATCAATATAAGATGATACGGATATTTAATTTAAAGTAATGGATCTAAAATTTATTTTGTGATTTCACAGCCCCAGGTCTTGTTGTGCGATAGTGAGTTAACTCAGTTTTGGTAAAGTATTCTGGAAAAGCTAGATTGTGACAGCACTATTTCAGCTGACAAGTGCCCTGATCCAAAAGTGGTCCCATTAGCTTCTCTTGAATTCACGGTATGTTTCCTGTGAATTCAAAGGGAATACTTGTTACAGTATGAACTTCAGAAATCCAGTTGAGTATTAGATGTGTCAGATATAACTGACAAGACTGAGAGCTTGCAGGTCCTCAGGTATTTTTACTTTAACATAGTTATTACTGTCCCACAGAGTGAGTGAACTTGAACCTCAAATGAAATGCATCAAACCTATTTTTCAGTTTAGGAAAAATAAAACCAGTCAGACTTTTTTTTCTTAACAATAGTTCCTGTCACTTCATATTATTCATGTGAAAATTTTAAAATGTAGCCTTTTGTCCCCCGATTAGAAAATTTGCTTTGGGAATAGGCTATATCAAAATGACAGTGAAGGGCTTGATCTGCTACACTAGTGATGTTGAACATAATTCTCTGAAGTTGGTGTTGAGATCACTGCACGCTATAGAAACTCAACTGCAGACAACCTTACTAGTGTGGTTTACTTGCCTTGAGGAACCAGAAGTTGAAGAATTCTGCCCCTGATTTTGAAAGGAAGAGAATACAAGTTTAACTAAGTAATTTCCTTTCCTAATCAGGTACATATGATTTCTTTTTAAGCTCTTTAACATCTTTAGAAGAAACCATGGTAGATTTGGATGTCAGCTGATGTGAGGAGATCATAAGCTTCTATTAAATGATGAGACAGTGAAGCATACTGGTGGTACTGGCTAACAGATTGAAGAGCAGAGAAGTGAGGTGATAGAAAGAGCTTTGAGAGAACATGTGGCTGTAGCAGGCAGGCAAAGCTAGTGTTTTGCTGCACTGTTTGCCCCAAAGGCATTTAGGAACATATTGTAGCAGGGCTTCGAGTTCTCCAGGGAGACGCCTGAGGAAGAGTCTCAAACTGCAGTACAAATATTAAGAGTTTGAGACTAAAATAAGAAAATGAACTGTAACAAATCTAAGGTTAGCATACTATTACCTAAGAGTCCTCGGGAAGTTAAGAAATGAAATGGCTGAGTGAATGGTTGTATAGCATGACCTTGCACTAAATCAGCCTTGATATCAGGGGAGTAAAAGGTGGTAACTGCAAATACTATTTTTTGTTCTGGTGCTACATAGGATAGGCTTCTTATTGAAATCTCACAGAACATGCGCTGGTAAATGGGTTGGTGAACCTTGGTGAATAATCGGGGTGTGGGGGGGGGGAAACCAGGGTAAAAAAAATATGACAGTAAAGTACACAGCTATTCAGTCAGCTTTATATTTGACTTTCTGAAGAATGCTCAAATGATGTGACTGAAAAGTGTGCAGAACTACAGTATTCATAAACGCAAAGTAATGCATTTAAGGACAAGATAAAACAGCTTCATTGACATATATGCAGTGTTTGGCTCTAATTTAGTTCTCAGCACTTCAGAAAAGACAGCTTGGAAGTGTATTGGAGAACCAGAATAGGCCCAGAGTGGGAAAGAACAGAGGTGTGGAAGAGGAGAGAGTCTTGAAAGAAAGATGAAACTGACTCTTCAAATTAAAAAAAAAAAAAAAAATAACAGGAAAGGTGAAATACAATGGTGCTTTACAAAATCATGAGAGTATTGAAAAGGCGAACAGGGTGTGATTGCTCACTCTTTCTGACAATGCCAGTTCTTAGAGCTGCCCAATGCCATTATTCAAGCAGCAACTTTGAAGTCAGAAATAATATACTTCTTCCTGCTTTGAGAAAAGTTAGTCATTTAAACTTATGGCTTCTAGGGGTAGGGAGGCCAAGAGAATAAGAAAAATGATCCAGAGAAT
This sequence comes from Columba livia, assembly GCF_036013475.1. Lineage (NCBI taxonomy): Eukaryota > Metazoa > Chordata > Aves > Columbiformes > Columbidae > Columba > Columba livia. The sequence continues at coordinate 62,263,521 of NC_088605.1, read as the reverse complement.
CCACGTTCCGTTAGTGGCTGTAAAAACATCTTCCCTAAAACTGGTTGTTGGATGTTTCTCCTGATACACACTACATGTCCTGTTCTTTCCTTGAACACCTGTGAATACATTGTTGGAGGTCAGATAAACAGGGTAGGCAGACCTTTGCTCTGATGATGTATAAGGGGTTTTCCATTGATATATTCTAAGTCTGTTTTAAAATTTTGGCATCCTGAAGAACGAGTGCAACAGAGAGCAATTTCTTACTGAATCAGGGGAGCTTTCAGAGTTAAAACTGACAGTAAGCTGTTGCTTGAGTGCACCATTGGAAGGACAGTAAGGCTTAGTCTTCAGCAGGAGAAAGGGACAGTTTTAAGATTCAGCTGGACAGGGTGCTGAGCCATCTTGCCTAGACTGTGTTTTTCCCAATAAACGTTGAACTGGATGACTCTTACAGTCCCTTCGAACCCGGTATTATGTGATCTTGCTCTGTTAAGTGCCTGAATTCCTTGATAACTGCATATGCAGTGGAGCCTCTGGGACAAAATGGAGCAGAAGATGAAATTAAAGCTCTGCAAATTGCCTGGCAAAGGTTGGGACTTTGTTTCCTGAGTTTGAATGCTTAGACCTGGCAGCATGGAGCATTTCAGATGCAGATGAAATTGGTTTACAGTGAGCCTGAACCATGCTGGTTATGAGAGCACAACTCACTGGGATCAGCATGTAGATACATCAGCTTTCAGAAGGTGCTACAGAGTATTAGGTATAGGTGTCAGGTAAACAAAAATTTCCAGAACCATGAGAGTGCTCTGTTATCTAAATGGTGGTTCAGTGCTAAATGCCATTTGTGGCTTTATCTCTGCATGCTAAATAAAGATTTCTAAATCTTTCGCTTTAATCTTATCTAAAGATATACTGGAAGAAAAAATCTTTCAAGCCTACTACTGTGTTGTTGGGTTTTATTATTTGTTTGGTTTTTTTTCTTATCTTCAAGGATAATTCAGAATATATGAACAATAATCAAATTGATTGCATCCAAGCCTTAAATTAATTTTCATATACATTTGTTATTTCTCTAGTCTGTGCGTGGCTTTCTTGTTTGGTTATAATATTTCCCTTCCCCCTCAACCTCCCAAAGCTCTTGCCAAACACGCTGTAACTGCCTAACATGGAAGCAATCGAATATCTTTCAGAATTGTAGTATGCAAATAGTAGCAGGCATAAGGCGTGCATAAGGCTAGGCTATGTTTTGGTTTTGGTTTTGTTTTTTTTTTCTTCCATATTGATGGGTTTTCAGTGCCAGGGCTAGAGCCAGGTTTAATCTTTTTGTAGAAGGAATCAAATTCTTCATACCTTTGAGTTGCTTTACAAATAAAACTGAAGATTCCAAAGTATGAACCTGTGTTCATGAACAGAGGCTTGGAGAGAGTTGTGATATTTGTTTTATCTTGGATCATGGTAAATGTTTAAGAGCTGGAAAAACTAGTAGCTGGAAAAGTTTTTAAAAAATTACCTATCACTTTTGTCTTTTGTAGAATGGCTTGTCAGAGAATAAGAAACTTTCCTAAACATGCAGTTCTGTCTGCTTGTCAGAGACATGTTTCTGTCTGTCAATGTGTCTGCCCTTATTTTACTGAGCTGTATTTATGAGAAATGGCTTTTCTGTAACCTTCCACACAACACTTCCCAAACATATGCCTCAATCCTATGAATTCATCTGACTGTATTATTAGGGTGGGGAATTGTTTGGAGTAGTCAAAGCTAATTTTTAGAATTAAGTTATGTTCTCAGCATTAAACCAGTAGAAAACCGTAGTGACATCTGGGATATTAAGACTACTTAATATAACCTGGATTTTCTGTGGAACAAAAGAAAATCCACTTTTTGATTCTAAAGTTTAACTCTATAAACACAGGAGTTTTTAAGCATTTTATTTCTGTAGATAATTCTTTGCATACAATTCACATATGTTTAGATATTATTTATTGATTATTTTTAAACAAGTTTATATTAACAGTCTTGATTCAGGTAAATTAAAAATTTTTCCACAATTTATGTAATAGTCTCCTGAACCTTGTGGTTTACTGTTGTAACATTTACAAAGTCTATTTTTCTGACCTTACATGCTAACTCAGGCTTTTGTCTAGAGGCCTATAGAGTAAATGTTAAGCACAGGTTTATGCTAATATGCACATTAGTTTGCAAGCTAAATGTTAAGGCAATACTTCAAAAGGAAGAAGTAGAATCAAAGGAAATATCATGATGGAAAACCTGAACAAACATATACAGTGTAATACATCAGTTTTGTTTTGGCTAATGGTACTAAAGACATATAGCCTTTAATATATAGACTCTACTATTCTCTGGCTTCAGTGAGAAGGTTACTTTGTAGTATTCTTTCTTTTCCCAGTCTTCTGATAATCAAAATGAGACTGTTACATTTCTTTGTACTTCAGAACTGAATTACTAAAGCATGGCTTTTTTTAATGGATTGAAGGTATATAGGAAAAAGTCTTTAATCATATTGCCTACTGATAAAAAGAAAAAGAGTTAAAATACATATTCTCTTCTAAATAAATTTGTTTTTTTAGAATGTTTTTGAAACGCATATTTCAAACATGCTGTGAAGCGCAAACAAAATTCTGTCCTTGATACTAATATTTTTAGATGTGATTTTTTTTTTTAAAGATCATTGAACAGTACTTTCAGACATACGCATTCATATTATAAGTGTTTTCATGAAAATAATGTAAAAAGCATCCTCAGGATAAGCAGTATCATTAATTCTGTACTATGCAATATTGCCTCCCATTCATCATAAAAAAATGAATGTAGGTATTTTATTTCAGTGTATTCACTAATTAAGCTGTTTAGTTTTTTTTATCTGAGCTAAGGTGAAGTAACTTAAACAGACCATTTTGAAGCAAAATTATCAGACCTACTGTTTAGGTTTTCTTTTTGAATATTATATGCTTCCTTCTACCTGTAACAGCAGCACCCAGTAGATCAACAAGCACAAAGCTGATGTAAAATTCCTTTACTTTGTACTCCAGTAATTCCTTAAGAACTAACTATGGAGACCTAAAGATCAAGCTACAGAGTCAAAGTCATAAAAAGAAGGTTTCAATTCCTTATTTAGAAGACTTTGAGTTATTAGTACTGCAGTAACATAAATGAACTGTAACCTGTGTTATAAAGAAGGGTTTTTTTTTCTGTTTAGAAGCCAGGAATCTACCAAAGTAGTATGTAGTAGCCCTTGCAGTTCATTGTCACAGAAGTCGTGTTCACCCATTCTTTCTGAAATTAATAGTATTGCATATTGATAAATATGCAATTAATCCTTGACTTAATTTAGGACTAAACCAAAAAAGTTAATCATGCACCAGATGTTGTGGGGTTTTTTTGTTTGTTTGTGGGGTTTTTTTTGGTTGGTTGTTTTTTTGTGTGTGTTTTTTTTGTTTGTTTGTTTGTTTTTCTTGTTTTTTTTTTGTTGTTTTTTTTTGTTTTAATATAGAGTGAGAATCAGGATGAATGACTAGAAGAGGTAAAGGGGTAGAATCAAACACAGATGGTATGCATTTGTCTTCCCTACCCCTCAAGCAATTCTTATTTTATGTGGTCATAAGCCTATAAATTTGTAATGGGATGCTGTCTTCAGCTATGATCATAGAATCATAGAATGCTAGGGATTGGAAGGGACCTCGAAAGATCATCCAGTCCAATCCCCCTGCTGGAGCAGGAACATCTAGATGAGGCTACACAGGAAGGTGTCCAGGAGGGTTTTGAATTTCTCCAGAGTAGGAGACTCCACAACTTCCCTGGGCAGCCTGTTCCAGTGCTCTGTCACTCTCACTGAGAAGTTTCTTTACATATGTAAGTGGAACCTTTTGCGTTTCAGTTTGAACCCATTACCCCTTGTCCTAACATTTTTTGTCACCGAGAAGAGCCTGGCTCCATCCTCGTGACACTCACCCTTTGTATATTTGTAAATATTAATAAGGTCACCCCTCAGTTTCCTTTCCTCCAAACTAAAGAGACCCAGCTCCCTCATTCTTTCCTCTTAAAGGAGGTGTTCCACTCCCTTAATCATCTTGGTTGCCCTATGCTGGACTCTCTCCGTGATAATTAATGTAACATGATTGTGTTACAAGCTAAAAAAAAAAAAAAAAAAAAATTAATCGCATGTTGCTGAAAGGTCTAATTGAAAACACAATGGATATGTTTGTATTCTGCATTTTAAAACAGACTGAACAGACTGACCTGTTAATATTATGAGAAATCTTCAGATTAGCTGAAATGTGAATATTCACTGCAAATATATTGTGAAATGTCCGCATGTTCAGTAATTCTGTATCTACCTCCAGAATTAAAATTTCTTCTGCAGAAAGCATTTATTATACAAAAACTACTAAATATACTTTTATTGCAACCTTTTTAATCTTCAATTTCAGATATATGTTGCATTATGATCATAATGCAGTTAAAGAATATATTTGTAAACAAACACAAATTATGCGGCTTTCAGAATTAGAACCATTTTGGCAGTGGCTTTAAACAAAAGTGTTAAGCATATACTTATCTTTTAAGATTGTATTTAGCTGAGGATTATTACTAGCTGAAACTTTGCTGTGCATTTCATACTTAAAGCCTAACCTTTCCTGCCTATGAGATTTTTCATTAAAATAAAGTTCTAAGATGTTCACAAACAGACCGAAGAGTCCATGAGAAAAGTGTTCGGTCTGTAAAGACAAAATGATTTATCTTTTTAAATTTTCCACTATGTAACTTTGAGTTAGTGAGATCATAATGTCTGTAATGTAGGAGATGAATGCAACCTGTATGTATTCTGTGTAGAGGGATCATACCCTATACAAGGGTATAGGGTAAATACAAGCGGAGTATCTTTTACCGGTGTAGAAGTGAGCATCTGCCATTTCATACAAGCAACTGAGATGTTTCATGCTGTCTGTGAAGCAAGTAATATGCTACAAAACCAAGCCTTGCTACTCCTTAGTATTCACTGATTGAAAGTAAAATAGTTAACAGAGAGGTTTAATTGCAATAATTAGTTATCAGTATCTCAAACATTTTAAATACAAGCAGTATTTTACTACTTGATGTGTGTCTGTCTTTAGAGATTCTTCACAGCTATGTGTCTGGACATCTTGTTGATTTGCACAAGTATCTTGGTTTAATGTTTTTATTTTAATCATCTGATTTTTGGGGTACAGTCAGCTATTATCCCAGAATGTTTTGACTTGCATCCGATCTGCAACAGCCCTGCTACCCAAAAGAATAAAGTAGGTCAAAGAAAAGTATTATGCATCTAGGAATATATGAAACAAGTGGAGATTCACTTCTGTACTGGGAGAACTTGCTGAAAGGAGGAAGGGGAACTGAAACACCTGTGTCGATGCTGTGTACCAGTTAGCTGATATAAGTTAGGAACAGATTTATCACCCAATAAAAATGAAAGGTGATAACATGAAAAGAATGCTTGCCTGGGACTTTGGGTTCTAATTTTTCTGTATGGTAAAGTAAATTGCCCATGAAAAACAATTCTAAAATAAGAAAGGAACTGCTTTTTTATCTATGCTAACATGACAATTACTTTTTAGTGTATTTCAATTTTTTCAATTACATGTACAACTTTCATAATCAATGTAACTAAATTTATTAAATTTTAGCAATACATTTTTTACTGGCTCAAGTTTTAAATGATTGACAATGTGATTTACGATTATTCAGTGTTTGGTGTTATTTTAGCAGCTGTTTTAATTCTGCTGATTAAAATGTTTTATCTTGAAACCACGTCGTTAGGAAGCATTTTAGTGAAACCATGCTTGCTTTCTTTTAAGGCTATTTATACAACAGTTTGCTTCAAGCTTCTGTTTCCTTCCTACTAGAACATGCGACCTCTCTGTTCTGCATTATGTATGTATTGGTATACTTTTCCCCATCTCCTCCTCTTAAACAGCTTTATTATTCCTTTCTTGCCAGGCATATCTAGAGACTGCAAGCATTGGTCTCATCCCAGGCTGGGCTGGCTGGTGATGTTCATCTTTCTTTTAAACCTTGAGCTGGCCAGGTTTTATCTTGTTTATTTTTCTTCTCTGCTTTTGATTTCACCAAGAGCTTTAGAGGTTACACTCCTTGTTCGTTTGTGCTGGGAGAGAGGGAGGTACTTTTGTTCCACAACAGGAGGATTTATTTGTGAGGATTTTTTTTGAGGATATGTGTTGATCTCTATATTGAAATTTCGTGGGGTGAAAGGTAATTACAGATCCCCTAATGATTATTTTTCTTGAAAAGAAACATGAAGCTATTGGTTGACAACGTACATTGATATTTCGAAGCAAAAAAATAGAGGGGGGCAAATCACATCTACCGCACTAGCCCATATTGGGAATGTTTTTCAGTCATTGACATAGCCAACTATTTTCTTACTTAAATCCTTTTGAAGTTTACAAAACAGATGAGACTGGAAAGATGGGCTATCATCTTTAATAGTATAGCTAGAAAGTCTGCTTGCAAAGGCCATTACAAGGGGAGATGGCCATGAAGGCATCCCACATTAGGCTTTTCCTACTGTTTCTGGGTCTTAAATGTGGTCATCAATCTCATGACTGAAGTTAGCAATAAAGGCATTTAGGTGGAATCCCAGTGAAATCAGAAAGAGCTCTTAGACTTGACCAGATCAAGAAAATTTTTATAATTGTCTGCTGATGATAATAGTGAATAAATCTATGGAGGAAAAAATAAAATTTTCTTCATTTTTTTATGTGTGTATGTGTTGCATGTTGTTGTTTACTTGGTTGTGGATTTTCGCTGTTTTGTGTGTTGTGGGGTTTTCTGGGTTTTTTTGATGATTGTTTTTTAATTGTTGGGGGTTTTTTTTGTTGTGTGTGTTTGTTGTTGTTGCTGTTTTGGTTTGACTTATTTTGTGAGGAAAAAAACCCAGTGACTTAGTGGCTTAATCCTGAAGGAACTCTATGCCTTGGCATGCCATAACTGGTGAAATAAATACACATTAAAAGCATTTGGTCTAACGCTATGAACTGCAATATTTCTGGGTTTTCCATAGGGGTTCTCTTTCCCACTGTGTATAATCTGTAATCGTTGTAGCCTACCTCTGCATTCTGCTGTTCTTATAACATAAAATTGCAGTAGTTTTATATTCTGTAGTGTATTTAATTCCATTCAGGAGAACTAAAAAATGACTTTAAAACAATTTTTTCCCAGGAAGTTTCTTGGCAATTTGAAATTTTGTGACTGTGTAGAGCTTCTATAGCTTTCTTTGAGCTCAGTTTTGAGTGCTGGCATCAAATAGGGAAGAAAAAGTCTTGTGTTTTAGCAGTTATAACGAAGAAATCCATGATAAAATTGAAGCTAGGAAAAGTGTTGAGGGCTTATTAATTGTACACCTGCAGAACACATTCTTTTTACTTTATATAGTATGTTTATAAATACAGTAATCCTATGTAAGAACCACTCCTTTTCTTGATCTGTGTGGGCATGCTAAAGATTTTGTGCTATGAGGCTTCCTAGACCTGGTAGTTAGATGATTTCTTAATAAACCAAATGTTATTTCAAAATTGACTTGGCATGTAAAGTAAATTGTAATTTGTGTTTTTCTTAGAAACCTGAATATTCCACTTTTTTTTTTTTCTGCTAGAAAATATCTAGTGTTTCCACAGCTTTAGGATTTCTTTAGCTGAAAGATGGACTTTTTCAAAAGCAGTTTTAATTACCAAATAGAGCCCCAAAGATGATTGAGTGGAGCATCTTCCTTAGGAGGAAAGGCTGCAAGACCTGGGGCTCTTTAGCTTGGAGGAGACTGAATGGTGATTTATTAATGTTTATAAATATGTGAAAGGTGAGTGTCATGAGGATGGAGCCAGGCTCTTCTCGGTGACAACCAATGATAAGACAAGGGGCAATGAGTGCAAACTGGAACATAGGAGGTTCCACTTAAATATGAGAAGAAACTTCTTCATGGTGAGGGTGACAGACACTGGAACAGGCTGCCCAGGGGGGTTGTGGAGTCTCCTTCTCTGGAGACATTCAAAACCTGCCTGGACGCCTTCCTGTGTAACCTCATCTGGATGTTCCTGCTCCGGCAAGGGGATTGGACTAGGTGAGCTTCAGAGGTCCCTTCCAATCCCTGATGTTCTGTGATCCTGTGATATGATATTTTAAACCTCATTGATTCTGAAATGGAAATTGTTTAATTTTTTTTAAATGTATTTGTATTCTAAAGAAGATTCATATTTTTCACACTTGTGCCATTCTAGCATTTGGCACAATGTGAAACAGGGTTACAAAACTATATTATTTTTGAGTCATAGGCAATTATATTTATTTGCAAAAATGAAATGTACTGAATAATGACAAACAGAGGTAGGATGGAGACTGAAAGCACAGCAAGGCAAATTCTTAAAGGATTTTGGTGGTTGATTCAAATTACAACCTTCTAATAGACTAATACATTGCATTGTTAACTTACGTAAAAGAATCAGGATCATTTGCTTAATTATGAAATATATGTCCTTTTTTATTTTGTGAACTGTTTTGGCTCCCTGAAAATAAACTTCAAGTACTTTTCTGCAAAATAGAGACGTGCTAATGCGAAGTGATCTCTTTGGATAAATTGTTCTCCTGAGTGCTACCAGACATACTATAGAAAAACAGTAAATTTTATTCATGAACAGATTATCAGGAAGAGTTGGCTAGTCTTATTCTAGATTTAAGAAATGCCCTGTCTTATGTGCTGCATTAGAATGACTTCCATTATAAGCAACCTTTCTGTGTTGTATCTGGAGAGTGAAAAGAACAAGTAACTTTTTGTTGAATCTCAAAACCTGAGAAGTATAGAAATTACATCACTGTGACACTGGGTCACTGCTTCTCAGATAAAAATTGATGTATTTGGTGTTTTTTTTTCCATCTAAAATGCCATAGCTTTCTTTTATCTGAAAGATTAGGGAAAATACCTCAGACTGAAGGAAGTGCCTGTATTTTACATGTTATTGATGGAAGTTACTTTAAGTTGTCTATTACTTGAACAATATATTTGAATCAAAGGAGTTCCACAAGGATCTTACAGAGAAAATGTAGAGAATCACAATGGATGTGATTGAGGAAAATTTTTATGTGAAACATACTGAGAACATAAGCTTTCTTCCCTGAGAATGTTTCAGTACAAAAAGAACATATTTACTTGCAGCTACTCAGTAAAACTCCCAATGCTTATTATGTGCAGATTATTTATTATACCCACAATTACTGGATGTTTTAAGTATGGTAAAACAAGCTACACTTTGAGGAGAGAGATGAAAGAAGCAAGATCTATCTGGACTCTGACACCTTTATTGGTTTTGAGTTATTATGGCAGTCATGGCAATAGACCTTAGTGCTACAGTTCATGACGTTCATTTTTAATTTTCTTTTTTTTTTTTTAAAAAAGGTGTGATTCTCTAGTTCCTTTCCCTTTAAGAACAATAACTCCAAGTAGGGAAAACAAACTCATCAAAATGTTCAAGCTGGGGATGATGGGGGAAGATGATTTTGGGTATGCACTTCAGGTAAATGTGCTGGCAGAAAGTGGGTTAGTAGAAGCAGCATGTGTTATCTGGCACTGCACCTGAATGCTCTACCACCCTTTGAATTTCCTGTTTCAGAGAAAATTCCTTTGGTTTAATGAACACAAGTATAAGGTAGTATGGATTTATGTTTCTTTTTATTAATAAGTTCATAGTGTGTTTATTTTGTCTACGGTAATGTAATAATATTTGGTAATATTTTCATATTAGGTATCCTACTGTTCATGTTTTTCCTGCGTGTTGTGCATATTGAAGCTAGTCTACTTTTGTTGCTTCTTTCATCACATGAACAGTTCATTACAGTAATGATAGTTCAGCCTGTCTTTTCCTTGGAAAAAAAAAATATTGCAAATAATTAATACTGAGCATATCTTCAGTTCCAGAAAAAAAAAAAGTTTAGTATTTTCTAGTAAGAGCAATGACAGATAAAGGAATTTTTCTGTGCACAGGATATTACCTTAGGTAGAAACTTGTTGTTTTCACAAATGGTGACAATATTGCTAAATTTTTTCTGATAATTATTCGGTCATAAATTTGTTAAGCATATATCAGGGAGGATAGCTGTTTTATTTTTAGTATTTGTGTATTTGTCTCCTATTCTTAAGGCCAAAAGAGGGTATAGGGTTATGATAGGGAGGCATTTTGCAGTGGACAAATTCAATTTTCTTGGTATATACATTGTGATTTATAACAAATTACATGACAAGCATAGCTACTGGCTTGACTGCTGTTTAAAAAAAATATGGTTCATTAATCAATATTCACTTTTCATATAAATGCATTATTATTTTTAGGCATCTAAAGGCCACGAATACCCAAGAGTCAACACATACTATTAAAACTGTTGAGGATCACGCTCATTCATTTGTTTCAGTTTAAAGACTGACAAAAAATTTCCACTGGAATAACTGAATCAGAAATCAGTGTGCCTCTTTGCAACAACAGAACACACTAATAATAAAGTGCAAGGCTATGTAATAGAAACGAATGGAGTGTAAAATAAAATAATAGAAGAACACGACAAGCTAAATGCTTTCTGCAATGCAGTATTTTTGGAAGTGAGTACATAATTTAAAGTTATCTTTACGTTTTCCAATATTACGTAAGAGATTTCTGACATCATCTACCTGTTTGAACTATATTCTGTTGTATATCTACTTTAGAATCGTAGAGTCATTTTGGTTGTAAGAGACCCTCAGGATCAGAGTCCAACCTTAACTGAACTCTAGCACTAAACCATGTCCCTAAGAACCTCAT